>NC_070532.1:3357817-4029381 GCF_025433545.1 Fusarium keratoplasticum
ATAGAGGTGTCTCCTCTCTTTCCATATTTCTTTCAGCACGTTCGAGCGCGTCGTCGTCGTCGTCTGAATCATCACTGTTATACACCAACTCCTGGCTCTTGTACTTCTGGGACTCCTTCTTCCCAAGACGGAGACGCTTTTTGGGCTGAGTCTCCTCCTCCTCTGATTCGTCATCTTGACGGTCTCCCTTCTTCTTCTTCTTTCCTCCTGATCGCTTCGGCTTGCTCTCGCCAGAAGCTCGGGGTGCAGTCTTGCGCTTCCGCTTGATCTTTTCTCCCGTTTCGCTGTCCGTCGTCATCTCAGCCTCCATGCGAGCGCGCTCCTCTTCGGCTCGCTTCTCAGCCTGGAGCCTGTCTCGTGCAGCGATGGCTTCGCGCTCCTTCTTGATCTTGTCTTGTCGCTCTTTCTCCTCTTCGAGCACCTTTTGGCGTTCTTCTTCACGGCGCTTAAGCTCCAATTCTCGCTGAGCCTTGGCTGCTTGGATCTTCTCCTTGTTCTTCTCCTCCCACTCCTTTTGCTTCCCGATGGCTCGCTCCAGTTGCTTACGCAGTGTGTTGCGGGCCATGTTGGCACGCTGTTCGACATCGTGCTTGGGATAAGGAGTCTGAGGGTGAGTGGCAATCTCATCCAGGGATGTGATGGCAGCCTCAAGCCCTTCGGCGGCCTTCTCAAGCTGCTCTGCTGAGCGCTTGTTCTCCGGCAGGCCCTGAATCATCGTGACGAGTTGAATCTGCACAAAGGCAACATTGAACTTGTAGTGAACCTGCTCGGGAGCAACTTCAAGAGCCTGTATTCCAAGATCAGTATGACAACGATTTGCATTGGCCATGTAAAAACGTACCTTCTGAGCGCATTCGAGCGCCTTGTTATATGCATCGACGTCGCGCTCCGTTCGGCCACGGTTCAGCCAAGTTCGTCCCAGGCAAGCGAGGATCACAGGGTCATTAGCCTTGCCATCTCGCGAGAGGGCGATCTCGTAGTGCTCGATAGCCTTGGAGTACTGCCTCAGCTCGGCATAGATGTGACCCAAGTTGACATATAGATGCGAATCCCTAAGGGTTTCCCGGACCTTGTTAAAGATGCCGAGTGCGGACTTGTAGTCCTTCTTGTCCTCCACAAGGGCAATGGCGATACCCTGTGCGGCATATGCGTTCTTTGGATCCAGGGACAGAGCCTTCTCAAAGAACTCAACAGCCTTGCCGTACGTTGCACTCCTCTTTTGCTTATCTGATTCAGACTCGCGGCGCATCTCTCGGGCTTGAATCAGGTACAGGTTGCCCATTCCCACCAGAGCATGCCGGTCATGCTTGTCGTAGTTTTGAAGAGTGTGCTTGTAGTGGCGGAACTCCGGGTCCTCGACGATGTTGGAAGGACGTTTCCTTGAGTGCACTCTGCCGAGATACCAGCCATAGAGGGCACGAACCTCGAGGTCGGTGTTGTTCTCCTGGTACAACTTGGCAACAGCATCAGGGCCTTCCTTGTTGGGGTTCTTCCTGAGCTTGATGTAGGCCAGTCGCGCGCGAGCATCCGTGTAGTCGTCGTGACGGGCCAAAAGTCCTTCATAAACCTCGACAGCCTTGTCCGTAAGTCCTCGTGACTCGTAGCTTCTGGCGAGGTTGAAGCTGATGGTGGACACAAGAGCATCCGTGTCCATGTCAGGGTCCTTCTCGCCAATCTTGATGCAAGCGCCCAAAGCAGCCTCAAACATATCACTGGCGAGTTCGTGTTTCTCGGCTTGCGAGTGGAAGCAACCAATGTTGTTCAGCAGTTGGGGAGGCAAAGACTTGCGAAGGGCAGCCTTGATCTCGGCCTCGTCTGTGACATCTTCCGGGCGTTCTGAAGGAGGGACCTGGTCCAGCTCAAGCTGCTCCACCTGTTGCAAGCACTGCAGGGCCTTGTCGGGGTGATCTGTCTCGTACAGGCGTGCTAGATTCAGTAGGACTGATGCATCTGGCGCCAGTGTCTTCTTTGGGTCCTTCCATGCATTTCGGGCACCTTCAAGAAGAGTGATGGCCTTCTTGAGCTCGGCAGATTTATCTTCCTTGCTGTCGCTAACCTGGTTGGCGAAAACTTCCTCGGCATACAGAGTACCCAGAAGAATCATGGCTTCATGGTTCTTTGACTGCTGAATCATCTTCTCCAGGCGGAGCTTGGCTTCTCCAAGGTCGTTCTTCAAGACTGACAGCTGTGCAACTCCAAACTTGGCGGGAAGGTAACCAGTCTCTGTTCCTCCTCGCGCATCATCGGCACGACGGTAGTAATCGGTAGCGCGCTCGGTGTTACCGCTATAATGCTCCTTTCTGGCCAGAAGATACCAGCCATCGCTGGCAATGGCGTTGACATCCGTGTACTGGATGGCCTTGTGTGCAAGCTTGTCGGCATTGTCCCATGCCTTTCTCGACAGGAAGTAGTTCGCAAAGGTAGAGCAGGTCAGAGGAAGGTCCTTGTCGAGCTTGAAGGACTTTTGTGTGTACTCGGTCATGGCCTTCTTGTAGAGTTTGAGGAATTCGTCGCTGTTAACGGGAACATGGCCGCTGGCGTCAAGATAGTACAATCCGAGGAGGATGTTGGCCACCTTGGAATTGGGGTTGATCTCAAGGCATCGCTCCCATGCCATCTTCGCGTCATCCTTGAAGCCAAGCTGCCAGAAGCAACAGCCAATGCCGATTCGAGGATCCGGATCAACCAAATCAGGCATCTTGTGCAAAACATCTTGGTAAATCGCAAGCGAGTCGGGGTACTTGTGCATAGAAAACAGGGCCCGCGCTTTTCCCATCAAAGCCAGCATATTCTTTCCCTGCGAGACCCTGAGAGCATCGTCAAAAGACTTGACGGCAGTCTTCAAGAGCTCGTGCTTCTCTGAGCCAATACCACCAGCGGTCTTGGACGGGGCTTGCAGCGACGCTCTCAGGAGCAATAGAACACCTCTGGCGAGGAAAATGGGTGGGAATGATGGGTTCAGTCGGGCGGCGTCGTTCAGGGAAGATGTCGCGAGCTGGAGGTAGTACTCCTTGGTCTTGGCCTCGGATACTCGAGTGCCGTCGGGTGCAACTCGAGGCGCCTCTCGACTCTTCCACAGATACATCCAGCACAGACAGCAGATCATGCTAACCTTATCACGCGGGTTTGTGCTGTTGCTCTGGATGGCGCTTCCGCCTCGGAGGAGCATCTCGATGGCATGGTCGATCTTGTGTTGTTTGGCATATGCCAGAGCGACCGTCATCCAGTATGTCTTGGCGGCGCGTTCGTTTTCGAAAAGGGTACAGAGCTCGGTGGGATCATCGACCAGGTCCTCGAGATCGATCTCGACGGCTTCGTCCTCTTGGTCGCCTTGCACGGGGATGTCGATGGCAGAAGGGATATCGGTGAATCGGGTGCTGACTGGCCCAGCAGGGGCGTCGCCATTGACACCATTCGCGGTGCCATTCTGTTGCGTAGCCATGATTATCGAAGGAGTGGGAGGATGAAAAGGTGCTGTGTTCGTTGTGAAGCGAAAGCTTTCGGTGGAGGAACGCGTCGCTCGGAGCAGCTAGCAATGCGCCTCGAATCCAGGGACGATCAGCGCATCGGACGGTTCAGAAATCAGAGAGCATAATCAATCGCAGGAGTCGAGGGAATATTTGCGTGGCTTGAGGCTGCGCTGGCGACGAGAGGGCGGAAGGATGATGGTCGCGCAAGACGTTTGTCGTGTTAGTTTTGTTGCATCGCAACTGAAGCGAGAGAGAAACTGAGAACCTTGAGTTGCACCTCCGTGGCGGTACGTACTTGCGGGGCGGAAGGCAGCTCGCTGATTGGCCATTAGCGGACAGTGGCACTCAGCTGGGAAAGAGCCCCTGTCCAACACAGCTGCCTCTAGTTCCAACTTCAACCGTACATCAATTTCTACATGCACAAACCTTTGCAATAGCAAATTGTGCCAAAATCTTGATATTTGTTATCAATTCCATATTTTATGGCCTTGCTCTTGAATTTCTCTCAACATCTACTAATCATGGACACGTTAGCGGACGCACATAAAAAAGTATTCTCAGCACAACTCCTATTGCTCCAACTGCGAATAACCACAACGTCTGGAGTTTTCGCATCTTTCAGCATAGAAAATCCCAAAAACTTGTTTCATCAGGCTCAAAGTAACCTAGCTTTCCCTCAGTGCTCTTAAGGTCATGTGCCTTTCACAGAAAACTCCCCCTTACTCGAGCTTGGTTGGTCGTCGGTGGGTTATAGAGGACTACAGGAGCATGAAATAGATTGATACCACAAGAAAGGGTCGAAAAGTATTTTCAGTACACCTCAGTATAAATGGTTCGATATTCTGATTCTTTTATCTCTTGGTTCATGTCTCAATTCCCTTGCAACAGTCGGTACCTGACCTGAGTGTTTATGCCCAGCAGTGCCCCAGAGCGAGCTCAGTAGGTATCAGCTGGCAACCACCGTTCGCCAGTGGCAGCTTTCTTGAAGGGTTTTAAACTTCTTCTTTCTCTCTTCTCGACTTTGTTCGCCTTTTCTCCATTTCTTGCTCTTTCCCAACCTCTCCCGCACATCGACACAAGACAGCTTCCTCTTGCCCCCAAATGCCCCAACAGTTTGTCGAACGCTTTCACATTCCCAGCTTCATCTTCATATCGCGACCATAACTATCCCAACAGGCTACATTTTCAGCAACGATGCCTCCAGCCGGCGGGGCGCAGGCCATGGCCTCACAGCATGTGTCTCCCCTCGGTCCCCGCAATAACAAATGCTCAGGGTGGAAATGCTTGACAGAGGCAGAGCAGTGCGGAATCATTTCCAGCATAGTCATCACCTCAATTGCTCTCATCCTCGCTTACATGTACTACATTGGCAGGATCACTTCAGCCCATCAAGAAATCGTACTCGCCCGTCGCCGTCGTCGTCGGCGCAGAGCACACCTTGCGAACATCTCGGTATCACAACTACCCGCTGTTCCACAATATCCAAGCCAGCCTCAGCAGGTTGTCTACCAGCCGGTGTTTTATAGTCTGGGTAGCACCCCATTCTTGCCTCCACAGGCTCAAGTGCCTCCAGGGCCGCTTCCTCCCCAGCCCGTTCCAATCATATATCCAACATCACCAATTCCACCTCGCCCAACCTACGTTGCTATTCCCCATATCCAGCCGGGGGGTCCACAGGGCAATCCACGGAGCAATCCCCGAGGGCGACCTGTCCAACGCCATCCGCCATCTGAATCCTCATACCCTCCACCTTCCCCATCCCAATCACAAGGGTTGCCTCCTCGACAACCAACTTGGCGTCAGAGGCTCTGTCGAGCTTTCGGGCTCCCCATAGGAAGAGCTTCAACGATAGCCAGCTCGGGTCCGGGAACTCCTATTAGATCCCGGTCTGCCTCGGCAGGTGGTCGCGAAAACACAAGACGCAGTTTATCTACGTCCCAGCGTGCTGAGCATAGTCACGTACCTCGCAAGAGCCAGGAATCTCGTCGGAACCGCGGCCGCTCAGACAAGCCTCGTCACAGCGGCGACCATGATCGAGAGGATGAGCCGAGACCCGAGTCTCCCGACACCAATGTTGCAACAGTCCATAGTGACGATTATGAATTAGCCCCCGTCCCAGGACCATTTTCTAGTGGACGTGGTCCTGTCAGAGATGAGCAGTGGCCATTAACGACAATGCCCCAAGGCAAGGAAAAGACGGGTTCCAGCAGCTTGAGTAGCGAGATCTACTCAGATGGAAGGCAGACCCTACCGACAATTTCATCGATTCGACCAGCTTTTGACACGAGAGTTAGGCCAGCTCATCTATCTGAAGAGTTAGGTGGAGGTTCTTACACGCCCGTGTCTCGACCAGGGACGCCGATTGTCAGTGAGGGCAGGGAGATGCGGGCCAGTATGTATCGAAACCACAGAGGTCGTGAAGACAGGAGAAAGCATTGGGAAAGGTGAGTAAAGGCTTCAAAGCCGACTTGGCGTATTCTAACTCCAAGCTCTAGGGTCGTCGACCCTAGCCAAATGACGGATGATGGTCCTGGACCTCTACCACCTCGACGTATCCACCAAGGAGGGGGGAATTTTTATGCGGTTTGACGAGAGGTAACAGCAGATGCTGTGAAACGGAGCAGTGCTCGTGATCTTTGGGGAATGTTTGCTAATAGGTGAGTTGTGAGAGTCATTTTGGTGGTCAAGAGGGTTAGAATGAGAGCCTCACATTGGAGGCCAGTCAGAGTCAGTTTGTTGGAGATTTTGTATAATAGCCCGCAGCTTCGAAGAATCATCTTGGCCAAGTTGTCTCTGTGGAAGCACAAGGGTGAATGGCTGCTCATGTATGCAGCTCGGCGTGGAGTTACACAGGGTTCAAACAATGGACATGGACGGAAAGAAATCACCAAGAACTACTTCATGAGAACCGGCATGAATCCTATTGTATCTGATTGGCCGAGGGGAGTTGGAGACATCATCATCACACACACTTGACACGTCCCTGAACGATCCATGAAATGGATGGAACATTCAGGCGGCGACAGCGCTAATCCCACCTCAGTCTGCACTTGAACGGACCCACTACAGGTAGAACCACTTCCGGAGCTCTTGGGTGGTGGCCTTGGCGCAGAGCCACCTCATCCCTCCACCAATCCCCCAGCCAGAGCCAGAACCAGCCCAGCCCAGCCCGCCAGCCCCATTCAACGTCATCCTATCCCATTCATATCCGCCGACACCGCCGCCGCGACGCCTTTTCGCCCTCCATCGACTCCGCCTGTGAATGGCGTAGAATGGCTGCTCCCGTCTACATCGCACTCTCTTGATCCCTCTGATGCACTGATTCAACCATCGCCTCGCTGCATCCTTACTTCGCTACCTATCCCAGCTGCCCCTCCCCCACTACCTATCTCTACCCTCGGCACGTCTGGAGCTTGCCACGACCCGACCTCTTTCTCCAGGCTCCAGCTTAAAGACACCTCAGCTTGCGAAACACTGCACGTCTCCAACTGTCGGCGCGATTGCAGAGACAAACCGTCGCCATGTGGAACGACGAAGACAACAATCCATACGGCACTAGCTTTGACCGCCGGGATTCGCAATCGTCGTCTGCCAACCCGGCTTCCCCGACCACTCGTGATTGTGAGTATCTTCATACCTGTATCTCCTGCGTTGTCGCCTGTGGCACAAGATGGGATCTGTCGTTTTCGGCGATGGGGAGAACATGACTGACGCGTACGTCGTGGTAGACCATAATTTCGAGCCTCCCCACACGCCAACTTCTGGCAGCGACGACGACCAACATGGTCAATTTAGCCATGGGGGAGCTCAAGCCGATAGTGACGAAGAGGTCTCGAGGGATGGTGCCGGGCCCCGGCGCAAGCCTGGTGGCTACGACAGTCGAATCGAGCAGATCCTCTACGAGAACCCTGACCAGTCTATCCTGATTACCGAAGCAGGCAAGAGCCTTGAGAGTGGTGGCAGGTATATCGTATATACTATTCGCACCGGCGTAGGCTCCCGCTTGTTCCGCTCCCGCGCGCTGCTTCTGCTAACTTTCACTTCAAGGACCTGGAAGTGCGACGTCGATATTCGGAATTTGCCTCCCTGCGCGATGCCTTGACTCGTCTACACCCTACCCTCATTGTTCCCCCCATCCCCGAGAAGCACACAATGGCCGACTACGCCGCGAACCCAACAAATGCGAAGCAAGACCAGCAGATTATTGATCTGCGAAAGCGCATGCTTGCGGTCTTCCTGAACCGTTGCCGCCGGATGGACGCCATTAGAACTGACGGAGTCTGGTGGAGATTCCTCGATCCTAACGCCAGCTGGGTATGTCCAGACCTCGACAGTTCGATTACCGTTGCTAATATTAGAGCAGAATGAGGTTTTGCACTCACATCCCGTAGCATCCATCCCCAAGTCAGTCCTAAAGGCGCCCCCGCTCGATACCGCAAACCCAACTGCCGCCCATAACTTTCTACCTGTTCCAGCGGCATCGGCGAAGCTCAAGACAGTGGCTGGCGCCAATCACGACAACAGCTCTGGCCATATTCAAGCGGGACCTCATGCTTTTGGCCGATTTCCACCTGAGGCGCATAACCTGAGCGAGCAGGAGCTGGACCCCTACTTCATCTCATATGAGTCGTCGATCAAAGAGCTCGAGCAGCTCCTGACTGGCCCCATGGAGAAGGTGAACCGTCGAACCCTGAGCCATCTTTCATCACTGGCAGCCGATCTTTGCGAGCTTGGGTCCGTTTACAATGCATTCGCCGTTTCGGAGCAGGCTCCGTCTCTTGGACCAGCCATCGAGCGAGTTGGTCAGGCCGCTGACCTCTCGTACATTGCGACAGAAGAGCTTTCAGGGTCTCTCGGCGCCAGCTTCGCAGAGCCGATGCGAGAGAATGCGCAGTTTGCGGGTGTTGTCCGGAGTGTGTTGAAATATCGCGTGCTCAAACGCGTCCAGCAGGATCTAACCACTGAGGAGTTGAACAAGAAGAGAGCACTGCTGGACCAGCTAGAGCGGAGCGAAGCCGAGGCCCGACGAATTGAGAACTACCTATCGAGCAGCCAACAAATCTCCCCGCCGCCAAAGCGATCGGCGAGTCTTAAGGAGCCCGCCTCTTACCAGCGACGGGATGGTGGTCAAGAAGACACGGAATCTATCGATTCCGACTTTCCTCCGACTCACGGCGATTTCCCATCATCTGCGCCCTCGGCAAGCCAGGGGCTGCCGGAAAGGAGCACCAGTGTGCCATCTCACAAGAAGATGCCTAGTGGGAACTCAATAACGAACAAGATCTTTGGACCCATCCGTCACGCAGTTCAGGGAGTTGTCGATGTCGACCCGGAGCGGACACGACGCGATTTGATCGGCAAGACAAGGGAGAGCATTGGTCAATTGGAGCAGGCTCAAGTCGCTTCGGAGCGTGATGTCAAGGAGGCCAGCGCTAGTGTTTTGCAAGACCTGAAGCGGTTCCAGAAGGACAAAGAGGAGGATTTGCGACGGTACATGGTAAGTTCTACCCGCATTCGAAGTATGAAAAGGACAAGCACTAACGCCAAGTAGCTCGCTTATGCGCAAAGCCAGATCGAATGGGCAAAGAAGAGCAAGCAGCAATGGGAAGAGGCTCGGGCAGAGGTGGAGAAGATTGAGGAGTCATAAGGGGACTGCTTCGTTATTGGTAGTCGATGGAATAGCTTCAAAGGAGTCAAGAATGGGAGGAGGCAAAAGGACCTCGGACTAATTCGCGTGGACGATTCTTTTCACGATGGCGTTTATCAGGGGGTGTCGCGTGTAAAGTAGACGGCTCTTGACCTTGAACCGGGCCCAGCAACGGTCGCCATTGGGCCATCTTGGGTAGAGCTGCATTCTATTGCCACATCCAGCAAGAGTTGTGTTGCCGAAAGAAACCTCAGTATTTCCTACTTGGTGTTGATAGATGGTGATCAGTCCAAGTACTATTCATGGGTATTCCAATGACCAACCGCAAGAAGGATCATTCTGGCCCATGATAATATTGCGCAACTTCGAATCAACACAAACAATACAGACTCCGTCATTTAACTCTAGGCTACGGCAATATCTCTAGATAACCCAACAAATGTTTGATAACCTGTGGTCGACAGCCAGCAGCTCATGTGGATCCCAAAGGAGTCTTGGATGCACCTCTTGGTGGGGAGCTACCTCTACGTGGCAGGCCAATGAGGGGCCGGCCCTTATCGATAGGAACACTCTGGTTTGCGACTCAGTTGCCTGTCGCAAGCTCATCATCCAAGTTGAACCATCCATTGCCGAAGACTCTTGACCGTAAAAACACATCTCTTAAGCGCCGCCCTTTAAAAGTATTCGAACTCACGAAACAATTCCACTCACAGCACACATGGATATCATCGAAATCACGCTCAACTCAACATGAATCAACCAGATGGACCCATCACCTCCATCGCCGAGCCCGGCATCAAGGCCAACTTTGAGATGCGCAAGGAGCTGCGAAGCAAAGTCTCGGCACTTCTGGAGAGGAACTCGATGAGCTTCCCGGGCGCGCAGCCTGTGAGCTTCGCCAGACAGCATCTAGACGAGCTCACCAGACAAGAGTATGCCTCCGACTCCAAAGCTGGGCCGCGACGCGCCTCACGACGGTTACTGACCCAGTGGTGTTTAGTTACTACGTCTGCGAAAAGTCGGACGGCATCCGATATCTCCTCTATTCACATGTCGATAACAACAACCAAGAGGCGCACTACCTGATCGATCGCAAGAACGACTATTGGTTCATCCCCAACCGAAATCTTCACTTCCCCCTCGAGAACGACCAAAGCGCATTCCACACTTCTACACTGGTCGATGGCGAGCTGGTCTGGGACAGTCTCCCTAGCGGCAAGAAGGAGCCCAGATTCCTTGTCTTTGACTGCCTGGCCATGGATGGGAACAAGCTTATGGATCGAACCCTCGACAAACGGCTCGCCTACTTCAAAGAGCGACTATACACGCCATATAAGAGGTTGTTCCAGGACTTTCCCGATGAGCTCCAGTTCCAGCCCTTCTACGTCGAGATGAAGCCCTTCCAGCTGGCCTACGGCATCGAGATGATGTTCAAGCAGGTCCTGCCCAGCCTCAAGCACGGTAACGATGGCCTCATCTTCACTTGCCGCAACACGCCCTACAAGAATGGCACCGACCCCCACATCCTCAAGTGGAAGCCCCCGGAGGAGAACACGGTCGACTTTCGCCTGCGCCTGACGTTTCCCCTGGTGGAGCCTGACGAGGAGGAGCGCAGCGAGGGCATCACCGAGCCGTTTGTCGACTACGACAGCGTGCCCAAGTCTGACCTGTGGGTCTACCTCGGCGACAGCGGAGAACGGTACGAGCGCTTCGCCCCGGTGTACATCACCGAGGAAGAGTGGGAGATTCTCAAGAGCCTGGGCGATCCTCTGAACAACCGCGTCGTCGAATGCAACCTCGACGACCAAGGACGGTGGCGCCTCGTTCGCTTCCGTGATGACAAGAGCGAGGCCAATCACACAAGTACGGTTAAGAGCGTCTTGGAGAGCATCAACGATCGCGTCACGGAGCAAGACCTGTACAAGGCTGCAGGCCGGATACGGGACAACTGGAAGGCCCGCGCCGCTCGTGAATCCCGGTGAGGCACCAAAAGCAGCTCGAGAAGCGCAAGGCCCGCTGGTGACTTCGATGAGACCCTTCATCAGGATAATCCGCCTTCCTCTAGAGTATTGAATTTTGGATGTAGGGAATCGGGTACCTAAGATGCTTGGGCAAAAGAGCACAGGGCTAGGGATGGCGTCTGCAAATGCTGATTTTCAAAGCTAAGGCGAGGCGTTGGACAAGGTAATTGGAATATGGAATAGTTTTGTTTTTCATCGCTTCCGTGTTGTGTTTCTAATACAATTCAAGGGTGCGTTTCTCGTTTTTTGCTGCTGCAATGTCGTCGATCAGGCTACACTGAGATGATGTTGAAGGACCACATTCACTTCATGGGAATTGATGGAACATGGTCAAAGAAGTGATGCCGCATTATTTAGACTTGATAAAATCTATACCTAGCACCCAGCCTCTTCTCATTACCTAGGTATGCGGCGTAGAACAAGCCAAAAACGAACCGACAGATCCCCTGATTTTGATTTCCAGCTTCGATGCCAAATCCGACCGATGAAACTCCAAATTCCTAGAGTGGTCCATCCCCTTTTACATTCATACAAGTGTCGTTTCCGCCATGGCGCACCAGTTACAAGGCTAACCCAGCAACAAACACCTCGTGAGAGTCTAGAGGAAGAACATGATGGTCGCAATCAGCATGATGGCACAGCCCAGGTTGGAAGTGCCGTTGCTGCCACCGAAGCCACGCGGCTCGGGCTTCTTGGTGGCACCCGAGACGATGATGGGCGTGACAGCGGTAGGGATGACGGTGACAGTGCCAGAGGGGCCGGCCACCATGGTGTTGTTGGCGGTCGGGTAGGGAGGCATTTGAACCTGGACCGTCTTGGTAGAGGTGGGAGCGTCGCCGGTTGTCTCGAAGACGACCTCGGTGAAGGTGCTTGTGGGGGAGATGAAGGAGACGACAGGGGATTCCTGGATGAGGTCCGTGACAGTGATTGTGACAATCGACTTGTGAGTAGTGAGAGTCTTCTGAACTGTGGTCAGCTCTGTAACGGTGCTCATGTCCTCCGCGGGTGGGGAGAGGTCCGTAACAGTGATGACAGTGTGGAAGCTTCCAGTGACAGAGAAGCTCGCGTCGACCTGAGTGACAGTGAAGGGTTCGCCCGAGACGGTAGCATCGGGGAGGCCACTGGTGAGGGACCAGTTGGTCTGGACGTCAGTCACAGTAGAGGGATTGCCCGAAACCGTGGCATCGGGAAGACCAGGGGAGACAGAGAAATCAGTCTCGACGTTGGTGACGGTGTCAGGGCTTCCAGAAACCGTAGCATCAGGGAGACCGCTGGTGAAGGAAAGCTGAGTCTGGACGTTGGTGACAGTGGAGGGCTCGCCGATCACGGTCGCCTCAGGGAGGGCAGCAGACGTGGCCGTGAAGTCCTCACTGGGAACAGGAATGACGGTGACAGTGAAACTCTCAGTCATGGTGACGACCTCGATCTCGCAAACCTCGGCGGAGCTCTCGATGGTGGCAACAGAGATGGAAACATGGACCTCCTCAGGGACGGTAACGTAGGTGGTGCCAGTGACAGTCTCAACCTTGGTAAAGACGTTGTGAGCGCGGCTGGTGGCGTAGATAGTGGAGAGTTCAGTCTTGGTTTCGGTCATTGTCCTAGATTCGATGTTAGAGCCGAGTGACGTCCAAGTGTTAGAGTCTACTACTTACGAAATGGGGTACACGGTACCATCACCATCACCATCACGACGAACAACGACGTGCCCGTCTCCATGCGCCTTGGCCTCAGCCATCAGAGCGCCATCATACGCTCGAATCTCCTGCTGGGCTATTTCTGCGTCAGCTATCTCTACCCATAGGAATATTGGTGGTGAGAGGGCTCACTGTAGTGGGAGGCGAGAACACCCATGCCAAACATGACCGCGAGGAGGCAAACAAGAAGAACGAAGCTAATGAGAAGCTTCTTGACTAGGAGAAGACCCTTGAGCTTGTCGAACTTGGACACTCGGGGAGTCTCCTCGCCCTTCTCGGTATCGATAACAGTTGCCACTGGGCAAGCAGTCAGTTGCAGCGAGCGCAAGAGGTAAGGGCGACAACATACTTGGATCGATGCGATAGCTGAATACAGGTGGTAACGAGCGTGACTGCTGCGATGGTCAGAAATGTATTTCTGCTCATTTCATGTCATGTCATGATGATTTCTTGGTGTGCTTGCGATGTTTCTCTCGGCAGGCAGTCCGGAGGCGCACGCGGAGGAGATGAGGATGATCAAGAGGCAGGAAAGCGCAGATGAGCACATACCTATTGGCTAGAAAGAATGAAGCGTCTGTTGGCTTGAGGATCAGCGAGGATCAGGCGTTGGAGTAACGAGGGCGGTGGTGAAGCGAGGTGAAAACGAGCGATGGAGGAAGGAAAGAAATAGAGCGAGGGAAGGAGCTGTGGTGGTGATTCAAGTGCAGATAAACAAAGGCGATGGGCGTTTGCTCAGGCAACAAGGGAAATAATGGAAGATTAGGGCAGTGATTCATCGGGAGGGCGAGAAATAATGGCAAGAGCTGGAAAATATTGCTGTCGGCCGGCGGGCAGCTGGCGGCCAGTGTCAGGGCCGGCAGATGTGATCCAGGTGTTGAGGGGCAAAGATAATGGGACTCAGGTGCCTGTAAATACTCTTGGTGCTGAAAGCTCAGATTGGTAGAGCTCTGAGTGTCTAGGGCGAAATAAATATGAGAATCCTGGCTTACAATGGATGTCGTGACAGCTGATATGGTGAGTTCTCGTCGTCACTTGGCAGCAACAGCTTATCAACTGACAATAGGGAGATGAAGTGAACGACTAGAGTCAAGATACTGTAAATGGGAGAGGAGGAAACGGGAGAAATACGCGCTCTCTTCAAGAGGAGAAGCGGTTCAACTTGTACTTGGCGGCCAGCCAGCCAGGACACTCCAGCAGAGCAGGCAAACGCAACACCATATACCACCTCCACCGACGTGAAATGTCCCCTTTCATAGGTGAGCACAAGGCAGATGCAGCACATGGCTCCGTCCTTTCCATCTCAAGGCAGAGAAATGATTCGACCGACGGCAAACGACGCGGCCAAACTTGTGCCACCAGAGATCTTATCCCAAATTGCGCCTCCCATGCCGAAACTGTCGGGGAAGGGAGAACGTTCCAGGGCCGAGTTACAGAAAGGAGAGGCTGTGTGTCCATGTCGGCCGGCGGTGAAATGAGGCAAACATGATCTTGGTGGTACGTCAACGGCCGTGATGGGACGAGTCGAGTATCACCATGTCTCCACGACACATGTATCTGTTGTGTATGTGCGTGTCTCCGTGGTCATTGATACTCAGGAGAAGCAGCTTGAAGATCAGTACGTCGAGGAGGGAGTTCTCTTGGATGTGCAAAGTATGACTGGCTCCTTTCGCACATCGAGTGCCCTCCCATGTCCGCAATGCTGGCTACATTGGGTGCTTTACTCTTTGGTGAACGGTTATTTTGGCTTTGTCACCCATTCATCAACTCGAGGTTTTGTTCTAGTTTAATATGCAATGTGAAATTGGTTCCTACGAGAGTCTAATGTCAACGCCACCTGCAGAATGACACTTGGTGATTAATACTTGCATTGACAGTTGACATCTCGATGCAGTGAATCTCAGCACTCAACGTTGCTAGTTGCATCGCAGCTCTGTTTGACATGCAACCGTATGCGCATATATAAAAACAGCAACTTAAAATTAAAGGATTAAAAGACACCAAATATTGCCAGACAGTGGCCCAAGCCTGGTCCTTTCCTCGTAGCAATGCATCAGTGTTTCGGGGATGGTGGGCGACTGTCACAGATAAATGACGGACGTCCAAATACTCGGAGAATGCAATTAGCCACTGTTTTACTTATAGGCTTGAGCCGAGCATTCTCGAATCCTTCCAGATGCCATTTGCAAAGAGTGCATATTGACTGACCCAGGAATGACGTGGATGATAGCCAGTTGAGAGATGAGAACAGCTCTCGATAGCAGATGCTATTATGCAGCTATCCAGAACAATCAGCTCTCAGTTACCTTGTTGGCGGGGTCCACTAAAAATGCGCCAGCAGGCCCGGGGCAGCTCCAGGCGGCAAACGGGAACGGGAGCTGGTCTGCGCCATTAGCTGTAGCTGCTTTTGGGCGCTGCTAAGGTCGCGCGTCGCGCACACGCACGGCACACGGAACACGCCTCCGCTTATCACATTGGAAGAGTCTCCCTCTCTCCCACCTTCACATTCAGTTCACCTTTTTCGCATCGCACGCAATCAAAGCTGCCCGAGCTGTCCGCCCCGACGCTCAATCCCGCCGTCTTCGAGTCCGTCATCGGGCGCTTCGTGCTGAGTATATCTTAGCGACCGAGAGTATCCCCTTGCGAGTGCGCATGCCATGTGGTGACCCTGCTGTCGCGCACCATCCTCGTTTCCGCTTCCGCCTCCGCAACCAAGTACGACTCGAAGCATTTCGTCACCTCAACCCGCCGCAGATCAAGGCCGTGCCTTGACCGCCCCGAAAAGCCCTGCCATTTGGCCTCGTCCGTCTATTTTTCTAGCGACAATCCCCAGGTAGCGCATCATGGCGCGTCGTCGCGCGCGCGCTCAAAAGCCCGTGGAGGTAGTGGAGGAGGAGGAAGAAGAGGTTATGGAGCAGGATCAGGAAGAGCAGGAAGAGCAAGAGGCCGCCCATGAAGAGGGCGACCAGACATCAGAAAACGACGACGAAGAAGTCGAACTGCGAAGTTTAAATTTCGATCAGGAGCTTTCGTGGAGGCCAGCCAAGCCAATTCCAACGGCCACCTTGATCAAGCGTCTCGAAGCCCTATCGAAAGAACTCTCCGAGCTCGACCAAGGCGCCACCGACCTCGACTCTCTGAAGAATGTCGCTAAGCACCTCGGGCATCGAAACCTGATTCAGCATAAGGATCAGGGAGTCAAGGCGTACACTGCCTGCTGCCTTGTCGACATCCTACGACTCTTCGTCCCTGACGCCCCTTACTCGGACGACCAGCTCCAGGTGGGTTTCTTTTGGTGTATAACCTGGGGACAGATGGAAGCTAACACGATTCCCAGTCCATGTTTTCTCTCTTCATAAACGTCATTCTGCCCGCCCTGCATAACCCTACGAACCCCTACGACAGCCAGCACAAATATGTTCTGACGTCCCTAACCGATGTCAAGAGTATCCTGCTCGTTCAAGACATCTCTGGCGGCGATGGCCTCATGAAACAACTCTTCAAGACCACATTCGACGGTGTATCAAAATCTGGATCAAAGCCCGCCACTGAAGAACAGGTCGCCAAGGATGTCGAGATTCATCTGACAGAGATGCTGATGCAATTGATTGATGAATCCGCCAGCGTATCAGCCGATGTAGTCGACGCTATCATCAGCCAGTTCTTGAGAGCCGGCCCCCCTAAAGACAAGCGCAGTCGAGAGCAGAATGGAAACCAATCCACCCTTCTCATCAAGACCGAGCCACCAGCATATGTCATGGCCAAGAACATCTGCAATGGATGTTCTGACAAGATGGCCCGTTATGTTAGCCAATATTTCAGCGATGTTATTCTTAACGCCTCCAGCTTCGCCACCAAGTCCAACGGTCATCGACAAGGGGACGACGACGAGGAGGATGCCGCCCAGGGCCCATCGAGTTCCGAATTGAAGAGTCTTGACCAGGCCCACAACTTGATTCGCGAGCTCTGGCGAGCTGCTCCCGCAGTTCTTCTCAGCGTCGTTCCGCAGATTGAGGCCGAGCTTTCAGCTGACAACGTATACCTTCGCCAGATTGCCACCGAGACCATTGGTGATATGATCTCAGGAATCGGTGTAGCTGGACCTCCTCCAGCTCCTGTGTTGGAGCCGGCAGCGTACCCTCCTCTGAAGCTGTTGGACGAGAGGCCAGCTCCAGCAGTCGAGAATGTTTTGACAAAGCCTTACTCACCGCATTCCTTTGCCCAGACTCATCACACCGCCTACCGCAACTTTGTGGGGAGAAGAAACGACAAAACCGGCACTATCCGCGCAGCCTGGGTAACGGCCGCAGGATACATCCTAGCCACGTCTGCCGGAGGCATTGGTCTGAGCAGGGAGGATGAGCTTGAACTCGTCAAAGCCCTTAGCGACAAACTCAATGACAGCGAGGAAAAGGTTCGTCTGGCCGCCGTCAAGGCAATCGAGCTATTCGACTTCCGCGACATCATTCTGAAGCTGGGAGTCATTGGCGGCGTGGAGAAGGCCGGCTCTATCTTCGCCAGTCTTGCAGACCGCTGCCGTGATCGAAGGCCCGCGGTACGTGTGGATGCCATGGTCCTACTGGGAAAGCTCTGGGCAGTTGGCTCAGGCGAGATAGCTGACGGTCAGGAGGCCGTCACGACCTGTCTGAGTGGAGTACCCTCTCGCATCATCAACGCGTTTTATGCCAACGATCCAGATCTGAACGTCCTGTTGGATCGCGTCATGTTCGAATGTCTGATCCCTCTCAAGTATCCCATCATTAAGGGTGGAAAGGCGGCAAAGGCTTCGTCTCAGTCGCAGTCGCAGTCGCAGACTGGTGGCAGCCAGGCAGATCAAGACAAGATTCGAGCCGAGAGAATACTCCTTATGCTCAAGTTTCTCGATGCACCTGCCAAGAAGGCATTCTTCGCCATGCAGGCCCGTCAACCACAAGTTGCCAAAGGCGTCGAAGTCTTCATCCAGCAATGCGAGGCACACAACGGCGGTGTCGGCCACGCCAACGAGGAGAAGGTCCAGAAGGTACTAGAAAAGACATATCAATGGTTTGGTACCTTCCTCCCCGATCCCCTCAAGGTTCGCAGCGATCTCCAAAAGTTTGCCAAGTTCAATGACCGCCGCTGTTACCAGCTGGTCAAGTGGACAATCAGCTCTGACAGCGACTTCTTGGCTGTGCGGAGGTCAATGAATGAGATGTTTGGCAGGATCCAAGCGAGCCCATCAGCAGCAGGCTGTCTAGACACGCTCATTCCACTCCTATACCGCTCTGGCTCCCTGATGTATAACCGAAGCCATCTGGCAACGATTATGGATTACTCCAAGAACGACAAGGGCGGATTCGCCGCTGTTGCCCATGAGGTTCTCAACGACATTTCGCAGAGGAACCCTGACCTTTTCAAGGCTCACTCGGAAACCCTGCGAAAGGAGATCATTGACCAAGTGCCGTCAGAAACCCGCTCTAATGACCCGGGTATGGTGGACATTCTCAAGGCGTACTCGTCATTCTCCAAAAGATACCCCAAAGACATCACCTATGATCGAAAGTTCATCCAGGTGCTCATGGACTACGCTCTATATGGAACACCGGCCAGGACTGCCAAGTATGCTGTCAATATTCTGCTTGCCAGGAACGATGACAAGAGCAAGGTCACGGCCACCAATCTTATCCAAAAGGTCATGAAGGACCTCGACTATGGCTCGCCGCACTTTCTCAATAAGCTGACTGCAGTCAGCCAGCTGGAACGCCTTGCACCAACTGTCACTGTCGACTTTGACGATGCCATTAACGAATTGACCATCCAGAAGATCCTGCGTCAGGTCCGCACAGAGGATGAAAACCCCGAGGTTTCCTGGGTTGAGGACGCCGACATGAATGAGGAGCTCCAGGCCAAGATTCTGTCGTTAAGGACACTGGTCAACCAGGCACTTGCAACTCAGGAAGATCCCGACACCGACCGTGTCAAGACCGTCTTCAAGCTTCTCAATGACTTTTTGGTTCATGAGGGAGAGTTCTGCAAGGTCAAAGACACTCCGTTAGCTCACAAGAAGCGCCTCAGGCTCCTTGCGGGCCTGCTTGTCCTCAAGATGTGTACCGTTAAGCGTTACGATGAGCTGTTCGATCATGCCAGCTTCAACAAGCTTGCTGAACTCATCCAAGACACTGAGCTGCAGGTCCGCCGCTTCTTCATGGAGAAATTGCAAAACTATCTCAGTCGCGGACGGCTACCTGGGAGGTTCTACGCCATCCTTTTCCTAGCCGCCTTTGAGCCAGCGGTTGAGCTCAAGAGCCGCGTTGAGACGTGGCTCAGATCGCGAGCTCGGAGTCTTGCCGAGGCCAAGAGAAGAGTGCTCGAGTCCATCATGAGCCGGCTTATCCCTTTGCTGGCACATCATCCCGATTATAGCTCAGACGTCAATGATCTGGCCGACTTTGCCAATTACTTCCTGTTCTACCTCAACACATGCGCGACCGAGGAGAATATCTCCCTGATTTACAAGTACGCTGAGCGAGTCAAGCAGACCCGGGACGCCATCACGCCCGAGGCCAGCGAGAGGCTGTATGTGTTGTCGGATCTCGCAACTGCGGTAACCCGCAAGTGGCAAGAGAAGAAAAATTGGGTCTTTCAGGCTTATCCAGCCAAGGTTGGTATGCCTCAGGGGCTGGTCCAGGCCTTGACATCAAACGAGGAAGCCAGAGAGATTGCAAAGAAGCAATACATCCCAGATGAGCTGGATGAGAAGCTTGATGACCTCATCAGAGCTCTCGATCGTAAGAAGGTTTGTGTCCCTCTTGTCTCAGTTAGAGAGAGACCTTGCTAACATCTCGCCTAGAAGCGGAAGTCTATGAGTGAAAGGCAAGACCCACCAGCAAAGAGGGTGAGGACACAGTCCAAGGCGGCGAGCAGGGAGAAGAAGCCCAAGACCCCCAAGGCAAAGAAGGTATCGAAGTCTAGGAAGCCTCGGCCATCTAGAGACTCACCGCCGCCTTCGGAACGCCGTCGCAGTGGTCGAGCTCACAAGGTATCAGTGTACACGGAGCGAGACGATGATGAAGATGAGGCCGAGATGCTGGAGGGCGTTGCCTCATGGCAGTATGAGGGCGACAGCGACGGCAGCGGAGATGATAATGAAGCCGGCTCGGACGCTGAGTCGGAGCTTTCTGATGCCCCTTCAGAGGGACAAGCTGAGGAGAGTGGCGCAGAATCAGACAAGGAGGAGCCTGAAAAGGAGGATGACGATGACAACGAAACCCCCGAAATGGAGGTGGATGAGCCCGAGCCACCAAAGTCCAACGGGCGAAAGACGGCTACTCTCGCGTCGAGGACCAAAGCTGCTGCCAAGCCAGCTGTCAAGGCTAGTGTCCTTACCGAGGCGAAGCGTCCAACACGGTCGACGAGGAGTCGGCGAGGCAAGGAGTCGGCCGAGATGGATGTCGACGATGACGAAGAGTAACAGGGGAAATCGAGAGCGGGGTGACGAAAATACGGGAAACAATGGATACGCGGTGTTGTCTTTTTTTTTTTTCGATTACTTCTATATAGCTGTGCCGGAGAATGGTTATGATAGCCGGGCCAGTTGTGAATGAATGGGAGGCGGGTGTTGAATTACCTGTGATGCCGGGCAAGGAAGGGAGTCTTCAGGCTGTCTCTGTATTTTTTATCCTTTCATATACCCTCTCATACGGGACTCGAGCACTGCGTGCGAACACGTTGATTATACATGGCATGGCTCGTTTGAAACTGTCTGTCGTACGTGATGACTGATCAATGAACAACACAAATGTAGAGAGCACGGCACATCAAATTCAAGGTGGCAAGCAATCGCTCTCGTATTGATATCTCTCACTCATTCCCCTATCCTAGCTATACAGTGGTTTTACCGCCCCTATTTCTCCAAGATCAAGACTCCATGACTAGACCAACCTCGAGGGAGAGAGGCCGCTTCGTTCAGCCTATTCCCATTCTCTCTCTCTCTCTCCCTCCCTCTGGACCGGGAGTCGTATGTACAGCGATAAAAGATACTCGATACCTTGAGTCTGACGCAAAGCAAAGAAGAAAAAAGATGGAACAACGCCCCAAGTTCGTCTAGGAATAACATGGCCCAAGAAACAGCCCTCAAGGGGTAAGCATATGAAATGCGTCGACATGAGAAGACTGCCAAGATGAAGGCCCCTCTGTGCTAAGAATATGCCAGTTCGCTTTCTCAAGACTTGGACGCCGCCGCTGCTGCTGCCTCCCGTGCCAGGCGCTGCCGAACCTGGTTCTTGTGCGCCGAGAATTTCAAGTGAGCCTCGAACTTCTGGGCCGTCATATCAGGGCCGGGTGTATACAACTTAGTAGTACAGTCCAGGCAGCGGATGCGCGGCAGCCAGGCGTACCTAACGCCCTCGGGCATAGGTTGGTTCTGCACGGGGAGTTCCGTCACGGGGTCGAGATAGGAGTATTTCATGATGGCCTCGAACCTGTCACCTTCGTTGTACGTCTTCTCTAATTCCTTGAGGGCGTTGACAAGCCACTCAGGCGGCGGGGGCTAAGGGGCTCAGTCAGCTCAGTTGGTGATTAGCTATAGACTGGGGGAGCTTACCGCTGGGGGATGTGCCTGCCCAGGAACAGGCGGTGGTGCTGGTAGTCGGCCTATTTGGCCTGGAGGATATGTCGAAGTAGGATGCGCCTGGGGGGTGGAGCCAGATGGTGTAGATGGCGGCGGTGGCATAGATCTTGAAGAAGCAGAAGCGCTAGGGGCACGAGGGAAGGGGACTGGTGTCTGAGAAGGTGTCCTTAGATCGCGATAGTCGCGGTTCATGAGCCTCCTCAGCTTTTCCCGGTTAAGCTTGAGCGTGACAATCAGATGCGCCGGCTCCTCCGTCTCCTCACGGAACCGACGGGAAGTTCTGGTTTCGTGGTGATGTGTGATAGCGCTGGCCTCAGGAGTTTCGGAGCGGCCCAGGTTGGCCATCCTCTGCTGTGCCGCCGAAGCAGCTCCGCGCATGCCGCGTGTTCGAGCTGTGCCGCCAGTAATTTGTGATGGGGCAGGAGAATCAGGAGCCGAGTCTTCACTGTCGTCTGAGTCCGAGATCTCGCCATCGCGTACGGCACGTTTCGTTCGAGGCCCAGCAGCCCGCTTATACAGCCGGCTCTCCTCGATGCTGGTCGCGGCTCCGGGCAGGACGGACGACACGATGAGAGTGCGGATCGTCCTTTGCCGTTCCCTGAGGTCAGGCAGTTGTGGACCTCCTCTTCGGTTGATGGACCGCTTCTGCCGGCGTTGCTCGCGTGAGAATATCGTCTCGTTTCGTTCCAGGTCGGCATCGCTGAGCTCGTATAGGTAAGGGGCGTACTCCTTGGCCTGCTGTTGAGGTCGGAAGACTGAGGGTAGAGGGGTCTGCAGAAACGCGCCGACCAGGTCGGGATCTTCGATCGGCCGTCCGTCGAAGGGGTGTCCGACACTGTATAAACTCCTAGTGAACAATTGAGTTTGCTCTCGGATGCAGTGCGCAATGGCAGTTGTGAACTCTCCTGAGAGCGACAAGTCCCTTGCCATATTGGCAGCAAACTCCTCGGGCGAGTTTGAGGGGTTGTTGATCTCCCACTCGAATTGATCGACGAGCGTATGTTGGCCGATGGTGATGTTGAGCTTGATGAGGATGCGCATCTCGTCGTTCTTGTACGCCAGGTAGGGCAGCTCTGGGTCAAGGGCGTCCTCCTCCGAGTAGACGAAGGGATAGAAGTCGTTCAGCTGCTCGCGCATCTGATGTACCACCTGCTCGTAGACGGGGTGGGATGCAGGAGGCTTGAGACCCATGTCCTCGACGAGTTGCGCGGCGAAGAGCTCGACTCCCAACAGGCGCTCATGGAGGTTCCAGGTGAAGGTGTCGCGAAGCTTGATCTTATCCCATTCAACCTCCAGCCGTAGAGGCACCAGCTCCTCATGCTGCTCGGCCTGCTTGAGCATATCCTTGCGCTTGTACTTTAGGGGAGGCGTGGTCCGTTGGCCGGGTCGAGGCTTCTGGGATGGATAAATGATTCTGGAGGGTCCATGGTTCTCTGTGTATCCATTGGCAAAGCCATTGTAGCCCTCACCGTAGAGCCGTGAAGGCGGGAACCACTGGCGATAATCGGTGCGAACTTGGCGATACTCCTGAATCTTGTCGCGTGTGTCGGCCATTATTTTTCGGGTGTGGTCCAGCTGACTCCCGAGCGCGGCGGCGGCGATGGCATCACGGGTGATGTACCGCTCAACCATGAGCTTATCATAGGATTCCTTTGTCCGCACGGGCATCTTGCTCGACGATGCGGCGGATGCATCCCTATTGGAGGCCGAAGTCGCGGAGGACGCCGGGCCCGTGGCCGGCGCCGTAGAAGTGGAGGGCTGAGCAGCCATGTTCGAGGCTCACGGGGCGCGGATCGCGGTCGCGGCGCAGCGGAATGGCCGCGACGGAGGCAGCAAAGCAGGGCAAAATATTGAGATGGGTTGAAACAGGATGCGCGACACGTCGAGGGGCTCGTAGAGAGATCGTCAGCGGCGAGGATGCCACGTTGGTTGGGGTGGGGATGGATGAAGTCGCTGGGGTCGAGGCGAGGCGAGGCGCGAGGCTTGAGGCTTCAGTTGAGTTGAGGATTTGTTTCCAGCCAGGCGGAAGGCGCAGGTGCAGGTCGGGAGGATTCTGCCGCGCCGCGCGAAGGCTCCTGTTTGCTGGATCAGTCAGAGAGTGTCTTTGGTCTGTTGTACAGGTACCTCTGCGGAGCGTGTGCTGTGGTGATTGGTATGTAGAGTGACTTTGCTGCGCCACGTGTGGCTTGTGAATAAGCACGAGACTGGTAACCCCTTTCCTTTCATAATTGATTCTTAATAAATGGCCGTCGAGTTATCCCCATGCGCGGGATCGTTTTAGTTATAGATTGCTCGGTGATATCACATTAAAGGCGTTGATTGATTAAGAACGGGTATGCAGCAATCTCGTTCAACTACTGGGGAAGCAGGTGTGGCGCAAACAGCCTCCGTTTGGTCGACTTACAACAGCGCGCGCCTTGGCTCAGATGGTGGAATTGAATTTTAAGCAACATTCAATGCATAGAACCGAGAAACAATATCCCAAAGTCAGAAATAACACGGAAACACATACAAAATCATACCCAATGGCAATTTTCAGCCCCGAGAAAGCCCTCGTATGTCACAATCGTGGGCACATGTGAAAGTGTAGGGTAGCTAAAATTAGCCCCGGCAGACGGGAGTGACCGATTGCCCAAGACGGAAAATAGGGCTGGATGAAGTCATTATCAGTAACGACAGTTCCTGAGCCCCTCAACACCGAGGCCCGAATACTCCTCACCCGAGTTAAAAAAAAAAGATGACTGTGTGCGGCCGTCTCCGAGAAAGGTCAAGCTGCAAGTAGAAGGCACACTTATTTTGAAAATTCCCCAGGTACTAAATGGTCTCTGGGCAACTGGAATGACGTGTTGTTGACCTGTTGACCATCACGCTCTGCTGCAAGTGGCGCTTGCTTTTGCGCACACAAAGACGCACACAACCCAGACATAATACACCAGGATTCACCACCAGCAATGAACATCGGGGCAACCCGAGGGGAGGCATGGGTTACAGAGATCAAAAGCAAGCGCTAGCCGACTCGATCAAAGCGAGAAATCACCATAAATCATACAGTTAAATAGCAATAATCCACCCTCGAATGCAGTCCATCCATCTTGGGCCCCTCCTCCACTAAAACCCTGTCGTCGAAGCCCTTCCTTCCAGCTCCCAATCCCAGGGCCCCCGCTTCCATTTCTGTGCGTGCGTGCGACTTGGTTGAGCTTTCGTCGTCCACACTCCCCCGGCATTCGTAGTTCTTCACCCTTCTCACCAACCAACCTACCTGAACAATTTTGCCCACCATGTCGGACAACAAGGAAATCGGTAAGTCTTCCTGTGTTATCTTGTTTTGCCCTGCTCGACATCCAATGGCGCGCACATCAAAGAGCTCCTCTGCGGGAGCTCGCCTGCTGTAGCTCTGGCGCTGGCGTTGGCGCTGCCCCTCGCCGTTCGCTTGCTCAGCTGCTGGTTGCCCCGCCATAACAACAACCCATTCCTGCGAATGCCCTCGTCACCATTGCCCCACGATGACTTCGCTTGAGATGTCGAGTCCTGTCTCATGACACTGATGCTGATGCCGCTCTACAGATTATACTCTGGCTAACCCAGACACTCTCACCAAGTACAAGACTGCTGCTCAGATCTCTGAGAAGGTCCTGGCCGAGGTCTCAAAGCTTGTCGTCCCCGGCGCCAAGATTGTCGACATTTGCCAGCAGGGTGATAAGCTGATCGAGGAGGAGATTGCCAAGGTCTACCGAGGCAAGAAGATCAACAAGGGTCTGTCTTCCAAAACTCCCCCGTCTCCCGCCCGTACAGCATCACTGACGCCGTTTAGGCTTCTCCCATCCCACCACGGTCTCCCCCGCGTCCTACGTCACTCCCTACACTCCCCTTACCTCCGACGAGGCTGAGGCCGGTATCGAGATTAAGGAGGGAGAGCCCATCAAGATCCAGCTCGGTGCCCAGATCGATGGCTTCGGCTCCATCGTTTGCGACACTGTCGTCGCTACCCCCGAGGACAAGGCTGGAGAGCCCGTCACTGGCCGCACCGCCGATCTGATCCTGGCCAACTACTACGTCAATGAGCTGCTCCTGCGACTCATGATCCCCCCTGGCCTCCTGGCCCAGGGAACCGACGAGGAGAAGGCCAAGGCTGCCGCCCAGAAGGCCCCTACCCAGTCCAAGATCACCAGCCTCCTGGAGAAGGTTACCAAGGCCTACGATGTGAACCTCGTCGAGAGCACCACCTCGTGGCTGTTTGACCGCAATGAGATCGAGGGCAGCAAGAAGATTGTCCTCGCCCCCGCCGAGGGCACCAAGGGCGACGGTACCCCCGAGATCAGCGAGGTCTGGGGTGTCGAGGTCGGTGTCAGTCTGGGTTCCGGCAAGGTCAAGAGTATCGACCAGCGACCCACCCTCCACCGCCGTACCAACCAGACCTACGGTCTCAAGCGACCTACCTCTCGCAAGATCCTCTCCGAGGTCCAGAAGAAGTTCGGAACTTTCCCCTTCAGCTTGCGACAGCTTGAGGATGAGCGTGATGCCAAGTCTGGTGTCGTCGAGTGTGTCCGCGGTAACGTCTTCCGCCAGTACGAGCTGGTTGGCGACAAGGACAACGCCCAGGTTGCCCGATACCTCACCACCATTGGTTAGTATTTTCTTGAACCGAGAGACGCCAAATAGCCACTGTGAAGCCCCTGACGCTGACGTGAAAAACAGCCATCACCAAGAACGGCATTACCAAGCTGGGTGGACCCCCTCCCCTGAACCTGGAGAAGTACCAGTCGGACAAGAAGATCGAGGACGAGGAGGTTCTCAAGATCCTGGAGCAGCCCATCGCCCGAAACACGGGCAAGAAGAAGAGCAAGCCCAAGAAGAAGGCCAAGAAGGAGGGCGAGGCCGATGCCGAGTAAATGGGATGGCAAGAGCAGAGATGTTGATGACGGGGTTGGACAACCTACGATCCGAGGACAAGAGGCGCAAGATATCAGCATGCATGTCAACAGGTCGGGTCTTTGGTCATGCCTTTGTCGGACGGGGCTATTCGAGGAAGAGTCTTTCCAGCGCAAACCTTTGGAAAGTTAACGGGGACGTTCGACATTCGAAATATCACGCCCAACATGTTAGTTAGATGGTTGGGGAAGCCCAGGGAGGTATATAGAAGCCCAAAACAGCCTTATACTGACCAAGCCCCTGATTCTGCCATTATCTTGTTGACTGCCTCGTTGGATAGTGATCTTGAGGAGCCCTTGGTTGAAGCATGCACGCAAGAAAAAGGAGTGAGAACAAGACCCAAAGGGGTCCGGTGGAGGATTTGGATGAGGGGCATTGTCGTGTGGATGCAAAACGAGGCGAGTGCCTGAGATAAGGGACAGTGAGTGACTTGATGACTGATGGGAACTGGCCTGCCCGTGCTGTGGCGGGAGGCCACAAGGACGATCCGATGGATGGTTGCTCTGGAGGCGATGAGTGAGTGACGGGAGCGAGCAAGGTCTCGTCATGGAGGAAGGGGGATCTGATGCACAATGCGTGGCCAGGGGCTTCCAATTCGCCAGCTCGGGCAGAGTCGCCTTGTTGTGCCCCCTCCCGGCCGGCCCCTGACGGCGTATGATTTGTGACGAGGCGGCCCAAGGCGGGCTATGAGGTTGAGGAGAAAAAAAGCAGGCGAGGCGTCCGTCTAGTCAGTCCCAGAGGCTGCCTTGCGGCGAAAAGTAAGCATCAGGCTGGACAGCAAATGTTTGATTCAGGAGGACGGGATTGTGCATTGACGGGGGGAGCTTCAAGCTTGACCCCCTTATACTGTAGCTCGAGACGGGAGCTAGACTTGGGTTGGGCTGGTGGGTAATGGAGCTTTGCTGAGCTTCTGACCTAAGGACCTGGGGGAAGAGAGAGGTAGGAGAGCTAAGATGGGACTCGGGTTTGGGAAAAGAGTTCAAGGAGAAGGGGAAAATGAGAAAAAAAGAAAGGAAAAGTAGGAGGGAGAGGGAAAAGAGGCGACGGGGCTCACAGCATTACAGTGAGAGTTTACTGTGTGAAGGTTTGATGCCCATGGGGTGGTCCTGGGACTGGAGCTATGAATGAATGGATATAACTAGCTGCTGGTCACCCTGATGCCCTCACCACAGTGCTCTACAACTGCCGTTATTTCAGCACCATTGCTGTTCAATCACTACCACTGGCACTGACACTGCCGATAGCCCTCCATCCACTGATTAGCAGGGCTGTAGGTCCCGTCGGTAGGGACTGGTACTGTAGCTGTTGGGTCCAGCTCGCCCCCCGTGCGTTGCTCAATTGCCCGCCCCCCCGCGACCCCTTGTCCGACCCGCGCCGCCAGCTCCGACGGGACGCACCTCTACCTGGACCTTCTCAAAGTCGAGTCTCGTCTCAACCCGCTACCCACCACCACCCTCTTCCTTTCTTCTCCTCGTCAAGACACCGCGTCAACGCCCGGAAAAGACGCGATACCGCAGCAGTAATTCATGCTGCTGCTCCAAAGTGAAGTAACTATTTACCCCCTTTTTTACTCCCCACGCGCGTGCCCTGGCTGACCATGTTTCTTTAGTAGCCCGCCCAGGCCTACAGAGGTGCGCTGCTTGTCCCGCGGCAACAGGCAGAGGCACGGCAGGCAGGAGGAAAAAAAAGAAGGGCACCAGGGAAACGGGGGGCAACCACCACAACCACAACCACACAAAGGTCGACACAATGATCTCGTCAAACACCCGCGCCTCACGATCTCGCTACTCTAGCCCCGCGCAATCCCAAAACACCAAATGGAACGGAGTGCTGGACGCGTCCAAGGGAGCTACTGAGGGATCGAGGGCATTCATGCAGCGATGGTTGGAGCCTACCGTGCAGAGCAAGGCGAGCTTCGAGGATGATGGTCTGATGCGATATGGCGTCGTGGAGAACATGGCTCCGTTGGGAAGTCTGCCCAAGCCCAAGAAGGCCGCGCCCGAGACCACTTCTGGCGTGCGGAGGATCATATTGAGGCCGTCAGGGGCAAACGCTGCCAAATCTACCGCCGAGGCCATCCCGAGTGATCCGGCTGCAGATGTCGACGTGGACGCCGACCACGATGCTGCTGCTGCTGCTGCCGCTGCCGCCGCAGCTGCTGCCAGAGCAAGGGCGGAAGCGTCTTCCCCTCCTCCGACCACCCAGCCCCCTACACCGCCACGGCGGAGGTCCATTGTGCTCAAGGACGCGGCAGCCGCAGCAGACGATGAGGACGATGAGGATTACGACCCGAACCGGACGAAGCGGCGACAGTCGGGTCGCGCATCTCTGGGGAGGCGGACACGGCGCTCGTCAGGCGGCCGCAGGAGCTCCATCGTTGTGACTAAGCCGGCAGCAAAGGAGACCAGGGAGGCCAGGGAGCCCAAGGAGAAGGAGGCGAAAGACGTCAAAGAGACGCCAAAGGACAAGGAGATCAAGGACACGATCCAGGCATCCGAGCCGATGGCTGAACCCCAGGACAAAGAATTCATCGACAAGGTGGTCGAGGCTGCAGTGGATGAGGCCCTCAAGCACTACCGCTATCCGACGGCGTGGGCGCTGCGGACCCTCTACGACGAAAAATCGGGCGACCCCCGGTTCGTGGCCATGATCGAGGACGTCTTCAACCAGACGGCCGACGAGGACACGATGCGAAAGTTCTCGAAGCAGATGGAGGAGAAGAAGCGCGAGGGCAAGAAGGACAATCAAGGCTGCTACTACTTTATCCCGCCGACGACGAACAGTCGATTCACACCGCACAAACCCAAGGCAGCACCCTACGGCAAACTGCTGCATCACCGCCAAGAGGAGCATCAGCACCAGCACCAGCACGACGGTGACGACGAAGACGAGGAGGAGCATCATCACCGACGAGCGGCCAAGAAGGCAAAGACGCTGCATTCTTCCCGGTCTCACTCTCGATCTCACTCTCACTCTTATTCTCACCCTGCGCCGCACTCCTCTCACCCTGCCTCTGGCCACGCCACCCGCCACACACCCCGGAAAATGTCGACAGACAAGCAACCCCGAACGCCGACGTCGCGGAAGAGAGGCCGTCGTGACTCTGCGTCTAGCGACTCTTCGCTCTCGTCGGCTCTCAGCCTGTCGTCTCCAGAGGCCAGCATCGGCAGCCCCAGCCCCGTCCGTCGAGGGGCAACGGCTGGTCGCCCTGGACGTGGATCTGGAACTGGAGCTGGAGCTGGAGCTGGCCGTGGACCTGGGGCCGACTCCAGCGATGCGCCAAAACCTCGGCCAATCACCACCCGCCGCAAATCACTCGCCGCCTCCAACAAGACCAACAAGACCAAGTCCAAGCGATCCAGGTCAAGCCCATCCGCATCACACTCTCCCACCCTCCCCGTCATCTCAAACACCAGCAATTCTTCTGCCGCTGATGCACCCACCGGTGCCACCATCAGCGTGAGTGCCGAAGCCAGTATGCCAGGAAGGCTTGCTGATGCTCCCGTCTTGAACAACCTCCTCCCTCCCAAGACCAAGGCAGGCAAGGGCGCCAAGGGCTCGTCTGTGCCGGTCGATGAGGCTGGCCATGATAACGACGACTCCTTCTGGGACCGCAGACGCGACGCGCAAAAGTTTGCCAACAGCGTCACAGTGCGCGAGAGTTCGGTTCGTGATGGTGAGGACGATGAGCAGGTTGCGACACCCGCCAAGAAGACCAGGAGGACGCGTCAGTCGATCGCGCCCCCAGCGACAACAAGGGCAACCCGATCAGCCAGCAAGAGGCCTCACGATGAGGTCGAGAGCACCGTGTCTCCAGTTGCATGGCCTTTCCAGCGTGAGAGCAGCTCAGTCGCAGGCTCGAGGGCTGCCACGCCCACGCTACGCCCACCCAAGAAGCAGAGAACTGGCCTTCGTGTCAAGTCATCGTAAGTCACACCCCAGATGGTGCTTCATCTCCAAGATGCATCGACCCCATCGACACAACCATGGTGGTTTTCATGTCGCTCTCGCTTTGGGTGTGTTTTTTGACACGGAGAGACGCCTGGACGCGTGAGAAATCACGTCTTTTGTCCCTTTTTTGGCTGATCTCACATCACATCTCCAACCACCCTTTGCGTCGGAGACGAAGATGCACTAGCCTAGGCTCTGCCGCAAGACAAGGCCTTGTTTGAATCCATGCATCATGAAGAATTTTGCTGACAATACTTGCCCTATCTAGCCCCGTGAAGAAGCGAGGAGGAACTGCTGCCGGAGTGCCTCGGGCTATGGGAGATGGCACAGCAACCAGCGCGGCCGCCAAGGATCAGGTATGTTTCTTTTTTTTTTCCTTGTTTGTTTCTCATTTCGCTTGGAGGATGCGAGACGCGTTTCAACGGCGATACACTCTGGGAGCCATCATGATGGAAATCCAAATTTCATAGATCCAGCAGATGGTGGCCATTTTTTCGTGCCCTGTCTGTTTGGTCTGGTCTGGCCTGTCTGATGAGGATCACCAGACAGGGCTTTTTTGGTGGTCCCTGCAAGAATGATCCGCTTTTCCGAGCCAGCCACCAGATTGGAACGCGTCCAGTTGCAACAGAAGCAAGCCTCAAGCGAGGAGCGAGAAGCGCATCGTATGCGAATGAACTTGCGGGCCAACGTGGACATGAGACGTGGCTGGATATGCATGCCCTGGTAACCACTCAACTGACACGGCGGTTAGATATCCGACAACGATGAGGACTGCTCCGCCTGTGGTGCAGCCGGTGATGTCGTCTGCTGCGACGGATGCCCTCGGTCATTCCACTTTGAGTGCGTGGGCATGGTACCATCTGACGACCTCCCTGATGAGTGGTATTGCAACGAATGCCTGTTCAAGCGGTATCCTTCACGCGTGCCTGTCCACAAGGGCGTTTTTGGGCCTGCTCTGAACAACCTTGAGAAGAGCATTCCTCGCGCCTTCAGCCTTCCCAAGAAGTTGCAGACTCGCTTTGAAGGGGTCAAGGCTGGTCCTGATGGCGAGTACGAAGAGGTCACGGCTGCCAAGACGACCAAGTAAGTGACGATTCCGGGCATCTAGATATTAGAGTGGCTAACCAAGACGGCAGGAGGAAGAATGGCTACGAAGAAGTACCCGACTTCTTCAGACAGCGAGACGATGGACAACCTGTGCTCTGCCACGGCTGCCAGAAGGCCGCGACAGATGTCCGGGCCATCATCCCCTGTAGCGTCTGCCCGCGTTATTGGCATATTGACTGCCTGGACCCCCCTCTGGCTGTCCCTCCAGTTCTCAAGAACTGGCGATGCCCTCTCCATTCTGAAGAGATAATTGCAGAGGTCCGCTCGCTCGCGCCTGCTCATCGGTTCCGCAAGATCAAGGGAGCGCAGACCATCACGCCAGCATTGTCACGAGGCCTCAAGAACAATGGCCAAATTGAAGTGGACTGGAACGACGAGACAGAGTCTGAACCAGAGTCAAAGCCCGTCAACAATTCTGGCTGGCCAGATCCCGACTCGTTTGGACGGGCTTACAAGCTGCCTGCCCAAGGCATTGTACTGGACTTTATTGAACAGTGAGTGACACTATCACCTCTCTCGCGATCCCCCGTGTTCTAACGCCATATCAAGGTTGCGCCGTCAAAACGCTGGCTACGGTCCTCGCCAAGATGAGCCTCGATGGCTGTCATACGCCCCTGTGCCTGTGAAGGACTCGAGCCATCCTGTCAAGGGCTCTGATCTTCAGCGGTCAGTGGACGAGATGCAAGTCGCCTTGACCATGACCAGCCTTAAGGACCACAAGTCGGAGAGCGTTGACCAACTGATCTCAGCTCTCTTGGTGAGTAGTTCTTATTCCACCTTGTCTCACATGTTACTGATATATCTACAGGACGCTGCTGACCCCAATGTCCTGACGCTCATGACCAAGACTGATGCTGGCAACATCGCTACTGGTCACCTCACAGACAGTGACAAGCTTAGCCTACGCGTTCTACTTGCCCAGATGGATGCTATGGGATCCCGTATCAGACATCTCCTTGGTGAACCGGACACCACCACTATGCTTGATCAGGAGCACGAAATACCTAGCATCCTATCTCCCCAAGACTCAGCCATCGCCGAGCCACTCGATAAGGTTGCAGTGCCTCCGCCTGTCACTGAACCTACCCCCCCTTCAACCATTGACCACGCCGAAGGCGCTATGGAACTCGATTAAACCTCGATCGACACGTTTCCGAGTGGCTTACAACCCCTCGATCCTCTTCCTGCTCGCTCTGTCACGACAGAGCATCACGATTCCCAACGATTCTCGACCAAAATTGGCACTCTTGTTTGACTATAGCGTAACCCCCTTTTTTTTCTCTTCACTTTTTTCCTTTTCATAGAAATCTGTGTACGAATTTCAAAGCTCTCACACGCATGCGAGCACTCTCACTCTATCAACCCCAACAACCCAAAACCCCTTGAGCCCGCTGACTATGGATCGCTGGAGTTTGGGAGGCTTTTGGTATTTCGAAATCATCACGACCACGGCATAGAAACGACCTGGGTGCTCTCCTGACATTTTTGTTTTTCTCTCTCTTCCACCTCGCCCTCCCCGATTCTTCTCTTCCTGTGCCAGCTTGCCGTTCAGGTTATTGCCCATGGTCGTACCCCTCTTCGCATCTTCTTCTCCTCCCAGTGCCATCTGATTCGTGGTCTTTCCCTGCGACTCTACTTCTCAAAACCACTATATTATGGACGAAACGAATCTCCTTTTTCTTTCTTCTTTCACCCGCCAGCGGGGCGGCAGCGGTCTGATGCACCAGGGAGGGGGTCTAAGCGGGTGGCACAAACATGGTCACCCAAAGCAGCGCTGCGTTTAATGCTCTTGTTGTATCATAGTTTCGGCGGAGTGGCATAGGATGAGATATTTCATCCCATCACCCGCCGGAGAGGGGAAGAAGGGTAGGTGGATGGATGGAAGGAAGGGGTGGAATGGTGATGGATATAGCTCCTTTTCGGTATCGAGGATAAAAAAAGACACAAGAAGGCGAGCCCAATATCAAACCTAACAATCTGCTATGCGTGTTCCTTTTGGTACCGTGACTGACACCTTGATTCCTCTCATTGCCTACAGTAGTCGCAAGAGTAATTCATACGTGTGTTGGTCATCTGATTGACAACGGGAGTCAAGGACCTTTGATAATGTTGACCCCAACGACACTGCTGTACATAATCATACATGTGAACATCAATTGCGAGGCCGTGAAAAGGTCAAGGTCGTAAAAGCGCCCCCATCTTCCTATTCTTCCATTTTAATATACAACAATCCTTTCATTGCGAGGCATTGCCCTGCAAGCCAGCTGTAGCCCAGTGACCTCTTTGCTGGTAGCTGAGCCAAATATCCTTCGCAAAACCCACCCAACCTCAAGGCGGAGTGAGCTCAACAAAAAGATTCCTTTCAGTCCATTGACGCGCCCAAATCTCACTCGTGTGACCAAGACTCGTCGCAGGCCCTTGAAGAGGGTGCCAAGGTTTCCTTTCTACAGAGAATTGAACAAACCCAGACCAGACCAGAGCCCATACATAAATCCGTCCGTCGCCGCCTTGAACAAGAATCGTCGAGTAGTTTTATTTCTTTCTTTCTTTCTTAAAAAGTGATTTTCCCCCAGGTTCGTTCAATCGTGGAAATAGAATAGTCCCGCTTCTCCGTCTTTTGTTTGTTGGCGGCGTCAGAGTCAGACATTCAAGGCCGGCCTGAAGTGCGCTCCCGCAACGCAGAGCAAAGCAAGAGATAGGAGGCAGGCGTCGAAACAAGAGATTTCGCAACGCAAGGCATCCAAATTCGCACATCGGACACCCGGTCCATACCAACCATATTTGGTCATCGTGACAACGCGGCCGTCTTTGCCATGCATGTCTGTATCCGAAGTAAGAACCCCCCTAATACCCCCCAACTCCTGATGGCATCATGTGCCGGAACTGGCCTGAAAAGTGAGAAGAAAAGCTCAAAAAGATCCGTCTAAGTTGTAAGCAGCTCCCAGTGACGCCGTTGAAGCAAGCTGATTTGATCATCTCTGACAAACACCTTGTTAGTTTCTCTACTGATCGTTGCGGGACTGAGCTGTACTTACGCGGCCGCGTCTGGGATTACCCTGGTCCTGCTGCATGTAGCCCATGTTGGGCATGCCCCCTCCCATGTTTCCGTAGCCATAGTTGCCCATTCCCATGTTGAACCCCGGTGGCGCAAATGGGGTCTGCCCGGCAGGCATCTGAGGCATCTGCGAGACAGGAGGCTGGATTGGGCTGCCATTGGGCATGTTCTGCTGACGATACTGATCGACAGAGGGGTTGGGACCGTTGAAACCCCCGTAGCCAGCCTGCATAGGAGGGAAGTTGTAATTCATGGGTGGCGGGCCACGGTTCATCATCTGCTGGTACTGCATCTGCTGGAGGTTGCCAGGCATTGGGCCGCTGGGCGCGTTGTACATCATGCCCTGGTTGAACTGAGGGAATGCCGAGACACCGCCATCGCCTGCCTCGTTCCTCTGGCCGCCATAAGGCATGTCGAAGCCAGGGGGGTTAGCCGGGGCGTTCATTGGGTTATAGAACGGCTTGTTGGAGTGAGCAGACTGGGGGTGGTGGCCGTTGGAATTCGCCTGTCTCGAAGCTGGTCGCTGGCGCTGCTCAGCGTGAGTGCTGGCATCACGGTTGTTGGCAGCGTTTCGAGTCGAGATGCCGACCTCGTCCATCAGGCGCTTGTACCCCTGGTTGGGCTGGGCCTTGATTCTAACAAGGACAGCCTTCACATTGTCAACCACCTGGGTGCGGATCGACTCGTCAAAGAAGGGCGTCGTAAGCACCTTGAAGATGAGCGTGGCACCGCACTGATGATCCTTGAGAATAGCCTCAAGAACCTGGTCGTTGGGGGTGAAGAAGAGCGCCTTGAGGATCGCATCTCGGGCATCAGCCTCGGCCTTCTGGTTGATCACCTTCAGGACAGTGAGATAGGCAACCTTGTGAGTGCAAAGGTGCACCAGGTAGGGAACCAGCTGAGGCGAGAGGACGGTCCGACGTTGGGGGAATGTGCAGGTATCCAGGAACCACGTCAGAAGCAGGGCGCCGTTAGCGTTTGTTGCCAGCTGAACACTGTGAAGGGCAATGGCAGCCGCGAGCATCCGCTGCTGGTCCTTGGTAGCATGATGGCTTTCCAAGCAGGCTCGCATGGCACGGGCGCCATACCGACCCTGAGCAATCTCCCACATGCGGCTGAGCATCGTCTCAAAGATGAAGTCGTTGTAGGGGGCGCCGAACTTGAGGCACCCCTGCAGAACATAGTTGCCGTACTGATCAAGGAAGAGAGGGATCGTGTAGGGTCGCAGGTGCTCGACAATCATGGACATCTGGGCGGGCGTCTTGCACACATCAATGATCTTCTGGGCCGCCCAAGTGCCGTTCTTGTGCACGCCAATCTCGGCCATGTGAGGCGCAATCTCGGTCAGCATGGCATCGCGGAGCTGGTCGGAGCAGTGCTCGAACAGCTTTTGAACCACAGTGTTACCCAGGTAGTCGGACGAAAGCTCAGCAATCTCCGGGAGCATGTCGACAGCAATGTTCTCAATCTCGGCCTGAGACAAGCTCTGGTTGTCAATTCGCTTGCGGATATCTCTGAGCTTTGGCGCATCGTGGACTCTAGTATGAGCGGGCTCGCGGATCGGGGGAATCTCTTCAACGAACGAGTTGAACTGAATGGCTGACTGAAGGTTGCGAGAGATCCTGAACCTGTCCTCGTCCGAAGCTCCAAACTGCTTGACAATGTCGAGAATGTCCGTAGTCATCTCACGAAGGGCCGGAACCTTGGGAGAGGCGTTTGCTGAGGTAGAGGGAGGGGCAGTTTCACCAGCGGGGGTAGCAGAGCTGGTGCCCTGAGCGTTGTCTTGTCCCTTGGCGAATGGATCAGGGCTGGGAGAAGGGAAAACACCATCATGACCAGGAGTGTTGGAAGCAGAGGGTGGCTTAGCAAAGTTGATGCGGATGGGTCCCGCACCTGGGAAGATCTCCTTGCTGTTCATGCTTGCCTTGGCTGAGATGGCACTCTCAACACGTTCAAAATTGACAAAGCCGCAGTTCTTGTGGGTAAGGACACGGGCAGACAGGATGGGACCGTGGGACTTGAACATTTCGATCAGAGTCGACGTAGTGGTTGAAGTGGGAATGCTACCCAGCCAGAGTGCGCTGGTAGGTCCTTCAAGGCCCTGCTCGTCAGCGCTGAGAAGGCCGGCATTGCGGCTGTTGGACCTGCCAAGGTTCATTCCAGCAACGGCCTGAGGGAGGTCCTCGTAATCCTTTTCGTCCTGCAGGCGAATCTCGGCGGGCGCAATGGCATTGGGGATGTTGGAACCACTCGACATGTAGGTCCTCATAAGTCGACTACCGGGAGTATCCAAAACACCAGCGGTGCGGGCACGAGGGCGGGTGGCCGAGGCCTGGTTGGCAAAGGCCTGGACGGCAAGGTTGTGGTTGTGGATTGCGGCGTTGGTAGCTGCCAGCTGATCCTGGAGGGCAGCCACATACTGGGGATCCAGAGGCATGTCGGCGTCATAGTCGTCCTCGTCATCGGCATACTTGTCCTTGTTGTTGACCGAGTAGGATCGGAAACGGCTTGCTTGCTTTGTAAAGTCAAGGTTGGCCAGATATGGGGTCGCAAGCTGGGCGCGGGGAGGCTGCGGGGTCTCTGCGAGGCCGAGATAATCCAGGGTCCTCATGTGGACATCAGACTCCCCGCCGCCTTCCTTAGAGAACTGAGACTGAGCCGGGGAGCTGGGACCGTTGGAGCCCACACTGGCAATGCTGGCGAGGGTGGAAGCTCGCTCACGCCCAACACCCGCAGGGTTCCAGCTGCTGAAGATGGAGGGACCGAACGGGGAGCTGGTACCGGGAATCGGGGCAAACTGGCTTCTCTGGGGCATGGATCCAGCTCGCAGACGGGAGAGGAGCGTGGAGCTGGAGTTGGCAGCCGTGTTCTCCTGGGGGTCTGGGTTGGGAGAGGGGGACTTGAAGGGGCTCTGAGTCGGCGTTGGCCTGCTGGTCTTTGCAGCCAAGCCAGCGACGCCCAACATGCCGTTGGCCACTCCGCCGGGAGAGAAGCGCGAAGGCACCGTGCCGGCACGAGCGCGCCTGGTCTGAGGCATCGAGTCTGGCGTGGGAAGCTGGGCGAAGTCGGGGAAGCCATCGGTTGGGGATTCGGGAATATTCTCGCGCAGCGGCGTGGAATTGCCGCTCGTGGGAGGACCACCCCAGAGGCTCCCCGGCATGCCCGGTACGCCCTCTTGAGCCTGAATCTCGCGAGCCCTGCGCGGTGAGACAATGTCCACGTCAGCAACTGTCACAAGCGGAGGACATGATGGCAATCCGAGGAGATGAAGCAGCTTGGAGATTGGGACGGACAAACCTCTTGGAAAACAGACGGCTGGAACCAGACATCTCGTGCGACGGAGAACCAGCCCCGGATCGCGGATTGCTCGCCATCTTGCCAGAGGGATTGAGACCACCAGACAGGCCGAATGGAGAGCGAGAAGGCGGCAGAGGGTCGATGGGAGAGTTGTTGGCGGAGGGAGAGGTGGAACGGGGTTGACTGGCAGACTGGGAGGCGTAGCCAAGAGTCAAGTGTTCGGATCTAGAAGTTGACATTATCAATTATCTAGCCGACCTCATGAGACGGTGACACGAAGAGGTGTCGGGCCGGATAGTGGATTATTATTCGCAGCGGGGATCGGTTTGACCAGTGGATCAAATCGTGTAGTCGTATCTAGAGGCGAAAAGGACAGCCCTGGGAAGGAAGTCGTCTAGTGAACAGTACGGTATTGCAGCAGCTTCTTTCTTCTGACCCCGAGCGATGAACGAAGGGGTGGATGATGACGTGGAGCGCCGAGGATGATGCACCGTAGGTAGGCGACAGAAACGGGGGTGTTGGATTTAAGGAGCGCGATGCGAACGAGAAGAGATCCAGGAGCCGTCGGTATTACAAAGGATGCTTCGTACGAAGGAGACGAGGACAAGATCGGAGCCGAGAGCAGTCGATGACCGAGAGTCGTTAGGTCTAATATGGATGTCGAGGGACAGGGCGATCCGGGAGGAGAGCCGATCGAGACGATGGACTTTTCTGTGGCCAGACAAGAGCGCTGGAACTTGTGAAGGACTGGACAGTGGCCGTCCAGCGTCGTCCGAGCCAGCGGCTTGGGGAGTGATGCAAAAAAGGAAGGGAATGGGGAAGGGGACTATATGAAGGGGGGATGGGGGGACAGGAAGAGAGAGTGTGTGAGAGGGGAGAGGGCACAAACAAAGGGTAGGATCAATATACAGGCCTCATGGAGAAGGACAAAAAAGGAAGATTTTTTGACGGGGCCTGGAGAAGCAGACGAGGCGCGCGCGATATGGAGAACGGGGCAAAATGGGGGGTGGAGGAGGAGGAGGAGGAGGAGGAGGAGGCGGGAGTTAGCAGCACCTTGGGCGGGAAGGAGGGATGTGGGAGTGGGAGGAGGAAGGAGAAGGGGAGAGCCCGCGCCTTGCTTCCTTCCAGCCCAGACCCAACGGAGCACGGAAGCTGCCCTCAGAGGCTGCTACACTCAATACAGCACAGTACAGTAGCCAGGTACTGTACATCAACGCCTCCCGGGGGGGGCCGCTAACCAAAAAACGCGGACAGGACAGCGAACGGCCGTTAGTGGCCAGCTTTTGCCCTGGAGCGAACACACACTCTCTGTAGGTATCCTTGTGGGCAGTTTTGGGGATGGACGAGTTGCCCAGGTGGATAATTTTAGTGGGCGTCCAGCCCCCTAGGGCGACTGAGAACGTTTGCAACAGTCGAGCCCGGGCTGTGCGAGTTCCCCTCAGGGCTGTGTACCTTACCTACGCGTCCAGTTGCGGTATGGAAACTTGGTGAAGCCCGCACACAAGGCATCCTACGGCACGAGCAAAGCGAGGCAACACGCAACCTGCTTGTCCTGGCCACGCCGAGCATGAAACGGCGCCCGCCGCGTGGGAATTTTACCTGTCTTTTTTTTTTTTTTTCTCTCCCTCCTGCATGCAGTGTCAAGCTTTTATTTTTTTTGTGCGGTAAACTCTCGCTAGGTAACCAAACCGAGCCGTTCCGTCGCCAGGACGATTCGAGTTAGTTTGAGGTACTGTACCTCTGCGGTGCAGTCCCCGTGTTAGGGTACAGATGGATGCAGATATAGACTTGCAGTGCCGTTTCTGCTTTGGCTGACAGTTGATTTGTCTGTTTGGTATATGCACTGTACTGTGCTGCCGTTAGGGGGGGAGCGTGTACTTTCAGGTTTCATCGTGGAGCAACACGAGTTGGTTCTTCCTGGATACGAGCCGAGCCATTGGGCGTTCGTTTTGCAGCTTGACTTCCTCTGACAGTCTTCCCCAGACTATTCATCTAATAATGTACCAACTTGCTTTGCTTGCCCAGCCATCGATACCCAAGACCCTGCTGGTAATCAAGTTGCAGGAGGTGACGACTTGACCTGGACAGTTTCGAGTCCTAATCCCCGTCTCGACTCCGTGTGTAAGCCTCTCTGCCCCACACGGTCCGTCCGTGACGTGAGTCGGCACGCGCCGAAGACGTTGCAATTCTGCGCGCCAGCAGCTCAGCCTGGAATCAATTTTATGCCTGTAGCTGGGCTGAATCATTCGCAAGTTTATGCTCTACAATCGCACCGGTCAATCGAGTCATTGGAGTGACAGACGAGGGTTCCTTGTCCCGCCTTGCATGTACACTAGACGCCCGAGGTCACCTTGATCAAGCTGCCTATTGCCTGGCATATAAGACGGCAGTACGCACGTCTATCAAAAAGCCAAGGCTAAATCCTGCTGATATCGGCTGCTCGGGATTCGGTTAATCAACTGTCTGAATCCTCACCCGTAGCCTGATCTTGAAAGCCCACGTTGCTGACCTTGACAGCCCAACTTAACACAACACAATACGCCTCACTTTCAACCCAGCAACAGCCTCCATTCTCTGTCTGGCTTCACTTCAGGTACTTCAGCTTTATTGATGACAGACACCCTTTCTCATTTCATCTCCTCTCATCTCCCCTCTTCCTCGTCGCTCCCATATCCTCTCTCACTTTCACACTCTGACTCCCGAGAAGCCGCCCCTATTGGCCAACTTGATGACACCTCTCCCCATCTCACGAACCCCTTGCTCGGCCACGCCCAATCACGGCCCCGCACAGCCTCGTCGGAGGATCTGCTAGCCTCCATGCTGAAACAAGCCCTACCATTTACCCCCTACCCGTACATATGCAAGCAAGTTGTCCTTACAGAGCGCGAGCGAGAGCCCAAGAGCTGGCAGGGCATGGTGGTGTAAGTCAGGGGCTACACGCCGAAACGTACGCACACGCACTCACCACATCCCCTCCTCTCTTATTCGGCATCCATACAGCGTAACCTATGTACTGTACCGACATATCACGAGCTGACCCCGGCCACGCCTCGGCTTTGGTTCTTGGCCCTGTTTCATATTCCCATCCAGCGGCCCCCAAACAGAGCAGCCCATAAAGGTAACTCGTCGTCTTTGTCCCGGGCGGCCCGTGACCCGCGTCCACTTCATGCCGAATCGCTGAGATGGCCATCGAGAGCCTCTCCTCGAGGATTCGATACATTGCCTATGCTTGGCTGTCTTGCCTGAGGCCGTGGCCCTTTCTTTGCCCTGTTACATGACGCGCCTTTGTCCTCTCAACTTGAGCATGCAATTGGTTACCATGGGTGTATGCCAATCCAGCCTCCGTATTCGAAGCGCTGCGTAACTACTACGTAGTAGAGAACCACTTATTTCCTGTCACGATGCTTCTCAAACCGATCGAGCTGAAACAGATCAACAACTTCAAGGCAGTTCAGTAGAATCCATGCAAACATCTCAGTTCTTTATTTCCTCTATATTGTCTTTCATTACTGGCTTCAGAATGATTCTCTTGCGCGTGACAGTTCCCGCTTGCACTCGAAATCTTGCTTTGCTTTCATGTGGCAGACCGTCTCCATCTGCCCAACCCCTTCAAAAGCTTCGAGGGCCCCCTATATGTGACCCGACTCCTAGTACTCTGGGTATTCGTCCTAGCTTTCATCGCATTTCATCATCATCGATAGTACGTGGTTCGGCACCTTGAGCAAGGCAGCTAGGTACTGTAGGTAGGTAGAGGGATGTCTACACTTGGGACATCCTCCTGCCCAGAAGGAGGTGCTAAAGAACTTTCGCCCGTAACGCCAAAAAAAAACAATCATCTGGGGGGAATATATGTGTCACCTTGCTTCCAAACCACATTCAAAATGCCGTGTCGCAAAAAGAGCCTGTTCTCTTCAATATCGTCAAACCCTCGCTTGCTCCTCGTCCCTTACTTGGCGTGCTTCTTGAACGCCAACAAGTCCGCTAGGCTGGCTAGGGGGCAGCCGTGTCGCAAAAAGTCGTGGGCCAGCAGCTCATCCGCCGAGGCGCGGCTCTTGACATCCACACACAGGCAGACAGACAAGAATGCCTTGAGCTCCTTGCTCAGCTTCTCGGGCTTCTTGAGCCGGGGAGTTCCGTTGGTAGCGATGAGATACAGCGCCTTGAGGGGCTCCTCGTTGAGGTAAGGCGGCTCCGACTCGATCATTTCAATCGCCATAATACCAAGAGACCAGATGTCCACCTTGGGACCATACTCCTTTTGTTTGACAACCTCTGGGGCCATCCAGTAAGGAGTTCCCACCATAGTGGCTCGCTTCGACTTCGTCTCTGTGAGCTTGGCGCAGAAGCCAAAATCAGCTAGGGGCGTGTGTTAGCGGTAGCTACATGAGATGACGCCCATCTTTGTTTAATAACTTACTAATCTTGACATTTCCGCGCGCGTCCAACAGAACGTTGTCACTCTTGATATCACGGTGGATAATGTTTTGCGAGTGCAGGTGCTGCAATCCGCGGCAAGTCTAAGGCGTCTGTCAGAATTGTGGCTCAAGGCCAAGAATGCCAATGAACTTACTTCGTGGCAGATAGTCGAGATCTGCTCTTCAGAGATCGACGGGTTGTTGTCGATCACATCAGTCAAGGCACCACCCTCCATGTACTCCATAACAACCCAGAGCTCCGAGTTGTTGTTGCGCAGGAAGGCATCCAGGAAGTTGACAATGTTTCGGTGACGGCTGTCCTTCATAACCATGATCTCGTTCACAATAAGCTCCTTGCGTGGTTGATGAGCGAGATCCATTTGCTTAATGGCAACCTGGGCCCGGGGTCCCTGCGCGCGCAGCATGTCACGGGCAATACCCACGGCGGTTTCCTTGATCTTGGCCACATAGACCGAGCCGGAAGCACCCTGTCCGATCTTCTTTTGCTTAGAATAGGAAATGTTAGGGTCATCCTTGGAGACGGCTTCCTTGAGCTTGGCCATGACCTCGCTCTCCGACATGGTCGACATGCGAACATCCTGCTTGCGTTCCGAGGGCGAGGGCTTGGCCGTAAGCGCTGCCTCGGCGGCCTTGACGCCATCAGGTTGTTGTTGTTGCTGACTAGGCTTAGGCGCGACATTGAGAGGCTTAACAGGGGCAGGCAGTCGCGAGGGCTGCTGCTGCTGTTGCTGCCGGGGTTGCGATGCTTGGTTGCCATTGGCGTAGCGGGGAGCATTTGCGTGGCCTGTAGCACCGTCGTTGCGAGGAACTCGCTGCGCTTGGGTGGGATCGCGAAGAGCGCTGGAGCTGTTCTGCGAAGCCAAAGGCGGCCGCGAGGAACCAGTCGGGGCAGGAGGGGCAGGCCGCTGGGCTCTGAGGTTGCTTTGTTGAGTGGGCGCCTTTGGTGCCGAAGGGGCGGCTCGTGATGGGTTGTAACGGTCGGGCTGGGGAGAAGGCGATCCGCCGTATCCGCCAATCTCCTGCTGGGCCAGAGGGACCTTGGTTTTGGGGAGAGAAGCATTGTACGCTTCCAGTTCGCGGCGGTTCTGCTCCTCCATCTCACGCTCGCGTTGTCTCTGAGCTTCCAACTGCTTCTTACGTTGTTCCTCCCTCAAGGCTTCCTGGGACACGTAGTTAGGGGCCATGGCCTGCATCTGCTGGCGCTGCTGCTGCTGCTCCGACGGCGAAGGGCGCTCGTCAGGTCGAGCAGGACGCTCGGGGCGCTCAGGACGTCGAGGAGGGGTCGAGGCAGACTGAGGAGGAGTGTAGCCGGGGCGTTGAGAGGCAGGAGGCGGCGCGGGGCGAGGAGGGGCGACTGAAGCACCGCTGCCATATCCAAGTTGCTTGTTCCCTTGGCTTTGCGCAGGAGGAGTAGGGGTCAGACTGGAATACTGGTTAGGGTTCTCAGCCCGCTTGGCCAGATCGGTATAGAAGTCAAGGACTTCAAAGACAGCCTGGGGGTTACGCTCGTAATCCTCCTTCGTGATGGCAGACGAATTGAGGAGCTTCGACCACTCAGGGGGAAGTCCGACAAACTCGCCAGTCTTGGGATCGAAACCAACATGCACGGCATGGGAGAAATTGGTCGGGTTGCTAACGCCGCCCATTCCAGGGCAGGCGCCGTAGATGAAATCAATCCACTCGTAGAGGTCATCGTCGCTCTTCACCTTGATCTGAAGAGTCTTGGTCTGTCCATCGTCATCACCAGGGCTGTTGGACGAGCCGTCGGGCTTCCGCTTGATCTCAAAGATGGTACCGGCCGCCTCAACTCGTCCGACATTGACAACGTCCCTTAGGAATAGCGTGTACGAGACCTTGCCACCTTCTGTCTTGTGGAAATCGAGCGACTCCTTACGGAGGATCAGATATTTTTGCTTCCAAGGCTGGATGAAGTTCTTGCTCTCCTTGACGGAGGCCCATCCCTCCTTCTTAATTGCAACCCCTCCTAGACCATCAGTGTTGTTGGACTGCTGGCGAGCGATCGGGAGCGAGATGGTGGAACCGGTATATGTGGAGGTTGCGGTGCTGCGAATGGGAGAAATAGCCATGTTGGCCATGCTTCCTGGGAGATTGGCATTGGGCGTTAGATTCAACCTCGGACGGTCGGCAGGAGGTCGAGGAGCTGGGCCCGGGTTCATGAACTGCCCTGACGTGTACATACTGTGGATGGTCAGTTATCGATCGTCAATGCGATTCCGTCTCTCGCTTCATCGCTTCTGCTGACACCCGCTCGGACACGGCTTGCTTCCCAGTTTGAACCCCTGAAAAAAAGGCATGGCAGCCATTCACCCAAAGTGGCAAGACCTGGCGACCGCGAGTCTTTCGTGGCTTCCATGGTCCCTCAAGATTTGAAACTAGGATTGCCTGGATGCATCAAGAGGCGCGGCCCCTCACCCCGCCTCGGCACCGTGATACGCGCTGCCTCATCCAAGCCCGAGGGGTTACAGTGTTGCAAACGTACCTGTTTTGAGCCATCTTGGATTATCTGAGCTGCAAATTGCACAACAAATCTGGCAAGGAAAAGATGAAATCGGGGCTGGCTGTCGATAATGCGCGAGCACTCGAACGCCGAGCTCTACGTCTTGCTGGTTCTTCGGCTGTAGTGGCGGTGGACGGTTCTAAGAGGTGGTCGACCGGCCCAGGAGTACTGAAACGGGCTCTGAGCGGTCGGGAGTACACTCAGTGGAAAGATGACCGTGCCAAGATTAGTAAAACGATTCGCTCTCGGGCGCAACGAGGAAGGCTTCTCAGCGACGGAATATAGCGATCATGTAGTCGCGAGTCCGTTCGGAGCGGCGGTCAGAATCAGGATCGCTCGTGGGTGACGAGCACGGGGGGAGACTTGGGGTGGAGGTGAGAGGCGCTGGTCCCAACGGCGGACTGGAGACGGGAGGGCGGCAAGCTGCGCAGTTGTACCGTACCGGCGCACGCAAAAGCTTCTCAGTTGCCTGAGATGCAGTGAGACGTACAGTTTGCAGCGCGGGATCAGGACAAAGAAAACATCCAGAAGCCGCAAAGAAGACGAGCGGGGGAGGGAGGTTGAAGGGTGAAGAAGGGTTGGGTGATAAGGTAAGGTCGAGGGGGGTGGGCTTGGATGATGAGCGACCACAAAGAGCCAAGAAGAAGAAGGAGACGGAGGAAACGAGGGGTGGGGAAGGAGGAAGGAGCCCCCAGGTGCCAGTGCTTGCTTGCCTCCATGCTTAGGTAGGTGCCCTCTTACCCTTAGTCCCTCACTAGGTGTCAGGCAGGTGTCGGCGGGCGGCCAGCTGGGCTGTTTCCATGTGCCATTAGGCCTGGTCAGCGGCTTCCCGGGTCGCTAACGCCTGTCTTTCAGGTAAGGCACCTAAGATTATAGTGGAGTTACCCCCCCATCGGTGCGCTAGGATTGAATGCAAGGATCTGGATGGAGGTATGGTAGACGATGGAGGGGCTCTTGTCTCCTTTGAAGACGGGGACTTGACTCGACACAGTAACAGCAGCAGCGATGGCAATAATCGCTTCTGCAATTCATTAAGCGGTAACGATATATGCAAGGCACGGAAGCAGACGCTCCATGAACGTTGCTACGTACCTCTTTCATGACAAAATGATGCCCCGCTTCCCTGATGAGTGTGGAGTCATGGATGTCAGTCAAGCCTTCCGACCTGGGGGAGTAGAAGGTAGGTACACAAAGGTCTGGGCTGCTCCTCATCACCCAGCCTGGACCTCCTTAAAGACATCTACAGAACCTCAACCTTTCTTCCCATCTTCTTGGGCTAAGTTGGATTCGCATTTCAGATCATCAAACACCAGCCCACCTTTGTCGCCCCCGAAACGCCTCTTGCTGTTACGATTCAAGCGTCTGCTGGGCCCAAAAGGCTTTCAGAGCCTCGTGTGCTAAGATCGTCTAGCGGTCCAGCCCGGCTGCGCTCTGAGGCGCCCAGCTAGTTACACCATGTCGTCCACCACCATTCCTCGACCCGTCTCGATCCCTGGGACTCTCCGTCTTTGCGAGGCCTAGGAATTGATTACCCTTGGATTCCTGTCCAAGGATGCATCCTCTTCCACCAGGCGTGGTGCTAATTCCGGGTCGTAGAAGCCGGCACAGAGTTCCATGGATACGCTGTGGGTTCTTCCATATAACATCAGCAACTATCGACACGTCCATGCTATGGATGTCGTGTGCAATACGTATCATAGCGCCGGTTCCCGACCGAGGATCGAGACTGTTGCGCCGAGACTGCCACTGACTGCCACGAGACCCAAAGACAGAGTTCCACCTACGCATGGCGAAACATCGTCGCCGCAGCCCGCCCACGAGGAAACGGCATGATGCGACAGTGAGGACCAACTAGACCCATCCATACCAGACAACCCGGCGCCAAGGTCCGCTCTCAGTCCCCTTTGAAGCGTGCTAGGATCGGCGCCGAAGACGGTGACGGCCACGTTGCGATTGGCTCTCTCAACATGACAGCGAATCCCATTTACACCAAGGTACTCCGTAATAACTAGCTAATTAACAAGATTGGACTGTCCCGTGGCAGAGACCCCTTCCCGCGAGACCCTGCTCGGCTTGCCAGGTGGACGACGGGGATATCAACTCTTCCCAACCACCAAAGCCCACTATTGCAACCCAATCTCAACCTCAGGTATCTCACACGTTGCTGGGCCACGACCCGGCTCCTTTTGCCTGCCAATTCTGATAGAGAAGGGAGAGGTCTCAGCCAATGCCCACCAAGAAAGATGCCAAACCGATCAGAACCCGAGACAGAGGTGCACCTCATCAGCGTCGTTGGCCGCTGGTCTCATGGCATACTCTGACCCTCTCATGGTATGGATTTCCTCCCTCCCTGACTAGGCCCCGGCCAACCCCTGGCCCTCCCGCTCGCTGGTTGATGTTTTTGCGTCTCCGCTGCATGCATGGGCCGCAGATCCCGGAATCCTTGACATTCATGAAGGCCTGGATCCCTGCCGACCGGATTTCAGGAGAATCTGGCCAAGTACTACGTCCCCGGTAGCATCAAGAGCCGACGACGGAGCATGTGTCAGACACAGATTGCAGTCATACTATGTACCATGAGCGGCAGATAACATTTCATACGTTCGGAGAAACAATCATGACGCCGAGTAAACAAGACAGTCTCTTTTGACTCTACCAGACAGGCCTTTTTATGTAGTGTCTAGGTACATTACACCTGACAGATCCCAACTCCTGGTTTGGCCACCGTCTTCCGGCCAAGACAGCCACGCCGGTATGATATCTATATTTTACATTTCTCTCTATGCCAGCTCTATGCCAGCTCTACTTTATCGAGCAGCAACCTCCACCTCCTGACCCTCAAACTTGGGGAGCTCGGACTCAATCTGAGACCAGCTCTTTTCACCCTCAACGAGCGACCTGATGGCGTCGATAATCTTCTCCTGGTCAGCTCTGACCTGGCTGGTGCTGTCACGATCTCGGAGAGTGACGGTGCCGTCCTGCACGGTTTGGAAGTCGATGGTGATGCCCAGAGGAGTGCCGAGCTCGTCGTTTCGGCTGTAGCGCTTGCCAATACTGGCGGACGAGTCGTCGACACGGCTCGAGATACCAGCGGTGCGCAGACGCTGAGAAAGCTGCTTGAGGAGCGGCTTGAACTGGGGGTTGGAGGAGAGAGGAACCAGAAGCACCTTGGTAGGGGCCACGGTGGGAGGGAAGGACAAGACCTTGTAGCTGTTAGTAACTTGACGAATCATCAATTATGTGAGGGATGCTTACACCACGGGCTTCATCACCGCCCTCACTGGCGCGGGTCCAGAAGCTGTGCTCCATCAGGGAGTAGAGGATACGGCCAATACCGAATGAGGGCTCAATGACGTTGGGGACGAACTCGCGGGTGTTCTCGACCCTCTTGCGGAACTCGATGGCGATCGACTCCTTGCCAATCTGGACCTTGCCGTCGCCGACACCGGCCACCTCGATAGAGATGCTGCCAGTCTCGCTGAGTTCCTTGGCAAGCTGCTCGCGCTGCTCCTGGGAGGTGGCGTCAAGAGCCGCCTCGACAGTCTTGGCATCCTTCTTGAAGAGAGGGCCAAACTTCTTCTTCTCAATGTCGATCTGCCACTCCTCAATGACGAGGGGCTCCTCGCGTCGCTCGCGCACCACCAAGGGGGCACCAGTCTTCTTGGCGTGGACGCTCAAGTCGTAAGCACTTCGGTCGGCGCAGCCAACACACTCAATCCAGCCAGAGGTGGTGAAAAGCTCACAGTCCCAGCAATCGCAGGCGTAGTGGGCCATTTCGTTGGCCATGTGCTGACGGAAACGCATCTTGCTCAGATCGACACCGATCTTCTGCATGAAAAGGTGAATGCGGGCGAGGAAGTAGCCCAGAGTCTCGTTATCAACCAGACCCTCCTTGACAGCCTGGCCAACCTTGACGGTCTTGGTCTCAGTCTTGCCAGACAGCTGAGTGTGGCGGTCGAGGAGGACAAGCTCAATGTCCTCGACTTCGTGGAAGCGGCTATGCTTCTTACCACCCTCGGGATCGACAAAGTGCTCGATCTCAGCCATGAGAAACTCACGGACTCGCAGGAGACCGGCACGAGGAGAGATCTCGTTTCGGTAAGACTTGCCGATAGAGGCGGACGCGAAAGGCATCTGGGACTGGTTGAACTCGAGGAGCTTGGCAAAGTTGAGGAACTGGCCCTGGGCGGTCTCAGGGCGAAGATAGCCGGGGTAGTTGCTGCTGGGACCGATCGTGGTCTGGAACATGAGGTTGAAGGAGACGGGCTCCGAGGGCTGGAGGCCGGTAGCAGGGTTCCTGAGGTCGTACTTCTTGATGAGCTCGCCGAGCTCAGGGCCACCGTAGTTGTCGATTCTGGCCAGGACCTCCTGATACTCCTGGACGACGGCATCGTCGAGCTTGACAGCCTCTGTCTTAGCCTTCTTCTTCTTCTTCTTGGGGTCCTCCTCCTTGTCTTCCACCTTCTGGCCACGGGCCTCCTTGTCGCCGTTCAGTCGGGCCTCGAGAATAGCCTCGACGAAGTGATCGGCTCGGAGAATCTCGCCGTTCTTGGGGTCCTTGCACATCCAGTCGGCGAACTTGTCGACGTGACCACTGGTCTTGAGGACCTCGTGAGGAGTCAAGACAGTGCAGTCAACCTCGAGCATGTCCTCCTCGAGAATGAAGTGCTTGCGCCAGACGTCGATGACGTTGGCCTGGAGGGAGCAGCCAGGAGGGCCATAGTCGTACAGACCACCAACGCCGCCGTAGATCTCGAAGGAGGGGGTATAGAACATGCGACGTCGGAGAATGGACTCGAGGACAGCCTTGTCAAGGGGCTGACCCTTGAGGGTAGTAGCGGTGGAGGTCATGGTGACTGGTTTGCGCTTCTGCGACTTTTGGATCTGAAAAGCGTTGAGGGGTCGTGAGGTCGCAAAGGTGCGGCGGGCAGCGACGGTGCGGGGTGGTGGCGGTGGTGGTCTTGTGCAGGCCGTGAAACGGAACCTGGGACCAAAGCGTGAGTAACTGAGCTGCCTCGTCAAGGGCGGCGCTGCAGAAAAAGATGTTGTCGAGGGTGAGGTTGGAGAGAGCGAGAAGAGACGAATTGGCTTCATCCACTCGAAGTTTACAAAGTCGTAAGAGGATAGAGGAGGGAGGCGTGAGTCACAAGCTCAAGCCGCACTGGTTCCCCTGGGGTCCTCTTTTTGTCTAGGTAGGTAGGTACAGTACGACAGATAGGCAAGTCAGTCACTGACTCTTGGGCCCGACTGTTTGGGGAGGGATGGGCAGCGGTGGACGTCGGTGGATGGTGGGGGAAGCAAGCAGGCGTTGTGTGAGTTTCTCTGGGGGCTGCCGAGCGCTGATTCGGTGATTTCGGTGGTTTGAAGCCCTACGGTGTAGATTTTGCCGTTCTCTTTGCAGCTGTACAAGTGAGGCCTAGACGTGACTGACTTTTTTTTGCGCCTTCCTGATTCATTGACCTCCGACCGGAGCCACTTGCCGTTTGCAAAGCTTGTTCCTGATGGCCTTAACATTAGTCATTGTCAGCAAGATATTGCCAAGCAACGCAAATTTCTCGGAAGCGGACTGCCCAATGACAAGAGGAGAGAAGATCACTGTTAGACCACATCCATATAACACTGGTTGATGAGGCAAAAATGACATCAAAAAAAGAAACCCAATGCGAGACTCGAACTCGCAACCTTTCGATCACCTTAGACAACCGTCCTTGTGGAGGAGCCAAGATAGACTGGGAATTGTTAGTTTGGATGAGCATGTGTGAAGTGACTGGAGAAAACATACAGTCGAATGCGCTAACCATTGCGCCAATTGGGCTGAGGCGTTTATCGCTGGTGGGCGGCTGTTCAACTTTCAGTCCTATACCCCGACCAGCCACAGTGGCTATCTAGCAGCCAAAACACGAGACCATTAGCTTACCCTACTCTGAGGGCAATTAGGAAGGCATTGTAAGAATAATAAGAGAGACATCTAAAATGCAAATCTCATTAGGATACTCTTTACATATTTTAGTATAATATTATATAGATTGATATCTGATCCTTAGGACGAGGTAGATCTTATTTTAACCCGCATGCCACGCCAAGTGCTCAGCTGGGCAGTCGACAATTGGTCCAAGCTCCCCCACAATCCGTTGCTTTGACAACGCTCTGTTTGTTAGACAAGGCCTGCAGGTGACGGCCTGGGTTCATAAAAAGACAGTCCATGTCCGGTGATCGAGGTTTACACTCAAATCGTGTCGGCCCATCTTTTGCTCTTCCCTCCCACTCCGTTACTAACCCCCAGACAGCCCAGCTTCCCTTATTCACTATGGCTGCCCGTACTCTTGAGGCGACATTTGAGCGCATGACGGTGAATGATGAGAATGACTCCGTCGGTGAAAGCTCCAAGTCGTACTCCAAGTCCAAGGTATGTCCGGATTCTGTTGTGCTGATGTTTAGTGACTAACATTGGATTGGCAGGCCGTGGTCTCAACGACTTCATCCTCCCATGGCAGCAGTCGACCCAACCTCTTCAAGGTTGCTCTCCAGTCTCACAGCGGCAATGCCAACGCTGCCGTAGTGCTACCCTCCCAGGCCGCCCAACGAAAGGCCAACGCTCCCTCATCACCTCCTCGAAAAGCCCTTCCTTCCTCGTCACGGACATCAGAAGAGGCCGAAGAAGAACGAGACTCGCTTGCCTCCCTCCCCGAGCAAGCCTCCATCCCCAAACAACTCCACCTGGGCATGTTTGAGATCGGCCGCCCCCTCGGCAAGGGCAAGTTTGGACGAGTGTATCTAGCAAGGGAGAGGGCCTCGGGTTTCATATGCGCCCTCAAGGTCCTTCACAAGAATGAGCTGGTACAGCATAGAGTTGAGAAGCAAGTCCGACGAGAGATCGAGATCCAGAGCAACTTGCGACACCCAAACATCCTTCAGATGTACAACCATTTCCATGACAGCAAACGAGTCATTCTCATCCTCGAGTTTGCTGGCAAGGGCGAGCTGTACAAGCACCTTCGACGAGAGAACCGATTCCCCGAGTGGAAGGCGGCCCAGTACATTGCTCAGGTCGCTTCGGCTCTACGCTACCTCCACCGCAAGCATGTCATCCACCGGGACATCAAGCCCGAGAACATCTTGCTCGGCATCCATGGAGAAATCAAGATGTCGGACTTTGGCTGGAGTGTTCATGCTCCCAACAACCGGAGGAAGACCATGTGTGGAACTCTCGACTACCTCCCCCCAGAGATGATCAAACCCGGCACAACCGACAACTACTACAACGAGAAGGTTGACCTGTGGAGCCTGGGTGTTTTGGCGTATGAGTTTCTCGTCGGCGAGGCGCCTTTCGAGGATTCGCCCATAATGACCCAGCGGAGGATCGCAAGGGCCGACATGGCGGTTCCTAAATGGGTGAGCCCAGAGGCTACGGACCTCATCAAGAAGGTAAGCACACTCACCTACTCTTACGGATAATATGCTGACTTGAAACAAGTTGCTTGTGTTGGATCCCGAGAAGCGAATCCCTCTGGACGACATCCAGACGCACCCCTGGATCATCAAGCACTGTGTCAAGGGGGAGCGGGCCTCCAACCGCGAAAAGGCACAGTAATCTGACTAGACTTAGGTATGGGTACCCTAAGGAACAAAGGCGTTATGGAGAAGCTTAGGATGACTCTCTGGGCTGTGATCATAATGATGTGATGAACGTCTTCACACGTAAAGATGGGACCTTGCCTCTATGCTCTTTGTTAGGCCGAGGCTGGCGTCTATTGGATCGCTATCTTTTCCGATACCTAGAGAGCATATGGGTTGTTTGGGGGCGTGGGTTGGGACCTGGGTTGGGTTACATGGAAGGGGCGTTTTGGCGATTTCATTTTTGATCTATGTTGAGGACGGAACCTGGCCGTTTGCGTTTGTTAGAGTACTGTTGTAAGCGTTTTTACATGGCATCATTAGTGATTGCTTAACGAATCGAGAAGATATGTTCAAGTTTTATATGCCTTTACTTAGGCCCTGATCAAGAGTCTTTTGCCGGCCACATTACCCTGGTGATTAGGATGACTAAATCATGCGGCAAGTATAATCTCATGTATTAGGATACTATGATTAAAGTATGCATACTCCTAAGGTAAGATTTACTAATAAGTTGGCAATAGGAAATTAGAGTATCCTCAAGAAAAGGGCACCCAGAGCAGTCTAAGCGCATAGAAGTGGCAAGCAAGTCAGCTCTAGTTACCGGGTTGTCTATGAGAAGATCAAGAGAGCAAGGCCACTAAGTAACTTGTAAGGCAGACAAGGGCACAAAGCCAGTTTCATTAGAGACGTGCATCAGGGTAGCCTGGAGAGTCCCCAACTCATGGCCCAAGTATTGGGAAGAGATATGACTGAGACGCCCGGGCAAATTGGTATGCCCATGAGCTTGAGATACCTAATTAGGAGTGCTGCGAGATTCATTATATCGTTATGATTTTACACGTGGATGTAACATGGATATGAGCTTGCCGGGCCATGGTACGATCAGTTGTGGTACAAATAGTAAGACTCCTTGTCTAATGGGGTATCGCTGATAATATTGGTGTAAAAGTAGAGATATTGTACAAGTCCTTTTATCGTCGCAGTCGTTAATCAATCACCGGTACACTTCATCAAATGGCCGTGTGTCAGAGAAACAAGAGTCCCAGACTTGGTTGACCACCTTGGTTGCTTGGACGTCGTCTTTGCAACGGGGTCTGGCCATGACGGACTGGATGGCTCTTGTGCGCACACAGTTCTGGAACTGCTGTGTCAACTTCCAGTTGCCTCGGGTAAAGGCCTCTCGTGTCCATCTGCATTCGCCGCTGAGCATGGACGCTCGGATCTAGTGTATCAGTTAGCATTGTGATCAAGCATCAGCTCAATCTCACCCACCTCTGTGCAGGCAGCATGCTTCAAGTCCTTGTCACCAGTCCAGTCCACCTTCCACCGCAGATGATCCCAAGCGTGCACCATCTCGTGCGCGAGCGTATCCTCCAAGTGTTTTCGGTCTCGCACTTCGTTCGCGCAGAGCAAGATGCCATGGTTGGGGCTAAAGCCACCAGACTGACGATGGACCTGGCCATCCTCCTCAAGATGGGCGGGGCATCGACGACAGACAACGTTGGAAGGGTCCAGCCGTCCATTGAGGGCCTGGATCTTCTCGGACATGAAGCGGACGACGGGGGAGTAGGTGAAGAGCCAGTCCCGGTAGTCCTCGCAGCGCTTGCAGTCACGCTCCTCGTGGACGCGGTATCGCCACTCACGGTAGTGGAATTGGCCTTCGGGGGTCATCTGACCAGAGAGGATCTTGAAGTAGTTCATCCACCATGCCGTCTCTGGATCAAAGCCGGTCCGCGCAGGGTTGTTGAAGACTTCCTTGGGAGCTGCTGTGGAGGAGCTCGGCGCAGCTGCCGGGGTGCTTGAAGATGAAGCCGGAGGTTCGGATGACATGATGGGGATGGGCTGGACACGGATCAATTAGATTGATCAGGTGGATTGAACACGGACAGCCTTGTTTGGGGTCGGCAAGGCTGATGAATTATCGTCGTGATGTCTCGAATTGATCTCTCTTTACCTTCCAGCAACGCCCTAGCATGGTGGAAATTCTGCCGCCGGAAAACCGTCGGTGGCACGCCGAGGGCGGTGAGCCTATATATGGCCTCTGATTGGCCCAATTCTCCGAACCCCCTCGACCCATTTTTCCGACATCGGGTCTGGGGATTCATGGGCTTGTCGAGCACAGTCCAATCAACTCGACCATCCACCAACGTTTGCCCAGGATTCTCCCAAGTTGCGCCCAACTCATGACAGAGAGACACCTGCGGTTCCACATCCAAAGCGACAAGGGCGTGCCAAAATGACGAGTGAAATCACTGCTCAATGTAAGCCTTTTTCTTGTCTTCTACTTGCTTCATTCATGTTCTTCCCGTCCATCTCGCGGGTAGTGTCCGGCTGAGGCTTCTATACAATATATAGACGCCAGGGCATTTCCATGTGAAAACACCAAGCACCGAACCAATCCCTGAAATTCACAAGGCCAAGACAAGAGAGGCATTAACTGACCTCTTCTCCTTTTATTCGCAGCCATGAGAGGAAATGGAAAGTCCCTCACCATCGTCATCAAGCTTGGTACGTCGAGAAGGAAGCTTTGAGTCATCCCCCACTAACACAAGGTCCCTAGGAACGAGCTCAATTGTCGACGAAAAGACTCATGAACCGCTTCTCCCAATCCTGACTCTAATTGTCGACACGGCCGTCAAGCTTCGCAAAGATGGCCATCGAGTCGTCATTGTTTCGTCGGGCGCCATCGGCGTTGGTCTCCGACGCATGGATGTCGAGAAGCGCCCCAAGCATCTCGCACAGCTGCAGGTGGGATCACAGTTGCACAACTTTTGAATGTGAAAACTGAAGTGCTAACCCGGTGAAGGCCCTCGCAGCCATTGGCCAGTGTCGTTTGATGAGTCTCTGGGATAGCTTGTTCACCCACCTGAGACAGCCAATTGCCCAGATCCTGCTCACAAGGAACGATATTGCAGACGTAGGCTCACTCTTACTTAATATTCAATCAACAAACTAACCAATTCTATTCTAGCGAACAAGATACTTTAATGCTCAAAACACCTTCAATGCCCTTCTTGAACAAGGAGTGATCCCAATCGTCAACGAGAACGACACCTTGGCCGTCTCAGAAATCAAGTTTGGTGACAACGACACCCTCTCAGCCATCACTGCAGCCATGATCCACGCCGACATGCTATTCTTGATGACGGATGTCGATTGTCTCTATGACAAGAACCCGCGAACAAACCCAGACGCCAAGCCGATCGAGGTGGTCGAAGACATCTCAGCTCTTCAGGCCGATGGTACGTATTCATTCTCATGAATTTGTTACATATAATGCTGACCAAGATCAATCAGTCTCGAGTGCTGGGTCGGCCCTAGGCACAGGTGGAATGAGCACCAAAATCATTGCCGCAAGATTGGGAACCTCGGCTGGTGTCACCACCATCATCACCCGATCCTCGAACCCAGGAAATGTGCTAAACATTGTCCGGTATCTTCAATCACAGCAAAAAGGACACTCGTCTCCAAGCGCCGATGAAGGGGCCAGTCACTTGACACGATCAGCTTCAGCCCTCTCCCTCTCATCTTCAGCAGATCTCACCAGCCCTCCCCTGCATACTCGATTCGTACCAGCGGATGATCCCATCCGAGATCGCCATTTCTGGCTGCTCCACACTCCATATCCCCACGGAACCCTCTACATTGACTCGGGAGCCTACAAGGCACTCCTAGGCAAGGCTGGCCTGCTTCCTGTTGGTGTTGTTGACGTGGAAGGCAACTTTGCGCAGCAAGAGGTGGTGCGGCTCGTGGTTGTCAAGCGTCGGACAACCCCTGGCCCTGACGGCAAGCTCTGGGATGGTATCCCAGAAGAGGTTGGAAGAGCCCTGGTGAACTATGCCGCCGCCGAGATCGGACGCATCAAGGGGCATCAGAGCGTTGAGATTCAAAAGATCCTGGGTTACGCTGACAGCGAGTATGTTGCCCACCGGCAACATGTTGGCTTCTTTAGAAGAGACAGCAGACCCGTGAGCCCATCTCGAGAAATCAACCGGGCTGTGATGGAGTAGGAACCATGTTGGAATGTCAAAAAAACGGTGCAAGCGAATAGATTTGAGCATATAGAGCGCTTTCTGATGATATCTAGCCGTCTATGTAATCAATCACCCAAGCATTGATGTGCTCGGTGCAAATTTTCCCCCCACAACGCCAAAGAATGAAGGATGAATAAAGAGCCCCAACGCCAGCGAAGTACTCACGTCGACAGCTCCAGGCTTAACCCGTCGCGAACAAGTTGTCTTCGTCTCGGAGGTACTCGCCGCAGTCAGCCTGCCTGAAGCAGGTGATACCTGTGGGATCTAGCCTTCGGGCCTCGGCCGTGCTGCGCGCTGTGACGCCAAAGCCCAGGGGCGTGTCGTTCATGCTGTAGACGACAACGCCCTGGTGCTCGGGGCAGTCCTCGGACCAGCGACCGACGTGGGCCTTAACCACGTTGCTGCCATAGAGGAAGGGCATGGTTCCGTTCTCCTTGACCCAGATCTTGTAGCGGGCGTGCTCGGCGATGATGGGGAGGGCCGTGACGTGCAGGCGAAACTTGCCCGACTTGGTAAACTTGCCTAAAGGATCGAGGCGTTAGCCATTGGCGCAACGTATGCGAACTGAGAGTACATACCAAGGCAGGTTCCCAGGGACAGAAGCTTGTCGCGGGCGATCGAGGTGGCCAGGTTGGCGATGGACAGGCGCACATAGAAGACGCGATCGCGAACGAGGCGGAAGACGTAGCGGTCGGCGTTGGGGGAATCGTCGAGCGGCGCGATGAGGTTCTTGAGCGAGCTGCCGGTGTAGTTTGCCAGCTTCTCAAAGAGAGTCTGGGTCTCCTTTTCCGTGAGGGGCCGCATGATGTCTGTTGTTGAATGTGTTGCAAAGGTGGTGAGTTGGTGATGTTGTATTCTTGGTGTTGAAGCTTAGAAAAAAAGTTCCTCTGGGAGAACTGATAAGGAGCTTATCGCCAAATGTGGGGGGCCGGGGTGGGTACGTACTCGCCGTACTGCATCTTGCTGTTCCACTCTGGACACCCATCGCCACTTTAGAATCGAACAAAGTTGCGATTCGTGTTTTCCAAAGTTTTCTTGCTAGTTAGATTTCGATATCCATGTTCTGTTACTCATTTGAGAATTAAAACCACTATGTATAAACTCTTCATCTTCACCATGGGTGGCCGACCAGAAGACGACTCGCTGTGCACTTACAAGACTGGTGGAACAGCATACCCGTAACACCCTCACAGACCGGGGCAAAACTGCTTTGTCCTATATTTTTGCTATTTTATTAACCCTGGGCTTCTTCTATTTTATCTCTTTCTTTCAATGGACTCATTAGTTACCACATTCCGCTCCTGTGGCTCTGTCAAGGGTGTCTTTTGAAGAGCTGACCTTGCAGCGCTCGAAATCAACTCGATCTACTACATTTTATTTCTTATTCACGCCTAACCAAACACTATAACATACTTATTTCCCTCGCTGCTTATACAAACCAAGTCTCCAGGGCTTGAACATGTGTCCTTTCGCTTCCAATTCCCACGAGTCTGTCATTATCATTATCGTGCGCACCCTCATTAATGTGACTGCGTACCTCCTTAGGACTAACTGAGTAACCTCATAAAATATTTACCACCATCGTAATAGTGTGATTATCTCACAACATCTGTCCGTGACTGACAGTGAGTTACGACAAAAGACCATGTCAAAAGAAGCATTCATACAATGGAACCACTCTATTCTACACGTTGCCTATACTATTTAATATCTCATCTATAAGATAGCAACTATTCTTTAACACTCTGGCTTTATGATACTTGACAAACATCATGTTGACGATTAGACACTATGACAACATCCAGCTAACACTCTGTCACAGTCCCCTGATCACCGGGGTGGAAACCTGACCCGAATAGCAGCCCCCAGGCGATTGCCGGCTAAAGAGGCGTTGGACGGAATTTTTTTTTTTTTTTATAAAAGACTCCGCTTTAGAAGTCGCAAAATTGAGCCTTTGTCTATTCGCTGGGTACTAATCGTATGCCTCACCCATCCAACTGTTCTGGGTGATGAACACACAAAGGACATCTTCGGAAATAATATTCAGATATTGAACATATTGGCCAGGTTTAGACAAATAATTTGATAGCCGACTCTTTCATCTCGAGTTGAGTGACAATGAATACATGTTGATGATGCTCTGAAGCTTGATGAACGATGAAGCCATCACGAAGAGTGGGGGCAGCCAGCAATATCGATATCAGTCCTTCACATACTCTATACAGAGAACGATCCATATAGGTAAAATTGCAAGGCCTTCTAGACGCTCAAATACTCTCTTGCTTATGGATGGGGTCCTGTCGAGCACATCTTGCGGCAGTTGGGCAATCACTTCTAACATTTTGCAATTTCTGAGTAACTAGGACTTAGTCCCACATATGCTCTTGATTGATTTTGGATTTTAAACCGCCTCTTATTCGAGGGCTGGTTTTCTCCCTAAGAATCTCAAAATGATACTTGAAGGCGCCCAACACCCAGGAGAGATTGATAAGACAGGTACGGGTACCATGGAGCGGGGACCAAGGTACCTATGAGAGCTCCCCCACCAAACCCCACCACCACCAGACCCTTCCACAACAGGTACCTTGAACTGTAAAGCTTCATCTTGAAACAAGCACCTCGTCTCCATCTGCGGCACATCTCATCCTCCATCTTCCAGCCGCTACCGCTCCGTAACCGCTCGCCCAATATGAATCACATCACCGACATCAACGAACCCTACCCAACCCCCGAGGCTCTCGCCGCGGCCACCAGCACCCACAACCAGGGCCGATTCCGCATCTCGACACGCAAGCTCCCCATCTCAAAGGCCGGCGCGATAGACTCCCTCACCGACAAGATCGGCATCCCCATGCCTGAGATGATCTTTGGCGAGAACCTCGTCTCCCTCGAGCACGTGCCCTCGGGCTGGTCCGTCAGCTTCAACACCCCCGACGCGCTCGACGCCGTTGACAAGACGGATCGCCACATGCTCAAGGTCGCCTACGCCCGGGATTGGGAGAGCACACGGGAGGGGACCACACAGGGGATCAAGGAGGTTGTCAAACCTTATGACTGGAGCTACTCGACGACATACACTGGCACGCTGGCCCCAGGAGCCCAGCAGTTTGCGCCCACGGACCAGGCTATCCCCATTGAACTACTCAAGCGCCGGGACCCCATGATCTTCTTTGACGAGGTCATGCTGTACGAGAGCGAGCTAGACGACAATGGCATCTCCATCTTTAGCGTCAAGGTACGCGTGCACGAGAAGCGCATGCTTCTGTTGTGCCGGTTGTTCATGCGCCTGGACAATGTCATCTTGCGGATACGCGACACCCGTATCTATGTCGACTTTGAGACTGACACCGTCCTTCGCGAGTACTCTGCTCAAGAGGAGAGTTTTGCGAATGTCAAGAGGGTGAGTGCATCTGATCGGCTGCTTTTGACTGCCAGAGAATCCAAGTGTTGCTAACTGTCAATCTGTAGAAACTCTTCATGTCTGGCAGATTGCCCGACGATATTACCATTGCCCTGCGCGATCCTAATGTGCTGGCGCCGCTACTGCCTCTAGTAGAGCAGCGGACAGAGGCTGTTAAACTCAGCGCATGAGATGATACTCAAGTATCTCCGTGTTTCGATCATGGTGTTTGAGGCGTTACGGTTGGTTGCTTCAGTCACGGCATCAGCTGGGAGCGAGATGATCTGACTTGATAAAAAAATGAATTTGTTTTGGATTCCAATAAAGCCAGCAGCATTCTGCTTCTTTAAACACGGCCGGCCTGTACACTTGGTTTGGCCTTGTTTGCTCAACCACCCACAAACCCCCCCCCTGATCCCGAAGAAACGTGATACATGCCATAAACGACCATCATTTCAGACACTTCATGATGAGAAAAAAAAAAGACAAGACCAACACCCTGCGTAACTCCACATGTTTTACTTCGCTAACGCGAACCGCTCCAAACCCACAACGCCCTGCCAGAGCCGACTCAACATCAAAAGAAGCTTAGACGATCTCGCAAAAAGATGTGCCACTTTGGACAGAAGGTACAAACTGCATTGCACTGCCACCGTCCCTCTGGAGATGCTGAAGACCGTCAGGGGCCACAGCAGTTTCTTCCCCCTCCCTTTGTTTGCTCGTGCCTCATCGTGCACCCGGCGGTGACGAGCTCTGCGTAACCTCCTCATAGTCAAGCTCCCACCTGTCCACTTCCTTGAACTTCTTGACTGCCTGTCTCAGCTCATCTGCAGACGGCATGTTTGAGCTCTCACCGCTTCCGTCACCATCGAATGTGTCGTCTGGGAGCGGTTGGAACTGGCTGCGGTCGTGCTCATCGTTGTCACTGCCTTGCTCCTCGCCCTCATTCTCCTTATCTGACGAACGCCGGGAGTAAGTCTGCTGATTCCGCCCCTTGGACTTGTTGGAGGTTGCCTGCCTGCCCTTTGGAGCCTGCGCTGAGCGTCCGCTCCGTGAGCCTGGTCGACTGGCTTGTCTCCTCCGGGTCGTCCGGCTGTCCACATACGAGAGCTCATCCTCGCCGTGCGGCATCTCTGATGTGTCGTACTCCTCATCGCTCTCCAGCCCCAGGGGGTCCCGCTGCTTCTTGTACCGGCGCTTCGGGAGTAGGTTGGTGAGATCGGCGGTTGTGAGCTTAGGAGAGGGTTGTCTCCGAGCGGCGGCCCTGCCTCTGGCCTTGGTTGCCCGTGTCTCGGCGTAGTTGGGTGAGTGTGTCAGCGAAGGGGGGGAAGAGACGTCTGAGAAGTTGTCGGCTCGAGGTGGTGTGGCAACGGATGGTCTCCGTCGTCGCTTTGCGAGGGTATGGATATCTGGCCAAACGTCGTTTCCCTCTTCTGAATCGCTGCTGGCAGGGGGTGCCATGATCTCTTCGTCGTTGATTGGTGTGACAGGTCGATCGGGGAGAACGGGCGAGGGACCAAGTGGTGACGAGAGGGACGAGAGTGAAGAGTCGCTTGCGCCATCATCAATAAGATCGATCTCGCTTGCAGCTCTTGCTTCCTCCTCCTGTTGTTCCTCTTCGTGGTCTTCTTCCTCTTCCTCCACATCAACGCGCGACATCTTCTCCGGCCTATCGCTGCTCGGTACTGCATCCTCGCTCTTGCGCTTTCTGCGCCTCGGCCCCGTCGACGCCTCTGGAGTAGCCTCACGCTCAGCTTCGAGCTCAGTTTCAGGTTGGGTCCTCCGTCTATTGTTGAGCGGCGTCGACTCGGCCTCGGGAAGAAACTCGTCCTCGTCCTCGCTCTCCGAATCAGGCTCCTGACCCGTCCCAGCCTCTTCCGGTCGGGGCTTCCGCGCGGTCCCCAGGATACTCGGCTCTCGCGCGCGTCGTTTGAAGGCTCCAAAGTGGAGCGTCGAGCTGATGCTGGGAGTGTTGCCGCCACGACTGCTTGGTCTGATCGGCGGGTCGTTTCGGCCGATGATACTGGATTGACGCGGCCTGTGCTTGAAGTTGCTCAGGTTCAGCGATGATGTGTCGGTTGAGCGCATTCCTCCTCGCTCGCCATCGCCATCGTCATCGAAGCTGTCATCGAGATCGCCAAACACGCTGTCCGCCAGATCCAATCCCGTCGTGTCCCTCCGATTCGTGGGCGTGGCCGTAATTCGTCGTCCACCCTCAACTGAGCTGCCCGAGTCTTCATCCGCAGCGTTCTTACCGCTTGCAGAGGTTGGGTCCTCATTGGCCAGCCTGTCGAGCGCCGCATCGCGACGTCGGCTCGTAGCCAGAACCGCCTGCTCGTCAGTCACGCTAAGGCGGGCACCAGAAGCTCGTGTCGTTCGCCTTCGCCCTCTCTCCGGAGACTTGTCCTGGCGGGGAAGTTCGTTGTCGCTCGGGGCTTCAGCCTCGGGTGTGGGAGATCGTGCAGCAGCTTTCGCAGATTGTGCGGGCGCGCGACGCGCTCGTTTAGGGCGAGGCATTGTTTGATTGTGTGTTGTTTCGGTGTGGAATACGTGCGTCAAGGCCCTTCCGGGATAAATGATCGAGGTGCGGCTGCGACCAGCCTGGAGCTGTCCCAGAGACTCAAGTTTGCACTTTTGGGGGAAGCGGAGGTGCGGCAATGATGATGATATTGAGTGTGCGGGAGAGAAACACGCCAACGGGACGCGACGCGATAAGAGCTGGTACGTACCTTCCGTGAGTGGATCCACAAAAACACCGGGTGCTTGGACCAAGTCCCGGAGCTTCAATCTCAAGATCGGCGTGGAAGGAGCCGATCGCGCATCAATTCTCGTACCTTGCATTTGGACTCATCCGTCTTATCACGACATAATGTCATCCCCAAGAAACATCCCATCCACTTCTTTTATAAGCGCATTTCTGAAAACGGTATATGTTACACATGCTATGGAGATATCGTGATAAGCCCTAACCGGTCTATCCAAATAGACTTTTCTCTTCATGCCTCTGTTCATACAAGATTCCATTCCCTATCGTACATTTCATAACAAGACTGGCCGATTTATGTCATTAAATTAGGGCCTGTCCCTTGAACATGCTGTGCTTGACCTCTGCAACCACATCCTTTCTATCATCGTTGCCCACGAGTACAATGCCACGGCCTCGTCGTCCCATTCGTCCGGCACGACCAAGTCGGTGGATAAAGTCGATCGTTGTGTGGGGGACGTCGTAGAGAATAACGTGTCGAACAGCCAATGTGTCGATGCCTCTCGAAGCCAGATCCGTGACGACAAGAACCCTTACGTTGGCAAGGGATCGCTGGCGAGATGGGCTGGGGGGAGTGGGGATCCTCAGGGGCTCGGGGGACGTGAAGGTCTCAAGGACTTCGCCGTGGCGTTTCTCAGGGGTATCCCTGTGGAGGGCTTCGGCATTGATACCCTTCTCTCTGAGGTAGGCAGCTAGCTCTTCCGTCTTCTCACGTTCGTTGACAAACACCATGATGCGGCGAACGTCAACTTCACCCTTGACGGGGCCCTCGTGGCTCGCAGATTCGCGACCGATTGAGTAGATGGCATCCGCACAAGCGAGATCCTTCTTGTTGCGGTAGGGGTCCTTTGAAACATCAATGACACCAAGTTGAACACGTCGGGGGATGGCGTGAAGATTGGGAGTGGTGATTCGAGTCATCTTGGGGTAGTTGGTGGCGAGGAAGTTGTTGAGCTTTCGAGGGATGGTGGCTGAGCAGCAAACAAACTGCTTCAGGGACGGCGATGCCCGCTCAATGATACTTGTCGTAACAGGAGCGAAACTTCGGTCAAAGAGCGAGTCCGCCTCATCGACAATGAGATGAGTTACCCGTGAAAGGATGTTGGGATCCGAGTCGGCAATGGATGCCAGAAGATGGGGAGTTGAGACGATGATGTCGACGCCCCTGGGTCCGTATAGGTTGCGCTGGATCTGCTGCGGCTTCAGATCAGATGACAAGAGCTCCGTCTTGAACTTGGCCACATGAGATATCGACTTGGACACCTTTGTAACCTGGTGGGCGAGCTCCGCCGTAGGGACGAGCACAACAACCTTGGGACGAGCCATGGTGGGGTGAGGCTCGTCAAAGGCCTTGTATTTGGACTTGCTCGCCAATTGCCGCTCCTTCTCGGCCTCCCACCGCTCCCTGTAGGCCTTGATCTCGGGGTCCTCCGCTTCCGCCATCTTCAAGGCGTCAATGGCTGGAAGAAGGTAGGCAAGAGTCTTTCCAGAGCCCGTCTCAGCGGCGAGCAGAAAAGACTTCATCTCAGTCGACGGTCTCTTCGGATCCAGTGGGCCCTTCTGTCCCAGGAGGGCGGGGATTGCGAGTCTTTGGACGGGAGTCGGCTTGATGTCGGTCATGCCCTTGAAGAGCTCGTCGTTGACAGCCGCCTGGAGGACGGGGATGAGGTCGAAGTTGTCGAATGACTCGTACTCGGTCATGGTTTCCTTCATTATCGTGCGCTTTCCATATGAGACGGTAGCTAGGGCGCGCTGCATCTTGAGCGCCTTTCGATCGTCTCCGTCCCTGTCCCTCGAGCCTCGCCTACCATCTCTTTCCCTATCTCTTCCCTTGCTTCCTTTCGCATCCAAGGCACGCTGCCGTCCGGCCCTCCGAGCGGGATCGACGTTGGCATAAGTCCGGTTCATGCCACCAAAGGGGCCCGGGGCGTCTCGGCGTCTTCGTCGGTCATCTCGAGATGGTGGTGCTTGGTCAACTCGGTCGGAGAGAACCATGCGAGAGGGGCGAGCCTTTGCGCGTTGTGACAGAAAGCGCTGGGCTAGGCATGGTTGCAATGACGCTCGAATCGCGGTAGCCGGGCGCGCCGTGAATAGGCAAAGCGAACAAATTGAGTTCGCTGCCACGCGCTGCATCGTGACGGAGAATTGATGTTTGTCTGTTGCTCGTCTGTACTCAGGTGGGTAGGTGGGCAGGTAGTAGGTTTTTTTTCTTACAAGGTCGGTCATCGGAGTTTTTTCGCCGATCAGTGGCAAGGTACGTACCCCAGTTGAATCCTGCCTTCAACAGTCAACTTCAGAAAATTAACGACTTCACCTTGGAAACAAATTCAAGATAAGTTAAAGATAAAATAATGAGATGTAGCTCCGATTCTCCTTGCAAGTTGCATAGCTAGGTTATGTGAGTTGTCCGTTCGACCCGACCCTCCTACCGAAACTTCGTTTGCGCCATTCCAATTGATTCCCACCACCAAAGGCCAAACCAAACCTTGACCCTTTCATATTATCCCCTTAACTATACTATACCTCCAAGCCTGTTTGACAATCACGATTGAATCGCATGGCTGGCCTACTAATCAGAAGCTTGCCACCATCCTATTCCAATAGCGACTGCGAGTGCCCCGGTCGTAACGATCCTGTTCATCAATCAGCCAGATTCTTCCCCAGGCTTTATTCTACTCACATGGGTAGTACACTCCCGCGGGAGCTTCGAGACGGCTCTCCAGCGGGCGATGCCCCATTAGGCGCTTTCCCCTTTTCCGAGGCCGAAGCAATGGGCTCGTCTTGAGATGGGGGATCAAGTGTTGGTTTTGAGCTTGCGGGGGTTTGGTCTTCCACGGATTTGTCCGCTTGGCTTTCAGCCTCTTGGGCACTTGCAGCTGGTGACGTCTCGCCCGCAGCGGCAATGCTCAAACCCGTGCCGGAGTGACCATTCTGGGCCTCATAACTTTCAACTTGAGACACTGACAAGCTTTCGTTCTTCTCTTTGGGCTTTACCTCTGAGGTTTTCAACACCACAGCTTCATCTTCCTCGCTTGGAGGTGACTTGAAGCCAGCATCTGTCCCCTTGGGATTTTTGAGACCGGGCAACGAGACGACAGGGGGGCTCTGGGGCTTTCTGTCACCTGGAGGCTTGGGCTCTTCGGCAATTGAACCCAGGGAGACTGCCGATCGAGTCCTTCCAAAGCTGCTGTGGGACAATCTGCTTTCTCGCCTCCGAGTAGTTGTGGGACTCAATGGGGCAGGAGAAAGGCTCAATTCATCGGCCGAGTCGAGGCTGGTTCTTCTCGAAGAAACCACACGAGGCGAGGACGGGATGTCATCAAGGTGGGTTTGATCTTCACCGAGGTGGGTTTGGATCGTCCGGAGGGCATCTAGGATCGAGCCACGGTCTGAAGGAAACTTCTCGAGCGTGGGGTCGTTGATGTCGATGTCAGCCATGTCATCCTTCTTGAGCTTGTGTTTCGAATGCTGCTCTGGGCTATTGCTCGCACTCGGAACAGCCTCGTGGTCTGAGTCGCCATCTCCAAAATCATAGGCGCCCAAGCATTCGTGCGCAAACAGAGGCATCTTTATATCATCGGATTCATCCTTAGTATTGTCAGCTGCCTGAGAGGTCGGGGCCGGCTGCGTGTCATGTTTCACGTTGATCGCTGGGGTGTTGAGGCCAGCGGGAGCGATCTGCTCCTCGGTGGAAGGCTCGGGGACGTTCAATAAGTTGTTCTGGTTCCCGGAATCGTCGGTTACTGTAGTCACAGGTCGTCAGACAAGCCAATTGTACGATGAATCGGATGCAACTCGCCGATGGGATAGTTTTCGGCCAGAACCCACCAGTCGCCATGTCCTATGCGGAGCTTGAACTGGTAGTCCTGGTGCGCCTCGACTGTGACCTTGGATCGGAAAGTGTGCTCTCCATCCTCACCAGTGGTATATTCCATCTCTTGGAGCTCCCATTGTGGATCGGAGAAGGAGCCGGCGAGGAAAATGGGAGGTGAAGTTCCTGGCTTTCTGTAGGTGATGGTGGAGGTGATCTTGGGCGACATTGTAGGGTGTGATGGGGTTCCTCTATGGCGGGAGCGACACGGAAGAGGTTGCGAGCAGTCGCACAACTCAATCTCGGAGTGGGAATATCGAGTCGCAGCAGAGCTCCAGGAGCGAAAAATAGGTTAAAGGAGGAAATGGCATTAGCGATGATGTCGTTTTGCGCTGGAATCGAACGATACTAGAGGTAGGTAGGCAGGGATGCGCGAAGGGACTGGACGGGTTGGGATATTCTGGGTATGTACTGTATTGTACTGTACGAAGCAAGGAAAGGTCCTTGACGGATAACACATGGCAGCCGCCGACGGGTGACGCGTCGATAGCTACGAGGTAGGCGCGAAGTCAAACCTGACTCAGATCTACAACTGGACTAGGTACAGTGTCCAACCCCGCACCCGTCAGAGCGGCGGTCTGGTGCTGTCAAGGCGACGTCGATACAAAGTCTTGCGCCTCCAAAGACAGTGCCACCCGACAGCTTCCAAGGGAGAAGAGAGAATGCATCATTTTGAGGTCAAGGCGGGCCAGGTGGTGGTCTGTGCGCCCCCGCATTCCACCATCTCGAGCTCCATCTCAGTCATGATATGATTGACCAATGGGTTTGTCAAAGGGCATTCCGATATTTGAGGGTTGATGATGGAGGTGGTCATGTAGATTAGCATATATAGACATGGAAGTGAACATAAATATCACCTATTGTTGTGACCCACGTACCTCGACTTGTTGTACTGTTGAAAGCGCAAGTGCAGGTAGAGATCTCACAGATGTGAATCTACACTCCACCGCCCTTTTTTGGGCGTCAGCCAACTCTTGTCAGGACCTCTCCGAGCACAACACACCGTCTTTCTTTGACCAAAGCGGTGGCCGATATTGTTATCGTTGCAAGTCGAAAACGCCGGAAGGGCTTTCTCTCGGTCATGGAAACTTCGGAAGCCGTGTGGCGGTCCAAGTCCGGTTCCACGACCTGACAAATGCATGATGGGGTGGATAGCTTCCCAAAGAGTCGCCTTGCTTTTGTTACTGGCCTGTTGCATAAGTAGATAGTTTCAACACACACAAACATGATGAAGCATCATATCATGGCAGCGGAATGGTCTGAATAGATCTACCTGTTCTTATGCATAGCAGCCCACCGCGTTGGTAACTCTGAGCACTTGATTGTGTAGGCAAGTCGTCTGAAGCAGCAAAGAGCCATGTTGGAGTAAACCCATGCATCTTGAGGCCAAGGGAAACCAGCATGAACCGTGCGCCCCCGCACTTCCAAGCTAGAGCTCATGATATCACCACCTAGATGCCTTCTCTCTTCGGCGTGGTCCAGGTCTACGGTGGTTTGGCACCAGACAAACAACCAGACAATCATGATCATGATCACGACCATGTCCTCGTACGTCGTTTCCGGCATTTGAGGCTCATTACCGGCCTCTATCTGATTGGCTTCCAAAGGAAAGGATTCTACGCCAAACGTTGTCCGTACTCCACTGCCTACGTTATCCACCAAAGAGTGCCGCCTTCGTCGGATAGCGACGAGGGTCGGGCAAGCCCCTACTACAGCCAATGGCATGGTCACCTTGCGTATCGTCCATCAGCCTTACCGCACATGTCAAATTCTCCCTCTTCTCCTCTCCTGAAATCTATTTGCAGTTGATCATGATAAGCTTCCTTGTCTGCGTCTCAGTGCTCAGCGCCCCCACTCATGAGAATTAGAAATGACGCTAAAACGGACACTCCGACCCCACGCCGGAAGCGGCTCTAAAGTGGTCGAAGATGAGAGGCCACCTGTAGTCACCAAGGAAACGACGGCCCAGATATTAGCCATATTATGTTAACGGAATCATACAGTCCTCATGTGATATCCTGATGAGTACTTTTATTTGTCATCCTATTGAAGCTCAGAACTCACAGTTGACGAGTAAGTACGTACCTCCAGTTTCATTGCGGACGGCTTGACTCTCCTCAGGCCCCACTCTCCGGAAAGTGGATGCAGGGACCCAACTCACCCAGGACGAAAAAAAAACACCTCCAGCGATTTTTGGTGGAGGCCAAACCAAACTCTGACCTCATCGATCGCAACCCACGCTTGAGCGCATGCTGTAGCATCGTTCTAGTCTACTTCAGAACACCGGTCTATCTCTCCTACTGTGTTCCTTTTCTCTACTTCTGCCTCGGTCCCTTCCGTCTGCTGTTTGAGCGTCCCAGGCAACCATCCATCCATAGCTTCGTTTCGACGAGCCGCCGTGAACTTCGCAGCTCCAGCACAACCGTCACATCGCACGAGCGTGTCCTCCCGCAGCTTCTAGCCATGTCTATTCCGCCTCAGCTTATTCGCGTCAAGCGAAAGCGCGACGATGAGTCGCCCGTGACTTTCCTCCGTATGGTCTTCCCCTCCTCCGTGCCTTCGCTATCGCGGTATCTTACTCTGAGCAGAGTTTGACGAGGGCGCGAAGCGTCATCGAACTGGGAGTAATTGGGTCTACCAGAGACGACATGCCGATCCTCAGTCTCCCACCGAAGCCCCTGCGAGATCCTTTCACGATGTCAAACCCGTCATCCATGTGTCCGGTCCCGATGGTGACGCTCCTCGGACAAAGGCAAAGGTCGCCGTCAAGGCACCGGCTCCTCCTAGCACCGCCTCTTCGTTGAACACGGCACCCGCCGATGACTCCAAACTCGCCGAGCCACGACGTTTCCACATATCGAAGAAAATGATGATGACGGCTACCGGAAATCAGTCTTCCATCCCTGGCATGAAGAAAAAGGGGCGTTACGGACCCGCCGTGTTCGTTGAGCGAGGTCGTGTCAAGGCCAGTCAGCGAGCTTCACGAGCTCTCGAGGCAATGCGCGCATCTGCAACGCCGCCGCCCGATCAGCAACAGCAAGATGCAACCGCGGCAGTAGATCAGAAGGCAACGGAGCCGCGCTTGAAGAAACCAGGAGTGAGGAGTCGACAACGCTCTCCTATGCCGGATCCCAATGCGCGGGCCCCTCTGCCGGTCTCCGCCATGAACCCTCACAACCAGGACATGTCGAGGATCGCGGCTGACATGAACGACTGGGTCATGAAGGAAATCGGCGCAAACCTCGAACAGATGGAGAACGAGAAGCGCAAGGCAGTGCAACACAGGTTCAAGCCAAAAACCCCGACAAAAAGTTATGCTGAACGCCATCCAGAAGTCGTGGCCAGTACCCCTGAGCCCAACCAGATGGATACAGCCATGAGCGACGCGAGTGATATGGATGATGATGACTGGGTCATTGAGGAATACGTTCGTGTCCCTGCACATGCCATGATGGTCAACGTGGCACCAGCAGATGTCGGTGTTTTGGTTCTTGATGGAGAGGAGGATAACACCCTGTTCTTTGGCCCTGAGAACGACGAAGACGAGGAGCTTGACGAGGACGATGAGGACGAAAATGGTATGTTGCTATTTCTGGATGAGACCCCCCATTGTCTTTCAAAGGCTAACGGAGCAAACTTGTCAGCCGAGAACTACTACACGGCGGATTACCCCGAAGACGAGGTAGAGTCAGATGATGAGTATGGACGGCGCCCATACGGCTACCGCAACGGGAACGCATCCGACGACGAGGAGTTTGACAACATGGACTACGATGATGATGACGATGACATGGTCTTGGAGGGAAACGGCGACGACGATGCCACCATGGCCCGCATCAAAAACTACGTGAGACGCAGCCATGCCTTTCAATAGAACGGCATCCGTACTGTGCTATAGATTTTGAGGCGTCACACTTTGGCCCCCCTTGTTCCGCTCGATCGACGACTAAATTTGGCTCGTCCAACAAATGCAACTCCATCTGCGAGAGCACAGCCAACATCCAACCTGATATATATCATGGACAAAGCAACTCAGCTCGCCATGCAAGCCACAACGGCGGTCCCCTGGAGCCTGACGCCCTCTCCATTCGTTCAGTAGCCGAAAGTGCAGGTCCGCTGCCGACCAACAAACCCCGGCAATGTCCTTGATCCGGTATTCCCAGCCTTTCGACTTTTCCCCCCCCCTTCCAAGGCTGTAGATTATCACACGCGAGGGGGGAGGGGGGTTCCACCACACTCTTCCGAATGTTTGCTCGCGAGGAGCGGGGGCGTCATGGGGATTGCCACTCGCCCAGTACCTCAAGACGAGGAGAATGCTTGGCCTGACCCGCCCCAGCAGGCTTGCATCTTCTCTTGCCTTTTCTTGCATGTCGATGAGAGCAGAGCACCAAGCCTCTTCCACACCGGGACCTTGCATCCCCCTAAGGTGCCCCTCGCCGAGCCCACAGCCACGTACAAACACGTGCACGGAACACGCGAATCGAAACCTTCAGCCCTGCGTAGACAATCTGTCCCGTTTCAGCCCTGCACGGCTTCCTTCGACATGTCACGAGGTCTCTTGAGGAGCGGGCTGGTGTTGCAGCCGACAGGGGACTATGCACATGAACCTGACCGATGTTTGGATATTGATTCTTCATTCAACTCGATTTTCAATGGTCACAGTGGCATCTCAACGGGCACACGGCTGCAAAGGCATACACATACTGTAGACAAAATAGAATATGAATAAGATCAACCAATGACATTTTTACATGCTCACTGTGTAGCCTCCAACGCCCTCCCTTGCCCAGCCCGTTATATTCATCCCTCCTCATTAGGTAGTTTTGGATGGTCCATCATGGTCTAGTATACAAACACGTGGGGGAGCAGAGATGAGCACGATGGATATCATCGCCTCTTGCTCACTCACCCCTGTTCGGCCAACGCCAGGCCCAACATGCCTTCCCTGCCTTTCATTTCTCTTGTCTCGTCTTGTCTTGACTTGCCTTGCTTATTTTCGTTCTCTCCGTCTCTTCTTGGTACCATTGACAGTCGTTAAATATGTGGGAAACTAAAGGAAAAAAAACACAAAAAGAAAAAGGATGTGCAGTGATAAAGATGTAAGTTAGGTGACAAATGAGAGGTAGTTACATGCGCAGGAATGAAAGGTACATGGGATACATGATATTCGTGACTTCGGAACCTCGGTCATATCGGGGAATTTGGTGCAAAAACTCGGGGTAAAAGGAAATCAAAACTTCATTTCGTCAATTGAGCGGGGCCTAGGCCGCTCCGTCTTAGTTATTGTTGGTTGTGTTGGCTGCGTGTGGGTGTGTGTGTGGGTGTGTGGGTGTGTGTTGGTGGTAGTTGGTGGTAGATGTTGGCGGCAGATGTTGGTGGCAGCTTCGTTTCCAGACTTGATCTGCCTGTCTACAGCTTCAATCGTCGCTGCTCCTTTCTTCGTCTTCGCTCTCGACGTTCTCGGTATTGCAAGGCTCTCTTCGCAGCTAAGCTAGTGGTTAGCATCACCAGTTGCAATCATAGAACACAATAGGACTTACCCCAGTCTCGGGCCTTGAGCTTGAGCTCTGGGTCGACCCAGGCGTAATTCACTGCCCGCTCGGGGTACCGCTGGGCAAGCCCGAGCGGCTCCATAGGCTTGTCTTGGCTGTCACGCTCCCGGCACTTGATGCTGACGTGACGAGGCTCGAGGTCGTCCTCGTTGTCGAAGCAGAGCCAGCCGTCCTGATCCCAGATTGGTATGCGCAGATTCATGCGGTAGTACCATGCCTGAAGACCCTGGACGGTGCGCTCGGGGGTGCGGCCGAATCGCGCAGCGAATTCTTGCTTGATGCGCTGCCACTTCATCTTCTTATCATGCCAAGCGTAAATAATGAAGTCTCCTTCCTCGGTCGTGTACTTCTGGTTGATGTGTCTATTCTCACACTCGGGCGGTGGGCTCGGGTAACAGTCCATGCCTGTTTGTCTCTGCAGAGGTTGGTTCCATGCAACTGTAGCACCACCAACTTTTCCGTGAGGGTTGCTGTAGCTGCTGTAGAGACCGTAGTTGTTCTGTAGTGGCTGTCGGCTGTGGTCAACGGCCAGGGTGTATTGATCAAGGCTAGTGATGGTTCCTCGACGAGAAGAAGCATAGCCATCGGTGGCCGGGTCCTCTGAAGGGAAGTCTCTAAAGGACCATGATGGCTCAGATAGATTGAGAGACTTCAGGGGCTGCAGAACGGTAGGATTGCCAGACAGGCCAGATAGTGGGGATGGAGGAGCCCAGGAGCTAACTGGGCCATGCTTTTGAATAAGAGCCTCTACGCCCTCGTCGAACTCCCCTAGACTAGGAAGTCTCACGGGCGAGTCATCACGAGGGGAGTTGAGACGATGGGGTTCCGCAAAGGTCGCGACCTCTTGGGGCTCGGAGTAGATGCCTATCCTCGTTGTTGGATGAAAGAACTTCTCATGTGTTCTGAAGGACTTACCCTCAATCTTAACTCTTGGGCTTCCAGAGTCTGATCCTGGTGGAGTTTGCAATTGCATCGGTCGCTGGGAAGAGACATTTGCTATGACATCTCCACAGGAGCTCCCTCCGGATTTCGAGGGAGCCCCGACGACCTCGAGGAAAGGCTGAATGTTCATATTGACGATAGGCGTTCAGTAGGCAGGCAGTGCGACGAAAGTAATGCACCGGGGCTTTGTTATGATCCAGAGTTGTTTGTTATGATTCAGGCGGAAATGCGATGCCTCTTGAAGGATTCCCTGAAAAGTCGGAGAGGAGCAGGTCGAGACCCTCGGGGTTGGGCAGAGAAGTTCTGTAAGGGCAAATGTTCGTCCAAACTAGTTGCGCCTCGATAGACCAAACTCAGGCAAGGGGCAAAGGGAGAGCCAAGGGCTTAATAAATAAGGAAGGGAGGGTTTGGGCGGAGAATATTCAAAACTGCGGGTACCTTGTCGAAATATAACATTCAGAGGGAGGGGTCCTTGCTCTCTTGTACTCAGCTGGCGGGTGGGCCGAGACTCGATATCTGTGCAGGGTCAAAGGAAATCTGATCGACTTTGCTAATGCAACCTTTTTCTTCTTCTTCCGTCCGGTACCTGAATCATCGATGATAAGCCGTCCTCATCAAAGGAAGACGGGCCAGGTGATTGTCTCGACTTGCCAAAGAGGTCTGTGTGTCACCCTTGCTCGATACGAAATAGACGCTACCAACAGTCAAGCTTGTAGTTGGGTAGGTAGAGCGCCCCCATCGAGGGGGAACACCCTCCCCGCCTGCTCGAGCCTCCACCATTGAGGGGACCCAGGTGGGTTTGTTTCGAGGTGCAGATATCAGGTAGGACCGTACAGTACCTGTGGACACCAGAGACAGCTCCGTAGGTTACTGCAAGTTCAGGGTGCCGCCCCTCCGCCAGACTCTTTTGTCAACGCCTGCCAGTGCTCTCCCGCGACGGGATGATCGACTTGCTTTGCCATGACCTTGCCTGCAGGTTGGCCCATCTGTCATCCTTGGTGGAGCACTGGTAGTCGTGTACTGTATGTATGATGCATCCAAGACAACGGCAAGACGTAGGAGCAGCACGTCCAGATCCCGTCCCCAGAAGCCGGTACACCCGATGCGAGCAACTCTCCTTGGTGCTACTACACCTGGACTAAACTCATACCGTCAACCCTAACTTGCACAGAAAACAGAGAATGAGGCAAGAGAGGAAACCAGCGAAGAGCGAAGGAGTTTACGCTCGACCCCCGTAGCCTCAAGCCGGAGAGAGGGACCCGCATAGCCTGTAAGCAAGGGGAAGATAGTTAAGCGGAGTCCCCATCCCTAACTCAGGGCACACAAGCGAGCCTCACTGTATAATACTGTGCTTTATAGAGCATACTCAGCCCTCGCACTGAAGAATTCAGTCACACAGCCCCTCTCATGTTCAACAATCAACCTGCCTGGCAGCCTGGTCGAAGTTGTGAGTTGCTGAAGGCAACGATGTGCCCCCATCTCAGCCACCCTTGTCCATCTCCTCAATTGGAGTGCCGCGTCAGATTGGCCCAGCCGTCTCCATTTGACGCACATTAGATCGAACTTGCACTGTCCGGGGCCAACCCTGTCTTCCAGATCCCAGCCAGATCTTGCTCGATTGGCCCGAGATGGGTGCGAGGGGCGTCGGAGCCAGGGTTGAAAGGCCGGGGTTGCCACTGCACTGGGGCGTCCATCTCTGGCCAATCCAGCGTCACTTGACTGCCATGAGCCGGCTCCCTCGAACAAACTTTGTTTGCCCCAATAGCTCAAACTTGTTGGGTTGTGATGAATGATTGTGTGACCAGGAACCGTCCTGCTAGGACAGGCTTTGATCGGCTGCTTTTCTGATCAAAACTGGGCGATATTTGCGAAGAGTCCGTGATGCCTCTTGGCTTCAGAAGAGGAAGGTTGATTGAACAAATTGGGTGCACGTTTGCTGACAACTTGCACCTCTTCATGGCACAGACGGTGCCTATGTGCCTGGTTCTCAAACGGCAATCTAAATTGACAGCCGCCACCACTGCCACAACGGGTTCAATCTGTCCTGTGGGGACAATGTCGTCGAAACTAGACGAGCGTATGGCCATAGCGGAGGACCTGAATGACTCTGTGGGGCAATAGGCCAATGGTCCGGTTCAGTTGTTTCGTCAGCTTTCAGGAGCAAGAGCTTCTTGCCTTTTCATTTTTCACAAATTGCAGGGGCATTTGCCTGCCACAGCCATGAAGGAGAAGCCAAGGGTAAGCGTGCGCTACCAAACGGCGCTGGACATGGGTATGGGTAGTTGACGACATTGGCCAGACAAGGGGGAGGAGACGGAGTGAGAATAGCATAAAAAGGTATCGGGGGGCCAGAATCTGACAGGTATTGTCTTGGAGGTCTTGCTCCGCTTAAGCGCAGACGGCTCATGAGCAGCGAACTACGCCTGCGCAGTCCGCCCAGAGGCCTCGACAAGTCATTTTGTCCTAATAGGCGAGTGACGGCTAACTCTGCGTGTCTTGATGACGATGCAGGGCCGTCTCGGCTCCAACTTTGGAGGGGGCGCGACTGTAGCGCCTGGAGAGAAGAAATCCGGTTTAAAAGTGCCATTGTTAACAAGACGAGCCAGGGGTTGGTCTTCGTCGCTGAGCTACCTCTAGCCCATGTGTGTCTCTGTTTCCGGTCTTCATCACGGCGATAGCTCACATCCTAACGCACAGGGAGCCTTGTTGACGGTCCCTATCGCATGATAATGGGCCAGCGGATGTGGCCTTCCTAGGATCGTTCAGCCAAAGGTCGATGGACAAGCAATGCGAAATCACAATCACAATTTAATGCCTGCAGCTGGCGGCGGGCAAGAGCGGGAAGGGCCACTTACATGGTGTTGCAACATGTATAGCGCGTAATCGTGCCCGGAGCGCCGCCATGGCATCGTAGCATGGAGAGAATCCTGGAAACAGCGTGGTCTAGCAATTGCAAGCCGTGGGGACATGCGGCCGAGCGTCATCGGCTTCTCACATTGACGAATGTGTGCGACCTAGACCCGTGTCGCCAACACGGACGACATTGCTTTTGCCTATCCTTGGCTGAAGGGACGGCGGATGGGTGCACGTTGGGCCACGCCGCCACACTCTGCCAACCCCAATTCGGTAGACGGTGCAGAAGGCACTGGTGCTTGCGGGTGTTGTTGAGTGGTGGTCAGCGGCTTAAGTTGAGAGGTGACTGTTGCATGGCAGGGGCAGCGAATCGATGAATCAGGTATTGGGGGTCGCCAGCTCAGGCTTGGTGACCGCTGTTTGATGAATCGTCAACAGTCGCAAGGATAGCAGAAGATGAAGTTGGCGTATCGAAAACGTGAAGCGTCTTGTCGATTGCAGTCAGGAGGCTCTGTGCTTTGCAGCCTGAGGCACTACTGTCAATCTACCTAACCCAAGGGAGGCACGATCCATTCCATCCATTCCACAATATGGCTTTCCAAACCTAAAGGAAGGTCCTGCTCGACAAGAACCTGCCACACCTTGGGAATCGAAGCCCTCTCCAATTTCTGACATGGAAGGAGCCAATGCTTATCCTTCCTCAAACCTGAAAGCACATGACCGAAGCGCCGGCGTCTGTCGCGCTAGTTGTGACCGTTGGCTGGATGGTTCATCCTCCTTTTCAACTCCGAAGCTCTTCGGTCGCCACACATCGCATCAGCCAGAATTACCTACTCCGTCCCGAGCTGTCAGGATTGCTTTTTCGACAGCTAAGAAGCGGAACGTGAGGAAAAAAACTGCCGCTGTCTCTCTTTTTCCTACGATCCTGCCCCCTCGTCCCCCGCCATCCACAACTTCCACCTCCACCCCCCACCTCTCCGATTCCTCTCCGCCCCTAGCATCATCCACCTTCCACGTATAGTCGCCCTGACCGGCGCTACTCACGGACACTTGCGATCCTCATCCCCGAGCCGAAATCTGCTGCGGAACAGAGGTTCATGATACTAATCAAACATGACTCGGTCGACCCTCCCCGCCTCCGGCTCTTGAGTCCCTCTCGTCATCTTTGGTCGATTCTGTCATTCCTCCACATGTTCAAAGTGCGTTAGCATCGCCCACTCCTCGGACCGGGTTGGCGGTTCACACGGGCCGTTCGGTCTTTGTAGCAGTCATCTTGCCTCATTCGTCTATCCTCTACTGTCTAACTGATCGCTGGAGGCAGTGGGGAGAGGCGGCCCAGGAAACGAGCTACTGGTAACCCCAAGCAGCTGTCAGCCATTGTTAGACAGACACCTGTCTTGGTTGGAATCACGCGTCTGGGCCTCTTCCGCTAGACACTCTCTGTCTTGTGTCCAAGACCGATGCTCCGTAATGCCGGGGTGCATTATCTTGCCTCAAACGCTGTCCTTTCAGTGGGCGCTCTGGTGGTCCCAGCCAGTGGGAGCAAGATTACCAAACCTCATACGCCATGTCGCACGCAAGGCTTTGAGGCGTTGCATAACCACCAGCAACTTACACCACATATTCTCCGGAAAGCCGACTTCTGCCTTGCCCGTGTTACTATGGTCGGATCCGATGCAGCCCTATTGGTTTCAAAAAGGGGGGAAACAAGGCGTTCATCCCGTCTGCTCAGCCCGAGTCTTTGCGTTGGTGGAATTTCAAGGATCCTCGATCCTTTGTCATCGGCCAAACGACACGACAGCCTCTTCTCGCCCCCATCTCATGGTTGGACAGGGAGGAATATCGAAAATACTCCATATTGTGCTCAGGCCAATTGTTTCTTTCAGACCAGATACCTCCTACCATCTAGTGCCGACAACCCTGGCCTTTCAGCAGGAACGGCACATAGCGAGGTGAGTTTTTATCGAATTTATCACTTCTCAACTTACGGATTGATGGCAGAGTCTGCCTGCCGAGGATAACAGGTTTTGGTTCGGCTATACGTCAGGGCCCTTGTATCCCTTGCAAACTCGAGGGAGATGAATGGTCAATGGCTATTCGGTTAAGCCAAATCGTACAGTAGCTCGCTGACGGACGCTATCTCGGTTGAGTTCCCGCCGCTATGTATCACATCCGGCTCGGCCATAGACAGGGGTCACAGATCGATGGCGATCCCACTACCTTTTTGCAGACGCAAAGACTTTTTAGTGCCAAGGGTCCCGATCCGGCTGAAGCCCTTGTCCGGCTGGACAACCATGAGCACCCAAGAAGAGAGAACCCCATGTCCATCATGGCCTCATTTTTCGACGATCACCGCATGTTCGTGTCGGCAGGATCAGCAACGCAGCAGCACATGGGCATGGCCATGTGCATGGGCTAGAAGGGGACCCTACTTACTGGTCTCGTCTCCTATTCAAAGACCCGAAACATCTCTCAAACTGGCAAGTCCGTGTCACAGAACCCTGCCTCAGCTTTTGCATGTTATCACCACCTGTTCCAGACCCCAGGCAGGCGAAGACGTATAAGGCAATGCACATATGGACGGGCTTAGCCTGCATCGACTCGACTGCACCTTGGCCGGGTCTTTTTTTAGCCGCATATCGGCTGCTCACGCTTGCCTGCCGCGCCCTCCACATCAAAGAAAGGCAAGGCGGATGCCACCAGCCAACAGATACCGGGCGTCAGTCAGTGGATGATATCTGATAGCAGTGGCTGGCCGTGCTAGCATCTCGGGCCTTGGGCATGTCCCGTGACCGAGGGCTCGACGGCAGTGTTTGCTTTTTATTTCCATGACCCCCGTAGATCAAGGTTCGAGCACCTCAACCGCCCAAGCCAGCGCCACATAATCGGCAGCAACGCTCACCCTGGTGTCCAGCCCTGTTTCATCTAGGCCCGATGTCCGGGTCTGAGGGTGGCGATTACTATCTCACCAAGCCTCAGGGGAAGATCGGGAACGGCGTCGACGGTATGAACCATGTTGCGAGCGGTACAGCAGGAAATCGGTCTTGGTCGGATATGAATCTGATTCCTGATATACTACCAATCCCAAGGCCATCCTTCCTCTGGACGCCAGGGTCCGTCTGTGCGCCAGACAGTGTCTAGGGTCTATGGTACTGATACACAGCCGTCATGGCCCGTCTTCGGTCCCTCAGGCTCTTGCACGCCCACGATTGCGAGTCAGAGGCACTTGTGGGCTCCCTCTCCCTGGTGCCTCGGACACCAGGCGTCAGGTTGTTTTGAATCAGAAGCACAGTACCTCGAGCCGGGTTGTTGGGCAGAGCCTCCAATTCTCCACCGTCATCCGGAGCCTCCACTCTTATCCTCTGGGTCTCACCAGCGGACGGCACGCGTCTCGTTCCGGAGTCACTCTAGAGTTTAGAACCTGCTTCGGCCTGGGACAGCGACCCAGTTCCTGGAAACGATTCGTCGCCCGAGAACCTCCTGATTCTGGCGTCAGCACGGACCGAGATTGACGTGATACAAGTGGATGGCGGTGAAAAGCAAGCAGGTCTACCGTCTGGAGGTCATGTAGATGGATGGGCCAACTCACCATCCTCGCTCCTCCCCAGAGCTCAGGAAGCTGCAGTCGCTGTCCAGCTCGCACTGCCATGCTCCCACGGGCTGGGCCTCGCTTATTGGTGACCCGGGTTCGCCTGCAGTGCCATGTTTGTCAGGATTCTGCTGCTGCTGCCAAGGTTGGGTCAGTTGACCAGAAAACTTACCAGAACCGGCCGTGCTCGTCTGCATGCTTCGCCTGCGGTAGACGCTCAGCCCGCAGGTGAAGGCTTGGAAATCCTCCGTCTCGACGGTGTCGGGGATGTTACCCGACAGAACGCGGCCCAGGGCGATGATTACGGCTGCATGTGTGCATATTAAGGCGGCGCGCTTTCCCTCCCGATCACATTGGTCGATGATGGCTTGCACGGCCGCTGCAACTCGCCCGTACAGGTCCTGGATCGTTTCACCTCTTCTCGACGGGGTCAAGGCGGACACGTAGTCTTGGTCGTAAGCTGGAAACAGCGCCTTGAGTCGCTCGGCAGGCGCTGGGACTGGGTGGTCGAAGGGCGCTGCTCCAAAGAACTCACATAGTCCATACTCTGGGCGGATTTTGGTGGCCGCAGTGTCGAGTTTGCCTTCGGATTGTTGTCTCTTGAGCTCTACAAAGGGTGTGATTGTCTGCAAGCACCTGTAGTATGGGCTAGAGTACACGACGTCGATGGGAGGATCAAGTGTCATCAGATGCTGGCCCATCTCCTTGGCCTGCGATACTCCATGCGACGTCAAGGGAGGGTCTGCGGGAATGCCTGTGGGAGACCGTATGAAGGCGGAATAAACGCCAGTCAGAGGGTCGACGCTCCAGCCTGATCGGAACTGAAATTCGCGGTTGACTTGTTAACATGGGCCAAAGTAACAACACCATGGCCGCCTCGTAGGGTCGTCTAGGCCGGGATACGCCGTGGTTCGTGACTTACCCCGTGGCGGGTGACATATATGACCTCGAGGGACATGATGATACTACTATCAACGTGCAAGTTAAAAATCGGTGGCTCTATATTATCATTGTTGTTGTTTTTGAGATGTTGGTCATGGGGGGGCCATGATTGGTGTTGAGCGACGCAAGATCTGGTGGACCTCGGGATCTCGGTGTGAGTGAGCCACATGACGGCGCGGGGAGGAGCCTCGGCCCCACCTACCAGAAATCGGTCTCTGAAAGGGCGATGGCCAGATCCCTCATGACCAATTAAAAACTATCAAAAGAGCCTAACCGCGCGGATCGAACCCTAGCCCCCGCCGTGATTACTTTCGCCATCAACACCAACGCCGTGATCGCGGCTTCAAAGCTACCTTTTGCAAGCCGTTGCGAGCTGCCATTGCATGTTGCTGTTGCCAGCCCCTGGAAGCTGCCGTTGAAAGCTGTCATCCTTTACGAACCGTTGCAAGCTGCCTCATGACTCAAGGGGGAGCTATTTCCAATTACGAAATCTCTCAGATATGAACCTCAGGCATCAAAATTAGCTTCGCTGGCCTTTGACAACGGGCTGCCGTTAGTAACTTTCCTAATATTTACCTTTTATATAATATGGTATAGTCTCAGAGAACTAAGTGTGGTAATATAAAGATATAAACTTATTCTCCTGCAGGCTAGGAGCTCATGTGGCTCGGTTGCGAGCATACAAGCTGAAGAGTAACCCTCGCCTATCTCGCATGTTCGCATGTTCGCAAGAAGCACAGCATTGCGGCCGAGAAACTCTTCCAGGGCATTTATTCTTAGGTCTCTCTAGCCAAATAGTCGCGGGGATGCTAGAGGTCCCGACTTTAGAAGACATACTCAGCCTTGATTGTCGACGCCCTGCCGAGTACATTACCAATCGACCCAAGCTTCTTGATTCCATCATTCGATCGTCTTCGACGTGTTCATTCCGTTTCAGGTAGGTCGTGTCTAGTCGTAATTGGCCGGATGTTGAGCAGAGGCTGGGCAAGGCGAAGCAGAAGGTCAGGCTGCAGCTTGAGTTGGATGAGGACTCGATCTCAGCTGCTGTCCACACACATATTCGCCACAAGGTTGACGAGTTGGCGGAACAGAAGGATTATGGCCGCCAAACACAGAACAACATTCGGCGTCTAATGTCCCCAACATGTTTCTCTGGGTGGCATTGGTCTACCAGAAGCTGGAGGACGCACAGATGGATGTTTGTATCTCATCTACCAGTACCCGCGAGCGGAATTCAGGCAATCCAATGTTTCTAAACAGGCCTTGGGACCCCTGCCACGGTCTGCCTAGGCACCCAAGGCGTAAAGCAGCATCAGGCTGTGAAAAGCCTGGAGTGAAAGCGCCAACCCAAACAGAAGTGCAAAGCCACCATGCACGGGAATTTCTTCAGGGTCGGCCAAGCGAGGAAGTACGAGTTGCCTCTCTTCTCTCGGGGTCAGAGGCCTCCCCATCGTTTTGTCCTGTTGACAGATAAATATGTGGTGAAAGGCCGCCTCGTCCTCATCTTTTTGAGTTCCCTTTCAACATTACCTGCCTACTTACCTGCTTAAACAAACCCCCAACTACAACCAAACGGTTCTTTTCTACTTTTACTACCACAATTTCCAACTTATATCACAATGCTCAGCCTTTCTCATGGTCGTGGACAAGGTAGCGGCCGTGGAGCAAGCGCCCGTGCCGCGCTCACGCTCGAAATCCAAGAACAGCACTCCACGCAAAAGATGCGACCTTGCCGGGTCATCATGGCAGTCGATGTCAGTGGTTCGATGGGATGGCTTATCGAGACTGTCGTCGATGGCATCTCCGGAATCAACGCGGTCCTGAATAACGAGGACCTCGTCAGTGTCATGTAAGCATTCTTTCCACCTTTCATGGGTAACCCCCATTACATGACAAGGTTAACTAACTACTGTAATCAGAGACTTTGCTGAAACACAGCGAACCATCTTTGGATACTTGAAGCGATCCAGAGTTGACTGGGACAACTTGAGGGACACGCTGAGAACCGATGTGCATCGCTCCAACCGCGGAGGCCAAACTGCTCTATGGGACGCAATCGGGTATGTCCTCGACACGACTCCACGCAACAGGAAGTACAGCGTGTACAAACCCGAAATCGTCATCTTCACCGATGGTCTTGACAACTGTTCAACAAAGCACGACATCTACAGCATCCAAGAAGCCATCCGACATCCGGGCATCTCTCACGTTCACATCACCATCATCGATGCGTCTCCGGGCGGCAATCCCAAGCTTAGATTGGTTTGCGGAGAGACTGAGCATTGCTCGTATGTGCCTGTCCAGGCGTCTGAAGACGCCGTTGCGCGTGCTTTTGTAGAGGTCACTGCAGCCGTCACAAGACGTCTTACCATCTCGGTCGACCTATCAGGTGACACGATGAACGCACTGGCAAGTACATTCAATCAGTTGGCCATTGAACCTGCGGCGCTCCCTTCCACGGAGGATGGGGAGACCAGTGGTGGGAGAGGGCGTGGACGTGGACGTGGTGGACGCGGGCGTGGGCGTGGGCGAGGACGCGGACGCGGACGTGGAGGACGAGGACGTGGGTCGGGCTAACTGGAAGCTGTCCAGGTTGCCTCTTGGGAAGCGGTTCGCCCAAGGGCAGCATCATGACTCGGCTGTCATAAAGGGGCGAGATAGAATGCAAGGGAACGTGGGGGTCTGACAAGTAACGGCATATCTGAATCGCCCCTGAAATCCTGTCCTGCTGCACTTCTGTTTAGGTAGATGAGAATACATTGAGTCTTGAAACGCTTTTGGAGCCATTAGGATGGAAGTTGGTAGAGTAAAATGCTGATTATCTCAAACCAGCCTGTCCCTGGCCCATTACCATCGTATGTGCCGGCAGTGTTGTGGTGGTTGACAGCTCGTGAGTTAGCGCCGAGGCGAACAGCTGAAGAATAGACATTGGTCAAGTTTATCCATATCCAATAGAAGCTGCCTTTAGAGAGATTGGCAGCCCAGTTGCTGCAGCCAAGCTTGATGGCAAGAGGCCATGGCCAAGGAGATGCAGAAATCCTACGTCCAATCGAACACAATGCTTGCCGAGCAGCGCATGGCCATTGTCTAATTCGTTGTCTCACAGGCCACGGCCTGTTCACATCCGCCAATGGCTACACCCAAAATAATTCAGAATAACCTCGCTCTATAACAACTAGCAAAAGATATGAAACTTTTTTAATGCCTCGCAGTAACGAGTTATCACTATTATTAGTCACCCCTTTACAAGCCACAAGAACAAGGGTATATACTTAATCTCACCTCAAATGAGAGATCTCTCCTGAGCGACGACTGAAGGAAGGAGCTCCAAAACTCGAAAGCGAAAACTATACAAGTTGACACCGGAAAACACGACATATCAAAGACTTGCCTAGTTTGCTCAATTTTCGAAATATGGAAAAAAGAAGACCTAACTTTCTACTTCCCACAGAGCATTAGCACATCATCATTATCCTCCCAATATTTGTCGAATCCAGGGTAGCTCAAGATGGAACTACCGCATTAGGCAACTACGAGACGCAAGTGGACCCAGTGGCTGACATCAGCCATAAGCCACCATAATGGCTGACGAGAGCCTTCGCGATGCCCTCTCCCAAGTTTCCTATTATCATTCTCCTGAGTCAAGGATTTCGGGCACGACAATTGAACTGAAAGAGATGGAGCAAAGACGTGTTGGCGATTCACAGTCCCCCACGGAGGCGGATACGAACCATGACACGCGCAGTAGCCCATCAGCCGCGAAGAAAAAGGTTGTTCGTCGCGATCCTGCAAAGAGACGGTTGCAGAACCGTCTAGCGCAAAAAACATACAGTGAGCTTTTAACCCCTGGGGAAGAGACGGGTGACCGTTTTTTTATATGTGGTGGATTCAAGGTGTTGCGGGCTCTGGTGGCTGACATGATCCATCTCAGGGGAAAAGCAGAGGAAGCGCATTCAGGAGCTGGAGCGCCGTGCCGGGGAATCCGGTCCCGAGGCACATGCAGGTCCTCCTCCCGGGTCTAATGATACCCAAATGGTAGTCAGGGCCGCTGCAGAGCCGGCGATGAATGCAGGAACCCTCAATGTTGAGACGGTCAATCCCTCGCAGCTCCAGGCTGGCAGTGGGACCTCAACTTCGCAGTCAACAGAAGATATCTGGGGCCAAGATCTTCTTTCAGCCACTCTTGATCAATGGCTCAGCGAAAACCCCATAGGAGTTGACGAGAACCAGTATTCCATGGTATACTTCAACTGCGGTTGTCCTATCCTCCACATCCCCAATCACTCATCCCACGTCCTCCTCCCTGTCATCCCAGACCCTTACATGAACACGTTACGCATCGACATCATCTGTGTCGTCAGTGCCATGCTGCAAAACTGTCTCCAGCTTGGCATCACACACGCCATGTACTGCTCCGACGACGCCATATCGCCCTTTTACAGGCCTCACACCGACGCAGAGCCCGGCCAAGGCGCCGTGGTTTCAGCGGTGCAGCGTGGATTTCGTGCTCTGCACTACGACCTAAGACCCACGCACAAGCAGATTGTGATAGAGCACCATTCGTTTCTCGACGCGATCCCGTTCAAAGAGATCAGGGACAACATCATTGATAACATGGACAACATGGACGAGGATGAGTTCTTCCATGATTCGTTGAATCACCTGACGTGTTGGGGGAGTGTTGCAGGGGCGCATACTGGATCTCCGTGGGATGCTCGAAGCTGGGAAGCGACCGAGATGTTCTTGCAGAAGTGGTCGCACATTGTGGGAGGTGAAGACGGCGAGTTGACGAGGAATTCGCGGTGGTGGAGGTCTCTCAGGGGTGAGAGGGTAGTGACCGAGGTCATGTAAGACCGAAAGCGTCTAAGAGAAAGATGGCCAGTATGTTGAGATGCCGAAATGGCTTGTAGATATCCAGCTTAGAATTGCTCTCATGTAATCGACCGTCTATACAAATATGCAGAATGACCATCGTTGAGCATGATGAAACCCCTGAGCTACATCTGCGCCGACATCATGATGTGAATGCCAAACAGTATGGAAACCACCCAGAGAAACACATATACCTTGTTCTACCTTGACGCCGCCCACTGAAAAACTCCAGTAGGTTCAAGTGCTTGCCTATCCCAAATTGAACACCGCCTTGTTGACCTGAATATCGAAAAAAGCCCATCCATGTACGTTTGTTGTGTGTCAAACCCGCATTCCATGCAGTTTCTGGTCTTGTTGTATAAGTCATATCGGAAGCTCACATGACAGAGCATGATCCGAGTGTGCGAGCCCTCCGGCGACCCGTGGGACCCAAGCCTCCGTCTTCCTCGTCCATATGGAGGGCTTGGGCCTCCCGGGCTCGACGCCTGCGTCTCCGGTAGCCCGCACCTGTCATGCCCGCTTCCTCGGTAGCCTGCATGTAATCTGCCCATCTCCTCTCTAAGCGGCCTGCGGCTGCAAGATCCCCCCGCAGAACCCGCTTCTGGTGCTCGTCAACCGTCATCTGCCAGCCGTAGAAACACTTCAATCCAATCACCTCAGTCGGGTAGCTCACTCTGCCGCTCTGGCCTGCGACAGGCTTGACTTGAGTATTTCGGAAGAGAACTTCTCGAATACCCGCCCATGTCACATTCTGACAGTCATAAACCACCATCTGGAGAGTGAGGTCCGGCCGTGTTCCTGCTTTCATGGATCGTTCGGAGCGTTTCATAACCATGGATGCTGCCTCTGCGAGGACGAGGTTACTAATCCTGGTATTGTCCAGGTCGACACTCCTGAGTTTCGTGCAACGTTCCATAACCGGTAGCATTCCCGTATCACCAAGATTCTCACAGTAGCTCAGGGAAAGGTGCTCCAGTGAGTCAGCACATGGCGCCTTGGCTAGATGTTCGGACAAGATCGAGTTTGTGAGATTCTCAAGGTCTTCGAGCTCAAGGTGCGTTAGCCTAGGCGTCGAAGCCAGAATGGACTCGAGGGCATCGTCGTTCAACAGCTTGCAGCCAGAGAGCTGCAGACCCTCGAGATCTGGCACAAGGTGACCCAAGGCTTTTACACCTGCGTCTGTGAGATGAGCACAACGGCTGAGATCCAAGTGGCGAAGCTTTCGAGGAGGAACAATTGGCTGGTCGGTCAGAATATCAATCTCCGGCTCAACACCGTGCATCATGACTTGGAGAGCTTCATCGGTGAGCTCCGCGCAGCCGCTCAGAACCAGTCTCTCCAGGTTGTTGGTCTTGAAGATGGCCTTTGCAGCAGCCAAATTATCGAAACCTCCGACCTCGCCGGCACGGAGATCCCTCAGCTTTGGGCAAGCTTCAACAACCGCCTTGACGCCTCGAGCGTCCACTCTGCCACACCATGAAATGTTGAAAATCTCGAGTTGGGGGCAAGATTCAGCAATAATCTTGCAAGAGGTATTGGAAACTGCCGTCAGTCCAGTCAAGTTCAGACTGACCAGCTTCTCGTTGCTTCGCAGCAAGCTGTGAAGCGTATTCTTTTGAAAGTTCTGGCAACCTTCCAGGGTTGCATTCATGAGGTTCTTGCACGCCTTGACAATAACCTCTGTGCGCTTGTAGTGCTCAACTTGCACACAACCTCGCAGGTTTAGGTCCTTGATGAAAGGGCCCGCGGCGACGATAATCTTGGCCAATGATTCGGCTGGGACTTCTCGGTAGAACTCAGAGGCATCAAGAGATGTCCATAGTTGGCCATCGAAACAGGCCTTGTAGAACGACCTCGAGACTCGAGAAGTTCGTACCAGCTCTTTCGGTCTGAAGAAGGAGAAGATGTGAATTTGGAGCTCGTAAGGCATCCTCTCCCAGAAACGGAAGGGTGGCTTCTGGATCGGCTTAATGCCGGGGCGGACGTCTTGCTTCACCCTGAGATCAGACGGGAGCGGCACGGTGCCTGGAGTTGTGACCGGGGTGCCATTGTCGATCTTCCGGATTCCCAATTGACTCTCGATGCTCTCAAACGGAAACTCCCCAGAAGAATGGGCATAAAATGTCGAGGCGTTGGAAACCCCCAGTGGCGATGATTGTGGGGTTGGAGATCGGACGCTGTGGGGGGTCTGAGGTGGGCCAACAGCGGCGAGACTAACACACGAGAGTGTGCTTCGTGTGCTATAGGGGCTCCCAACGGACCTCGAGCGACGCAAGTTGGTCAGTGAAGGTGATGAAGATATCCGTTGAATCCGTCGGAGCAGCCGGTGACGGTTCTTCTCCTTGACCGGCATGTCCGGCACTGGCGGAGTGGATACGCCTTCTAGGGCCGGCGTCGCGGCGCCGGAAGACGCTATCTCGTGTACGTCCATAGTGTTCGAGGTTGCTGACAACCAAGACCAAAGCAAGAAAATGAGTCCAAAAAAGTGAAAGAAAACCGATGCGTTTCCTGCGCTGACAAGCCTTCAAGGCAAAAAGAACAAATACCACCACTGATAATTGTACTCGTCGGTCGAGCGAGGCCGGTCGGTCGGGGGGTGGCTGGTGCGTTCCTCGGTCGCTGTTGAGGCGGACGCTGTTCTATCTCATCGCTAGCGAAGGACGTTGACGGAGGATGGCCAGGCGGTTCGCGGAGGTTAGGTTTGGATACAAAAAGTGACAGGGCACCGACGATGGGAAATGCAAACAATAAAAAGAATGAAACTGTCGTGAAAGGGAGAAGGATGAAAAAAATTGTCGAGCTCGACGTCTCTTGGAGGGGGGACTCGAGATCAGCAGACGACGGGGTGATGGTGGTGGGGGAGTGGTCAGCGGGGCCGTTGTGGTACTTGAGGTCGAGGCGTAAGATCTTCCAGGAGAGACAGGAGGAGATGATGGGCGTTCAGTCGAGGTGCGCGTAAAAGGCACATGCCCATGGGAGGACCAACATGACCGTGATCACCGGAACGAGAGAGGGATGGAGGAGAAGAAGGAGGAGGAAGATGAAGAACAAGACGGGAGCCTTTTTTTTTTCTGCTGGAAACCGCGCCCCCGGAGCACACCCGTACTTGACTTTCCACTCACCACCTACCGAGCCCGAGTCCGAGTTAACAGTAGAGCCTAGATGGATGCATGGTGTGGGAGGGGGAGGACCCTGCTTCTCGGCCTCACACGCTAATCCCCACCGTCTAGGTTCTTATCGTGCTGCAGCGGCGGCGGGGTCGGCTACTGTACGGGCAGAGCTCCGGCTGTAGCGAGTTCATCCGTCTAGTCCATCACCGATGGGAATCCGATGGGGTGGATGGCGTCGACTCTATCGATAAGAACCTTGGTAGCGCTTCGGCGAGTCCTGGCTGGAATGAGACCTTGAATCACATCGCGGGATACATGAGGCAAAAACGACAACCCCAAACCCTGAAGCGGACAAGATTTCCCAATAATCCAACGGGGCGGTGATCCGGAGGCCAATCGGTATTGTCCAGTACAAGGCCACTCCAGCCCATACTCAAGGATCCTCTCTTCTCTTTCAGGGGGTCCTTCACTGGTGTGTGCATCGCCTCCACCCTCCATCCATCCATCCATCTTACCCGAGCCATCCCCAACATAGGCTGCTCTCTCGTGTGTCCGCGTGGCACCCGTCTTTGGGTTGTTGCGCCGTACCTAGCAAGATATCACCCAAAAATGCCATTTCTCCTGGTCATCATCTCATCCATTTCGCCCAAGGCGCCAGATTGTGGCTTTGTTGCTTAATCCCGCTCTTGGTCACGCTTTAAACTTTGGTGAGAAAGACCACTTACACTGGATCATCGTTACTGCAAGAGGCTACCCGCCGTTGCGTCGAGGCCTTGAACCCGAGCGTGCCTGTCTCGGATCGCCCAGTTCTAGACGTCCCCCCCAAAGGACCCCCAAGGTTCCAAGGGGTCCTCGGGCCCTTACACCCAGAGCTGTAGGCAAAACGTTCCCTGACTCAAGGGTCCAGCTCGCGATGGACCAACCATGGGAGCCGCTTCTCCGCATGCAGGTTCTGGAAGGCGGTCAGAACAACGTCCGACCAGTGAGGGAAAGATCGCGGTCCACGACAGAATGCTGGGCTGAGGGTTTTCTTTGCGTGGCTGCGTCTGGCCGTCGAATAGCGGCCTGCGTCCTGGGGCGCCTTTGTTGCCTCATGGTCTTGTTCCTTCCTCTTCCAGTTGACGCGGGCCTTGATGCCGAGAGCCCGGGGAAGAAAACCCCGCCAAAAATGCCCCTCACCTTGGGACTCCGGAGCGTTGACCCCGCCACGAGTTGTTATCGCTCTTCTCCATCTCTTATCGCTTTCAAGCACCTCATGATGCCTTTAAGAAGGCATGAACTCCAAGCCGGTTAACGCGGTCAGAGACAAACATTCTAGTTGCTCATGCGTCACTTGTCGACAGCGCTTCATATGCACCTCTGGTCCCCTTTTTGGACCGCTAGACGTCTTGTTCCCGGATTTGGCGCCCACCTGGAGATGACACCGACTCTCAAGTGACAGGTCTCAGGGTCATATGCCCTCGTGTCTTGGTTATCGTTAACCATTCACGCCCTTTTTCTCTCAGCCTGAAGCAGAGATAACGATTCCGCCTGCTCTGGCTGTGATACCCGTTGGTGTCGCGTGCCTCGTTTGAGTTAGTGTCTCCTGGCGAGACATTTTGGCAGCTATGGGTTGGTCTTATGACTATGTCACGCTGTGATGATCAATATCTGATTCTGAGGCTACCTATATCGATCGCTATCTGCAGCCTGCTCTACCTTGGCTAAAAACCTGGGTCTTAATGATATCCCGCTACTGGACATGGATACTTCGAACTCCTTTGATCGAGCTTTCATGACAGCCATGGCCAAATACCTTTTTGGTCTGGTGGCTTTGAATTAGGTTGACAGCAAGATGGATGTCTCAAGAACTGAATGCCAGTTATGTCCTCCGTATCCCCGACCCTGACTTGGTATTTCCCCCTTCAATATGATAGCAAGGGAAGTCAGTTGTAGGTCCTCACCATTATTCTCTGATTCTGCTGATCTCTCGTCGGTGGAGAACCTTCTGTGGGCCCTGACGCAATCCAAGAGTCTCCGTTCTCTTGGCTGAATGATTCCCAGTCGAATCGATTGGCAATCTCGGATGGGTCGAGGAGGCGTTGACTGCAAAGCCCAACTCCACGTGGCCGTCAAAAGGGGAACAGTTCGCTCCTCTTCTCCTATGCTGTTGCTTTTTGCCCTCATTTCTCCCGATTTTGCGCATTTTTCTCTCCTGGTTCATGTGCGAAACCTTGGGCGTCTTGACAGTAACACGACGAAGTGATCGCCAGTCAAGTAATCTCACTCACATTGATACTCCCGCTTGACACAAGACCCCGAAGACGATGAACCGTTCCTCTAGGGAGTCGGGGGCCCTTGATGCTAGACCTCATTTGGTGTTGCCGTCGATGACTAAGTTGAGGTCTCACTCAGAGGCTGTTTACTTTGTCCCACGCAGGAACTGTACCAGCCGACAATATTCAACAACTTGATTTAGGTTTTGAGTTACCGTGGGAACAAGGGGCAGCTCATGCGCTTCGACGCAATATTGATTCACGTGCTGTTGTTTATTCCCATCGTTGAGTCATCTTGGAGAAGAGCAGCATCATGGATCAAAGTCTTGGACACACTCTTCAACTCTGTGAGGTGGGCCGGCCGCCAACTCAACCGATACGCTATTATTCCTCCCACCCTCTAGTGGCCGTCGGTGACGGAGTCTGGTCTCACAGCCCGCGCAGGCCGGGGATGGATGGACCCAGCCAGAGGACAAAAAATTCAACGAGCCTCAAGCCTCATCCCCAATTGAAAATTGGACCAAAAAATTTTAGGTAGCACCGCAATCTCAGGGTGCAATCCAGCTCCAGCGCCCCCTTTGGCTTGGCGTAGCACATGCCGGTCGTTGGGGACTGAGGTGCTTCGCATGGAGTTGATGATCTTCTTCGAGGTTCCAGCTGCTGGCGTCATTCGAATCCTAGACGGACAAGGGCACCTCTGACAGCAGACGCGGATTGGAAACTCGTAGCTTCCGGCCAGGCTTGCGTCGGTTTCTTGCCGGGGTTCTTCACTGTGATCGCCGCAAACTCCCTGGGTTCAGGGACCTTGGGGAGCCGTAGCTTGGATGACAGCCAATCAGAGAGCCCCTTTGCCTCCATCACTCTGTTCTTGGGCAGCCTATGATAACCACCACAACCCCCATGAATTAGAGCCGTCCAGTGTGTAATTACCTGCCCGGGCTGGGCTACTCCTCAAACCAAACCCACCATCCTCCCTCCTCCCGCGAGCCTTACGACTGAGACGTCCAGCGCCTGTTCCTCTTCTCGTATTCCCTGGCTCGATTGCCGACTTATCCATCCCTTATTTTTCAAGCATCAACATCATCTTTTACCGACTCGACCGCCTGCCTCTCGTCCTTGTCCAATCCGCCGATCTCGACCGTTTTCTTTGTCACCTAGGTCACAAGCCAGGCCAGGTTGAGACCCAGCAACAACAAGACCCCATCCGTCCACCGACCGCCACCACCCCTCGAATCGTAACCCTGGAGTATCAATATTCCTCGATAAACCGGCTGGCGTCTGCTTCGATTCGTCCTCTTCTCTCCTAGACAATCTATGACAGCAACTTCTCCTTAGTGGCGACGGCTTCGATCCATTTTGTTGGAGCTTTTGGGCGACCAGACCCAGCCGACCGAGATTTGCTGCTCAACCCCGCCATCCTCAGAGCACGCCTCTCTCGCAGCCCTTTTCTCACCATCTGACCTGTGGTTTCGGCCTTCTCTCGGCCGACTCCAATTATGCTACAGATGCATGGCGGACAACCTGATCATGGTATGCCCTGCCTACCTCTGGACTCGTCCCCCACCGCAGCTGACCACGACGCTCTTGCGCAGGCACCGAAAATCACACGGGAGACGACCATCAACGCGGACGGGAAAAGCTGGCGACGTCGCTCTCCCTGCCCAAGAACCGTAGCACCGGCAACCTGGTTTCCGCGAGCGAGTCGTCACCGAAGCAAGATCGTAGTAGAGTCCGAATGTCGCTGGATGCGTCTGCGGCGGCGGCGGTTGCCGCTGACCTTGAAGCCATCACCAGGTGCGTCGAGTGGAATCATGTGTCGCTCAGCCCGGGTGTGGCGGCCAAACCCAGCACGTTTTCCGCTGACCACCATGTCAACCCCAGGTCCCCCATCATGACGGATCATGAGCATGGCCTAGGCCTTTCTGGCCTCCGCCGCATAAGACAACAACGTCCTCCGTCCCGGAACCCAACACTACCGGGATCCCGAGCCTCGTCTCGAAGCCCTTCCGTAGCCACTCTGTCTCGCTCCACCTCGATGAGTGCCATGGTCTCTAGCACCGGCAACCTGCCGCTGGCCGGTGGTCCGGCATCTCCTAGCTTCTCTGAGGATCTCTCACGCTTTCCTTCCGAGTCTCTGCACTCGTTCTCTTTTGCCAATCAGTCCGAAGACTTCTTGCACAACCGGCACAATGTCTTGAAGCGGTCTATCGAGTTCATGAAGGACCATAGTCTTCCCATGAACTCGTCACAGGCGGCTCTTGCAAGTGCTCAAGCCAGGGCCAGTGGTGATGTTGAGACTCAAAACATGCTTGACCTGCTCGCCCAAGCACAGCTGATTAGAGCTGGAAATCTTCCAAACCCTGATGAATTCTATCAACCAGCCCCATTGACGGGCCCTGCTGGAGCCTCGGAAGACAACGTTTTCGACAAGAACTTTAACCCTCGAGTATCGAGCACTGATTTGACGCAGCCTCGACAAACGTCTCCTGCGCCGATGACTCGCCGATCACGAACTGAGACGGCGAGAAAGGCTAATGTTGTTGAGCCGACAGAGGTTGATCGTGTCCCAGAGTCAACAACAACAATTAAACCTCCGACGGGTGAGGAAGAAATTCTTGCCGCTGTCGACAAACCTGCACCTGCACCTTCACGACCCACGAACCTGAAGCGAACCATGACAGACATAATGTCAGTGTCTGTTCAAGACAAGTTGATAGACACTATGGCTCAGCCATTCTTGACCGGCCAGCCCATGTATCAAGAGCCATTGGCATCGCCGTCTTTGGGGCCGCTGCCTAGCTCCTCAACATCCAACTTTCCTACTCAGCTCGGTCCCTCAGTTCATGGACACACAAACCGATGGGTTCCGGCCGCCCAAGCAATCTTTACGACGGAAGTGAAGCCTCCGTGGACAATTATTGCGGCAAACGACCTGGCTTGCTTGGTGTTTGGCGTGACGAAAGCCGAAGTGCGCAAGATGGGCATTCTGGAAGTGGTTCAGGAAGAGAGACGGGCGTGGTTGGAGCGCAAACTTCTCAAGAAGACAGAGGACGAATTCTCCGATGCCAAAGTGTCATCGGGACAAGCAACACCGGCAGCCTCGGCAGCTTCAGCACTACTCAATGGCCGATCTGGTATTACAGCTCAGCTCTTGAGCAAACCAAACTCAAGAACCCAGCCCCGGAGCTACGCCGCGAGACGCGCACAAACGGTCCACAGTGGTGACCCAAGTCCTCCAAAGACCCGTGGTGGAGGACACCATCGAAACACATTATCGAGGGGAGTACTCCTCTGCGGTGACGTTGTGCCGATCCAGAAGCGCAATGGCGCAACAGGCTCTGCTAGCCTTTGGGTCAAGGAGAAGCGAGTAGGCCTCATCTGGGTTCTGGAAGAGATCCACGAAGACGTAGCCCACATTTCTCTAGATGAAGATGGCATCGTCCAAGAGGTGACAGGATCCACGTTACCAATCTGGGGTTTCGAGTCGATTACTCCAGGGTTCGATATCGCCAGACTAATCCCACGAATCCCCAGGCAGGGCATCGATCCCAATACTGGAGAGATTGATTTCGCCCAGGCCACACGGCGAAGATTCTTCACATGCCCTTACTCGCCCAACGTCAACATTCCTTGCACTGTTGAGCAAGTCAGGGGCAAGCTACAGCTCCGTGTCTCGACGTTCCCTCACATGGCTGGAATCGTGGTGGTCGAGCCAGAGGGTCTCAAGATTCGAAGCTCCAACTCGGTCTTTTGTGGTGCGCTTTTTGGGTTCGAAAAGGCGGATGGCAAGTCCATCAACACCATCATCCCAGATTTCGACAAGATCCTGGACTCGTTGATAGAAGAAGACGGCCTTCAGCTGCTCGATGGTATGGTTGTTCCTGAGCACCGGTTCAGAAAGGCATCCGCGTTTCTCGCCCTTAAGGAGCATCGCCCTGATGCCGCCTCCGCTTTCCTTCATCCTGCCGGATTACGCGCAAAGCACCGCGACGGATCAGACCTGAAGGTTGACGTTCAAATGCGCGTAGTCAAGAGTGAAAAGAAGACGCTCGTGGTCAACGAGACGGTGGTCGAAGGCAGTGATGAGGATAACGCCAACCCGAGCAGTGGCGACGAGACGTTCGAAGTGACCCGTTCAGAAATTGTGTATGCCCTGTGGATTACCTACTCCCGCCATCTCCATGGCACCCAGCCGAACCTCAACAACCTCGAGTCCCCTATCCGGTCCGGAGCTGCAACGCCCCTTCACCAGCCATCTCCTGGTCAGACCCCGGCCCATACTCCCCTAGAGATCACCTCGGACGACGAGGCGCCCAGGAAGGACCTGCTTGTTGCGGCAACCTCGCTCTCTAAGCAATTAAAGGACCTCACTCTCAGTGCCGCTGCCAAGATCACCGGCCAGCAAAAGCCTGCTCCCCAAGTTGATGAACCACCCCCGCCCCCCAAGGTCGTTGAACCCCCTCATAAGAAGACCATCAACGACTATGTGATTCTCGAGGACATGGGCCAGGGTGCGTACGGCCAAGTGAAGCTAGCCCGAAATAAGCAGTCAGGTAAGAAGATTGTGCTCAAGTATGTCACCAAGCGGCGTATCCTCGTCGACACGTGGACCAGGGATCGCAAGCTGGGAACTGTGCCTCTGGAGATTCATGTCCTCGAGTACCTCCGCAGACCCGAGTTCCAGCATCCCAATATCATCGAGATGCAGGGCTTCTTCGAGGACGACATAAACTACTACATCGAGATGACCCCCCACGGTCTGCCCGGCATGGACCTGTTTGACTACATTGAGCTGCGAACCAACATGGAGGAGTCCGAGTGCCGCAGCATCTTCGTGCAAGTAGCCAATGCCATACATCACCTGCACACCAAGGCTCGGGTGGTGCACCGCGATATCAAGGATGAGAACGTGATCCTCGATGGGGAAGGCAACATCAAGCTCATTGATTTCGGAAGTGCTGCATACATCAAGAGCGGTCCTTTTGATGTCTTTGTAGGAACGATTGGTGCGCAACCCCCTGAGCCTAACATCGGCTTGATGACCTGACTAACTTGTGACTAGATTATGCTGCTCCTGAAGTTCTTGCTGGCAAGCCATATCGTGGTACAGAGCAAGACGTCTGGGCACTTGGCATCCTTCTGTATACCATCATCTACAAGGAGAATCCCTTCTACAGCATCGACGAGATCATGGATCGCGACCTGCGTATCCCCTTTACCATGAGTGAGGAGAGCATCGACCTGATCCGCGGCATGCTGAACCGCGACGTCGCGGGCCGCTTCGACATCAACCAGGTCCTGGATCACCCCTGGTGCCAGGTTGACGCCGCCTCATGAGAGCCGGACCCTACTCTCATTCGAACGAAACTACGACGATGACGACGACTACTGGTCAGCCAAATGAGTCGGCCTACGTCGACTGGCAACTTCTTTTTTGGTCATGATACCCCCTCCTCCAGCAACAAGACCAACCCCTTCTTCCATTTATGTGTTTTGTGGGTTAGAAATGTTTCGATTGGAAAGCCGAAATGAAGATAGAAAAGAGAAAAAGACCATCTCAGCTAGGAAAGGCTGAGCACGATGATGAGTTGGTAGAGAGGGCGCTTTTCTGACAGGAATTATATTTGATTCGATGGGTTACTACTACTACTACTATACATGAGCCAGCAGGATCAGGGGCTGACGGGTCTGGGATGGCAAATGATGGGAGTTGATTGCAGGGTTTGTCTCTTTTTTCTTGGAATTTCGTGGATAGAGAGCAACCAAGACAGCATGTGACGTGACACAGTGAATGTTCACTTGGGAAACGATGGTGAATAGAGATGATTGCGTGGTGGCTATCAATATAATATTCACAAAAACAAAACTCGATCCTCTCTCTCTAGCTAATGATAACTCAACTCCGGGTTTGCCCTGAAATTGCAACGACAACGACATTCGGGTACCGGGCATTCGACATGTCTAGCAAACCACTGCCTGGCGTGATCTAGATGCAAGACATGTTCGCAGCGTAGGCAAAAGGTTGGGAATCGGCCTGCCATTCTGCCCTCGCCCTTCTCCTCGGGCTTGTCGGAGCGCGGCACGCCGACAATCTCGAGGCAGACGACGCAGCGCGGGAGGTGGCGGCCACAGTTGGGGCAGCTCACACCAGCGTTGATGCTAGTGGCAAGGAGCGGATTCCGCGTCTCGAGCGATGAAGGGCCGGCAGCTCCCTGCGCCGAGGTGCCAGCACCAAGGTGAGGCGGCTGGTGGTTGTTGACAAGCGAGGTTTCGGCGTCGCAGAAGACGCAGCGGAGGGCGATCTGTCGCGAGGGAGGTTTGAGGTTGGGGATTCCGTCACGCTTGGAGCGTTTGGTGGACTCGACATCGAACTTTGTGCGATGAAAGAAGAGCTTGTGGCGTTGAAGGTGAGCTCGGTAGGCGTTACGCCAGGCGCGGCAGCGGATGTCGTCGATATAACGGGGGGCACAGATGGAGAGGACGAGGGCCGCGGTCTGAACGTCGTGGAACTTTTGTATGTAGCGAGCAAAGATATCAACCAGAGTCTCCGAGATGCCTGTAAGAACGATACCCTCGATGTCGCCATCGGCTACTGCTAGGGCGACCTGGTCGTTAAGCCATGCGGTAAGTTGATCGTCGTCAAAGTTGCGGACGGCGACATAGACTCGATCAGAGAGGGGCAAGGATTGCTGGCTGGCGATGGCTGACCAGTCCCCGGTCGCGATGAGTGACGAGATAGCACGAAGATAGGGGTCAGTCTTGGAGGCTACGGCCTCGTCAAAGTCCAATTGCTCCTTGGCGAGCTGGCTATCACCACGGCCCATGAGCTGTAGAGCCAATGACACAAACAAGAGCTCTGGGTGCGCGGTGCTGGCCTTTTTAAGGATCTGAATGGCCTCTTTGTGGTCACCCGTGAACAAGGCTCGAGCAGCGGCCATGGTATGGATGGTGGTGGGATACTCAGGGTCTGCCTTGCGGTTGCGGCCCTTGGGATCGTGCTTCTCAGAGTCGCCCCAGCCGCATATCTCAAGACAGAGCTGACGATGACAAGGCCACTTGGTGGTTTTCCCGTCAAACTTGGGGAGGTGGTTCTTCTTACAAAAGGACCCGATTAAACGCTCCCAGGTTGATCGATCAGGTGGTGATGTGCCGGCTGGTAGTCTAGTTGAAGGATCACGGCCTATAATCATGTCAGATCAAGCAGTGCCTTCAGCAAAATTGAGTGCGAACCTAGATTGTTTGTCCATATTGAGTGAACGCCCAAGTAGCTGAGATCGAGGCTCGAAAGGATCAAACCTCCATCATCAGCAGTGTCTTCTGCGGCTAGAGAGAGGTCAGCATTTGATAGAATACAATGTAACCCTTCAAACCAGACTTACTTGCAATCCAATCCCAGACATACTTGACCCAGGGGTCATCTGCTACAATGTCTCTATTGGCGACGGCATCGAAAAGATACTTTTCCTTGGCACGCAAGAGCATTGTATGGTCAATGACGTTTTGTGCTTCCCTGGGGAGTCCCTCCGCCTCCGCCAGCGAAGCCAACAGCGCATCATGGATCTCACGGCATGAGCCCAGGCTATCAGATGCTAGAGACATCTCACTCATCTGGCTTTGAACGATCTTGGTGTCGCCGGCGCGTGGCTTAACACCGTTTGCTGATTTAGGAGCTTGGAACTCGTCCCTCACAAAAGCGCGCAGGGCCCTTATCTTTGGAGCAACAGTAGAGGCTTCATGGAATGCCTCGGGCAAGGGCGAAAGAGTTGCCCCGACGTTCTCTATCGAGACGGAAGAAAGGGTATTTGATTGTATTGCAGCTTCGGTGTCTGCCCGAACGTTTGCGCTCTCTGGTCCAAAGAGCGGGACATCTGACAGGGCCTCTTCCATGAGCAGAGGCCCCAGAATGTCTGGAGCCTGGGATGGTTCGAATTGCATCATGGTGTGGTAGGGAGCTCCTTCTAGTATAGGGTCAGGTTCCGCAAGCTAGATGAAGAATCGAATCGACGTACCTTCAAGGCCACGATGCGGTGCTTGCCAGGGCACAAGCTTGTAGACGTGATCTGACGTATGGGATGGCTGCTCCAAGATCTCAAAGTTTCCATTTGCTCGTAGAACAAGAAGTCGTGGGCGAAGAACAGGAGAGCTCAATGTCACCCAGTCAAAGGCGACTATACGATCATTCTTCCTTGATGTTTCGACATATGAGACATCCATCTCATAAGATTTCTGGACCTGGAGGAGCTCTGGGCCGCTAGAGCTGGCCGACGGGGTTTCTTTGTTGGTCTTTAATACCTTGAGCTGACCAGTACGCGACAATACGGCCAGGAGGCCTCGGTGGTCGCGACAATAACGTAGGGATCTGACAAGAGAATACTTGCCATCTGCTAAGAAGGGGTCGGAATCTGTCTCGATCACTCGGTCAAGACGCAGAGCTCCTCCCCAAGGCAGGTCATCTTCATCAACCGCCTGTAGGTAAGAGTGAGCAGCCACAGGCCTCGTGGTTGCGCGCCGATCCCAGATCATGACACCGGGATGGTCCAGGGCGGATGATGCAAAGTAGTTTTGATCAGCATAATCAATCGTGAGGTTGTTGTTGCATTTGGTCTGAAATGTAACAACACTGCCCGGATCTGATGAGAAAGGACATCTAGATTAGCTGGATAAACTCAACATTGATTCTTAGAATCTTACCGCGAAGATCATGTATGCGAAGTCCTTGGGCCTTGATGCCCACCACGAGCGTCTGGGGGCTGTCCTCAAAGAACTTGATACTAGATACAGACACACTTGGTTCAAGGCGATGCTTGGGGTCTGAAATATTGGTGGCATCCGATGGAAAACCCTGTGTGTTCTTGTCAAGCGAAGACAGGCGGCTAACATCCCAGATATGAAGACATTGGTCCATCCGAACGCGGTCAAGGCCAACAGCTAATAGGCCTGTGGTGTTGAATGCGACAGCCTGACACGTGCGAGACATCTTGAGACCCAGCTCAACGTATGCATTGGATCCATCGTCGATCCTTAACAGGTTCACAATACCGCTCCCAGTGCCGACGGCAAGAAGGCCAGGGTTGGTGGGTGACCAGTCATAAGTAGTGAGCGGAGGGAAGTCATCGTGACGGTTGAGTTTCTTGTAGTCAAATCGTCCTGCCCTGGCGTGTCCAACGGGCTCATAGACCTGGACAACACGGTGCTGGAGGTTGATGTGGATGAAGTTGTCCCATGAAGGATTGGATGACCATTTGACGAGCCCTGGTTCTGGGCGGTCCATGGCGGAGACTGATCAGCCCAGCGAGGGGGCCTCCCACGCGAGCATGTGAATTGACGATGAAACTCTTTATGAGCGGTATCTCCAGGAGGGTAATGCCAGCGGTTGCGGCTTGAAGGCTGGACTTGAAGGTGAGGTTGAAGTGAGCTTCCCGAGTCAGGTGCCGAGTGTGTGAGTGTTTTGAGCTGAACTTTGAGAGCAAGCCCAATGTGAAAGGGTATCCAAAACTGCGATAAAAATAATTATTCTCTTAGAGAGCGGCGATTGGGTGCCATTGACATCAAGAAATGAGACTCATGATGGTTTGTGTGGTGTAGGTGGGAGTATGGAGTATGGATGCTGGGTAAGGTACCTTCCACTCAGCTCACATGGCAGAGCGCACCTTCTCCACACTTGGGACGCAGGGCGCTAATCCGAATCTGGAAAGTACTGATAAGATACTACTGACCTGACGATCCCCGCTAGTCGAAAAAAAAGTTACTGACTTTGTCCAACTCTCGCTCGCCCTTCTATCTCCATTTACACCCAGGTTATCGGCCAACATCAGCGACAACATTCCCCCTTTGATCGCGCAAACTGCACACCTTCATCATGGCTCCGAAGCGAGACTTTGAAGAACTTGGCTCCCCTGGGCCTGATCAAGAAGGCTTCAATGGTGCGGCCAAGAAGCGCAAGCACAACACAAAGACAAAGCATAGGCCGAACGAGGGAACGTCAGGATGGGCCAAGAAGCGGACGCGCACGATCGAGCGACTTCTCAAGCGGAACCACGACCTTCCCGCCAACGTCCACAATGACCTCGAACGCGAGCTGGCCGCTCTCAAGGCCACCGTCTCCGACAAGGCTTTCCAGAAGAAACGAAGCGCCATGATCTCGAAATACCACATGGTTCGCTTCTTTGGTATGTTATTTCTTGATTTATCTGGCAGGTTTAGGAACTAACGTCGAGTGCAGAACGGAAGAAGGCATCGCGATTGGCAAAGCAACTGCGCAAGAAGATTGAAGAAACAGAGGCCCCGGAAGAGCTCGAGGAATTGAAACGGGATCTCCACATCGCCGAGGTTGACGAAGCATACACTCAACACTTTCCCCACGCCGAAACCTATATCAGTCTGTACCCCGTCGACAAACGGGAGAAGGAGGCCGACGATGACAAGAACGATTACACACCACTGAAGCAGCGAGGTCTGCTGCATACGGAGCGGCCCCCAATCTGGTCCGAGGTCGAGCAGGCATTGAAGGAGGGGCCCAGTGCGCTACGAGAGTTGAGGGAGAGACGGTCACCGGGTGGTGTGGAGGAAGAAACCAAGCCTCAGCGCCGCGAGAACAAGCCCAAGGCGCAGGCCAACGTTGGCAAGCCTGTGGCAAAGACGCAACCAAAGCAGCAGACATTCAAGGACAAGAGCACATCGAACAACAAGGACGATTCGGGGGCCACGATGAACCGCAGAGAGCGCCGGCGACTGATGCATCAAAACAAGCAACCAGTCGTGAAGAGCGACGACGACGACAGCGATGGGGGCGGCTTCTTCGAGGAGGACTAAGCACTGGGAAAAGAGGGAAATGGAAGAAATGTCGATTTTCATGCGCTGCTGGCTTCTTGCTGGGCGTTTTTCTCGCATACACATTGCATAGATTGTTGGTAGATACCCCTGCTGCCGATGGGTCGAGCGTGTGTGTTCGACCAGGCTGTAACCAACACAATTGAGCGATTCCAGGATCTCAGACTCGACGAACCATGAAAAGTAAAGCAGTTTCTGCCTGACGATGCGATATGATGCGAGTCGTCGGCCTCCCACATAGCCTAGTCCCACCGAAGCTGGCCGTGCCATGACCGGCCCCCCAAGCCACGGCCGCGGCCCAGTCGATGACCTCGTCTAGGCACACCACCATGAGAATGAGGCAATACCGCCTGAGCGCGAGACAAATCGCGTACACTTTTGAGCAGCAAGGATCCAATCATTGAGCGTCTCGATCCTTGGACGACCCTGCGTAGATGAGGCCGGCAAGGATGAATCAGTTGGTCAATGGAGAACCCCTCCAAGTTGCCTATTTGGAGAGATCTGACAATGAATGGGGCCTGTATCTTACCTATTGTGTGTGGTTCGCCATTGCGATCTTGGAAAAAAGAGGGCGGTTCTTTTTGATTCCGCAAAAACTGCCATTGTTGGCTTTATTTACCCAATGGGTCAATGGCATATCTACATAATCCCCTCAGTCATCATATAAAAAGATCTCTGTACCGTTCATCAGTAGACAACCTCCGAGTCTGCCCAACATTGACCTCTAGAAGGGTGATCTCATCACGCTTCGTAGAGTTCGCAACAACGCCTCAACTGAGTCAACTCCGACACTCTACCACCAGCAAACCACGAACCATGGCTCCGTCTACCATCCGGGGGGGTATCCCCTGGGATCTCCTCATTGAGTTTGCCAAAGAGAAGAAGGCGGAGGAGGAACAAACTGGTTTGCCTGCGCAGTTGGGCCAGCAGCAAATCACCGCTATCTCGTCCCTCATCTCGCTCATCCCAGAGCCTGATGTCACCGAAGGGAACTGGATCAGCACTCTGAACAGTAATTGATCTCTTCTTTACCTCTTTACACATTGACTAACACACTTCAGCCTACTGCCAGCAGAACAAGCACCCCCTCCCGCACTGGTTGCCCAGTGAGACCTTCAACGTCGTCGCCCACGGGGTCAGTCTCCAACGTTCCCGTGTCAGCTGCCACCTCCCCTGGTGCAATCAGACGTTCCCTCAGGAAGGATTCGGTTACGAGCCCGGTCAGGATCCCCCGACATTCAAGAAGGCGCAGCAGGCGAAGCAGTTCGCCGCCATGCAGGCCTACGACTATATCCAAAGCACCCGGGGCAACAAGCGACCTGCCTCCACGACCCAGGGCTCACCCTCTCGCACTAGAGTCAAGGCTGAAGAGGACAACTCGGACGGAGGCGTTTCCACGATCGCTGTGCCTCCCCAGACCGGCGGTGCCTCCAGCAGTACCCCCTTGATCCGCGAGCGAGTCGCCCTTCTGGCCGGCCAGATGAACTATGGAATTCCAGAGTACTTTATCGAGCAGGACGGCGAGACTTGGAGAGGCTGCCCAATCTTTAGAAACGATGGACGGATCCCCGAGGGTGTGGGCGCCGTGAGCGGCTACGCTGATCGACAGCAGGCTGAGGATGCCGTCGCTGAGAAGGTGCTTGAGTGGCTCGAGCAGGAGGTTTTGGCAAAAGAAGCGCTACTTGGCAAGACTACAGGCCAGACTTGATGCCTTGTAGTATGTGTTGTTGTTGTGCTAGGGGCGCTGGGGAGCCACGAGAGTCATGTCATGGCTGTCAAGGACAAAGACCAGGTGAGAGTAGCCACAGCTGGTAAATGAATTCACGACCACCTTTCAAATGATACGGCGTCATGTAAGCAATCACGTAGTTTTGATTATTTATGTCCTCCATCAAGAACCACCCCGTCTCCCTCCTCTTCCTCCCCTTCCACCCCTTCCACCGCCACGAGGCCCCTTGTTAAAAGGAGGCCTAATCTTCAACCCACTGGGCAGGTCAGCAACATGCTCTCCATCCTGCCAAAGCACGCCAACATCAACATTCCGGCCCGTCGCCAGCTTGAAGAACTTGGAGCTCAAGATGCCCTGCTCATCGCCTTCGGTCAGCAGCACGCCGTTGTCGCTCATCCACCACTTGACGCCCTCCTTCAGGCTCGCCTCGATGTCGATCTCGATGACCAGCTCGGCGTCCTTGCGCATACCGCTCACTACGCCTTCCTCGGGGGTTCCTGTTGAGCAGTGTACATGGTTGCGGTTCATGGGCTTCAAGCCCCCCGTCTCAACGATCTGTGGCCAAAAGTAAAAGAAGGTACCGTGCAGGACGCGGTCAGGCACGTTTCCGGCCTCGATGGTGATGGGTGCCAATAGAGACGCTGACTCGAGCTTGATCGAGTGACCCTGGTTGGCGCGGATGAGGTAGTCCTCAGGTGAAGTTGATGTGGTTGATAGGGATGGGTTTGTACTGGGGTTGGGCTTCAGAGTAAAGCGCTGCTTGTCGTTGGAGGCGACTATGGATTGCACATCATCCAAGGTGACTTTGAGAGAGCGTAATGGACCCCATGCGAGCTGTGAGAATGTGTTAGCTGTGTCCGGAGTCGAGTGAAGCATGTTCACGGCAGTCCATACGACAGCCATCACCAGTCGAGCTTGATTTCACTTACCACTGAATTCAGAGGCGCATATCCTTCATCGTCAAGCTGAATACCCGCGTTCCCAGCCTGATGTCTCAACAGCTTCGACAAGGCCTTTGATACCTGAACCTCCCTTCCCTGTCCACTTCCACCACCACCTCGGCCCTTTCCCCGTCCTCTGTCACCCCTTCCCTTAGAAGTACTACTTTGAACTTTTTCCTCCAGTTCTAGAAGTGATGCGTCTTGCGCATCTTCTCGGAGGTTGTCAGCCATGCTGCGTGTTTGTTGCGTCAAAGTTGTGGGCTGAACCGAGAGAGATGTCTTGGGACGGTTTATAGCACTTGAATGACCCAAGGATGTATAATGAGTTCTTGGGATTTGGAAGAAGCTTCGGCCTGAGAGAGGAACAGACGAAGGTAACCTTTTCAGCTTGAATGTGTAGAAAGAGAGCATCAAGCCCTTTGTTAAGCTGGAAGGAGAATTGTGGTGATGGTGGGGCTAAGTACCTTCACTTCGGCCTGACTCAGCGCTGCAGTTTCTAGGCTACCAGCCTCATAGACCAAGTTTGATACATAGAGCCATGACATATCGAAAGATATGAATTGAGAAGCCAATAACACCTACGCATGTTTAGAGTCTTTTGTGATAAATCTCATTTATACGTGTGGTTTATAAATCTTCTTAACAATCGTTATTTAAGAGAAACCAACATCTTTGCACATCACAGAGACAAAAGAGTACATCGAATGAACCATCAAAAGACAGATCGTGATTGCCACGACCGAGCCATATCATACATTAGACTAACTGGCATGTACCCATATGCTTATCCTGGTCCCATTGCATTCCCCCTCTTGTACGCCGTCGCCTTCGCCTCCGAGAGACAGACGGACAGCCGCGGGGGTTTCTTCACCATGCCGCCGCCCTGTGATGCGCCGTTTTCAAAGACAACCATCCAAACTCCATGATACAACTTTTTCTTGCGGGCTTATTTCGTCTTCCTTGTGTTTGTGTATGTATGTGCCTCTTCTGGTGGGTGACAGCGTAGGTATGTACACTGGGGTTGAGCAGCCATCGACTTATCGACGGACCTGCTCGTCATGAATCGTCAAGCCGAATCAAATGCGACAGAAAAGGAAACGGGGTGCCTCCCGTCCAAAGCGGAATATAAGAAAATAGCCACGTCCTGCGGTCGAAACATAAACTGTGTGTATAGTGTAATAGTACAATCGTAAAGTCAATGCAAATCGTTGTCATTGGCGTCATCTGTAGCCGCCAGCAGCTGTAGAAGGGTTGGCAGACGCAACAATGCTGTCTCGATTCGGCCTCCTGATCATGCTGCCGGTTCGGTTGATCAACGTAGTCTGTCCCAGCGACATGTAGCGTTGTCCGCGATCCTCGGCGAGCTTGTCAGCCACCGTGTTGTTGTTATTGTTGTTGTGATCCTGCTGAGTGGATCTCTCTAGATATCTCCGAGGGGGCGTTGCCATATTAGTCGCTGGCGTCGCTAGCCGGGAAACAGTAAGGTTGGAAGAGGCGAATCGTCGGCGGGGAATGGCTGAAGTAGTGTCAGACGCTTGTTGTTGTGGCGTCGCATCATGTGTCACTGTCCGAATCGCGTTGAGATCCGTGTGTGCTCGCGAAGGTGATCTGAACTTCATTTCGTCCTCGCTCTCGTCGCCAACTGTTCCTCTCCGGCCGCGGACAAACAGTGAGGTTCTCCGGCCTTCGTCGGGTTCCTCGGTTCCTGCGCGTCGAGTTCTCAGCAACAAAGACGACTTCCTACCATCTTCTGGTTCCTCAGTGCCTGCCCGGCGAGACCGGGCCACCAAAAGAGAAGATCTTCGCTGCGAAATCGGCTCCAGTGGAGTAGATGGCGTAGAGTTTGACACACGAGAGGCAGGGAGCGAGTTTCCGTTGAGAATGTTGAGCCTCCTCTCCTCAAACTTGGACATGGCTCGAGGACTAGTGTTCGCCCTTGCCAAGGCCTGCTCGGTGTTCGAGAGACTCGGCCGACGTTGATGTGTGAAGCCGGTAAATGTCTTGTTGACCGTCGGTGTCGTCGGTGGGTCGTTCTGAGCAGGCGGGGGAGCTTCCACCGACTGTCGTGGTCGCGTTTGGGTCACCTCCTCGCCCAGGGCAAGGCAGAGCTCTGTCAGGCTCCGGCACACACCGTCCGCTTTCCGTCTCAACTGGCGATCAGTCACGGTTGTGCCAGAACCAATGGTGCTGGCGCCACTCGAGATTGGCCCGGGCTGGCCGACGGTTCCCATCATAGAAGAAAGCGCCATGGCATCGTTTGCGGCAGCCTCGAGGGCCCGGTAGACTTCGGCATCAAGCAGAGCCTTGGATTTGGCAAGAGCGGAGTGTAGGATCGGGTGCGATTCTCGGTGCGAAGACGTGGTGCTAACAGCGTCCGCGTTCTGATTACCGTTGGTAACTCGCTTAGGTGATGAGGAGATGGTGGTTACCGTTGTGGTTGCTGTTGGTGGTCGTTCATCTGATAGTCTCGATACAGCGGCGCCCGATGTTGACGGGAGCTTGCCTGTCAATTCCAGACGGTGAATCCGAGACTTAAGATCGTCAAGCTCATCCCACACCGTTGAGGGTGCTGTGGTTGACAAAGTGGACTCGGTTCCTTCGGGTCCGTTACTTGTCTCTTGGTTTGGTTGGCGCTGGAAATCGAAAGATCGAACTAGTGGGGACGAATTATACGTCTTGTTGTGGTGTCCCAGAGCAGATTTGTACGTGGAACTGCGCGTTTGCCCGTTCGAGTTCGAGTTGTCGGTGACTGAGGGACGTCGGCGAGACGTCGCATCGTTGCTGGGCTCCTGGAAGGCTATCGATCGAGGCGTCACCGGTGATGGCCGGATGGTCGATCGGCGACTTAAATCCTCTCCAGGATGTACCGATGCGGCTTTATCCCTCGTCAATGACCGGTAAGTAGACATGCGAGAGACCTCACTGGCTCTCTCGTCGTCGTAGCCCCTTGACCGGGACGTTTCCTGCTGGTCAGAAAGGCGACGCCGCACCTGGGGAGGTGAAGAGGGCTGGCGGGTTGGAACAACGTTGGATAGTGGTCGGCGATGGGAGAATCGTGTTGATCGTGACTAGTCCAGTTAGTATTGGGTCGAGTAGAAGGAGCAACGCTCGGGTACGGTTTCAGAAGCGAGACAAGTGAGCACACATATGAGAATTTCCTTATCTCAGTGGATCTAACTCAGTCTCTTGCGACTCAAGAGCCCATGCGCCGGAACAGATACGCATGGACCATCACATGGGCGTAAGACAATGGGTTGGCAGGAAAAGCAATTTACTCACCACGACACTTCGAGTCTCATCCGCAGGCTGCTCATCCGGTTGTCGCCGGGAAGCCTCCTCACGGGCAATCTTGAGGAAAACGTCGCCGGTGTCATCGTTGTCAAAGGCGTCGTGTCGGTTCGAGAAAGCAGGTGCCGAATGCAAAACATCATGGTCGGCTCTGCCCTCTAGAGCGCGCAGAGTTTGGTCATGGTTGGAGTCGGGGCCGTCATCCCCAAAATCGTAGTAGCGCGACCTCGAATTCATGTCGAGGGTGAGGCTCTTGCGAGAGCCCGATGAGCGAAAAGCCCGGATCGGGGGAACGCGAACGGGATTCGAGGCCGGCGGCTCCGTATTGTTACTGACGCTGAGAGGCGGCCGGTAGGAAACTGGAGGTCGCTGCGAGAGGGACGCTCGCCTCTCATCGATCGAGCTCGGCTTGGACAACGTCTTGGGCAAGATCAATTCTCGCTGACCAGAGGAAGGAGAACCCTTGGCTGAACCGCCGTCGGATGAGGAGGGGTAGGAAGCGTGAGCACCCTGGGCACCCTGGGCGGCCTCGATGGCCTCGATGGCGTGCAGGCGTTCCGCGTTCAAAGAAAGTGGCGGGCCAGTGGAGGCCGCGGCGGCTGTTGATCTGCGAGATACCAAGGATCGTCGGGTCCGATTCTTGTTGGAGGAGAGATGCGGGGAGAGGGTGTCGCCTTGGACAGGTGCAGGTGCGTCGGGAACGGATGCGGGACGCTTCGCCTGGGGTGAAGGCTCAACTACCGAGACGTCTGACGAGGGTTGAAAGGAAGAGGCCCTGGAACGCGATCGCAAAAGCGGCGGTGAGACGTCGTCGGTGGGCGAGAGTTCAGTGGGCGAGGTTGTGTTCGCGGAGGCGATTATGGTCGCAGATGCAGATGCAGAGACTGATGCAGTGTCGGCGTGTTTTTCGTCGTGTTGATGCGTTGTCGGGTGAGAAGGGTTAGAATGGGTCGTCGCCGGGGCCGTCTCTGGTGCTGAGAAAATGTCTGGCGCCGCGACTGGTCCACTAGCAGAAGTGCTCGAGGGCGCCAATGGGCCTGGATCTGCTGATGCTGTGGATGGGAGTGCGCCCGGGACCGGGTGTGAGACAGAGGCCGGGGCGACGCTGGAGCCCGGATTGGGTGAGACAGGCGGAGAGGGAGCGTGGAGCGCGAGAGACGGCTGCAGCGGGAGCGCCGCTGATGTGTTTTGGGAAGTGGCGGGGGCGAGAGAAGCCGACGTCGAAGTGTCAGTGGGTGCGTCGGTGATGAGGTTGTGACTGCCGTCGCTGGTTGTCGTTGTGGTGGTGGTATTATTATTGTTGTTGTTGTTTTTCAGGTCCAAGCTGGGGATCCGGTTATGGTTGCGCTGGGCATTGGTGATGGTGATGGACAGGGGTGTGTCGGCCTTGCTAGCGCTATTTCCACTGCTGGCCCTTCGGTCAGTGAAGCGAAAGGCGGGTAGCTTAGACGAGCTATGGCTCTGACGGTGCAAATCCGGGTTGACGAGGGCAGCAGAAGATGGAGATGGTTCAGATTGATGGGCAGGCCTGGACGAGTCGCTGGGTGCAGCGAGAATGGGCAGATGCTGGTGGGCACCCTCGGCACGGTTGGGGCCCAATTGGCCCGCACTGGTGAAACCGCCCTTTGCCGTCATGGTCTCGCCCACCGCAGCTCGGTAGCATCCCAGCAAGTGCTTGCAGATGAGACGTCAAGCTTCATCCACACCCTCGAGGTTTGGATGCGCGGGCGGGACGGGGACGCGATGGAGGCCTGGGTATCGATGAGATCTGGAGTCGAATGTCGAATGTCGAAGAGTTCGATTTCTGCTTCAAGCTGGGCGCTGTCCGATATATGAGCTCCGTTGGGCTGTTGTCCTCGAGACAAGACCCCCCGATGCAGTGACTTCTTTTCTTATTAGTGATTACAATGAGCGCGGCAGTGCAAGTCTCAGCATGGGCCGTCCCATAGAACAATGAACTAAGACAGTAGAATGCCTCTCTCGAGCCTCCGTCTCTGTCAAAGCGCAAACGGTATCTTGAAACGCGTTCCTGGGAAACCAGACAATTCCAGAAGAGGGACGTCACAATGGAGTGGGTGCCCGGGTCGTCGAGGGGACCTGGCGTTGAATTGGGTAGGTAGTAGCAACGAAACAGAAAAAACACAGCCAAGCTGGGTTGAGTGGCAGGCGAAGTCGATCGCGGTGGTTTTTTGAGGTCCAGGCCTCTAAAAAGGTCGAAGAAGAGGTGAGGAAAAAAGGGAAGGCTAGGCAAATGCAGCTCCAGTCGGTGAGGTGAGTTTTCAAGATGCTGCCAAAGGCGAAAGGCGAGCGCGTCCGTAGGGGGGGTTGGGTACCAAGAGGGCGAGAGAGAAGGAGAAGAATAAGGGACCGAGGAGCAAGGAGACGAGACGAGAGAGGGGAGGAGAGAAGAGGATGAAGAGAGTATTCGCTCGGGCGAAAGAGAGAGCAGCAAAAAAGAGGAGAGGCGAGAGGAGAGCGAGCAAGCAATGGACGAGAATGAAAGGATAAAAGAGGAGGGGTCTGTCTGTTGTGCTTTGGCGAACGAGGAGCGAGGGCAGCAGGACCTCAGTCGACAAGGGCCCTACACGGACGGTCCCTTTTTTCGATCCAACACCAACACCACTGGAACCTACAGCAGTCCCCTGTTGGGCGAGCGAAAGAGAGGAGGATCCAGATAGACAGGTAAGGTGCTGGACTAGACGCAATCGAGGAGACGAGAGCTTTGGCCTTTGACCAAATTGGCCAAGGAACGACGGCCACGAGCAGGTGGGCTCTCTCTTTTAGGAGGCTTGCAGCAGAGGAGAAGGACACCGCTCAGTCCAAGGCATCAAATGATGCATCATTGTCGACATGCCATGTGTACAGAGTACTTGGCCGACAGTCAACGTTTCCGGCTTCACTTTACTCTACTTGACGAGACTTTACTCGACTCGTCGAAAAAATGCCCCGACAAAGCCGCGCGCCCCCCATGTCATGTCATGTCATGGATACTTGACGTCCTTAATGGATGGAGGGATGGACGGACATGGACGGACGGCTAGACATTGTGGATTTTTGCTTTGGCTGGGTCAAATGCAAGTGGATGCAGTTCGCGCAAAAAATCAGAGACATCAAGCCAGCCCAGCGCCGGAACCATGCTCTCGAGGTCGGGATTGTTGCTGCACAGCACGCACATCACAGACATTGGATCCATGGCTTGTTCTGCTTATCCATCCATCCATCCATCCATCCAGGATCGGGGGAGGAGAGCATGGGATGGGATGGGGGGATCAATTCGATCTGCAACCGACCTTCCCCTGCAGAGACCCTGACGCCCGCGGCGCCGACAACATGTTGTGCTACCTTGCTTGATCACACTACGTACGTGTGAGAGTTGACGACGGTTTTGTTTGAAACGGCTCTGTGAAGCCACAGTTTCTCCTGCATCTCCCGGCTCTTGACGATGCCCTCCTTTTTTGGTCTCTATCTCTCTCCCTGTCAAAGCTTCGGGCCGCCAAAAGCTCCATTCCCAAAACGACCCAAGCTTTCATCCTGTCTCTGCACCGGTGCTGCGTTTGCTCCTGGTCCGATTTCAAACAGGACTATCCCAATTCCCCTTTGCGGTTCCCTTCTCGTACGGAATGCAACTCATCCCTTGTCATCCGTCCTAGCGGCAGAACATGGGCCACCGTTGGATTCAACCGCCCGATGGACCGCCCGCTGAGCTAACGTTAAACGGGACCTGAGCGAGAGATGGGAGCGCGATAGAGTGAGGAGCCCACTATTCCAGGGGTCGGCTCGTGGCTCGAGGAGGCTGGGCGCCGCCCAACGAGGGATAGCGCCAGGGCGCCCGTGGGAGCTTCGACCACCGGGTCGTAGACCAGAGGGAAACGCCTCTGCGGAACTACATGTCGCCATCCCTGTGCTGAAACAGAGGCTCTCTGGGGGTAGGATGCGAGATGGAGCCGTCTATCGTCCAGTGGTACTTACATCTGGGCGCGGTATCAGGGGGGGGAGGACAAACATGAGATGATTGCTCCAACCCCAAGATCCCGAGATGGATGCATTCGGCTCGCACAAGTGTCCTCTTTTCTTGATTTGGTCTCAAGCAGGAGATAGCTGGTGATCGACAGGTACGACGTGACGCCAAGTTCCACAGCCGACAAAGTCTGAGCAAAGGGCCGTCGTCGTCGTGAACCACTCTTGTCGTTGGAAGTTCCAATGTTGGTCGAGCTCTCCCCCACCCCCGTCCACCTTGAGGCCGGCACCTGGACCAAGCAGGGAAGCCCCTTGCACACTCTGCGAATACCCTCAGCGCTCAGAATCCGTCGTGGTCCCAAGATGGTTACTTGTTCGCGCCATGTACCGGGTCCCGAAGCGTTTTCTCCGATGAAAGGACCATTCGCCTGTCTCTGGCCTGCAACAGGACCGCCGTTAATTTGACGTGGGTGGTTTCGTCTCCATCCTTAGCAGCGCAGATCTTCGAGAGCCAATCCTGACGGGGAAACTCTTGGCCGCTGGATCGTCCATCCATGGATTGTTACTGTTACTGTTGCTCTCCCTTTCTCATGTGGTTTTCGGCGGATGCAACCGACGATGCGGACTTTGGGACGGCGCATGCGAGGCGTCATGTCAGTTTGTCGTTAATGCGTCGACCTCATTTCGTTTCTCCCCTTCTATACCTAGGTAGCGCTGTTTAAGCGTGCTACCTATCCCATATCCATATCCATACTATCCAAATCCCTCCGCTCTCACCTAGCAAGCGAGCGAGCGAGCTTCTGCAAGGCTACGATTGCGGAAAAGACGAACTAGGTAAAACTGCAGCCCCCTTGGTCTACTTACCACTTGCCGGCCAAGCTGCAGCATTGTTTCTCGCTTGCTTTTATTGCGGCTCCCCCTCTTCTGCAGTCTCGACTTCTATTTTGTGGGGTCCTATGCAGGCATTGACTTTGGGTCTAGTGTTTAGCGGATGAGAGCTGCATTTGAATACGGGATATTGCGCCCGCGCGCTTCACGACATATCGACAGCATCCATCGCTGAATCTGTCCTGCCGGCCGCCAGGCCAGGGCCTTGCAAGTCAAGTTGCCCGAGGCCGAATTGCCGTTGAATCCTTGTGGGGCGACCTCTGATGAGCCGCAGTAGCTCACCACACGTGTCTATCCCGATGTCGCTAACCGCATGGCGTTGGTGTTTTGGGTCGATAAACAAATTCATCATCGGCAGTGCCTGGTCTGGGGCTTCCCGGAGATGGCGTGCTGGCTGGATTCGGGCTCATAACTCTTTCGCGTTGCGTCGCGTTGGGCTTCGAATGTCTTAGTCGAGCCGTGTGCGGAAGTGAACCCTTAGGTCCAACATTGCTTCGCATGGCTTGACGAACTTGTCGCAGGCTGGCTCAATATGACGATTCCGTTCCGGGTTGGCTATACAACCGTTTTTAGAACATGTCTCGTGGACAATGGCACGTTGAAGTCGTGGAAATATACACATTGTGTGATACAGACGAGAGCAAGACTGTCTCTTCGTCAGGCAGAGCCCTTTACGCCGTGTTCGAGCAGTCACATGGGGTGTGCCAAACAATCAGGTTTCATTGTATCTAGACATCGATAACAGTTTGATCGGCCCCAGTTGGTGTTTGTTATTTCCAACCAGCTGACCTCCAGTTGAGTGTCAGTCTGCCAACATGTCGATACACGCCTCAACGCCATCCGAAACGGTTACCGTGGACTACATACCAACTAACAACACAGCATCATTCCCGGATATAACGCCCAGTTAAACACGATTATGACGAGCGAAACATAGGACCTAAAGAACTTGTCTCGGTTCTCCTATTCCTCGTGATGATGGTCTTGACTGGCTACCCTGTACAAAAACGTGGGTTCAAGACGGGCATGGGCACGCCAACAGATAGACCAACGGCAAGCCAATGGGTTGGTATTGACTTCTTAGTGGAGGCTTGTCGTATATCACTTCGTGGATCTACGGTCGCTGTGCTTTTGATACGCCCTGGCATGTTTCGACTGACGACATTGCGATCTCACCTAACACTGCAAACTACCGGGCCATCTGAATATCTTTGAATCAAGCGACATCTAGCATGCCGGTACCAGTATTTCATGCGCATGGACGCTGCTCCAACTCCCATAGATCGTATAAAGTGCCATGGTTCTTATCTATGTTTCCCGGGGGAGACATAATGGTTGAGTTGCACCCGCCCGCAAAGGTATCACACAAACAACCTGCAGAAGCCATGCTGGGAAACATATGGACACGAGAGCACAACTCATGGTGTAGTTCGGGCTCCCGAAAATGACAAACGACAGATTGGTGTAACGAGAGGAATCGTATGGCTGACGCATTGGTTTAGCTACCTATCTGCGTCTCCTGAGTGATCAACCCACGTCTCGATGGCCAGAGGTGAGTTGACTTTGGGTCATGTATTTCCTTGCCACCCACTAGGACCACCATAACGCGACCAAGTCAACACGTGCCCTCGAAAACTATTTCCTCGTCGATCGTGGAACTCAAAAAGCCTGGTTATGTGGGAGTGGCTCAACTCCTCGGGGCTTGATGCACTCACACGTAGGCCCATATCTGACGACAGACGACAACTTCAACCAACAATGGCTCAAAAGCACAGGAACAAACTACCCAGACACTCGACACACATGCGCCATACCAAAAACACGAGCTATACGAGGATAAAGAATTCATCGTTTACAATGGTTGTCGAGACTGACCAACAGATGATGAACCCGTACGGGTACCCTAGACACAATTGGGACACTTACACGGAAAGACAAATCCCGGGACGCTCGAACTGCGAGAGCCGTCTGACCAACCCGGTCAACGGAAAAAACAAACAACACTGTCACTTGCATAAAGGCGGCTGCTGTAACCCTACGGTTGCTGGAGACAATGCCATTACTGGTCTGAGTTTCGGGACGTTCCGTCGAACCTGAAACTCCAACACGGAGAATCGTGCCAATACCACCAAAGACCCATGTACAGGAAAATTATCCATGCGCTTGGTAACCTCTTATTATTGAAGATGAGCTGCTCCCCAGCGTGAGCAAGTTGGGGAAATGGCGCCATGCCGCGTAGAGTAACCCCTATAGACATAGGTAGCAGTTCCCACGGCATCGCGTGTCTAGATCGAGCCTAAGTAGAGCAAGACGGGACGACATGACATGAAGGAGGTGTTCCGGCCCGGTATTGCTGCCCGGCAAGTTTAGCGACCTTGAGATATCCCGGCTGAGGCACTATGCTGTTAGAGTTTGTCTTAAGAGTCATCTTAAGAGCTGTCTTAAGGACGTCGCCTCGTGGCAGGACGCGAGCGGGCACCACGGGATATTCCAAACCTTGAGGTCGCGCTGGATTCGGGCCTGCCCTTCCGGATAGGGAAAGCACAAAATGTCAAGCCCGTTCAATGATTCATCAGGCTATGAGATCATGCGGACCTCGTTCGTGTTTGCCACCTCTACACTGCCAAAAGCTCCAGTGGCAAGACCCTGATCGGCAACGCGTGACGCAGAATATTTTCGGGAGGACAAAACTGTGGCCCCAAAACAAAGGGCGAATTCCTATCCGACTCGGCCGAGTTCAAACCGAGCAAGGAGCTTGAAGGATTCCAGTTGCGATATTCCTTGCAGTGGCATTGGCGGTAAGAAGACAGTTTGTTCGAAACAAGCGCCAGCGCGGTCGACACGCCCAAGCGTTTTGCATCAAATCCATCCGTCCCATCACAGGAGTCAAGCAGGAGACAGGAGAAGTTTTCAAGGAGGATGGACGATCAAGACGGTTGCGTTGCGCGTAGCAAGAGGGCGAAGCGACCCTGCAATGAATGAAATGGGCGAGTTCTCGTTTCAGATTCAGACCCGCCCCCAAACGCGTCCATCGGCGGGCTAGCCCAGCTTCAATCTCGGGCTAGACAATGGCGCGCCCAGGGGTCCCTGAGGATACACAGCACAGTGCTGGAGAAACAGCTGCAACTTTCAGGTGGCTCATCTGACTAGAGGGAACCGTCGTGACCTTTGCTGCCTCTGACAGGCCTGCAGCAGACTTGGCCTTCCGGCAATGGCAGGAGGTCGTAAGCAGAGGCAGATGAACCCTGCAGGGGACGATGGAGATGACTGTAGTCACTGTAAGTCCCGTCTCGAAACCCGCCCTGCGGGAATACGACCGCCTCAGCTAAAAAAAGGCGTCGCTATTTGAGATCCAAGTGGGTTTGTTGCGAACATCGCCCCTGGCCCCGAGCCTCGAGCAATTTGACGTGCATCGATCGTCCAGAGGCCAATCTTACTGTGCCGACTGCAGCATCACCTCCTGCCTTGTTCTGCTTCTTGCGCAGTATGGGATCCATGACTGGACTCAGCTGGAATGGGGAAGATGGAGTGTGTTAGTGAGCGATCCAGAGAAGCTGAAACTAGGATTTTCCCCCTTTCAGACAGGGGGTCACCGACTGAGCCACACTCTTGTCTGTGGCTTGGCTGCCTCGAGCTCGAGGCACGGGACGGACGAGACGAGGCTAATGGAGAAGAACTCCCGGTCGGCTTTGGTGTTGGCCATGTCCAAAGTCCTCAGTGGCTGAAGGGTATCCCCGAGAGATCAAGATTGGCCAATCTCTGTTTAAAGATTTGCTGCTGGACTCATCCGCCTGACCTAGACTGCGGAGTCGTTCTGTCGTACGAAGACAAGATGGAGTAGGTTGGTAGGCAGTCTTCGTATAGAGGTTGGGGCGCGTATTGTTAGTTGCCTGCTGCCTCTCCAAGACGAGAAACTAGACGCTGTCCCTGGTCTCGCCCTTTCACTCGAGTCCACGAGCTTCTCTAGGCGCCTTGATTCATCCAAACATGACTAGCATCCAGCTGGGAAGACTTGCCACAGCCGCTTTCAGACGATAGACGCCGCGAGGTGGCGCAACCAAAACGACCCAGCCACGAGGCCTCTCTCTGACAGACAGACAGAAAGACAGACAGACGGACAAGCTACAGCCAACCAAACAACCAACAGAACAGCTCCTCCTCTGGTCGGAACCGGCTCCTGCACCTGGCCTGGTCCCCAAACAAAAGCCACGCGAGCCTCGGGTGTCTGTGTTTCGATCATATTGAATGACACCTGCTCGCTGCCCGGCCAGCGACCCAGTGGCCACTCGGGAGCCAGTGCACCCGAGCGGCCACATGCTGGGGTTCTAATCTCAGCGGGTTTCGATCAGGGCAGTAATCTATAGCATCCATCCAATGTAATAGTTGGCGGCGGGCGGGCGGTGGAGGACGAGCCTCTCTTTCTGTGTCTCTGACCCTGACCCTGACCATGAACCTTGACCACTACCGCGCGAGCGAGAGCGACGGCGACAAGTCTCACCCAGAGCAGAGAACCCCCCCTTGCCCACCTGTGACTGTGACGCCAGACGCCCGAATCACCGAACATTTGGATGAGACGGGGTTACGGGGCGACGGCGGGCCGGGGTAGCAGGACGGACCTCTGGTCTTCTGGTTTTTCTTGGCTATGTGGACATGGCTTTACGGAGTGGCGCACCGCGCCGCGCGAGTCGAGACGATAATCGAGAGTGAAAGAGATCTGCTCCATACTCTGCTGTGTTCTGTAGTTACGGGGTTATGTGAAGAAGACCTGCTGCCCTACATGACTCGGATGGAGATGGCGAGGTTGGAAGAGTGAGCTGGAATCTTGCAAGTTTTGTCTTGTCTCGAGCTTTTGAATGGCTGGTGTTGTTGTTGTATGGTTGTTTCTTAGTTCCGTTGAGATCTCAGATAGCCTAACAGGACTAATTACCCCCATTATCCGCACCGGTTCTCTTGAATTATCCATCCATCGTCGCAGGATGGATGGATGAATTGCTCTCACTGGATGGATCACACAGTGCACAACGGTTGCTGCAAACAAGGAGGTACCCGTCCATGGCCCACTGGTGGTTTAAATTTAAACCCTCGACCTTGCACCCCCGCCCCTGGCCCTCCCCCCTGCAACCAACTCTCAAGTCCCAAATTTGGCCTGCGGGCCGTGATTGGCTCGCTGTAGACGCCTACCACGACCCGCTGCAGAGCGCTGGCGCTGGTGATGCGCGAGGAGGAGACGTCCGCTCTATATTTAGCCCCCCGGACGTGTTTCGTGCTTGCGTGCCCCCTCCAGTCACGAAGCGGCGGCGCCCAGAGACTGCAGAAGACCATGGCCGGGGCTAACCCGGAACGGGAAGCAGGGGCTGTGAGTGGTCCCTCGTAGCGCCTTGCTCGCTGCTTGCCCCATCGGGTCATCCTCTGAGATGATGGGATTCTGTGTCTGTCTGCTCGCTCTGTTCTCGACGGCTGCTCTCTGCTGTTGGTCGCTACAGCAGACATGCCCTGGTCTGGATGTTCGAGGAGTCTTTTTTCTTCTACGCGTAGCCTGCTATTGGACACCGCCTGCCCCCAAGTTGGAACCCTTGCCTGGTTTCGGCTTGCTGGTAACCGATCCACGGTTCCTCCGTAGGTAGGTCACCAGAATACCATACCCGCCCCCCAAGTCGTCTCACGTCCAGTCTCTTGTGTCTCTTCTGGCATAACCGCCATTGATGCATCCAGCCTCGCGCCTGTTGCAGCGTAGGGAGCGACGGAAACATCAGCAGCTTCAGACAGGCGCTGGGTTCGTCTCGCTGCCGCCGAAGGGGGCGCGTCCAGGCAAGACTGAGCCTCGGTGCAAGGGCTGGTCCGGCCTGGCCCTGGGATGGATGTTTTAGGTGCCGCCGTTGCTCTGTCGGCAGCGCTCGGTCGCCCTCTTACAGCGCCTCCACCAGCTCCAGCTGACGGGACCTGGACTGTTCCCAGGCCTGTAGAGGCCCTGTGCCTCCACTCGTGTGCCTTGCGCTGCCCAGTGTGAGGCCCAGTGCCCAGGCAGGGTACTTACAGTGCCAGTCGCCAAAAACCTGAACTTGCAGAGTCAAGTTGCATCCACCCCCCAGGCCCAGCGTCTGTTGGCAACCAAACTCAATCCAATCCAATCCCAGACGCGCTGCGCTCGCTTTCTTTTCACACTCCTCCTCTCCATCCATCTTACTCGCCGCTCCTCCTCTCATCCCTCACTCCCCGTCTCTTCACTTACTTCTCTCCTCACTTTGATCTTCGTTCAATCTTGTTCTCCTTCTCCCTTCGCTTCCCTTTCCCCTCCCCAGCCGCCTTGTATACCCTCACCTCACCTCACCTCGACGACGACTCGGTCTCCCTGGCAAAGGGAATAATGATCTTGCCATTGTAACAGCGCCACTTCCAGCCCTGCAGCCCGCTATCCTTCGCATGCTCTTCGCCGACACGCCGATTCTTTGTCTCACTTCTTCTCTGCTCTGGGCTCGTTCCTTATTCTCCCTGCTACACCCCAGGTTCGACCGACGATAGTTACTCCTTCGCCTGTTTCTATCGCCTCAATCCGTCGTCTTTTTCGCTCTCGGAGCACCTTTTCCTCCACTTATCGCAAGGCTCATTTCCCTCTCTTTTTTCCCGCCAAGAGCCCGAAAGGATTCTGGCTCTCGAACCGAGCACTGCCCACCACTCGCGCCCTCAGCGATAGGATCAGCTGCGCTATCCACATCGAACGACCGACCGTTTGCTCTCGATCGCACCTCGGCCGCGACACCACTCATTTATTTGCCCGGAACAATCTTTCTTTCTGCTGCTTTGTTTGAAAACTTGCGCACATAACTTCATAATATCTATCAACAACGACGCTGTCCCAGGTGGAAAATAGCGTGGTTATCCGAAACGCCCCGAGGAATTCCAGCCAACGCCCTCGTCAGCGACAAGAGCACACTTGGCTCTTTAACGCCCACATCGATTCACCACGCACACGACACACATACTTTTCAGACCGCAACGCGGAACGGAAGCAAAACAATGCCGTCCGTAACAGACCGGAGAGCCTACGAGGACCAAATACCACCTTTCATGACAGTGTTTGATCTGGATGCCGAGACCATGGCCGACCAAGACACTGTCACCCTCGTTGACCCTAAGTTTGTTGATCTGGAACCCAAGCGACCTGGCATGATGAGTGCCACCCAGCACGGCCTCCGGCCGAGTATGATTCCCGCGGATCCAACCCACAAGCACCATGACAGCACCTCAACTCAAACTTCAGAGTCGGCCGACTCTTCCCCCACAACAACGCTGTCCACAACCGACTCTTCGCCTCTCTCAGACCCGTCTCCGTCCTCGTCCCCCGATTCTCCGACAAACCTCATTCCCCTCAACAGCTTCCCTGCCACCAGCTTCGGCGCTCTTCCTGCTGCTAATCCCACCACACTGCTCAGCGAGCCCCCGCGGTTACAGCGACCCATGACTTCGCCCTCGCCGCGCCGGGCGCGCAACATGAAGGGTCTCTCGATCCAGCCCCCCTTTGCCAGCTCAACTGCGACGACGACCATTTCCTTGGTTTCGGAACCTTCCTCGCCATCATTCATCAAGCCCATGATCCCTGCGATGAGGCGGAAGCCGAGCCAATTGAGCCTAAAGACCAACACCTCCGACTTGATCAGCAGGACAACACTCGAGGTTCCCCCCTCGCCAGGTATGCCTATGCTGCAGCGCCGCGCTCTCAAGCACTCGTGCTCCTCACCTCATATGTCCTCTGGCCTCAAGTCGTCTACCTTTGGCCCACCCGGTGGCATGACCTTTCCCAAGGTTCTCGAGCGGAACGAGTCTGGCCTGTCCGAGGTTCTTCGACCTACAAAGTCGAGCATGAAGCCGTCGTTTGGCTCTGCAATCACGGAAGAGGATTCGCCAATTCGAACCCAAATGGCCAACCGAGACGATGATCCCTATCGCGACAATGAAAACAACGAGGACATGAAGACTCCAGGATATCCCGATGGTCCGATTGCCATTTATGGCGACAACGTCTACCTCTATTCTGAGCCTAATGCAGATGAGGCCTCACGGTTTGATGTAGTAATTAACTGCGCCCGAGAAGTCCGAAATCCCTTCGAGCTTCGCAAGTCTCTTCGGGACTCCCGATCGACTTTTGAGCACTTCCGTTACTCAACTCCTGACGGCGAAAGCCCTGTTCCCGATACTGCCATTTCGACAGCCAGCTTCGCCACTGCTTTCGAGTATCCCCCGGAAGAGGAATCTGCTGAGACGCCCACAACCCCCAAGGCAACTCACTTCAAGGAGCCCGAATACATCCACATTCCCTGGGATCACAACACCGACATCGCACCGGATCTGATGAGGCTGTGTGAGACTATTGAGGATCGTACCAGGGCTGGCTTGAAGGTGCTTGTTCACTGCCAGCAGGGCGCTAGCCGATCAGCCAGTCTTATTATTGCCTACGGTCTCTACCAGAAGCCCGAGCTCACCGTCAACGATGCTTACTATGCGGCCCAGAGCAAGAGCCAATGGATCAGCCCCAACATGAAGCTCATGTACTCGCTGCAGGATTTCCAGAAGGAGGTCTCTGGAAAGCGATCTGGACCAGCCGCTCATGGCCCTCGTACCGGCCGTGCTCCTACCAAGCACCGGCTAACTCTGTCAGCCGATGCTATTGATATTAGCCCCAAAACACCACAGACAGCGCCTCTGCCTACGCATGCTGAGGATGTGAAGGAAACCCAGTTCAGCCCGAGCCCGAACCGGCTCAGAGGGAACTCGACCCCCGGCCTACTTGCCGTTTCACCAGGCCCAGCTTCTGCACCACCTACCTGTACATGGATGGAAGAGGTTGAGCAGCAGACTTCGGAACAATTGGCGCCCTTCAAGCTTGAAGGTCTTCCCCAGCGGCCCAAGTCAGGACACGGCAGATCTCCACCAACCCTAGCCCCGCCGCCTACTCTGGCTCTGGCCCCGGCACCTAGTCTGGGCTCTGATATGATGCCACCACCCACTCCGGGATTCCCGTCTCAGTCAAGCTTCGGCTTCCAGAGCATGACATTCCCCAGGTTCAACTCAGCGCCTTCGATCAAGTCAGAGAGCACCAAGTACGACGATGCTCCTATCACAAGGACAATCACCCTGCCAGGGTCGTTCCCTGATGACGAGGCCCTTCTATCCCCACGAGTCGAGACGATGACCAACAACCCACTCCACGAGGTTGGCGAAGTTGCCGGCATGCGGTTTGTCGAGTGCCCACCAACCCCCAGCCAGAGTCTCTTTTCCCCTCGAGCGGGAATGTTCCCTCGGGACCCATTCTCGACATTCGGAAGCCCTGCAGTGGTAGTAGACCCCCGGAGCCCCCCAACAAGAGGCGAGGCACCTATTATCCGGTCAATCGACGATCTACTATGATCGACTTACTAGACCTTAACCCTTGTTGGAAGAACGGACGTCCGACTCGGAGTTAACAAGTTCCCCTTCAGGGGAACTCACAGTCCGCCTACTTTCGCTTATATCTCTTGTATTCGCCATATATCTCACCCTCACTATTCGACGACACAATCACGGCATTTTCAGGCGTTTTTGCAGGCAGGGGTGGACTGCTCCCTGCAACCACGGCCGGTCATTGTTGGACCGGACGCACGACGACACGCAAATATCTCACTCAAACAAGCAATCTTCTTTGTCAACGCCATCATCGATCGACTCATCAACCAGTCAATCAACCAATCAATCGCTACCTTCTGCAACCCCCCTACTTTCGTTTTTCAGCAAAGCACAGCGCAAGGCGTCGGACGGTTCCACCTCCATCGGTGTCGACATTGTCTTTCTGAATCAGAAGGAAGACGTTAGTGTAATATAGACAAAAGACTTGGGTGTCGTTTGTCACATTTGTTTCCTTTTTTAAAAAAAACTCGTTTCTTTGTTATCTTTGGTTTTGCTTTGTTGAGCTTGGACAACAAAAACGGAGTGGCGTATGGCTCAGGCTCAGGAAACCCTCCCTTTGACCCATGGAGGGCTCAAATACCCAGCTAGGGAGGGGGGGATGGAAACGTGACGATGGATGGGAAAGACGGGCTCTGCTATCTTGGGTTATAGCAGGGAGGGAGTTTTTGGAATTGAAGGATATCTTATCTAGTCGAAGCAGGTGGTTCGAGAAATCACATACCTAACTAGGTGAAATGACAAAAGATTCTCCAATGATCAAGTTGCGTATTCTGTGACCATGTTTCTGCTCTTGAACTCTTTTTAATCTTTTCTAATGTTTAGCATTTTATTTAATGTAATGCTGCCATAGAAGAGAGACTGCAAGTAGATCCATCTTTAGGTCTATGTATATATATCTTCCAACTCCAAAATCAGCTCCTCTGAGCCTCCCACAACTCTGACAACCTCTAGCGCCTTTGTAGTAGTAAATAAACAATGTAATGCACTGAATCCAACGCCTGATCTAGTTTTACGTTGTAAACGTCTCCTTCACTCTCAAAAACATGAACTCTGAAAAGCATGACAGAAACACGACACAATTAGAGATCCTTCTTGTTCCCGTTCTGCTGCGCCTTCTTGGCAGCCTCCTTGGCCATCTTCTCCTGCCGCGCGATGCTGGCCTCGACGCCGATGCCGCCGAAGACGAGGGCGACGCCGAGCCACTGCATCTGCGTCAGGCGATGGCCAAAGGCGAGAACAGACAGGATCATGGTGAACATCTTGCGGGTGACGGTAACGGTGACGAGGAGGACAGATGAAAAGGTAGAGAGGGTGTAGACTAGAATGACAGTGGTTAGCTGGGGCTTGCCATGGTTGTGAACAAGAAAACCTACAGATAAACACCTGGCCAACGGCGCCGCACACCGCGAAGCCGAGGACATCCCTCCACACGGCCGGGTATCGAGCCATAAAGTCCAAAGCGGCCTTGAGCTCGCCCGCGCTGCCGGCGACATCCATGCCGAGCCACTCACCGATGCCGGTGGCGACGAGCCATGGGCTGCCGATGAGGTATGCGCCGGTGACGAGTGAGCTCATGAGGTTGTTGGCGCACATCATCTGGGGGCCCGAGTAGGGGCGGAAGGTCTGGAAGATGTGGTCCTGGGTGCTGTTGGTCAAGCCGTCAAACAGCAGGTTGATACCCAGCAGGAGGAGACCCCAGGCGGTGCTCGCGTCGTCGGGCCGCACCGCCGACGCCTTCTTGCTCTTCTTGCCCGAGTGCAGAGTGAAGACGGCAACGCCGAGTGTCACGGTCGCGACAACGAGGTACTTGTACAGAGGATACCGCCGGCGGAAGACAGTGATGTGCAGGAACATGACGGGGAGCAGCTTGCAGCTCTTGGCGAGGAGGAAGGTGATGTAGTCGAGGTGCGCAAGAGAAGCGTATCCGAATGGGCTGGCGAGACTGCTCGTAATGGCGACGAGGGCGAGGGGAGCGAGAATGCGACGCGAGGGAATCACGGGAGGGATTGGGCTGTTGCGCGGTGTCGAGGCGTAGAGGTAGACGGCGCCCACGATGGCGGCGAAGACGGACTGGATGGTGTTGAGAAAGACGGGGAAGTGCCAGACCTCGGGGGCATCGGCCGGGCCGTACGGCGTCGTCGTGAGCTTCTCTTGGAGGTATGCCCATGTTAGGCTTGGAGGGTTAGTATCTCGATCAGTCGTCATGATGTCGCTGGCCATGACTTACAAGGATGCATAGATGCCCGCAACCGCCACGACAAGCTGGAAGACTCCCGCATTCTGCTCCAGCGGCACAACATCAGCCGCCTTCTTGACGGCGTGTCCATTGGAGCCCTTGTGCGCGCCATTCGTATCTTCCCAGGCGGCGGTCGTCTTGTTAAAGAACTCGGACGAAGCCTCGCGCTTCACGGCTGGCTGCTTTGAGCGCGCCATCCTGTTCGTCGCTTTGTAGTGAGTGGAGTCGAGATGCGATTCGGAGTGTCGCGAAAGCAGATATAGTCACAAAAAGATCAATGGTGCGAAGAAGAAAATGGCAATTGAATTTAAAGAGAGACAGAAAGAATAGAGTGAGTGAAAGGGAGTGGAGAAAAGTGTCGGGAGGTCATGTAGTTGCCATGATGAAACTTGACAGTTGGCTTCAATTGTCAAAAGCATGAGACACAACCTTGAGGTTGCAGGCTGAGCGCCCCACCCTAACGCCACAAGGACCCTTGTGGCGTTACCTCAGCCTCGTATCCATCCATTCTATTCACATCGAGATCGAGATGGCCAAGACTCAGCCACGACAAACAAAGAGACATATTTCAAATCACTCTCATCTCAAGCAATATCATGCTCATAAATTTAATTTTATTTCTTGGCTCTTCAACCTGACCTATATCGGCCCCCAGCTAATGATGCTTTTCCCAGATCCCGCCCTACATGCAAGGTGGAGAGAGGAGAGGCATCATGCGGGTGCGAGTTCACGAGGAACCAAAGTACACAATCAAGTGAGCCAGCGTGTGTGTGTGTGTGTGTGGATGGATGGAATATTGTGATGGGGGTATGTAATAGCGATGCGTGCGTGCGTGATTCGGGATTATTTGAGCGATAAGTCGGGAGGCGCAGGTCGCGTGACAATGTCGGAATCCGAGCGTGTAAGAGAGAGAAACAGTTGTGCGAGGTGAAAGGGAGGGGAAGGTGACGCCAAGATTGAGTGAGGTAGAGAGACTGAGGTGAGGAAAGGTAGAGGCCGTGATGTGCCCTTCTCGGCCCCCAAGGGTTTGCGCTGTCCCAATCATTACCGACTCTTTGATGGAGGTGTTGTGATTTTGTTTTTTGTATCATCAAGCCATAGCCATAGCCATGTCCATATCGGGTCCAAGCCCGACATCCATGCTTCGCCAGTCGTTAGAAGCACTGTGTCAGTGTCATGCCCATCCAGAGCCATGAAACCATAACTCCGAGGAGAAAAGCAGTCGTCCCGAGCATCCGGTTGAGAGAAACTTATACAGACGGTATGCCACATGAGATGCATATCGGTACATCGCGCCACAAAGAGGGTTGGTTAAGGAGGCGACGGGGTGACGAGTAGTCACAACCCGGCTGATTTTGCAATAATAATGAGAATGAGACCAATTAGGAAAAGGAAACGGAGTTGAAGATGGAGGGTTTTCTTTTTCGGCGGAGGGGAAAGAGTCGTGGAGAGGAGTCGGCCGTTCATGGTAATGTCGTCTGGTATCGTCCCCAAAGAATACACAAGCCTCGCGGCAAGTCAGATCTGGAAGTGTCCCAGGTCGCCTTGCCAGAACTGACCTCAGCAAGTCGCACGGAACACGCAAAGCAAAGCAAAGCAAAACTCAATGAGAATTTCAAGCGCCACGAGATGCCTACTCGGGCTCCTGGAGCTGGCTGCGGCGCATCTTCTCTGCCTCGAGGTTCTCGTACAGAAGGAACAGTGCCGACTCGTTGGCCTTGGCAGTGCCCATGATGGTGAACATGCGCTCGCCCGTCTCATCATGAGGCGCCTATACAAGTATCTGGGTTAGCTATGCTGCGACTAACTCCGTGGAGGAATCTGACTTGCCTTGGCGATGGAGATGCGAGCACCCGATGTCTTGCGGATCTCACTGATCTTGCTGCCGGCACGTCCAATGATGCAGCCAACCATGTCCGCAGGGATGCTGATGTTCTGCGTCTGGATCTCTTCGCCGTTCTCGTCATGGGTAGGCGGGCCTCGAATGGCTGCGTCAGAATCAGAGCGGCGATTATACGGCCTTGAGCTGCCGTTGCTAAAGTCGGCGCCATTACCTGTTCGCATGACGCGAGGGCTACCGTACTCGCTCCTGCCTGAGCCCTGGCTGTATCCCACTCCACTGCCAACACTTGTGCTGCTGGAGGGCTGAGTGCGAACAACAGGGTTGTAGAGGACGGTTCCGGTGCCTCGCTGCCAGTCATCAACCAGACACTTGCAGATTTCCCACACGGCACGCTGGATGCCCTCGGGAGTTCCTTGGACCTCAACTATCCGCTCGGTGGACTGGGGAAGCATCTCCTTCTGGGCGACCATGCGGACACCTGAAGCGTCCTGGATGTGCTTGATCTTGAGACCTTGCCTTCCAATGATGGTACCCATTTGGTTGTGGGAGATGAGAAGCTTGATGGCTAGAAGAGCAATGTTAGTGAGTGTCGGACCAAAACTGTTTAGTGTATCAGGAAAATTCCAACGTACGATGAGTGCCGTTGCTCTGAACAATGCCTCCCATACCCATGGCGGGGGCACCCTCGAGAAGAGCCCGGGCGACGATGGCATAGGCCCGAGAGATGGCGTCGCATCCACCAGTGATGGTCAGGACACGATCGTGAACGCCCTGTACGACCTTGCTGACACCGGCCTTGACACCAGTCTCGTCTCTCAGATCGGCGACATTCTTGCCACCTTTGCCGATAATGACACCAGCTTCCTTGGACGAGACAATGGCGCGAAGGGTGAGTTGGGCCTGAGCGTACTCCTCGTCCGTCTTAGGGGCGGGTTCACCATCGGGGCCGAGGCGCTCGTCCATTCTAAGCTGATCCATCTGGTCGATGATATCGCTGCCGTTGTTGGGGGGGAGGGTATCCTGAGGGGCCGACATTTTGGTGGAGGGTCGGAAAGCGGGAGGCGAAGATGGTTGTCGAAGTTTGGAATGAGCAAGGGAGCGGACAAACTAGAAAAATGTCCGAGGGAGTCTGTTCTATATGTTAGAGGGTTTCTTATTCAAACACAACTGGAAGAAAAAACGAGAGCTCCAACGCGCAAACCCGCGTGTCGGATGGTTGGCCCTCGCTGCACCGCACCGCACAATTAGAGTCATGAAATTCATGCGCGCCGGTACAAAGAAGCCAGCTCTGAAACGCGCCGGCGCAGTCAAGAGCCAACACAAGTAATGGGAACTATTCACTAACCTTGACGTCGACGCTGGGGGTGATGCGAGGACGCAGAAGGGTGCTGGAGAAGGCGGGGGCGGCGGGATGGGGATGGGTGGTGGTGCAGTGTATTTTTTTTCTGCGGTCGTGTACGCGAGGCGGGATAGCGGGGTCAAGGGTCGCGAGCGCTCCGATGAGAAAGCGGCGGCGGCGGATGGGCTATTGCACGGGAGGCGTGAAGGAAGAAAGGCCAACAACTGGAGAAGTGGAGGCGGAATAGACTGAAATGAGGAGGGGGACGAGGAGAGGAGAGGAGAAGGGTGAGAGAGATGGAGAGAGCAGAGAGAGGGAGAAGAGAGGTGGTGAAGGTGAAGTAAAGTGAGGTGAGAGGTGTGTGAGTGGGTGAAGGAGGAGGATAGAAGAAGAGGTGGAGGAGTTGATGGAACTTGGAAATGGGCCCAGGGCCAGAACCAGAGCCAGAGCCAAAGCCAGCACCAGAAGCAGAATCAGAGCCTGCCCGCCAGGCCAGGCCAGGCCATGCCCATCCACCTCATGGACGGGATCCATTGCCAGGGCCACAGAAAGCCCAGAGCAGAACTGCAGCAGCGGCAGCGGCAGCAAGTCTCTCCTTCCCCTCCATCCAATCCGGCTCCCCCACTCCACTCACTGAGGGAGGTGCTGCATGGCCCAGCGAGGGACAGGATGCTATGACCACCTGAGGTCATGGGCTGAATACTTGACGGTCTTGTACCTGTGATTCCAGCTCCCTCATTGTGTCAATACACAAGAGCGGAAGAGACACGACTACTGAGGGGGGATGTGTACCTGCTCATCGAGTACCGAAGCTGTAGCTTGTGCGCCTAGATCCATCCCATCCCACTTGCCGACATCCACACCCACGCCTCCTGCCCCAGCTCAAAAGTCACCTCTGCCATGTACTGTACTAGCTCTACATTGCCCCTCGTGGCGGGCATTTGTAGGAACCCGATTGTACATGAAGTGTCTGAGGTAACTCGTGCGACTCGTTTTGCGATAGGACATCTGGCCTCTTCATTCAATGGGCATCGAGGGCCGTCCTCAGCTCGCGATTGGAGCTAGGAGGGGGGCTGGGAGATGGGTGTAAGTGGAGGCTCATTTGTTGACTGATTGACGCTCCTGCCACTTGAGCCCAGGGAAGGAAAGACCAGAGAACTTCCCGGTGCTTGCTTGGCCATCATGGATGGAATGGAAGCCACCGTTGGAGACGGGAAGCCGCAACTGAAGGGGCCAGGCAAGGTACTGGCGAGCGGTAGTTGGGCCACCTGCCGTTCCATTTTTTAAGGCTACACGTGCCCTTCGAGATGCCTTCCACCAACCGAGGCCCATTCTCTCCCACTCTTCCATTCCACCTTATCTGGGAACATCAGAAATCCATGATACAATCCACCTCTCGGAAGTGAAGCATGGCATCTGGGTATCCTCCCCAGCCCGCGACACAGGTTTCGGATCAGACCCGGAAACCCGAACAATGTTTCGTGGCAGACGCTGGCCCTGCTGCCTCCCGCGACAGCCTCTTCCCTTCCACGCACAAGTACAAAGACAAAAAATTGCTTGGCATGTCCCGCTAATCCTGTTCGAGCATCAAGCGAGCATCCCAGGTTTCTGGCATCTCTGCCATTGGGCTTGTTTGACCAGGGAATGAATGGTCCAGAGGTGAATGAATGCCACGCCGTTCCCCACTCACCTGGCACCTGGCGTATGGGGTAAGAAATAAACGAGACAGAAGAAGGGCAAAGTACCTCCAAGTCTTTCTAAATACAGATATCCCGTGACGAATTCTATCATGTAGTGACAGAAACAATGGGATCATATATTTTGAATACTCTAAAAGCTTCTTATATACTATTCAACATTCTTTATCATTACTATGTAGCTATCCTTGGAGAAGGACATGATGCTTCCTTGTACAGGTGTCATATTCTTTCTTGACCCTAGTGCCTGGTCACTCGGAGTTTTCTTCCACACCCACTCGGCCCGGGGCCTGTCCTTACGGAGTGGGCCAGCCCTGAAGGAAACTTTCTCCCGGGACCACCATCGCAAGTGAGTTGACCGTCGCTGTGGTGGACAAGAGAGGAGGAGATGAATGAACCAAAGGGCGCATGGGCTCGCTAAATCTTTAACTCTTATCTATCCTGCGGTTAACTGTTCTCATGCTTATCAGCATCTCGTTAAGAGTGCGGGGATATATGTGGACGTTTAAGTAGGTAGCCTGGTTAGCTTGGCTTGAGAAGATAAAGCCCCCTCAGCCGCCTGTTCCCCTGGTAATTCCTGGCCTCTGGAGTACTACGTAGTAGGCCGTCGAGAGCTCCTGTTTCTACAATAACATGGAGCAACCATGACCGATATCAGATCATTCAAAGCAGCGTCAAGTCGAGGCCAATGACAGGCCCAAAGTCGACCTTGACGGGCTTATTGGTCTGGGTGATCCAGGGGTGTTTCGCGGGCAGCTTCCCCAACCTCCTCACAATGTTATTTCGGCGAACTCACTTGGATCAGCCGTCTTAGCGGGCAGGATAGCGCTGTATGCGCTCGAGCGGTTCGGCGAGCCAATGTGCAGACTTTTTCCAAGTTAAGCGTGAATCCTTTTTCCCCCTCCGCTTCCGGCTCGGCCGGTGCTCCCCCGGAGGAGTTCAGATGCCGTGCAACGGTCCGACCCCGCAATCCGTCCGTGCTCAAGCCCGTTGGCTCGTTTTGACGGCGACTGTTTTGACGGTGACCGTCGGGACATTTTGCTGGATTCAGCTCAACAATTTGATCGCATAAATTCAATATTGCTGCAGATCCCTTCCAGTGACGCTGATATTCTTTGGATTCCCCGTCACCTGGCTGCATCAATGGTCTCTCAGATTGGCTCCCGGATGGTTCCATCAGGTGGAGCAACGCTGCCGGAGGCCTGCATAAGTCACCATGGAGGCATGCAGCTTAACAGCACCCGTCACTCCTCGCCGAGCTCTGTCACCCTCTGCCGTGCGATGCTTGTGGCTAACGCCCTCACATATAGACAACTTTCCGCATCGCGTGAGTGCATATGTTTTCAATTGAATGCCTATCTTCTAGAAGCGGTGGGCCGTCAGGCCACTGACGTTGCAGTGAGGCCAAGACTGCGACTAATATCACGACGACTTTATATTGACATACATAGCTAGGTACTAGGCTCGGAGTATCTGGCCCCGACTCATCGCTGCCTCAGCTGCTGCTCATGTTCTATCCAGAAGTTCTTGCACGCCTTGTGTCCCCAGTGATCCACCCACCACTCCCCGAAGCTGTCCTCCACCTCAAAGTCCACCTTGGCCACCCGTTCTTCTCTCTTGAGACCGCAGATGATGCACGCCTTGGGGGCTGTCGGTACCATCTTGGCCGTTTGCACCGACATGCTCTCGCTAATCTCAGGGACCCTGAGTGCTGTTGAACCCTTGCCGGCCGCCTTGGCCGCCGCAACGGCAGACCGCAAACGGCCGACTTGCTGCCGCCACACGGCGACGACATCTGCGGCCTCGCGGTCTTCACGTGCTGACTGCGTCTTGTCAACTCCTGCAAGTTTCATGCCCTTGCTTCCTGCGGCCGAGATCGACATGCTTTTGGCCAAGATCTTGTCTCGGTGCCATCGCTGTTTGCGGCCCGCAATGACCCGGGCGGCTGTCATCGCTAGAAGGATATAACCCTGTAGAAACTCTCCAGCCTTTGGGTCTGATAGAATGCGCTGCTTAATCGACGCAGTTTGGCCCGATATGGGTTTGAATAGAGCATTGCCCGAGTTGAGGAGGTCGGGAAACACAGATAGGATAACTGATGGAGGCGGGACATTGATGGGTGGAGGAGCATCATCTGGAACATGACTCTGAGATGGCTGGACATTGTCGACAGCATCCCAGTCCCAGCTTTCGGCTGGTTTTGACGAGTCGGTCCCTACCTTTTGACTGTCAGCAGCTGGAAAGTCGTCCCAAGCTCCCCATCCTTCGTCATCTTCCTTGCTCTTGGCTGCGTTGGTGCCCACCGGGCTGTCCATAGATGGCCATGCCGTGACTGGCGATGGCTCCTTGGGCTTTTTCACTTGCTTGGGTTCCGTCGGAGTCGGCGTCTTGATGGCCAAATCAGGAAAAGGGTTGCGATCTTGAAAGGACGGAGACTTTGGCGCCTGCGGGTAGTTCGAAGCTGTGGCACCGAAAGCGAGGCCCCCGAGAAGCTGGCTGGGAGGCTGCTTCTTGGCTGGCTGCTTCGGCAGCTCTGGCTCATCCAATGAAAGGAGGTCCATCGATGGAAGAGTTGCTGCTGGCTTCGTAGGGGCCGTTGTAGGAACTACCTTTGGTAACGGCGCGGATGGAGGAGGGGGGGCCACAGTCTCAAACTCCCCAAACTCGTCGTCGTCGTCATCCTCATCCCCCTCGGCCACCTGAAGTTCAAAGTCCTCAGCATCAAAAAGAACACTAGGGTCGTTTGAGGCCGACGACTTTAGCATGGCCTTCATGCGTGGCTGTTGCGGCTCCTGATGGGCAGGCGCATGCTGCCACTGTTGTCGGAGCTGTGACTGAGGAGCGGGTTGCTGCACCTGGGCTGCGCCAGAAGTTTTCTGAGGAAGTGTGCCAATATCGACAAGGCTGTTGGACATGAGATCCAGTGTGGATGCCCTCACAACCCGAGTTGGGGGTTGCTGGACAGAAGGCGCTCGCTGTGCCAGAGCTGGACCAGGGCTTGGGTTGTGCCATGGTATTGAGGGTGAACTGGCTGGACCCGTAGCTGGTGAGCCCCAAGCCGGAATGGACACAGGCGTAGGATTTGGGGCCTGGAAAGGAGAAGGGTTCGCGGGTGAGGGCTGTGAAGGCTCGGCTACCTCGAAATCCCCCCATCCGTCATCATCGTCCTCAACCACTGCGGCCGGCTTGGACGGAGCTGGAGTACTTCCCCACGAGATTGGCGCAGCAGGCTGGGTCTGAAGTGAAGGCCAAGGCTGTGTGCTTATGGGAGAAGCATGGCTGGTGGTACCGAAGAAGTCAAACGGATCCTTGGCTCCAGTTTGTTGTGATTGCTGAGGTGGTGGTGGTGGTGGTTGTTGTTGCTGCACCTGGGCCTGAAAAGGAGTGGCCTGTTGGGCAGGAGGAGGCGTAGGGTTGCTTGAGAGGCTGTTGAACTCAGCGAAGAGATCGGCAGACATGGTGGCTCATCCGATGAAGCATCCTTCCCGAGCTCGCGGTCACGAGGCGGGTATAGAAGTGGATGAGAGTTGACAGATAACGACACACAGGACTTGACGTAGGTGGTCAGAATGGATTGGATGCACGAGGCATCACAGGTCGTGGCTATTTGTTTAGCGCGATGCCCCCTGAACGCGGAGGCCTCGAGGTTCTGGTAGGACCCCCGGGCGGCCTGTCACGGGGGCCCTAGCGCTAACAGAAGGCTGAGAGTGGGGCCAACTTCCATCCACCGCCAACCTGGATCCATGGAACTTGCCTAGGCTGGATCCCGTCCCTTCCTTCGCCTTTGACGGCCTCAAATTCATCTCATTCATTTTGCATCTTCTCTCGCGACACGGCAAAGCCTCTCCCCTTTGCTTCGCAACGAAGCATCATGAGGCCCCTGGAAGAGTTGCTGTGGGTTGTGAGCACCGTCAAGAGCGACTGAATTGACTGACAAACCCTGACGCAGGCCGAGATGGCGTGAGACTCAAGTTCACGGCGCTCATCTTGGCGACCTGCAACGAGCCGTCCGATATAATGGGCCTTCTAGCCCATGCATATCGGGATGTCGCTCTGTGTGCTGGAAGGTAGGTCAAGCTGCTCCATCATTGGCTGATGCTGGGTCAAGTACTGACATCTGATAGACTTTTCTACTATCCACTGCAGCTGAGGGCTTGAGCTGGTCTCAAACCCTCGATGAGGGAAGACGCCTCTATACTGAGCGGCGGGAGCATTTTCTCAAGTACATTAAGCACCCAGAGACCCTTGCTGAACTCAGTATAGACCCTCTAACAGATGATCCTGCTGTGAGTCTTGTGCTGCAACTTAGACTCTGACTAGACGGCTGACCGCAACTCAAGTCTCCCTGGAACACCGTTCGTCAAGATGAGATTATCCGCGCTGAGATCCTGCAGGATGTCCAAAGACTTCCGGACGAAGCATCCTACCACGAAGATGAAACCCAGGCCATGATCCTAGACATCCTTTTCATGTACTGCAAACTTAACCCTGAGCGAGGCGGTTATCGACAAGGCATGCACGAACTTCTTGCCCCTATTCTGCACGTCATCCAGCAAGACACCTTGGACCCGGCAACCATACCATCCGACGCCTCTCTCGAAGATGCTCTCATCAAGACTTTGGATGCTTCCTTCGTCGAGCACGACGCTTTCATCCTCTTTTCCAGGTTAATGGAACATGCGCAATCATTCTATGAGGTTAAGGACTCTATTGCGACCCCAGGAACCCCTTTACGGCCCTCCAAGTTCCCTGAACAAAGCTCTACTATCGTCGAAAGAAGCAGGTTCATTCATGAGGTATGCCTTCAAAAGGTGGACCCAGAACTCGCTGCACATCTCACCAATATCGAGATATTGCCGCAAATCTTTCTTATGTATGGCCTAAAGCTTTCTACATATCCACGCTCTTGCTGATAAGAATAGTCGATGGATCCGGTTACTTTTCAGCAGAGAATTTCCGTTCGAGCAGTTCCTGGTCCTATGGGATACGATATTCGCTGTCGACGCATCACTAGATTTGATAGACCTCATCTGTGTCGCCATGCTAATCCGCATTCGATGGGATTGTAAGTTGTCTTGTTGGTTTCCTTCTTTAGGTGCTAATATTTCGCTGCAGTATTAGAAGCGGATTACTCTGTCTGCCTTCAGTTGCTCTTGAAATATCCCGCCCCCTCGCCATCTCATGGCCCTCATACGTTTGTTGATGATGCCCTGTATCTCCGCGAGCATCTCAGCGCATCTGGCGGAGCGTCTCTGATCATGAAGTATACTGGAAGGATGCCGACTGTATCATCACCTTCGCAGAACTCGCGAGCAGCCACCCCAAGCTTCCGTGCCTTCAACTCGCTCAGGCAACGAGGACTTGGATCGAGGTCACAAATACCTTCGCCGTCTCGGTTCATTCAGCAGCAAGGCGGCATGGAGGCGCTGTTCCAAGGAGCAGCCAAAGGAGCAAAGGGGGTGTTTGAACGGGGCGAAAAACTCGGCATCAACCAGGCCGTTAGAGATGCTATGGGAGAAATCAGACGCAACATCAACGAGGCCAGATCAACTCCCAGGTCTCCACGACAGATAATGAGCGAGGAGGGAGCGGCCAAAAGTCTTGCTGCGCTGGAGAGACGCAACCAGCAGCTGGCTGCCATGCTTGACGAGACTGTCAACAACCTTAAGGCAGTGTCAGCTTCGAACCTGGAGGACAAGACCAAGAGCCTCGACCTCATTGAGGTTGCGGCCGCCAAGGTCCAGTTTGTCAAGATCTACCTAGAAGATTCTTCCATGGAAGTTCCAGTACTGGAGTCCCCGCCGTCTGAAGAGAGCCCCAGGGAAGTGGTGGTGGCAGAGACGACCATTGTCCAGCCAGAGCCAATCCCTCCGATGGAAGCGGAAGTGGACATCTCCGGTCTTCGGATTGTTGAACCGGTCCCAACCCCCCGGGAGGAGGAAGCACCAAACAACCCTGATCGTATGGATACATCTGGTGACGGCCCGAACCCAGATTCTGCCACCAAGGCTGCTGGGGCAGAAGTACGGCCACCCCCTGTCCCGACTAGATCAACACTGGCACAGTCCTCCTTCTCATGGATGCTGGAGCCAGACCAATCCGCTCCCTCGAAATCTTCAGCATCATCAGCAAAGTCGCCACCACTTCAGCACAAGAAGAAGATGTCCAACAGTACTAGGCGCGAGAAGAATGCCTTCCTGTTCGGGGAGGTGACCGAGAGCCGCAACCCTCTTCGCTCGGATGAGATATTCGGGCTGGAACCTCTCACCAAGACAAAAGATGAATCGTAAATGATGCATATACGCACATAACGCAACCTAGACAACCCGGAATGTACTTGATTTCTTATGCCATCATGCCCAACTTTTAGACCTCATATCTACTATACAATTTATAGATCGACCAAGATTACAGTATGTTTTCAGACATATTCTCCGCGTCCCTCGAACAGACTCCTGCAGTGAATGCCCGTTGTCGTCTTACCTTTTGAGGGGTCTCTCCTTAATCCAGAATGCCGTCAAAAACGATACAGCAAGGTATATCGTGATCAATGCCAGAGCTCCAAGCGTCGCCACCTGGTAGCTCGAACGGACCTGAGCGGCGAGGTGAGGTGGGAGTTCCTTGATATAATCCAAGCTCTGTCGCACATTCTCCTCTATCTCACGGGCCTCGTCGCCGTTGGGGAGTCGAGAGGCCAGCTGGGTTCGGAGTACCTGTTGGAGGACGGCAGATCCAGTGCTGATACCGATGCTGGAGCCGAGAGAGCGGAAGAGATACGAGCACGCAACGACGACGGCTGTGTCTTCGACAGCGGCATTGGCCAAGAGACCCACAAGTGTTGTTGTGATACCTGCGAGATTGATCAGTAAGGGGCCAGTCACATCGGTCAGCGATGAGATGCAATAGACATACCACAACCAGCTCCAAGAGAAGTGGCGACCAGGCCAACAACCTCTCCGGTGGTTGACCTGAACCAAACAGACAGCCCCAGAGGCAAGGCTGCAACGAGCAATAGCGCATACGCAGACACAGTGATTGCGTAGAACTTTTCGGTTCGCTTGATAATCCATCCACCCAGGAGCGAAGCAATCACGCCAGCAATCATGCCCGGGACAAGCAATGCACCGCTTTGAGTAGCAGTTAGTCCCTGAACGGCCTGGAAGAACAGGGGCATGAAGAAGAGGATTGCCATCTGGCCCGCCACACCAAAAAAGTTGACGAGGTAGCACGCGAACAAACTGCGGTCGAAGATGATGTGACCGGGAGCAAATGGATTAGGGGCGACCTTCATCTCAACAAAGAGAAAGAGCCCGAAGAAGACTGGAGCGAGAGACAGCGCAATGATGGTGATGATGTGTGACCAGCCCAAATTGGAGCCAGAGTCCAGGCCAGCAAGCAGGGCGACTACGGCGATGACGAGGGTGAAGGCACCCAGAAAGTCAATCTGGCGTACTTTGGTGAGCCAGTGGTCGTGCGATACCGGTGGGAGATCGAGGACGAAGTAGACGGCGATGAAGGCAACAAAGCACAGTGGAACTTGTCCAAGGAACGACCTGGGGCATATGAGGATTCGTCCATGACAAGATACGGCACGGGGGCAAGCTCACCATCGCCAACCAACTGAGTCAGCCAGCAGACCTCCCAGAGGCGCTCCTGTCGACGTCCCAGCAGCCCAGAGAATATTGATGCAGCCCTGCCACATTCCGCGCTCCCGAAGCGGCACGAGGTCGCTCAGAAGGATAGAAACCACAGCGTTCATGCCACCTCCACCAATGCCTGCAACGGCTCGAGCGGCGCACAACTGCACCATGGACTGTGCAAGACCGCAGCCGAGGCAGCCAAGGGCAAAGATGGTGTAAGCGAAGAGAAGGCAAGGCTTCCGGCCAAAGATGTCGCTGAGCTTGCCGTAGAGAGGCTGGAAGCTTGTGAGAGTGAGGAAGTAGCTTGTCAAGGATCAGTACAAGGCCCTAGGCGCTTCATAGGTTTTCCGTCTTGAAACTTGGCCGGACTCACGCTGTGGCAATCCAGCTGGTGTTGTTGAGAGCGTTCAGCTCGTTTCCAATCTTGGCATACGTTGCTACGGTCAGTAACTGGTCAATTGCAACCATATAGACCTAGTGACGCTGTTTAGAATGAGTGATGGCTATTGACATTATCGGTTTCTTACACCGATGCCCACTGCCGGGAGGATGAGGTGCATTTTTGCCTTGACGGGCTCCTGGACATGATTGCCGTTCACTCGGCCATTTTCTGCGTCCCCATTGATAGCATCGCCACTGTTGCGGTCTCCGAGGAGCGGTGAAGTCTCGGACGGAGCTGAAGCTCTGCCGGACGTTAAAGTGCCCGTCATTTCTGCTCGTCTTGGTTCGAAATAGCAACCTGCAAGGGCGGAGGAAAACGGCGAGGTCTAAGAAGCTCCGGCCTCAGCTCGAGCCTCCAATTGAAGAATCTGGCAAAGCAATTCGGCTGAGTGAGAAAGAAGCAAAGGCTCTACGATGCTGCGAAAGAGGCTGGAGATAAGAAATCGAAGGTAACGTTTGTCTCGGACCGGACCTGCAGCCGGAATCAAATCTGAGCAGCGATCGGAACCCGAATTAAGAGGGTGTGCTGCGGGCCGTTCCCCCGCTGGCCCATCAACGGCAGATTGTGTCATACTGGAGACTAGAAACGTGATGGAAGATTCTGAAGTTATTCAGACGAGGAATTGCCGTATCCGAGATTGGTAGCACGGATGATTCTGATGTTAAATTGCCATGTTGAAACTTTTCAACGCAATCTGAGGTAAAAGATGTTCTGTGGTGGATGATCCAGCCGAAAGCCCAAGTCTGCCACGGTTCGGAGAACCTGAGGATCCGACGAGAATGCGCATGTGTTGGATGAGCTTTCAAATTCGTTCAAGCGGATTCAAAAAGACGAAAATACTGCGCCGACGGGGAGGGGAGCCGGAGTATTGTACATAGAATGCATGTGAGTTGTTGTTCGGAGTACTCGGTAATTATCCAGGGGAGACGTCGCACCCGTCAATGTGAGGAGATGCATCCTCCAAAGCCAATTATACTTGTCGGTGTGGGTGCTAGTTGGTATAAGCACGGCGAGACGAACCTTGCCTGTGCCACATAGAGTGAGCAATTCCCACAAGATCGGGCAGTTCCTATTCAAGCCGTGAAACAATGCGATTTAGTCTTGTGTAGCATGGATGATGCCTGACCGAGAAGTCATCTGGTCCGTGCTGTTGGTGTTGGGCCAAAGCATCCATGATTGTCTTCATGCCATTCATTGTTGGACAGCATCTGTCGCGAGGGTTCCCTGCCCAGTTCTGACGCATCTCATCTCGCAGCATTGAGAAGATTAGAGATGTTGTAATCCCAGAGAATCCTTCACAGTTATTCTTGGTTCAAGACGGGAACGGACAGCTGCGAGCGCGATGTACGCCAGTGTACAAGCCCTGGGGCATCTATGTCGTACGCGCACGAGAGCAGTCGTGGCAAACTAGCTTGTCAACTATGATTTTCAGACCGAGAGGCCGCCACGCATAGAAGCCAATGCCCCGGAAGGTTCGTCATGATGATGATCCGTGCGCCATGTAACTTGGAACATTCGACTGGGGTTGACTTTGACGCGGGCAAGACATCGGTTTTGTCAAGATTGGCGGATTGAGGACGAATCCGGACAAACCCACGAGGCGACTTTCTGTCAATGCCAACCACGGCGTAAGCATGAAGCACCACCTCGTCATAAGCCGTTTCCCTGTCAAAGGCAATTTTCATCTTGTTTCGACCTCTTCCAACAATGCTGCCAGACATTGCAGGATCACGCGGAGTGGAGTGCCATCCGGCAGCATGTAATTAGCTGTGGAGATGCTTGGACTGTGATGAATGGGGGATCGATCGCCCTGAGCGCACACCACACAGTCGAGGGGAGTGACGCGGCTGGGCCGGGCTGGGCGATCAGTGACTGGGGGTTCCTGATGTACATGTACTGTACCTCACCACTGGAAACCAATATTTCGACCATGAATTCGTGGCGCGCTGGTGTTGAAATGTATGTCATTGAGGCTGAGCTTATACGCGTGCAAAGGGTCATAATATTGAACAGCCAAGAATGAAATATTCGGTATTCTCATGAGGAGAAAGAAAGGAAGAGAATGATCAGTGAATGTTATCTGACTGCTTCGGGATTCCGCTCCGTGCGGTGTGATGATGCTGTGCATGAGAAGAAATGAGACGAGATGAAGAGATGGGACGGACAAGACGAGAAGAAGAAAAGCCAAAGTGGATCACGGGGGAGAGCTGGGCTTGGCCGTTCTTTCCAAATGTTGTCTTTATCACACAACATGAATATGGGCGTATTCGGGACGAGAGGAACAAGGCGCTCAGATCATGGTTGCCTCATGCCATGATGAGGACAGATTCTTCGTCCAAACCCGCGGTTGAAAGAGCACACCATACCAATCATTCTCTCCTCTGCAGCGCAATCAATGTCTTGACTCTCGCTTCTTTCTTTACACATGCTATCAAAGGCAAAAAAAAAAAAAAAAAGCCAATGCCAGGGGTGACGTGGTTTTCAGCTGGAGTGAACAACTGTCCCCGCTCGCTACTGCAGCTCCTGGGGGCGTTCCTGCTGCGGTCCCACGGAGCCCGCCCTGAATTGCCTCAACCCTGCTGAAATCTAGTGGCTGTTTCAGCCGATATGGCTTAGTCCTGGGGAGTCCCCTGATTGCGGATGGCCGCTGGGAGGGAAGAGCCACAGCGAACAATGCGCCAGAGTGTCCCTGCAAAGCCCCAAGGCCCACTACGGGCTTGACGAGTCGTCCGGTACAAGCCACTTCTCAAGCCTCCTCCGCCCATCCCGCGATCCAATGTGGATGGATGGAGATGGAGATGGGTCGTGGTGCAAGGTACAGTACATGTGCATCTCTAGTTGCCTGACAGCGAGCGAGGTTAGCAGGCTCCCAACGGCTCGGTCCAAAAGAACTGGCCCTGGCTGGGCAGGGTTGAAGACGGCGCAGCGGCCGCGGCAGCCTCTGAGTGATGAAACCTTGGAACTCCCGTAAACAGGCAGGAAGCGTAATACCTACCAACCAAAACAAGTTCTTGGACTTGTTATTCTCTCTCCTCCATCCAATTCTTCTTCTTGCATCTCTTCGTCTTTTCCCATCTTTTCTCCCTCCCTGCTTCTTGTCTCTACTTCTTCCTCTCGTGTTGCTATTTCAGTTCCTCTCCGTCTTGAACCTTGTCCCACCCACACACACCACCTTTTGCTCCAGTCTTGAGCTCGAGATCCTCTCGTGGTTTCACTTCCAACACGCCTCTTGGTCACTTCTTGTCTCCCTCCCCCCACTCGGATGCTGGTCCATCATCCCTCGAGGGGCGTTCCGTGAATCCCGCATAACCCAAGGTTCCCAATTTATCAAAAAGATTCCAGGGCCCGGCATTCTCGCACGCTTTTCCAGCCCGTTGCTTTACCTTTTGCTGCGCTCCGTGTTTCGCCTGTTCCATCTTGCTTCAAGTTGACGGCTCCCCCTACCCCTTCTCCTTGTTCCATCGACGGCCTAGTTCGTCATGGCCACCATGTTGAACGCCAGCTCTCTTCAGCCGCCTAAAACAGGCACCTCTCGCTGGTCCAAAGCTCTCCCTGATGTCCCAGGTCCTGACGACCCAGCTTTTTACGACGACTACGACTACGACGATCCTTCACCTCGCCTCCCTCCCACCAAAGAGTTTTCTATGCCGCCGCCTAGGTCGACCAGCATGGCCAATGCGAAACCTTTGCCTCGTTCACTGCCGCCTTTGCACCTGCTCGCAGCTGCCGATGCGCCCCCGGCCGGTCCGCCAAAGATGGCTATCCCACGCCGGCCTGTCGGCAAGCAGCCTCCTCTGCAACCACCTCCACCACCTCAGAAGCAGCCCGGGCACCAGCAGAAGCAGCAACCTCCACCACCGTCCCCTTCGGAGTCACTGTCAAGCATTTTGTCTGCCTACTCCCGGAGCTCGGGCGAGTCGCTGGTCAGGTCATCCGACGGAGCTAATACTAACAGCGACCGTCAAAGTGAGGCAAACCCATCCCCGAGCCGCGAAGCTCCACTTGCCAGCACCAGCACAAAGACCAGCACGCTTATTAGTCCTGCCTCCGCCGAGCAACATCAGCATCAACACCAAGACCAGCAACAATATGCTGCACCCAAGCCGCCTGTCAAAGTTAGTCGTCCGCCGCCTCTGCCTTCCAAGGATACCAAATACCATCTTCCGGCCACCCCTGCTCCGAATCGCCCGCCTAAACCGGAGTCTAACATCTCACCCATCAAATCATCACCACCCCGAGCTCAGCAGCAGCCTCAACTCTGGCGGCGCCGGTCCAGCAAGGCCGAGCGGAGCCTCGAGCTCCCCGACCTAAAGCTTGTTACCAGCCACGGCTCAACCGCTGCGACAAAGCCCACCATTGCCGTCGCTGCGCCATCTCAGTCGGCCCAACAACAGCTTCCTGAAGGCGTCACCAAAGTCTCCACACTACCGAGCCAGCAGCTCGGGAGCGCAAACAATTCAGCTCTCTCGAGTCAAGATACTCGACAGGCGCTGGCTTCCGAGCAGGCAGCCGAGTCTCCAGTCATGGGCAGCAACAGCTCCAAGCTCAATCGCCTCAAGGACAAGCTCCATCTTCATCGCAGAGACAAATCGTCGAGTGACACTAGCAAGTCTTCAACCCCACGGCCCGGTGCGCAAAGGCCTCCTACACCTGAATATCAAAAGGAAGACATCAAAACCCCTATTGTTGATTCATTTGTCTCGCCTCTGTCGCCTGCATCGTCCCCAGAGCCTGCCGCAGAAGTATCCCCCGAGCTTCCAAATGACATTCCTCAGCTTCCTCCCCAGCAGCGAGCCAGGGCGCCCTCATCCGCCAGCATTGAGTCCAAGCCCATTACTCGCAAGGCTCTTCCCCAACCAAAGCTCCCGAGCCCAGTCGAGACCAAACCGCAGCCTGAGCCAAGTGCCAAAGTCGAATCACCGGTGATAGGATCGCTCCCACCGTTGGTCACTGACTTTGCCGGAAATCGAGGATCAGCCGGTAGCGACTCTGCGTCGAACCGTACGCAGCCTCCTGCAGATGTACCCACTCGGTTTCCGCCACGGCACTCGTCTGTGAGGTCTAATGCTCCGCCCCGACAGCTTGTAGTGGATCAAGATCCAAGGCTGGTACAATCTGAATCACAGGGACTTCTCTACAAAGGCCGAGATGGGACCTTGTACCCCGAGATGAAGGTTCTACGAGAACCCGACCCGCAAGCGGCTTACTTCCCCAAACAAGCCGACTTCCCCATAGCCGAGGGCACTGTCATCAAGGCACCGCCGTTGAAGGAATCTCACTTCAACTGTTACCATGGACACAGGACGATGAACCGTCGAACCAACAGGCACTACCCCCTAACGTGCCAGGGTTGCGAGAAGTCGGATGTCGAAGATCGATGGACATGCACGTTTTGCCATTTACGAATCTGCGAATCTTGCCTCAAGAAACTGAACAGCAATGGAAGAGATCTACGACGATTGACAGACGAGACGAAGCAAACGTCGTGATCGAATCAAACCAGGCCATGGGCTAAAAAATCTCGCGAGATTTGACAATCCTTGAAGCTTTTCCTATCATCACAACACTTGTTCACTATTGTTACTACTACTGATTTCCTTTGTTACGCATAGAAGACGTTCACAGGGTTGCGCTGGGCTGGCTCACGGATTGCATGTATGATATGGGATGGCTACGAAGGGAAAATAGTTGCATGGAAAACATAGACACCCTGGGAGGATGTTATTTGTTGCCACTTTGACGATACCATGTTTTGCGACAACCGGCGCGTTTGGCACGCCGGATGATAAGGAGAAAGGCTCACATGGGGCTACACGAGGAGGACATGTTTTATCTTTGGCTGACCAATGTCACTGCATGGATAGGATGCCCTCTTTGTGTTCTCTCATGTTATTATTCATTGGTCTGCTAGATCTAGACCGCTTGTGCGGTGCCCTAGAAGGGCGCTACTCCATTGTTGATCAATAACAAACCTGATTCTCTATCCATCACCCAGCCAAGTTGTATTGCTTGAAGAGACCTCCTGAGCTAGCCGAGACCTTGACTTCGAGTCAGCCACCAATAGGTCACTGCACCCATTCGGTAAGACCTATTATAGTAGCAGTTTAAGTGATACAGGTGAGCTATAGGTCCACGTGTCAGGCCTCCCACGGGCATAACAATGTGTGAAACTGACCAGGCACGAGCATCAAGGAATGACCAAAACAGACTGGCTTATGCAATATCTGACAATGCTATCACCTCATATTCAAGGTGAGGAAATGCCATTAGTGACCTTGGCATTGAATATCAATGCATCCAGGTAAAAGCATTCCACAAGCTGTCCCTTAACATCACATCTTTCGAAACAACTTCCTCTCCCTTTGACTCGACGTAGGGCTGATCTCGAATTCCCCAATCCGCCGGTGTGGGGGTTGCGCCTCCGGCTCCACATCCAATCCATCTGCCCCCTGGCACCTGCCAGTCCGGCTGACTTACCGGTAGGCCGAGTAACCCTGGCCTGGCAGCCTCAAATCCTCCTCCGCCTGTCAACAACAACCCATCAAGGGAGAATTGACACATCCATCCGGAAGAGAGGGTCATCATGTCCTCGCTACAACGCTCGCGCTCCCTGCGCAAGCCTACTTCTACGGCTACGAGCACCACTGATGCAGAGCGCCATGGCTCGCCGAGTCGCCTGCCCATCAAGCCTCTTACTAGGAGCGCAACAACGGCCAGCAGTACTACCACCACCACGAGGACATTGAGGAGCGGGTCAACAGGCCTCACGAGGTCAACATCGGTGAGGCAGCCTGTAAAGACAGCGACACATGAGCCTCCAAAGAGGGAGTCGACGAGGTATCCTCCGTCCACAACAGCCACAAGACCTCGACCAGCGGTGAGGCCAACTTCAGCAGATGGCCAGCCTACACAGACAAAGAGGGTTGTTTCGCATGGGCGTGCTAAGAGCACAACTACCGGGCTAAGAAACGCTCCCGTTTTAAGGCCACCCTCGTCAGGTTCGTCGTCCAGCGGTACGACAACGACTACCACCACAGCGACCCGTCCCCTCCGGTCGAGAACCGCAGGCAGCCATGACAAGCCCGCAAATGCTGCCATAGCCCACGCACCTCATCTTCGACCAGCTTTTACGACTCTACAACAACACTACTCGCCAGCCAAGTCCTCCGCGCCGAAACCTCTGACGTCGACCTTCCTCGCTCCACCGTCCCCGTCGAAACTCCCGGCCAACGTTGCCGCCTCTGCCGAGACGAGTCGACTACAGACCGAGCTTCTACAACTCCATCTCTTACACAAGGATGCAACTGCTGTGGACACTGCCTGGCGCGCTAGCGCTGAGCGCAAATTAGGAGAACGATTCTCAAAGCTTGCCGTCGCAAGCAAGCAGGCTGACGATCGCGAAAGGGCCGAGGTTGAAAGAGAAAACGTCTTGGTTCTTCGCAATTGGGCCATTGGCGGCGGCCTGGAGGAGCGCATCCAGACGCTAGATGCAGTGGTCAATGGCGTCTGGACCCTCGGCGAGCCTGGAGGTCGCTATGCGAGGGTCGTCAGACGGTTCGAGCGGTGGGTTGACCGCATGTGCGAGATTGAAGAGGCGCGCCGCGAGGGCGGAGCCCTCTTGCAGGAGAGCGAGGTTCTATTTATCGGCGAGCTGGAGACTGCGTGGAAGGAAGAATACACAGGGCTTGTCCGACGCCTAGAGACATTGGGGAGACAGCTGGAGGAGTTGGGGCACTTTCCTGAGACCGACGACGGAGATAAGACTGCAGAGCGGTCGAGCCTGCAGCGGATGGTGGAAGGTTCGCGTGCCATGGTTGAAGGAATGCTGGCAGAGCTGGCGGTCATGGAAGACATTGAGCGTGACGCGCTCGCCCGAGAGGACGACTGGATCGAGAGGATGAACCGGGAAGAAGATATCGATGATACCCCTAGGGCTGGAGCGATCTGGCGAGTCGTTTAAGACTGGTTCACAGCGGATTCTTATATGGATGGATAATGTTTTTTCTTCTCCTTTTCTCTCTTTTTTTTTTTTTCATTACAGGCATAATGGTATGGATGGATGAAGCGCAGCATGGACATGAGAGCGACTCTCGCCCACGAGCATCACAGCAGGCGATTGAACTTTGGTATTTTCCCAAACGCGATGGAATAGAATAGACTGCTTTTATCATGGGAAGACGAGAGCCTCTCTAGCTAAGGCGATGGGTGAAGATGATGTCGGCAAGCAGCAGAAAGGGACACGGAAAAGCAGATCTTTTCCTCCCTTTCCGTCGTGCCCGCAAGTGGATCGAATATCGATTAAAAGGGACAAGGGGACAGCTAAAAGCCGTGACAAAAACGACCAACCTCCCATTCTAGCTTGCAAGTATCGTGTGAGTGTGTGTGTTTGTGTTTTCATGTGTGACTCGATGTGTTGTGTGTGATAGTGTGTGTGGTCATCATATTTGGCGGCTTCCCTCCGCCTCGCAACGCCCTCTAAATGGTTTCCGCGCAAATGAAAAAAAGAGATGTCATAAGGGGTTGTAATGGCTAAACGGGTGGATGATGAAGTGAAGTGAAGAGCAAAAGGCACATCCTATCTATGTCGAAGGCGTAACGAAGTTTCATAAAACATTGAATTTCCGAAGAGATCGAGCCAGGCAAATGGGCTGTAGAAAGAACACCGCACACCAAGAGGTATGTATGCGCTTACACAAACATGAGCACAGTCTTGGCGCCAGACTGTTCACGAGGTGTGCAGTTTATTCTTGTAGCGGTTCGTCTAGCCACCAAAATGCGCAGTGAATCGTAGCCCGCTTGCCTAGGTAAGGTTGCCAGGGTAGGTCAGGTCGTTGAAGCTCGTCATCAGCTACCCCGCGCCAGTCTCAGATTTTCATGGATGCGAAGCAAGATCCCCTGTCCAGCAGCATTTGCGTGACAATTGAAATGCAACGCGCCGAGTGCGCAGAGCTACTTTGTAGCTGGACTGTGACTGATATCATAGGAAGGCCCTCCGAGGGAAGCTGACGCCCTCGACGGCAGGCTCGTCGACGAACCAGCTGCAGCGCTCGCCGGTGGACTCGTTGACAAGGGTGCAGGGCAGGCCACCGTTGGTATCAAAGATCTGCTTCATGATATCCTTCTTGCCGCCGCCCGTGGCAACAAAGGCGACGCGAACAGCGTGGTTGACGACGGGGAGGGTGAGAGTAATGCGCTTCGGGGGAGGCTTGGGAGAGTCGTCGATGGGAGCAACCCAGGCGCTGGTCTCGCGAAGCAGAGGGTGGCCGGGGAAGAGAGAGCAGGTGTGGCCATCGGGGCCGCAGCCGAGGAGGAGGAGGTCGAAGATGGGCAGGCGAACCGAGTCGCGGCTGGCGAAGCTAGCGACGAGGGTCTGCTCGTACTCGTCGGCGAGCTCCTGAAGGTCGTTCAGGTGCTCAGTGTTGATTGTGTGGACAGTGGGCTTCTGACCCTCGGGAATCTTGTCCAGAAGCTCCTTCTTGAGAAGAGCATAGTTGGAATCGTCGTGGTCGAGGGGAACAGCGCGCTCGTCGGCGAAGAAGATCTCCCAGCGAGCGAAATCGACGACGTCGTTGGGGCCTGAGGAGGGGGCGAGGAGGGCCTGGGCGAGGGTCTTTGGGAGGGAACCGCCAGAAACGGCAACCTTGAAGGCGCCGTGTCGGGCGATGCCAGCGGCCTGGCTCTGGATGACATATGAGCGAAGAGCCTGGGCGAGGATGTCGACGCTGGGAAAGGCGAAGAGGTTGGGCTGTGTTTTAGCCATGGTGAAGTTGGTGTGTGCGGGCTTTGGAGTAGTGGGGGGGTTGTTTTTTTCAACAAGTAACGACAATGATGAGGAGGAGAGAAAAAAAGTGAAGAAAAGAAGAAGAGAGGAGGAGGGGAGGGGGGGGATAGAGATGATGGCCAAGTAGGCAGCTTAGGTAGGCAGCTTAAGGTTCCTTGTGGCTCTGATTGATTTGACGTGAGCAGAGATAAGTCAGGTATTAGACAACCTTAGGCAGGGCAAAGCAAGCAAGGTAGGCAAGGCAGGTAGGTAAATTGTCAGGACTTAGGCCGGGCAGAACGTTGTGGATGGGATGAGACGTGATGGGACGGGACAATTTGATGGAGGGGGCGGGGTTGGGTTGGGATCCAGTTCCAGTTCCAGTCCAGTTCCCGTTGGAAGGTCCCGGTCCCGGCGATTTTTCTGGTACCAGGTACTTGCTCCGTCGTTCGGTAATTGTCGACCCGGGGCTGGGGAAAAGGCGGCCGAAGGAGGACCGGCAAGCAGGCCGACGAGAAGACGGCCTCACGATGGCTTCTTTGCAAGGGGAAAAGCTGCGAGAGAGGATGGTTATCCGGGACAACGGGGGGATTGATATGATGAGGCACAACACAACACAACAATGGCAGACAGCCCTGTAGCAGAATGATGAGCACGGTGGCGTGCTGCTGTAGCTTTTTTGACTTTTTGGGTTGCTCTAGTCTGGTCCCGTTGTTTGACTTGTCATTCTTGGTTTATTCTCTGGATAATGCAAGGAGAGCCGCCCACCCGCGTGCTACCGGAGCTTGAAGCAAACGCTATCATCAGCCATGAGCTTCCGAGTGCATGAGTATGCTCCCCTCGCCGAACCGCGAGAGGCTGAGCTATTGGACAACGGGGCCAAGCTTCATGTCTGTCCAGGTCCAGCTTTGATAACGCCCCTTGGATCTGACGATCTGATAGGGAGCTGTCGATGCAGTGAGCAAGGGCAGATTAACCTTTCCATCGGCCTGGCTTGCCGTTTCATTGTTGACGTGCTCTAGATCCCCTGCCTACCTAACCCATCCATTCCTCCGCCGAACCGACATCATCATCATCACGGCGTGGTGACACAACACCAACCCAATCCCTCCACCACTCGCCATGGCCACATGTCCCGGATACCTGACTTGATGTAGGGTGGCAGAGCATATCTCGAAGCAACCTAGAAGGCCAGGAAGGTAGCCAATGGCTTCGTCCGGCATGATACCGTGCCCTCGGTCAGGACGGGAAAAAGACGACATAGGCAGAATATCCCCGACGCATTCTGCGCTTGCAACGTGATAACGAGGGGAACAGGGGAGCTCGGGCAACCCCTGCAGGCCCCTTCCCAACACTTTGTGGTTGTGGCCTCACCTTTGTCTCCGTCTGCTTCCCTCTTGTCGGCCGCTGGGTGATCTTTGCGACCCCTGGTTGTGTGGGAGGAGGAGGGGAAAAAAAGAAAAATTCCAACAAGAGGCCACAAGCATGTGCTTGGCGGGGTTATGCTCCTGAGCCCTCATGACGTATGTGCCTGGCCTGTTTTTTTAGAGTGCTTCCAAGAGCTGGGACTGGGGCCTGCTAGCTCGGGGTTCCATCGATTGCTTGGAGAGCGCCCGCTGAAGCTTGGTGGATGGATGGATCACGGGGAGTTTACATTCAACTACAAGTATGCTAACAGCTTCACGTAGTATTGTCATCCATAGGTCGAGAAGCGAATACCCCAGACTCCAATTTCCGCTGCAGTTGAAAATGTCCTACAGTCGGAGGCAACGGTACGAGTTATGCGAGCAAGCTGGATGGGCTCCATAACGGTGGTCCAGGTTTACCCTGCAAAACGACCGAGAATAACCTCCACCTCATGAGACAAGACTGTCTTTGGCTGACTAAGGACGTTGGCCCTAAACACCAGTAATACGGCAGATTGGTGATATTTATAAGGTATTACAAGACAATTAGAAGGGCTCTACGTCTACTTAACTATCTACCTACTTATGTTAGGTTGCTTAGCTGAGGTAAGTTGTCCTCGAGATCCATGGGGACCAAGTCGATGGAAGTTGCAAAAATCAGCCAAGCGTGCCTGCCCCTCCACGACAATGCCAATCCCTCCACACCTTCCCTGCAATACGTACCCCTCCATTTCATGCGTTCCACAATCTTCACCAGGGCCTCGAGGTCGGAGGTCTTTATAACCTCCCTTGACCAACCCTGCCCTCCTCTCCTCCTGGCAACACTGCTTGCTCCATGAATGCTACTAGACGAGACACTCGCAGCAGCCAGCCTCTGTACAACTGAACGCCAAGTCGTGACTCGAGGGTCTCGGAAAGAAAGCAGGTACAGCATCATGACGCACGACACGACGTACGGGCTAGAACGCTCCCGCACCGCTTGGCGCTGGCTTTCTGTGGGGGGTTGATGTTCTCTTGGGATCTGTCTAAGAGACGGTGAGCAGCTGTAGGTGCTTGTCCCTGTGCCAGAGCCTGCGTCTTGTCATGTATGCTGGCTGCGGAATCGACAGATGGATGGCGAACCAACCACGAGGACTGGGCCAACGGTCTAGCAACGCAACGGCACGCATGTAAGTGTTGGGCCTGTGCGTTGTTTCTGGACGTTTCGTTTTGTGCGTGCAGAGGCAAGACAGAAAAAAAAAAGCGTTGTTTGCCAGAGCCGATTCTCTTTAGCGCCGGCTCATGCTCAATGTTCCCTCGGCTGCCATGAGCGCCCCCGGGCTTGAGCAGTCTGGTTGGTTGGCCTCGTCGACTGGCTGACCTATGAATACGAAATTGTGAGGGTGAGGGTGGTGTGGATGGAGTTTTTAGTTCCACCTGTGGGACGTTTTCAGATGGATGGACCCTGGCGATCAAAAAACCTCACACTTCTCTCGGCTCACCAGGACATGTACAGTACAGTGAGTGCCTGGCAGAGGACAGAAGAGGAGGGTGGGAACTTGGAAGCACTGGCCTGTTCCATGCTGAATTTTCTTTCTTCCAGAAACTCGGGGCCATCATCGTCTTCCCCCCTCTATTCCCGGTCAAGACAGGGTCTGGAGACTCAATAACACCCTCTGTTGCCGGAACCTTCTCTCCGCCGACACCAATTGAATCGTCGCCAACATATCACATCTCCTGGTTGTTTCCCCTCTTCCGCCTTCGGCATTGGGGTTGCTCTAGGGTCTTCAACGGCTCCAACGTCTCTTCCCGCGTCCAATCCTTGTCCTCCTTGCACGGCAACTCCCATCGGTGGCTTTGTTGGACAGAGACAATCCCTGGCTGCCAAAAGCCATACATGAGCCACAGGCTTCCCGTTGCACACTCGCTTGCAGACTGACAACCCACACGACCTCAACCGGCTTGCCACCAGACGCTTTGTTGGCTGCACCGGGCTCAAAGTGGCCGCCCCGGCTTGTCTCCGTCCTGGTTAGACTGGACCAGAACACACGCGAAAGCACGCTCAAGGGATGGAAAGGGCTTGTACTAAATAAGTCGTACGCCTCGTCAGCAGTTTCGCACCAGGACTGCGCCGGTATTATTGTCACCCCGCCTTGATCTGCAAGCCCTTTCTTTTCCCTCCGATCCTTGCCTGGCATCCCGGGAGCCGCTATCGTCAGTTGTCGACGGAGCCCTCTGCCCTACGAGTGTCACCGCTACAGATACAGCACTTTACTGTCTGTGCCTACACGCCGGCCCCAACCAAGCAAAGCTGTCGCTTAGATCCGTTAGCTCGGCTTTTCGCTCTGCTGCCCCTCGTTGCGCTCGCCTCAACTTATACAACAAACCAAACTCGAAAGCAGCTCGCAAGAGACAAGACATGGACACGGCGGCTCGGAACGAGCAGCTGTTGGACCGTCGGTCACGGCTAACCGAGGGGCTCGTCAGCTTGCCCTATGACCTGATCTTGTACCTGGAGCGGGCGGTTGTCCACTCGGATCTAGGATATCCGGACCTGGCTGCCGGCGATGCATATCGCGCCTTGCTTCTTGCCGACGAGGTTCTCAACGAAGGGTTCGAATACCATGACCAGGCTCTAGAGTCTCTGCAGATGCACACTGCGGTCCCCCTCCCTGATGTGCTGGTCCACGGTAACCTCCCAGAGGACGAGCTGCATGACTCCCAGGGAGATTCAGAGGGAGACGACGTGGTTAGGCGCCTGGCCACCTTGGCCTCGGTCCGTGCCTATCAGATCCTGTCTCTCGGTCTTCTTCTTTGCGGATCTCTCAAAAGTGCCGCCAGCTTCTGCCAGCGTGGCCTCAAGCTCTGTCCCTCGAACCGAGAGCTGCTCGATACCAAGAACAACATCAACATGGTAGCTCGCCGGAGACTCCGCCGCGACGATGTCGACATCGACTACCCCAACCTCCCCGACGGCGGCCTCGTTCGCCGTGAGGTGTATCCCTGGAACGACCATGAGCCTGATCGATTCTCAGCCGAGTCGCTTACGGACCTGAATGAGCACTTGAGCCAAATGGCCCCCAAGTGTGCAGTCGAAGTTGCTACCCTGCCCATCTTACTCGAGGGAGCCAGCAGTACCGACGACTACGAGATCATTCCGACCTGCAAGCAGCTCGGGGTCTTTGCCAAGGAGGATATTGCCCCTGGCGAGGTGGTTCTTAGGGAATATTCCCTTCTAACTGCCAATAACCGCTTGAAAGACTCCATCTGCGACGCCTGCAGCTCCGATTTGCCGCCACTCGGCAGTGAGAATGAACCTGTCAGCTGCGACGAATGTTACGATACTGTCTTTTGCACACAGTATTGCCACGATCAAGCCATGGAGCGGTATCACCCTGCCGTCTGCGAAAAGGACGTTGATGCAATCGCCAAGGACCCTGACGCTTTCGAGGCTGACGAGACCCTGTACCTGCTGCTGCTGTCCCGTGTGCTGGCGATTGCAGCCCACGAGGAGGTTCACCCCCTGGACGTCCGCGAGGTCAAATACATCTGGGGTGACTTTGTGCCAACCAGAACCAACGACATCAACGTCTCGCCAAACGCCGGCCCTCCGCCTGAATGGACCCTCCCGTTCTCGTTCAAGTATAGCATCGAGACACCGCTCCACGTGCTCGAGAAGATGGACATTGATATCTACGCCTCCCTCGCCGAGTATGATCTCTGGGTGCTCAACACCCTGTATGCCAAGTTCCGCGGCACTGCTTCAGCCCGCAAGAACCCCCGGGACGGCCGCCCAGATGTGGCCGCCGTCCACCCTTATTGGTGCCTTGCGAATCACGACTGCGACCCCAACGTCACCTGGGAATGGGGCGGCCGCATGGTGCTCGAGGCCAGGCGAGAACGTGTGCTGGATGGCCGACCGGGGGGCATCAAGCGTGGAGAAGAGATCTTGAACCACTACTGTGACGTAAACTTGCCCGTGCAGCAGCGTCGAGAATGGGCGCGAGGCAGCCTGGGCGGCTGGTGCATGTGTAAGCGGTGTCGGGATGAGGCTGCTGCAAGCGATTCGAAGCACGAGGCTTGATATTGGATCAAAGGTCTGCTTGCGAGGTGTATCTTTAGAACTTGGATGGCGTAGAGCCTTTTAGGGAATGGATGGATGGATGGATGGATGGGTTATAGACAAAAGTTATGGGACATTCATTGATTGCTCGGAGCGAAGATGAAACACACGGTATATACACATGTTAATGAGATTTCTTGAACCCGATCACGGAACACTGATGGCTGAGTCAACTCTCACCCCGGGTAATGAACCATCGCCCGTTGTGGCTTCTATTCGAGACTATCACAAGTGATCCAGGCGTGGCCAATTACTACTAAACTACGGTAGAACACCAGCATCACTAAGCTTGCCCCTTTTCGACTCATGCATGTCACCAGCGTATTCCCCCTTTTCCCGATAATGAGGCCTACCTTACCTTGGCTGCTCGGGCAGCGGTCGCGGTCCTACGATCTGCCTCCGTCCAGCTCCGATACCTAGTGATCCGTTGTTTTGGCTATCGCCGCCAGTGTAGCCGGCCCATTGTCCAACATCCCATCTGCCGCCGATGCCTCCGCCAATACCATCTACACCCTCCCCGGAGCGCACTGCTGCTGCCGTTTCCTTCTGAGCCTCCTCCCACTCGCGCTGTCGTTGGCGCTCCATCTCCATCTCACGTTCCAGGAGGGACTTGGACGCCCATCCGCCAGCCTTGGTCTTGGCCTGGCTCTGCACGCGGCGCTGGTCCTCGGCGTCGTGCTCAGCTGTGGCACCGAGTTCGCGCGAGTAGGTCGTCTGAGGAGCGGCAGGTGCCGGAGCAGGATTACTCGCGAGGAAACGGTCGGTACGGGTCGGGGCGGGGGGAGAGGGCTTGGCAGCGTACGCCGTGGGGTCCGGAAGGGGACGGCCGCCGGTATTTTGTGGCTTGACCTTGGGTGCCGAAGTCGGGTCCGGGAGCGGACGAGGAGACCTCGGCGGCAGGATGGGAACGCTGACTTCTTGCACAGGTTCCCTCTTATGCGGAGATCGGGTGCGCAGAACCTCGCGCTCATCTCTAGACCACGAATCCGACCGTGTCGGCGGGCTGGAGAGGAGGGGCTTCTTCGCCTTGGGCTTGGGTCCGCCTCCTAGGCGCTCCGCTCTCTCCTGGCGTTCTCGCTCGTACTCGGCCTCGCGTTGCCTGGCAAGCTCCAACTCCTTCTCCAGCTGCTTGACGCGGCTTCGGTAGTCGTCTTCTGAGGCGCCGTCCTGCTGCGACGCCGCCTCCTCCGCTCGGTACTGGCTGAGGAACTGACCCTTGAGTTTGGCGTCGCTTCGGCTCCTTGCGGCCTTGCGCTCCTCATTGAGTCGGGCTTCAGCGTCCTCTTCCTCTTGACGCCTCTTCTCCTCTGTCAGCTTCCACTGGCGCTCCTCCTCCTCCCAGCGTCGCTTCTCTTCATCGACTGCTTGGCGCTCCCTCTCGCGCATATTCTCCTCCTCCTGTTCCCATCGGAGTTCTTCCTGGATCCGCGCACGCTCCTCTTCTTCAGCCTGTCGTCGCTCCTCCTCCTCGGCCTCCAGGCGAAGACGCTCTTCTTCTTCCTTTCTACGGCGCTCTTTATCGGCGAGGCTTGGCACACGGGGACCAGCACTAGTGATCTGCCTCCGTCCGCCAAACGAGATGCCAAGGTTGCCCTGACTGGCACCCCCTAGATAGCCGTACTGGGCAATGTTCCAAGCCGGCGCGGTAGTGCCCTCATGCTCCTTCTTGCTCCAGCTGCTAATGGGGCCGGGAGATCCGGGGCTCTTGGTAGGGCTCTTGGTAGGGCTCCACCGGCCGGAGCCCGAGTCGCCGGTCCGATGTGGCATGGCGGCAGAGCGGCCGAACGCCGGTGATGGGTTGCTGGTGAAGGATGCGCCCCGATCGCGGGTTCCGGTGGGGGTCCTCGAGCCTGTCCCCTGGGGTGTCACAGCATCAGGTCGCGACTTGGGCCCGATGGCTGTGGGGAAGTTCTGGGGGCTCGCAGCGTGGGCGGCTCTGCTGAATGCCCCGATACATTGGAGAACCTGGGCAGGGTCCTTTTGCTCGTACAGGTCGACGGTGAGGAAGGTATCGTGTTGGTGGAGGTTCAGGGGCGGGGACTGGCAGGCGCGGAGGAAGAGGGAGATGTTTTCCATCTGCACAAAGGGCATTGCCGATCGCTTGAACCTGAGGCCAGGAGGTGGGAGAGCGAGGTTGGCTAGTCTGCAGAGTCGTGTAAGTGCCGCATTCACCATGGCCAATGTGGCAAGGGGACGTACCTGCACAGAGCGACACCATCTTTGAGGCCTTCGAGAAGGTCTGAAGAGGGCAAGTTCTCGCCGAGGATATCTTCGATCCATGTACGGGCTTCGTTTGCTGCGGCAGGGGTGTACTTTTCCAGGCGCATCTTGCGCAGGTCTTTGTCGAGGGACGTCACGGACGCCATGTTGAGATTGAGAGGTCGATGATGGACGTTGGATCGAGTGTTTGAGTAGGTGACACTTTTATTCGGGTTCGAGAGAGGGCCACGCAATGCTGTGAGGCTGTAAATGTAGCGGCGCGCAAACGAGTCTTGGGGTTACGCAGCGTCTTTTGGATTGGATTGAGGGGGGTGACGGATGGATGGGATGGGATGGGTATCGGGGGTATCGAATAGCAATAAACAAGCAAAGGCTGCCTGGTTCAGTCTGTCTATCAGAGAGTTGATGGAGGAGAGAGAAAAGAAGAGAAAGAAGGGATCATCCCGGAGATCCGAAGTGAAGTGCAGGTTGAAAGAAGGGTTGGTTCGTCCGGTAAGTAAGTAGCTTAGGTAGGCGAAGGCAGCCAGATTAGGTGGGTTGGGTACAATTGATCCCCACGTACGCACGCCTGCGTCATTGCTTAGGCCGTCGCGGGGTGGCTGGTGCGCATAAAAAGTGTGGCTGGTGGAGGGTTGCCATCATCATGCTGCTTAGGTTAGGATGGTCGGTGATTTGACTGTCCGGTTGTTTCATGCCCCTCCCCCGAAATTCTCCCTCCTTCGAAACATATGCAAGCATCTTGACAGCCCAGCTCTGACAAGACCTTGCAATGGCCCCCAACCAGATTGGCCCCGTTGCTAGGGCCTGGTACAGGTGGAAGGCCCTCCGTCTGCCATGGCGCAAACGCTTCCTCATGGGTAAGTTCCTCCATTCATGCCACCCTCTCGGCCTCGACTTACACCCCACCCGCAGGCTATGACCTCCAGGGCAACACATACTGGGAGTTCCGACTCACGCGCGGCCTCGAGGGTAACGAGCGATGGCGTCGCATCGTCAATTACCCACGGTCGACACACTACTCTTCCGTAAAGGTCAGTCCGCAGTGGCACCAGTGGCTGCGGCACACCCGGCAGGACCCCCCGACACTCGAGGAGCAAGAGGGCGACGTGGCGCGCCAGGTGAGGATGAAGAAGCTCGCCGCCGAGGCCGACGCCCGGTGGGAGGCCAAGCCCCGTGTCATGGAGGCCCCCGAGGCTGCTCCCGCGCCGCTGCTGTCGTCGGCGCAGGCTGGCAGTCCGCCACAGCAGGACGTTGGACGGGAGCGGCAGCCCCCCGCGGGCGCAAAGGAGGTTGAGGAAGAGGTTGAAAAGAGCGATGATCCATGGGCAAAGGCAAAGGCTAGGGGGCCTGGCGAGAGCTGGCAACCTACAGCCTGGAACCCGACAGCGACAAGGAAACGATGAGATGTCAGCGAACCTGAGAGATTGCAACGTCGTCTGTAACAACAATGTACAAAAGCTATCCATTCCGATTTGGGCCCGAAGCGATATTCAGAGGATATCATCATTCATTACAACATAATGTCTATCTATGTACAGGGGTAGTCTAAGTTTGTACAATATCAAGTCACCAACAAGTGTCACCATCAAAATACCCAACCAACCCATCATGACCACCAACCAGCCCGAATTCATGACTCCGCTTCCGTTTCCTGAATAGCCTTTAACGTCTCGAGAAGAATCCCGAGCCTTGTCCCAGAGTTCGCCAGGACGTCCTGCGCCATGGCATCGCCTGCATCCCCCTTCATCTTGCCTGTCCGCCGCTTCTTTGCCTTGGTCTCTCTAGCCTTGATGCCCCTCTCAACAGCTGCTTCGAATTCTTCTGAATGCACCATCATGTCAAACGACCATAGAAGCTGGATTGCACTCTCGACGACCAAGGACAGCTTGGCATTGTCCTCCAGCGCCACAGTATTTGCCGGGTGCAAGACATAACAGTGTTCTAACATGGGCATGGTCAAACTCCCCTCGGCGTCGCCTTCAGGATCCACTCTAGAAGGATTCTTGTATGATGAAGGTAATAGTAGGTCGAAAAGTTCCTTGTTGATCGTCACAAGGGCTTCGGGTAATAAGATGTTGGGTCGTTGTGAAAGAAAAAGAGAGAATGTCGGTAATGGTAGGAGTTTGAGGGCAGCCGTGTACTCTTCATAAAGACGATTAAGCTCGGATCGCTTCCGTAGTGACCATGTCACGGCCGACAAGAGCTTGAAAATGCGCAGTCGTATGCTTATTGATTCCACCATGCCAGGTGGATGGATTCCGGCATTCCCGGGTTTGCGTGTGTCCTTGGGTTTTTGAGGCGTGGGAGGTTCTGAGACACCCGACGACATGGATTCATCCTCGAAATAGTCGCCGAACTTGTCGTTCTCTAGATCGAGCACTTGTTCTCGTTTTCGCTTCTTTGATTGTTTTCGTGGACCCCGGGGTTCCTTGTCAAAGACCTCGCGGTAGGCCGAGGATGATAACTCGCCTCCATCGGCGAATATAGCTTTCATGAACCCTCTGGCGCCGCTTTGCCGTCCATTCTGCTGGTTCATGTACATGGCCATGATGGACTCCTCCCTTGATGTCAGGATCGGTTCGCTCTCGGGGCCGTTGGCCTGCTGTGCCGCCTTGTCGCGCCGTTCACGCTCGTTCCAGTCGGCCTCGAGTACGTCCATCATGAATTCCAGCCAGACTTTCCAGTAGCGCCACCGGTTGGGGTACATTGTGCTACAGTTAAAGGCCCACCCGACAGTAGACCAGAAGTCCTGACCACGGTTCCATACACTGCCGTCGTTGGCGATCTTGCCCCGGAGGCGCTCATCGTCGCCACTCAATTCGGCGTCGGAAACATCACTATCGTTTGCTGACGCAATTTGTTCCCGTCTGCGACCTGATCGGGGGACTGAGCAGAACTGAAAGGCGGTTCGGAAGTCGGCATTGACGGGGCCGACAATGGCGAGAATGTTGCGCAAATAGTCGAGCGCTTGGGAGGATACGTCGAGATGTTCCTTTTTCTCGGCGCGAGTGGTGTGAAGAGGGTGAATGACGAGGGTGCTCAGTAAGGCGAGATGGCTTGGGGGAGGAACAGGGACGCCCTTTCTGTTGGTGGAAGTGCGCTTGGATGCGCCAGCGCCGGCGATGCTGTTGAGGAGATTGATGGCCGAGGCATCTCCAGGAGAGTCAGCAGAACGACCAACACACAAACGAGGACCAAACCATACATAGCTGTTCTTCAAGAAAAATATGGCAGTGAGCCTTCAGCTCGCGGGGTAGCTGGCGCGCATCGCGATAGGGACAAGGATTCTCCTGGACGGGACTGCTGGCGGCGGTAGACTTGTCGACTATGGAGTCGTGCGCGGTAACAAAGGATGCCGGCGAGGACAGGCAGGAAGAGGGCGACGCCGATGCCATGTCGCGCTCGGAGTGGAAGACATTCAGGAGAGTTGAAGCTGGCGTAGGTTGGGTTGGGCTGGTGTTTGGTGAAGAGGCAAAAGAGAAGGGAATGTATCGCTTTACGCGGGTTGGGAGCTGGAGAATCGCGAGAAGCGCGCGCTACGAGGCGCTATCAAAGGGAACCAGGAAAGGCAGGAGGGGTTGTACCTGAGCTCCAAGCCACACTCAAAACTTTGTCACTTTCGCACTGGGCCTAATACCTAGCAAAGCTGACGGACAGACCACTGACGCCATTGAATGGAGCGCGATGTAGCTGTACCCCACGCAGGAATGCCCAGGTGGTGAAATAACCTTGACATAGGCAAACGCGCAAAAAAAAAAAAAAAAAAAAAACGGAGAAACTGGCAAAAGTTGATGATGAGAGTGGGATTCGAACCCACGCCTATTTCTAGACTGCGAATCGTTGCTAGTTCTTGTGGAACCTGAACACAGCGCCTTAGACCGCTCGGCCATCTCACCTTGTTTGTTGAAGATCCGAGTTCCATACTGGCCCCTTAGGGAAAGAGCGACGGTGCCTACCGTCCCATCCTCAATCACAGCACCCTCCCAACGTCCGAATCAGGGTCACCATTCATAACATTGGCTAATCACTTACACTCCTAAGCACCGGAAGGGTTGGGATCTAGCACAGAGTTTGTTAAGAAAACGGATTTACTGCGAGAATGGATTTGTAAATAGGTAGGTAACTAGGTACACCTATCTGTTTGGGTGAATACTATGCTCAGGTACCTAATTCAAGGTAGCCCATCAAGATAGATAGAATGATTATGATTTCTGTCCTGCGTGCGGAGCATCGCTTCTCTCTCGTCGTCCTCCCGCGTAAAAACGAAGAAGAAGGTGTGTGTGTTGGCTCTGTCACTTCGCTCGGCCGATGGTCTCTTTGGGTAGCCAGTGCCCACCAAACTTGAGACATGCGGCATGGCTGAACAAAAAGAGCTCCTCGGCTCTCGTCGCCAGGTGGCGCATGGTTTCTCCATGCTTCGACCCAGGCGGAAGTGGTATATATATAATCTGAATGAAGACGTTGGACTTGATGTCTTCAGGCTCGTGGAAGGGAACGCCCCAGTCTGAGCCAGCCTTTCCTAGGTGGCGAGACGAGAAATATCGAGGAAGGCTGTATATAGGTAGTATGCAGTGCGTGGAGCTGTCTGCGTCAAGTTTATCAGTGCTGGCTCATTCCTCGATGCTCACGACGAAGCGAGAAACCGGCGTTTGCTAAAGTCCAGGAGAACCCATTGAACTTGAAGCCAGCCACTATCAGCCGGTGACTTTGGTTGTTTTCGGTAAAGGGGCAAGATCCTTTAACGCGCTGCCTAACCTGTGAAGCTGAAGAGGCACAAAATGGTGGGCTTTGACGATCTCCAGGACAAGCTCTTGATATTCACGAGCAATCTGTTCGAGAGTATAAGCTCGTCCGATGATGGGTTGCTGACCCATGTGGGCGCCGCTCTGCCCCTCCGCAAGAGATTTTGATGATTATATATATAGAGTCTGTGTTGTTAAATCAGTTAGAGATCGCCTCATCGATAGTGTCAAAGGAAGAGCCAGGGTATTGTTCTTACCTAGAGAAGATTTCCTCTGCTCACAACCCGGATTCCCAGCAGGTGTCCACTGTCGACACTCCTCGTCAGCGGATGTGAATATACCCTTCAGGTACAGTATATATAGGACGATGAGTGATGAACTTACGAAAGATGAATCAAGGCTTGCGAGGGGATTATATAGGGCGATGCGAATTAGTTTGCTCTGGATGTGCTTGTCTGCGAGTATCCTCGTGCTACCGCATTTTGCCCACTGCGAGCCTTCAAATCTTTCTCCCACCACGCTGGAGTCTTGGTAACAAATGTTGTCTCAAAGAGCCTCCCAGATTCCATAGCAATCTAGAGGGTGTCACGTCCATGCATTCAATGCTGTTTCCACGGGTAGATAGGTAAACGACACCGTGCCTACGCGTGTGCCCATGCAAACAAACACCGACCATCAATTCTCTGGAAGCAGTGAAAGCCCAACTTGGCAAACACAGTCCAATTGGTCAATTATCACTCAGCACTTGCGTCACCATTAGAGATGTACGAGAAGATACTGACTGCTGCTTTGTCTCAACGGTTGGCCAAAGCTGTCTGGGATGATGAACATGTAAAACTCGCCAGATTGCTGACAGTCTTGACTTGTTGATCTTTATCACCGACCGTGGGGAATCTTTCTCAGAGTAAAACAACGTTGACAACCTCGCAGTTGCCATGTTGCTCGACATGGGCAAAGCCATTAGTGTATAACAGATTCGGACTTGATACGATGTCTCTCTCATGTAAACTAGAGGGATCACAGATCATCATAGTAAACATACACCAGGTAGAAGTCTAATTGTTCATTCATATTCCTTGGTATCATACTTTTGCATCTAATACTCTATCATCCAGAACCCAGTCATTAAACGAATGGCCTATCATTAAAAACACCGAAAGGCAACGCCGCGATTTCTCCCATCTAGACATCTGACTCGGGACCAGACTTGTCCTTTTCTCCCTCCTGAGTACCCTGATCAAGCTCATGCTCCGTCTCAAACTTTCGATCCAGGCTCTTGGCCTTGACGCAGAGCACAGACACCACGAGGGCCACGCAGGCCAGGAGAGTCAGGACCAGCCAGACGGTTCGCAGGCCCTTGATGTACCCGTCGACGATGGTCTCCTTCATCAGATTCATACTATCAGGAGCCTTCTTGATGATTTGTACCAGAGCTGAGGCGTCCTTAGCCCACTCGGCAGCCTTGGGAGCAAATTGCTCGCTCTTCTCGATCTGCTTTTGGAACTCGTTCTGGAATGTCACTCCGCCGACAGCAACGCCAATACCCTGGCCAAGAGATCGGCAGAATGCGTAGAAGCTCGCAGCAAAGGGAAGATCCGCGTTGGAGGCGCCAGCCTGGGCTGCAAAAGCCTGGGCAGAGTAGAGGATACCCAGGCCGAGACCTCCAGTGAGGTAGATGAGCACCCACTTCCAAGTTTCAGTGTCCTTTTCGAGAAGCATCATCAAGCCCATGCCCAGAGGCACGAGGGCCCATCCCAGCCAGATAAACGGTCGGTAGGCACCGGTCTTGGCAATCAAAAGTCCAACGACGACAGCAGCGGGGGCAACAGTGCCCGTAAAGGGCAAAACAGCGACACCGGCATCGATGGGCGAAGATCCTCTGACCTCGTGGTATAGGGGGACATAGTACAGCAGGCACCAGACCAGGATTCCGTGGATGACGGTGGCAAAGTAAGCCGAGAGTGACGTGAGGGATGTGAAGAGGCTCGGTCGAAGGAGGGGATCGCATGTCGAGTACTTGGTTGAGAACTTGATGTGGCAGCCAAATCCGATGAGGCCAAGGATGCCGACGACGAGGGGGACGACAGTTCGGGGGTTGCTCCAGTCATACATGATGCCACCTAGGATACTCAGTTAGCAACAGCCACAAAATAGAAGCCAAGATTACTTACCCCAGCTCAGGGGAATAAGGAAGCTCGTCAGCGCTCCAACGAAAATGACAGTTCCGATCCAGTCAAACTCCTTCAGCTTGGTGTTGACGGTTGCATCCTCCTTTCTCTTGATCTTCATGGTCACAGGGATGGCAACATAAGCCACGGCGCAGAAAGGCAGGTTCAGCCAGAACAGCCAAGGCCACGAAACTTCGACGAGGGCACCGCCCACTACAGGGCCCAGGATGCTTCCGATGGCCCAGTTGAGCGAGATGAGGCCGAACCACTTGCCTCGCTCGCGGAGACTGACAAGATCTGTTGCAATGACATATGTGAGAGCCAGGATACCACCAGAGCCTAGGCCCTGAAGCGTACGGCCACCAAGGAGAACGGCGATGTTCTTCGCGAGGGCGGCCATGATGCTGCCACCCGCAAAGACGGTCAGGGAGCCAAGAAGGGCTGGTCGACGGCCGAAGATGTGGGATAGGGAGGCGACGGGGGGCTGGATGACTGTCGAGGCGAGGAGGAAACTAGTACCACACCAGAAGGCCTCGATGGCTGAGGCTCCAATGTCTTCTGCGATGGTCTATCAAGGTCAGTGAGTCAAGTGGTGATATCAATCGTCCAGACTCGAAGCTTACCGGCAACGCAACGCAGATAATAGTCGAGTCAAGGGCAATGATGAAAGTGACAAGACACAAAGTGCCAAAGGCACCATAGAAACGCCATCCCCTGGATGCTGTAGGCATGTTGACGTTCTCGACCTCCTTGAGCTGGACAGAAGGGGCATTGGATGAGGATGAAGGGTCCCAAATAACTCCTTGGCTGGAGGACTGCGAGCTCTGAGGTGTATGTCCCGGGACGTTCAGCGGGCTAACGGCAGGCAGAGAGTCCATCCTGGGGGCCTCGGGCCGCTGAGGTTTCTCGGCTTCGTTACTCATGATCTTTTTCGATACACAAACAAGTCAAGCCGGTCCTAATGTGCTGGTGACACAGGGGAAAAGACAAGCGAAGTGAAGACTGCTCTGGGTATCCTCAGCCGAAGAGAACAGCAGAAAAGCCCGTTCTTTAAGGATAGCCTCAGAGGATGAGGAAACCCACAAAGAGAGAGGAAGCCAACGCAACGCACGTCGATGGCCTCGCTCAGCCAGCCTCTGAGCGGCCCATGGCCCCCAAATTAGATCTGCAAGATAAACCAGCAAGTCCTAGACCATCTCTCGAACCTTGTAGTCGAGATGAGCCTAGCCAGAGTACAACGGGCATGCAGAGTACAGCCCTGCCTCGATTGAAGGGGCGTCGACAGATCCACAAGCAAGGTGAGTTAGCCGAAACAAAACCTCCGCTTTCTCACTTCTCCAGCTTCCATTGTCCCAGAAACTAGCGATTTCCAAGCGCCGTACCAAGCATGCAAAGTCCCGGACCAGGGTGCTTGAGCCTCAGACTTCTGTGGCGGCCGCCCACCAAGGAAACCTTGAAGGGGTTGCTAGGAACCACGGTGTTGGGATCTGTGACGCGGGTGAGACTACGTGGACGGCGTAAAATAGGCTTGGTGATGTTGGAAAACATGACATCAAACGGTAAGCAATGGGCCCATAGATGATCAACGTGATCTACCCTTCGGTCAGGATACCTGATAAAGCCCGTCAGTGATGGAAAATCTCACCATCATGATCAACGGTCAAGGGAGTCAGCCCTACAGCGTCAGATTTGTCGGGTCCCCGACCCCTGCTGTTCCGTAATCTCAGCCACTGGGTTCTGCATCTCGGCGAGGCCGTTTTCCAACGAGGGCCGATGCCCGTTTTGTGCAGCTTGGGTTGGTTTGATCCCGATCCGCCAGCCACAAGCGATGGAGGCTGTGGGAAGTGGATTGTTGATGTCAAGGTCAAGCCAAGGCTTGATGCCAAGAGTTATTGAAGCATTCCTTCCTTTCCGCATGTGTATCCGTCCAAAGGCTGGACTAACCCTTTTGACCCATGTTTCATCATCTCTTCCTAACCCTTTTGCAACTGTCGTCAGCAACTCATTTCCCTCAAAACAATGAACAATCTCGTACCCCGTAATGGTTACGCAAGCTGAGCGGTTCCGTCGGCAGACCAAAGTGCGGAATTCTGCACCTCGCTGTTGGTTGTTGTCTTGCTCAACCACTAGCTGGTCAGACTATCTGCCCGGCTACGTAGTGATAGCGCCACTAGAGCCTAGTTAGCACCAACAGGGCTATCCCGGCGGTTTGGGCATCGCCTTCATCGATCTCTGTGTCAGGTTTGGTCTGGGCTGAGCGGGTAGAATGTTCCGATTGTTTCGTTGGTCTGTATCTCTGAGACTATCTGCTTCTCAGCTTGCGCCATGCACATGCTTCTAATCTAGTACGGCGGTCAGAGCCTCTATCCCTATCTATCCCAGTCTATGAAGCTATCCACGGATCTTTTTCCCAAACCGTAAACGCCATCCCATGTGGCCCCATAATCGCTCCCGCAGAGTGGCGCGCTGAGGCTGGCAAGATCCACCCGGATTCCGGGTCCGAACAAACAAACACGCACAAAAACAGAAAAAGGAAAGCGAATATTAGCGAGCATGGCCGCTCGGGTATGAATGGTAGTCGTGTCTCGTCTCTAAAGGAGGAGGGGGGCTTGTGCTGAAGAAAGAAAAAGTTTATATCGAAATGTTGTTGCCGCTGTTGGTTATCAACTTAGCGAGTCGCGTTGGTGTGAGTCCTTGACATGCTCCGGCGGAGAGCATTGCTCGCCCGGCGTTCCTTTTCGGCTTCTTCAGCCTCAGCCACGGCTTGGTCTTCCGTGATCTCCTCGTGCTTGTTGCGCATCCGCTGGAGAACGCTGGCCGCTTCGGCAGCAAACTCGCACTTCATACGGATGGTCTCGCCGTACTTGTAGAACAGGAACGGGAACGGGATACACGCGATGGCCAGGAAGGCCGGCACCGAGCTGGCCCAGTGGATACCGAGGTCGTCGTACATGTATGTGGTAAAGAGCGGGAATGCGGCACCAAAGAGTGATCGGAGAACCGAGTTTGCGGCCAACACCGACGCCGCGAAGATAACATCTAAACCAGGTTAGCCTGCTGCAGAGTAGAGACGAGTTGGGAGCTGAAACTTACAAGAGTCAATAAGATAGTTCATTAGCGAGAGGAACACCACCACAAGGCCAGCAGAGAACACAGCTGAGCCCATGATGCAAACGATCCAATGCACGTCGCTTCCGTTAGACCAGGCAAACCAAAACAGACCGACAGGAATCAGGATCGAGCCAACAAGCGTAGGGGGTAGTCGGGCCTCCGGGGGCGCATGGCCACCAGCCGCAGCAGCCACACGCATGTATCGCTTTTGGTCCATGATGGAACCAGTGACGGCAAACACCATGCCCACTGCGATACCAATAAAGGCGAGGCCTCCCTTACCAGGGCTCCATCCGCGACCCTGCTGGAAAACAATAGGGAAAGCAGCAAAGCAGAGGTACAGAGTGCCGTAGATGATGGCCATGTAGATCGAGGTGAGCAAGACGATGGGCTCCTTGAAGAGCAGGATCCAGGGACGCAGAAGAGCCACCTTGAACTGCGTAGCAACGCTAGTGTGCGGGCGGCCAGCATCCATCTTGGCAATGTATACCTTGCCAGTCGCCTTTGAAAGGGCGACAGCGCGGCGTCGGAGTTGATAAGGGGCGTAGGTCTCGGGGATGAGAAGGGAGTTGACAATCCAGACGACACCAGTAAAGATGGCCATCATGCCTTCAACCCAGCGCCAGCCCTCGTGCTCTCCGAGGAAGCCACCAGCAATGGGACCTAAAGTGCCACGTTAGTTTGCGTGCTTCATCCCGCATCGGAACTAAACGTACCAATAGTAGGACCAAGAAAAGGAGCCCTATTCACAACCATTAGTTTACTTCCACAAAATTGTAAGGAGACTACTCACATGGCAAACAGCGCTGAGGCAAGACCACGCTGCCTGGCATCAAACATGTCGGCAATGACACCACCAGCGTTAGTAAGAGGCGAGGAGCCGAAAGAACCGGCAAAGAATCGAAGAACGATCAAAGCAGCCATGGTGGGTGCTCCAGCAGCGCCAGCGTTGAACGCGGTCAAAGCCATATAAGAGATGAAGAAAGGAATCTGTCGACCATAAAGCTCAGACAGGGGTGCCCAGAAAAGGGGACCGATGGCGAAGCCCAGGACGAACATGGAGATTCCGAGAATGACAACCTCGGTCGACACACCAAAGTCGATCAGGATATCAGTGAGACCGCCCGAGTAGGCGGTACTGACAAAGGCAACGGCGAGCGTCGCGATGGCCTGCAGGATGGTGATGGCCCACTTCTTAGCCTGGGAAAAGTTCATGGCGTTTCGAGGGTCGTTGGGGAGGAACTCGACGAGATAGGGGGACTCGGTCGTCCCCTCGCCGGCGTACTTGTGGTTGAGGACAGCATCATCAAGGCCGACCTGGTCAAAGATGAGGCTAAAATGGGAGGCCTTGGTCTGGACTGTCTGGTTCTCGATGTCGACTTCGTTGGCCGTCACCGAGGATGACGACGATCCCGGCCTGGACTCGGGTTGTGTAGTTGCGGTCATGGCGGCGATAGGACACAGTGGGAGGTGGTACTAGGCACTGCAGTCGTTCGAGATGGGATCCGGATCGGCGGTCCTTGGTTGGGATGAACTAGCCAGGGTATCAGGCTCAGTTGCACATATGGATTGCGTCCAAGTATCTCATCCGTCTCGGAGACCCAGCACGGCGGGAGGCAGATATATATGCCATGGGGATCTCGCCTGTCGGTCCCAGATGCATTGTTAATCAAGATCCACTAGATGCTACCAGAACGCCCAACAGTCTGGGTTGACGGGGGTCTCTAGACCAACAAAGATGCGAATAGATCTCGGGCCCTCCTGGTCGCCGACTTTGAGCGAGGCTCTGACGTTTCTGTCGTCCGTTTGTGGGCACTGCGGTCGGAGTTGAAGACTATTCGGGTAAAACAGAGATGGGTGCATGTAAGATCGGGGGCCCGGCGCCTGGCATGTCTCTCAATCCCGGTTTGCGACATCGTTTACAGGTTGTTGCCTCATCTCGCGTCTTTCCTGTCCCGTTCCAGGAGCCCCGGCGTGCCTCGGAAACATGCCGTCCCTGTCGGCGGTTCCCAGTCGATAGAAGGTGAAGGACCAACTAGAAGCCTGGAAAGAAGGGGACCCCGCCCGGTCAGAAAGTCCGACGGCGATTATGCTGCTCCCTCGTGGGCTCAGCCGCGTGGAGTTGACCCATCTCATCTCATCTCAGCTCGCCGACGGGATTAAAGTGGGCGCTTTTGACGGCGAACCCGCTGGCTTAGGGGCACGCCACGACGCCAAGTTCCGAATGCCGACTCATGTCTCGTCCGTGATTCGGATCCGAAGCGGCTTTTACTGTAATGCTCCAGTAGGAATGATCCGCGCCCACGTTGTTCCACGCGCTAGAGACCAAACTTTGTTGATAACCTTGTCTTTTGTGAGCCTCGATCCCACTCGCGTCAATTCTCTGACTGATAAGAAAAAAGTTGCCTCGGCTCATTTCGTTTTCGCTATCGGTTCAGGGCACGGAGCCACCGGCCGGCCGATACCATTGCCCCCCGTCTCCCTGTCTGACCCCCGTTTCCCTCGTGGATTTGTGCTAGCGGCTGTCTCAGAAAGATAGAAAGAATAGGTAGAATGTTGGACCCGTGACGGATTTCGGGCGTCAAGTCTGGCCGACCGCCGATCAATGCCTTAGAATTGTCCTCCTTTATCGCGGCTGTTAAAGATCAGGCGACATGACTCTGCCTTGAATCCACCCACACACACCGTTGTTGATTCAGCCCTAGCTTTGAGCCGCATTACAGCCGTTCGTAACATCACTTCCCTTCGCAATCCTTTTTTTTGGGAAGCCCTGATGCATGTTACCCTTGCCATTGGCCGGCACAGCGGATCAGTCGCCGAAGCCTTGCCATTCTTCCTCTTCCATGTCCTCCACGTTATCTTGATGACTCGAACCTAGTGCCAGATGTGAGGGGCCCTCTGAGATGTCGTCATCGTCACTCTCGTCTTCACTTTCCTCATCTTCGCTTTCCTCCTCTTCCTCCTCTTTCTTCTCGTCCTCGTCTCTTGCAGTCAACGAGACGGGCTCGCCAGTCGACTTCAAAACGGGCATGCCAAGAACATCTCGAATAATGGTACCGTTCTCATCCCGCATGTAGGGACCGTCGTCATCTGCAGCTTCGGCGCCCTCTTGGGCACCAACCCTTACAAATGCAGCCACAAAGAAACCCATGACACCCTGTCCGTCGTCCTTGTAGGAGCGGATGCAGGCCTCTGCCACGTCCGTCTGGTCCCCACATGCCGAGGGTAGGCCCCGGACGGGCCACTCTCGCATACCGGAGACCTGGTCGGTCCGTCGTAAGATACGCCAGTTCCTCTCCTTGGCAATCTTAGATTCGAGAGCCCTCATGACGACACGTTCGTTCTCTTGCATGTGGACAGAGCATGTCGAGTAGGTAATCTTCCTCGCCGAAGGAAATCGAAACGCGTGCTGGAGAAGGGTAAGCTGAAAGCCTGACAGAGCATCCAACCGTGCTTCCAAATCCTTTTCCGACGCCAGAACGGTCTCGTTCCCATCGTCATCGATGATGACCTTCTCAGGCTGTTCAACCTGGTCATGCTTCCTCTTGCGATTGTTTGGCTTCGCAGCCGCCCCTTTCCCCGTGTTTGCAGGGCTGTCTGGTAGATGGAGTTCCGGCATTGAATCTCGCCCGACAATGCCACTCCCTGAACAACTCGGGTCCAGGAGCAGAGCCCCGACCGACTTGTACTTATCAGAATCGGGGTTCACCTGCAAAAAGTCCTGTCCAAATCCGATCTGTGTCATGGGCCTGGAGCCCGCAGTCTTGACCATCTTCTCGAGCGTCTGTGCCCGCCTGGGGTCCTTTTCGAAAGCATAAATCGTCTGCTCTGGTGCATCAAACTCGGGTCGGTGTTCCTTGAGAATAGCCGCCAGGTGCGTAGTCTTATTTCCAGGCGCCGAGCACGCATCAATCAAATCCCCGTCTTCTGGCTGGGGGTCCAGCAGATAAGCCGGGAAGCACGACGCCTTGTCTTGCAGAATTATCTTGCCTGATGCATAGGCTTCCGTCTTTGTCAGGTCGATTCCAGGGGTGATGGCCAGGAGATTCGGCACGTGCGGGTCGATGTAGAGGAATTTTCCCGACTTTGTGACAACTTCCTGGATCGAGGTGGCTCTCGCGAAGGTCGAAAAGGTCGTCTCTAGCTGATCTTCCAGGGTACTCTTCACCGCGTTGACGCGAACCCACCTCGGGTAGTTCGCTTCCTCGCCAGCTGACTGCCTCTCGATCTGCTCCTTCAGGGCCTCAAGCGTCGGCATCTTTCTTCGGAGCCGAGCCAGCTTGAATTCTGAATTAAGCCTCGCCTTGTGCCGTTCAATGGATGCGCGAAGCCCGTGACTCTGTGGGAGAGCGATCCCCCTCTTGGCCAATAAGAGATCATGTACGAGTAGTAATGACAGAATAGGAGTGAGCTGTGCCAAAGATTAGCCAAAATTCTGTCTTCATATGAATCAACGTGTTTATATCTGACCTTGCGCTCATGTTTAAGAAGCTCAGACTTCTCAATCACCTCCTTCAGCACCGGGCTCCATTTGCAGCTCTCGAGGACGAGCGCGTAAACCTGATTGGGTGAGGATTTCAAATTCTTCTTCTTGAAGACACGGGACTTGAGACTTCCTCCCTGTGAAGATGACCCTGATAGAACCTCTGCCGCCTCATGGTAGAGAGACATTTTTAAGGCGACGCAGAGATGGTTGAGGTTGCTAGTGAGGACTGCTAAAGAAAAATGAAGCTGAGCTTTGAGAAAGAGGCGGTTGGGTAATTAGAGTTTTGCCGATATTCACCCGGGGACCTCCAGCCCGTGTAAGTGCCGTGATACCTACCCTACGACTCAAACATGACCGTTCAAGGACACACACAGACTGGGTTTAGAATTAGCTTGACGTTGTTCAATGTATATAAAGGCTGATTACACAGGTAAGGAAGGTATCTCAGTGACATGGTCACACTCCGCTTCCACTTTCTTAAAACACAATCAACTGGGAATACCACACCTGCCAGCAAACATCAGGCACCACAACGGTTACATCACGTAGTTTCACTATCAACAACTTCTGGTCATCATCATGTTCGGGCGCCCTGGATTCATATCGGGCTAAGGGTACGTACGCACGCGTACGGCCCTTGAGAAGCGAAACTATGTCCTTCAAAATGTACATGTCAAGAAGCGAAACATCCAACTCTCTCTTTCTTTTCCCAGATCCACGATGCGTGTTTGATCAACATGTCTCTCTCTAGAGATCGCCGATCTTATATTAGTCCAGCCCTTGTTCGCCGGACCCCATATGCAAAGATGCTCCGCAGATGCACCCTTTCTGTATTTGAAATGTCATGAAAAACAACAACACAAGAACTGTTCAGGCCACCCTAACTGGTGAAAGCCCATAAAATAATCAACTTAGTGACGGTGGCTGCGGCGGCGGAGATGGTTGCGGCCGCTGCCGTGGTTGTGGGCATGTCGTCGCATGTGATCCCTCTTGTAGACAGGTGCCGTCTGCTCAGGGGCGCTGGAAGTCTGGGTGACGGTGACGGTGTTCCAGACGGTGTGGATTCTGGGCCTGCACTTCTTGCCCTTGCCAGGCTTTCCAAACACGTTGGTGGGCTTGGGGGCGTCGGTAGGAGCGGTGGGAGCTTCAGACTCAATGACAGCCTGAGAAGTGGGAACAGTCTCTGGAACCTCGGTCGGCTGCTTGGGGGCGTAGGTAGACTCCTCATCGGCGGCGGCGGCAACGGTGGCGGAGGACTCGGCACCAGTGGCGCTGGGAACCTCGGGAGCGGTCGTCTTGTCATCTGAAGCAGGCTTGGTAGCAGAGGCGACGGGGGCCTTGGAGGAGGAGTTGTCGTCATCACCGGTAGAGGGAGATCCCTGGCTGACGCTGTCACCGTACGCCCATCCACTAAGCGGGTTGTTTCCGGGCAGCTTGCTCAGGGTACCGTCAACCTCCTCATCGACCTCGGACTCGATGGTGCAGTCGCCCTTGTTCAGGCCGTAGGTGAGGCCGGGGCAGTTGTCCATACCATTGGTACCAGTGTTACAGGTATCAATGATGTGCTGCAGAAGATCCTCATCCCAGCCAGCCATGAAATCGGCGTGGTTGCTGTAGCCAGTGACATCACCGTTGGAGAAGACAAAAGGCTGCTCACCCTTGCCCTCCTCCCAGCGACCGGCGAACTTCTCGGTGTGCCAGTAAGACTCGTAAAAGAGGTGAGGCACGTGAATCCAGCCCTTGGGGCAGTCCAGATATCCGTCGTTGTCCTCGGGGTAGGCCATGTTGTTCTTGAAGTCGGTGAGGCCAGCATCGGGGTTGTAACAGGACGGGAAGTGAACGTCAGCCCGCATAGGCGAGTACTTGCCATCGCAAGTCCTGTCAGGGAAACCCACACCCTCACCCAGGTTGTTGGGGTCACCGACACCAGCCGTGGTGCCATCGGAGTTGGGGTCCCAGGAGGGAGGCACGAAAATGTTGTCAAGGCGAGGGCAGGTGATTCTGGCAGCGTTGACAGGTCCCTTGGAAGGGTCGAGGTTGGCCTTGGCGCCGGTCTTGGGCATAGTGCGGGTCATACTATTACCCGCAACTATCTGAAGACCGACGGGGAAAGGCTTGATGTCGTCATGAGTCTTTTCGAAGCTGAGACTGCTGTTAGAGCTTGCGCTGTATGGTTGAGGAGCGTGGCTGAAAGGCTCTGGTTGGTCAGGATAGGATTCTTACAAGTAGTAGGCGTTGAAGTAGTCAAACTCAACCGACTCGAACTTCTCAGTCTTGGGGTCGCGGAAGTAGAGTGAGGGGAACCAGTAGTTACTGTTGTCGCCCTTGACAAGAGCGTTGCTGCACTTGGAACCAGCGAGGTCCTTTCCGGTTGAGCTCTTGCCGAAGGCGCTGCCACCCATGATGGTGTGGACGTGGGTGGAAGTCTGACCAGGGAACAAGATGGGATCCATGCGACCCTTGGTGAGCTGCTTGTTGGTGAAGCGCAGGACGGCAAAGGTGCCATCCTCGTGGGCGGCAGAGGCGACACCAGCGAGGGCGGCGACGGTGGCGAGAGTGTACTTCATGATGACTTGGTGGTTGACGAATCTCGTATTTCGGAGAGTTTTGTGTGTTTCAAACGGCGGGTCCTGGCGAGACCTTGATCGGGATCCAGGCAGAAAAGAGTGTAAAAAGTGTTGATCTTGGAGTCAGGGTCTCTGGGACTCTGGGCACCAACAATGAAACCTGCTGCGAACCTCGCGGAGAGAAGAAGCAGGGAGTAGAAGTTGAAGACGGGCAAAAAGGTGGGGGAGAGGAAACGGCGCAGGTGATACCGGAACACCTGTGGGATTGGAAGAATGAATGTGTCGCAACCAAAGGGCCGGCCACTGAATCAGAGAGCGGACGGTGGGAAGAGGTTGACGAGGAGGAGCCGAAAAGAGGGGAACAAACAGGATATCGCGGGGAGAGCCTGTTTTAGGAAACGAATGAGGGAAGTGAAAGAAGAAAGAGAGCGGACGTGCCCAGCAGCTGCTTTGCGGTGTACGAAGGTGAAGAGAGGAAAGGAAGAAGAAGAAAAATGAGCGTGTGGAAGGATAAAGAGGAGAAGTAGGTTGGACGAAGGAGGGTGAAGTGAGGGTCTTGTGTGAACGGGGGGAGACCTTGGCAATCCACCATCGAGTAGGGTAACTCAAGGTAAGCAGGCCGTTTGGAGAGGGGACAAGACCCTGCTAGGCGTCTGAGTGCGTGCTACGGCATAAGGCTGCTGAGTTCAGGCCAGGCCCTGACCAGCAGCTGGCGGCCAGTTTGCGAGCATCTCCTCTTGGTTTCTGCCTCGATTATCGAAGCGAGCGATGGATGAGATGGAGTTGCATGGGGCCTAGCTCAAGGGTAGGGTCCATCGCTGTGCCCATGGATCCAATTCAGGGGTCGCAAGAGCCGCCACGGCCTCTTCGGGGCTTCCTAGTGTAGCAAGATAATGAAAGAGGATTGGCTAGATGCCCTCACGCCACATACGGCTTCTTGTGCGCAGTGCCAGTGCCGGGTGCAGCGCATCCATCCAGTTGTGTGCCAGCTGACCAGGCTGGGCTGTCAAAAAGGCGCTCTGCTCTGGTCTCTTTGGATCCATGGGGTCACCGCGGCGAGGACCAGTGAAACGACCCAAGGCCGGCTGCTTCTTGGCATCCATCCCAATCCTTCAATTGCTGTACCTGCGTCTGAGCTGAGCTAACAAACCCCTCCTCCTCCGGGGACCGTTGGCGGCCGCCGCGACGATGGATGGCCTAACAAGGGGGGCTTGAGGCCACCAAAGCCAAGGCCTACAAGCGTCTATGCATTTACGGTGACGGAGGGGGATCGTGGGAGCACACATGGCGGTGATGCGCTGGCGCTCCGTGTAACCGTCAAAAAGCCCGGCTACGGTTGAAGGTGGCTGCTGCAGGATGGGATGGTTGCCTTATCTCGACAACGTCTCTCTGTCCCATTCAAGGATATGAGTGTTTGCTCATGGCACAAGCAATGTGATTGAGCAGCAGAGGACCCGTTGCACTGCACGACTGCAGCTCGTCGTCCCACGAAGAAGGAGAACAAACCTACAGTTCTTTCAATGGAGAGAGGCCAGGATCGGGCCGCCAGCCTCTGACGCAGCAGATCATGGAGATTACAGGGTCGCTATGAGAGTGCCTGCAGATCAGCGACCTGGAACAAGCAGGGGTCTAATTCACAGCGCTTCAACGGCCATTATTCCCGACCCCCGAAAGGAAAGTTGGAGTGAAGTGATATGACCTACAGCAGGGATGTGTAGATGCATGTCGCGAAACGGAGCGGGTGTTTCAAGGCCGACAACCTTCAATTCAGCTGGGCTGTGGACATATCTTTGAAAAGCAAACAAACACTTCTTCAACAAAACTCTTCCCCTTTCATGGAGACTCACAAAACCGTTTCTGATAGTTCGTCATCCACGGCGATAAGCTCACGGCGGGCAACGATTTAGCCAGGGGCAGCACATGCACTAGCAGCATCTCAGCGCCAATCGACAGCGCCTCGAGCTCGCTAAAAGCTTCAGTGGCTTTTGGCTTCTCCTACAGGGCGCCTCCAGCAACGTTGCCAACGTTGGGGGACCCGCTGAAAAGGCCTGAAACGCGCTAGGGTGCTTCCTCTTGATTGCCCGGCCCCACTACGTCAATCCTCCCCCGCCAGAAGAAAAAAGACCCGAGCTGAAATGATCCTGGTATTCATCATGGAGCATCACCACGACGACAGCAAATCGAGGCCTCATGTTCATCCGACCCCCGACTTGGCCGAGGCCATCCAGGCCCTGCATTGTTTCGCTTCGCCCTCGCTTAGCTTTTCGTCCCTTCTAATCCCCCCGAGTCTTGCCCTGCAGCACCGAGAATTCGGGATGCCTAAGGTTGGATCTGCCTTGCCAACTCAAGACCCAACCGCCCGGTCCGGCCACTCGCAGCCCCCCTTATTCTTCATCCCTATTTCCAGAGAGCGAAGCTTCTAGTTTGGTTCTAGTCCATTGTTGATGTGGGTATGACACCTGGCCCTCATTTCCACACTCTTCATGCGACGAGTGTCGATTGTCACGTTGCCTTCAAGATCGGATCAAGCCAGATCCATCCGATGAGGCTATAGCATTTGGTGATCGCTACTACCATCGACTCTAGCCTCCTCCTATACGGGCTGCTATCTCGTCATTCTTGGTCTAGTTCCATGGTCGAGACAAGCGACGAGTGGCTTGCGAGTTCGAAGTGCTTACCAATATGTGATCCCACTGTCTGGTCGACTCAACATAGCCCTGCCAGTCCTTCTCAATCAAGGGTAGTCTGCCCGAGAACAAGGAGACAGCGACTCGAATCCATTGCCTCCCGTCTGTCCATGTCACACACCGCTCTGTCAGCCACGGCAGCTTTCTTTCCAGATTCGTCTTCGATAGTTGTCTGCTGATGAGTCCAACATCTTCCTCGACCCCATCGCGCCCTCTTGCGGCAAGGTCGCTCATCCTCGACTAGCATCTTTTTGACAAGCTGGCTGCAGTCACCCGCAAGGTAGACCAAGTTGCTTACGGTTCCCCTCTTTGCAAGACCCGGCGCAATTAGGCCAGGGGTTCGGGATCTGACCCTGAGGGACGAGGGTCTTCGATGAAGCAGCTGCCCGTTCCGGTGGCCCTCGGCATGCTGCATCTCCCGTCTTCCCCCGTGATGAACTTGTAAACCCTGGGCCCGATCCTTCGCGTCGGAATCCATCTTGAGGATCGATTGATGGATGGGATGAAGGGCCGTCGAGTAGGGGGGCAACTCGAGCCGGACAGCACAGGGAGCTTTGTGCGAGGCCAACCGTTACACACTCTCGATGGGGAATTGTCTGTGCCAGGATTTTGCCTGTAGGTAGCCGACCTTTTATCGAACGGGGCGGCAATATCTTTGTCGATATCTTTCTCTACCATCCTGTTCACTCTTTCTCTCCTGTCAACCTGTGCATCATTTCGCCCTCTGTGCTCGTCGCAACGCTCACTTCCCGCGACTTGAGCCTAAGCTGCCTCGGCACCTCGGGTCTTCACGTGTGCTAGGCTTCGTCGTTAAAGATGGATGATTAGATCAGTAATTTCGTTGACAGGGGAGAGAGCATCAGGGCCGAAAAGGCGTAGTGGACAAGGAGAGTTGCCATGGACCAGACCAGTTGTCTGCCATCGGGTAGGCAACAACGTATCATTTGATTTACCCTGGGAGCCCCGGTATAAGAGTTCAGATCTTGTGGCCGTTCTTAAGCTTGATAGAGCCCTCACCGGGCATGGGAATCCCTCAAAGCTTCTCAACATGTGGTCTTGCTTGAACATTTCTCGCTTCCTTCTCCTCAGTAGCCACACTACTCATGAAGGTAGCAGGCTGTCGTCAACGCCCTCCTACCCGGGCCCTCCGTTGCCGTCTTCCGCGCTCTCTTGTATTCATGTTTCTTAATAAGCAGTGGGACATCTTAGGCACCGTCAGCCCCTTTCTCCCACCATCTTTCGCCCATCTATTGCATGCTGTCTACTTAGGTCTTCAATCACAACCGGCCCTTCTCGCCCTGCGCATGTGCTCTGACTTCTGTTCCTCTAATAACCATGCATTAAATATCGAGATTGAATTCCACTCAACCGTCATGTCATATGTTCCACGCTCCCGAGGATGGGGGCAGATTGTTATGCCAGCTCACTGTTGATAAAAGTCGTAATCCGTCTGACAAGGGCTTCCACAAGTACGTAGCCACAAACAGCGAGTTTTCTATATGCTATAAGGTAGTAGAATAACATCCCAGTAATTTTATAAAGGAAGGAGATGTCGACTGTATTACTCCTCGCCTTTCAAAAATGGTTGATTATGCACCTTGGCAAGTCTCTGAGAAGACAAACACATCATGGCAGCACCAGGTGAATTGATCTAGGAAGGAGTATAGCCACAGAGGCTCTTATCCCCCTGTCGCTGATCTAAAGCTTCATGAAGAAATATTCGCATGTGACGCTCGGCAAGTGTGATGGAGATAACAGGGGAGATAGAACGAGCGTCCTTGATGGAGGGGACCAAAGGACGGGCTGGTCCACATAGTTGTTCTATGTTACGCTTTGGATATTCATGGGCGAGAGCATTTAAGTTGAGGAAAGTTGACTCGTTTTGATTAATCACTAGCCGTCGAAACTGGGTACAATGCCATAACATGGAGTCCTCCCCTTCCACGGGGTACATATCTAGATACCGCCCAATCTCAAGGGCGAAACCATCTAATCGACACATTCGGGAAACCAGAATACTTTTAAACATTTGATTTATTGCTTCTAGTATTTCCGTTCTATGTCGTAGTGGCTCGTACCTGATCGTCCGTCTACGATGCGTCCTTTGGTTGCATCTCTGCAATACTACGGCCCAGGCGACACCGCTCCCAAAATGTGAAAGCTACTAAGCCATTATTGCGAGATGAGAAGAGCTGCATCTAGGAAAATGGAGGCATGCACTGTCAATCTTTAGGAATGAATATCAACACCACGACTCTGATGGTGCCATTGCTGCCCATGGTTGGCCATGGTTGGCAGGGGGCCTGGCCATGGCTGCAACGACACTCGAGGGTTCAAATATAGGCACTGCATGTTAGAAGTAATTTTTATATCTCCGGGAACGTGGCTATAGTTCCGTTTCCGTGCTGCCAGTGCTTTCATCTGCAACCATGCTGCCATGCGACGTCCTCTACCGACCCCCCTCAAGAGCTGTCCTGTCACGAGCCACCAAAAACATGGAACTCAACCACATTTTGGACCAACATGGCCGGTAGCAGTTATGGTCAAGGCTCCCAGTCTTCCTAGCAAAAGCCCTTGTATTCATAGACGCGGCCACGCCATTGAGAATATCAGAATCGCTCCGTCGTACCCCCCAAAGTGTCTTCTCTTGATCACCGAGCTCCTGCGGGGCGTCTATTGGATATGAAATTCTCGACTTCCCTCTCTACAGTACGACACGCCACCATGGCTCCCATCATTCTTGCAGAGGCCGAGAATCCCAACTGAATGTAACCGTCTTCTGTAAAGGGCGTTCTGGAGAGAAGGCGCCATGTCATCCATGTCATCTGCTGGCCCAGTCGAGTTGAGACACTTGGTTCGCCTCGTCCCGCCTCACATCGCCTCACCTCCACTACCTGCTCACCCAACACCTCAACAAGAGACGGGATAGAAAGCAAGCAAGTAGGCGATTACATCATGAGAAATAGCCTGAGTCGCCAGAAAAGAGTTCCGTGTCTGCATAGATCAACCATGCATGAACGCCCGGGTATCATGTTGCATGCATCCTGACTCCTAAAAACTGATAGCTTCAAGCCCACTTGACGCCGTGCCGGACCCTCTGATGACCCATTGGCTCATCTCGAGAGACCTACTATTGCAACCAGCGGGTACTCTTCCCGGAAAGCCGATGGCCTACCCTTATCTCGGCCTCTTTTTCTAGATTCACCATCCGCGGTATGGGATGTCGAGTATCATCATCTCCTTCGTCACCGGTAGTGGATGCGTGTCTAGGCAAGATTTGACCGGCCTAACCTCTTGCTGAAAGCATTGCTGTTGGTGCGAATACGGGGTGTGGCCTTTGATCGATATCGTTGTGTTCGGCCGAGAGCCAAGCCCCGAGGCAACCAAGAGAGACGCTGATTCCTCCACCTGGTAACAAGATCGACTAGCTTTGCTCTTTGCCCCCCGATCCGTAGTCGCATCTTGCCGTCACTGGCGAATTGGGAAATACTTGGACATTTTCATGTCACGAGCCGAGGAGTGGCTTCAATAGCCGCACTGCACTTTGCCATTCTCCAATCCGACTTGTCACATGCCAAGTGGCGCTGTCCATTCCGACACCCCCCTTCAAGTGAAGATGAATGGAACCTGGGAAAGACAGGGATAAAGACAGGAAGTGAGAGAGAGGTGACAGTTGCTGGTTTCGGAATACCCTTCAAAGGGGCTAGGCTAGTTACTCTCAAGAGCACCAACCTTCTTTAGTCCCACCAACATCACACAAGACAGCCAAAGCCGCTGCCGTCAGGGGGGTTGGACTCACCGGTGAGGAGCCCCATGTAGGGCTAAGGGTCGATGAGGAGCACCAAAAGGGATAGAGCCTCCTGGGGATGGGTATTGCTGGCGCGGGGCGCAACGCGGGCGCAGATGGAGGCGCAACGCCAAAATTGCCGCCGCGCTCAGAGGGTGAGAGACAGGTCTCACACCTTTCTCCAGACCTTGGCATGATCGACGGCTCGGAAAGCACGCTGTCAACTTGTGGTTTACACGTGCCCATGGCCGTGGCCGTGGCCGCGCCCGTACCCGTCCGTGTCTGCCGTGCCCCTCGTGTGCCGCTAGAACATTTTGCTGCTCTGCCAGCCTGGAATGTTTTGGGGCCAAGTCTTTGGGCGTCTCTCTGTGATAATTCCACGGTCCTTCTTTCTCTCCTTCTCTCTTCCCCCGTCTCCTCCGGAATCGGCCGGTGAGGGCCACCAAGAACATGCCGTCAAGGCATCGCACCGAATCTAATCGAGTTAGGAATGGCCAAGGGTTTTTCTTCTTTTCATGGCGAATTTTCGTACAAGTTGCCGCCTACTTAACAGGACAGGGCTTGTCGCTCGCTGCGGGGACAAGCTGCAGATCTTGGAGATCAATGAGATTAGCTGCCCGCTCATCTGGGTAGGTGCATGGGCAATAATATCCGTCCGGAGGAAGAAAGGCAGCTAGCTGACCCAGCTAAGCGAATCCATTGGCTTCGAGCAAGGGGACCTTGCCAAGACATTGATGAGCAGGGATGGTCCGAGTTGCTGAAATTGGAGGTAGGTTGGTTACACAGAATGTTGCAGAACTGATGGCGTCCGTGCCGTAGATGCCCGCAACAAGCTCTTGGCCAAAGGGCGGTAGCCTCGTCACCGTGACACTTTATTTCCGTAGGGCTTCGTATGGCTTCAAATGATGCCCAGCTGCTCTCAGCTGCTGTACGGGGTGTCAGCTGTCAGTGCCTCGATGCTCAGCTCGGTGCAATCCCACCTTGCTGATCCGCCTGAACCCACGACGCCAACCATCATCAGCTCACACTGCAGGATGCAGAAGGCAAAATGCAGAATGCATGTGCATATATGCAGTCATCGCGGCCATGGCCTATTCGTTGAGACATCAAGACCCCTCCACCCGGATTGCAATGTCGACAAGGCACGGGCAGGTACCCGTTGCTCAATGTCTCAACCATGCGAGACAGCGAGCAACTCGAGCTATCTCGATCTGAGCTCTGGTTGGCGGATTCTTACCTAGCTCCATCCACCTTGTCTGTTCTCTCAGCCATGGGAAAGCCGGGCTTGTTTCCGAGTATCCGTTCATTTTCAACTCTTGACAGTGAGGGTCAAAGTAGGTAGGTAGGTCGACGACGGTTTGAAACACACAATAACATGGGCATCGGAGCTAACCTCCCGTCGACGTCAGTAGTGCTTTGACTCTCGTTGACGATGGGCCCTCCATTCGCTCGCTCCAGGCACGGTGGAAAGCAACCAACAGTCAAACTTGACTAGTAAATCGATGGCAGCGGTCCGCGCAAAACCCGGTTCGTCGCGTGGTTGCACCCGTGCGGGGTGGCCCTGGGACGACCCGTTTTGCATGCATCGGGAAACCGACTGTACGCATATGGTCATAGCTCTCGTTGCCATAAGGCGAAGCCGTCGTGATGTGATGCTAAAAGCGACGATCACCGCAGGGTGGTGTGCAAGGATGCCGGCCACCTGGATACAGTATTGTGCCCTCATGCTCTTGCTCACGGGAAAAGACGTTGAACTTCTCGACGAGACATTACGTCGTCTTGTGCTCACATGCTCCTTGTGTTCTCGTCTTCGTCATCGCACCCTACTTCCAATTGAGCATTGGCGCATCAACACCCCCTTGGTCCGATTTAGTCGTCATGATCTGTCATATTGAGTCGTTCTCATCATGCTCCCCAAGCCACTAGCACGGGATCGCTCGCCATAGTGAGATAACTAGTCTCGTCAGTCGCACATCCATTGTCCTCAACGACAATGTTAGCCCAAAGCCGTCGACAGGGGTGAGCTGGCTGGCTACTCTCTGTTGTTCCACCCCAATATGGATCCTAAACCACACGCGGAGACCCGGGCATCACAGCGTCGTTGACTGGAACTGGAATGCGAACGTAGCCAAATCATGTCGAGCCGCGTTATGGCAGCACATTTCGAAGAAGAGAGTTCCTGCTAAGGCCCACGAAACGGGTAAGGGCACCATCTTCTCTCGCGTTCTGCGGGATCCTCCCCCTTCCCTCATTCGTGTTGTCCCAATGGTCGCCTGGCTGCTTCGTGCTGTCGAATCGACATTTTCCTGTGTGATCTCAGGCCAATGAGGGCGACCCTTGGCCTGTCCGCTGGCGACGCCTCTAGCTCTGAGACATGTGGGCATGCCACTCCGGGCTGGCCCTATGCCATCGCGATCAATGCGTAAGGACGCTGATCACTTCAGCAGACGTCGCAATTTGACAGCCTGCATTTGATTGCTATTGGCGAGCCCAGAATCATGGATTCGGCTTCCCGAATAGAGATCTGAGAGCTCAGAATAGGGAGTGAATGTGTCGCACCAGCGGCATAGATTTCCCTGCCCAGTTTATGACCCGTCATCAGGCATCCATATCGCTGTGAGGTACGGAATATGGTGCACAATCATACCTCATGGGGTGAGCTAAGGTGTTGAGGCGCTCCTCGCAACGCAAGACTCGGGGTATCTATCATCGTGTTGACCATCCCGTTATAGTTTTGCAACTGAAATGCGCTCTTTGTCTCGATGCCGGGTATTAGACAGACTTTCTTCATCGTAAACTTCCATCGAAGACTTCATTCCAAATCGATGAAGGAGACTTGAATCGGAAACGCAAGTCCTCGACACCGATCGTGTCTCGATACTTCCACGCGTTCCGCGCAAGCACATGCTTATTATGGTTAAACATGGAGTCCATATCTAGCCATGGACCTGCAAGGGAGAGGCCATGATCATGTCCCTCGACGTGACCTCAACACCTTATTTCATGTACTCGGCTGTCAAGACTCGCCACTGGGTCGCCCTAGGTGCAGATCTAGCCCATCAACCATATTCTGATAGCCGGAAAGCTTCCCCTGGCTGGGACAGGAGAGCAACGCCAGGTCTCGGACCGTATACGTGCATAAGTATCCACAAAGCTACTCCTCAAGCAGCCCGCAGGTGTTCCCCTGTGATGAACGGCGTCGATCGATATGTCTCCACCAGCGAGGCCATAGAATAGCACTTGTTCTGGGAGACATGTTTTACCGGTTCTGTGGTGAGATGCAGTTCGTTGTCATGATGCATCCCCCAGAGAGCCCTTCGCACTGACGCAACCACCGACTTCTCCTAAACCCGCGTGCAAGAAAGCGTTGGACGATTTGAGAATGAACCGCTCTCTTTGATTCTTGTGAATTAGCTGAATTCGAGTTGCGCGCGTGTGTAAAATAGCGCTCTTGATATATATAGTAAGACATATCGGTTGCTTGTCGATATAGCAAGGTCATGCCTGTGCCGTTTCCCCAAACCAGACATGATGAAAACAGAGAAAAGTCGTGGGTATACCGAGCATGCCAGAGCTATCATCATTCTGAAAAAGATACTTGAAACCCGCAAAATAATGTCAGTGACCACGCAGCCAGTTTATCCCCCCTCCCCTCCCCTGTTGCGTATGTCCCGGGACTGCTTGCCCTGTACCCTTCCAAACGCCAGAAAAATTCAACGAGTATATATTATCGCGCCGAGCGGCGGCGTCTCTTGCCCTGGGAGGATGTTTCGCCATCATCTGGCTCACCATCACTCGAATCGTCGTGACCTCTTGCATTCTTTGACCTGTCGTTGCCCTTCTTGATTGAGATGATACACCCTTGCTCCTTCAAGCGCTTGGTCAGCCTCGTACTGGCCTGCATGCCCGGGAAATCCTTTGCAGTATAGACGGTAAAGACGTCGCTTTTAGCCTCGACAAGGACAGGGAAGTGCCTTAGTTCTCTTGCTCGTGCTGGGTCGATCTTTACGAGGCTGAACTTGAGGCGGAACGAGCCGGGGGTGCGGCAAGAGAGGTCTGGAAAGCAGAAGAAGCAGCCTTCTTCATTGTGCTCATCTTTGCCGACAAATGGGGCACCGACTAATGAGCCCATAAGCCGCCGTTGTTGTCGGTACTCCTCGGGCATGAAAGATGCATCTCGGGCACCACTCTCATCGTATATTGAGCAACTCATCACATAGTGACAGTAACGTAGCTGCTTGCTGATCTCTTCTGGAGTGAGGTTGGGTCCTTCAATAATGAGCTGAACGATTGGGGGAGGGTCAACGACTCTTCTGTCCCTCTCGCCGAAGCCACATGATCGAGCGGCTACGGGTTGCTGGCGGATCCTCAGCTTGTAGTTGGCATCAACATCTCCGGGGCGTTTACTGCTGCTGATGCTGCTGCTGCGACTTCCGCTGCCGGCGCCAGGACTGAGCAGGTCAGAGATTCTCATGGGATCCGGCCTCGATTCAGTGGGCGAGGGGGCGGGACTATTTGGATTTGTCCCGCTGACCATGGGGGCAGTCGCCGAGAGGAATTGCTGGCCGGTGAAGCGCGGAATGGCCCGCATGTCGACTGATGGAGGACGCTGCGCGTATGCAAACGGTTGCTGGTTTTCTGAGATTGAGGGCACCCGAACAGGTTGTGAGATGTGGCGGCCCTGCAACATGTCTGGTCTTTCAATGGCAGGGGAAGAAAAAGGAGGTGGAGGATGCGCAACGTTGGGTTCATAGTGCCTCTGCTGATCGAAGGTGCCACTGGAAGTATGATGGGACGGCACGCTGAGAGGAGGCGGAGGATGTGAGACCTGCGGAGCGGTTGACATGTCGGTCAACTGGTATCCATGACTGGGCCGTGGGTGCTGTGGGGGCTGCAGCTGTGAGGGACGGCGGCTGCCAGGGACGCCAGTTGACATGCTCGCTGGAGAAGACAGCTGGTGATCGTAGTGTGGTTGCATTTGTGGTTGATGAACTGAGCCGCGTGGAGCATAATGGGGATCGGACCAGCTTGTGGCCGTGGTGGCATATGGACGTGACATGGCTTCCGACATGGCTTCCGACATTGTATCAGGCCGCCGCGAACTCTTCGCGGCAGTCTCAACGGCTGTGAGGGACATGGACGTCGAATTTCAACTGGCGAGGGTCGCCATCAAGAAGTATGCATGGGAGAAAGGATGAAGAGCGGCAGTTGTCAAGCTCGGCAGCTTGGGCAGGTCAGTGGCGGCCCGGATCAGTTTCGTCGAGTCGATAGCAAACTTACACAGCCCAGGTACTCCGTACAAAAGCTGAGCAGCGTCCAATGAGGTATGTGGATCGCCCAAGTCAAAGGGGACAAGAGGGACGGAAGGCCCAGTCGCCCACCACTTCCAGGGAGCTGGCTGGCAGAAGGAATGCGGATGGGTCCACCGAGCGGGTGACGGGGGAGTGCGCGATGGATATGGCAGGGCAGTGAACCAACAGAGACAAGGCGTGCAGCCTCTCGAGGCCGAATTCGTGTGAAGAGACTAATGAAATGACTGAGGTCAAAGCCCTCGCTCGGACGAAACCGTCAGTGGTGGCCGACAAGTCGTGGGTGAAGCTGGAGCTGCACTGAAGGGCGCCAAGGGAAATGGGAGAGGGAGACCAAGAAATGCCGTGGGTTGTCGTGATGAGAAAACTGCGAGAGAAGTCGCCAAAGTCCACACCCCACCCACATCCACGCCCACGAGAGAGCCGGATTTGGTTCGTTGCCGAGCCTGAGGCGGAGAGACGGCAACGCGAGGAAACGGGGGGCCTCGTGCGAAAGGAAACGGGCACGAACGAGAACGAATCCGTTCACGGGTGAGAGATGACCTAGTTCGTGGGTTCTCGAGAGAGTAGAATGCGGCGCCGTCGACAGTACCCGATAGACTCGAAGGCGAGATGCACGACTGAGATCAGGGTGGCTGATGCGGCGCGGAGAGGAAGGACTTCTCAGGTCGAGGTCGAGAACGAACTGGTTCGATGACGAGGGGCCGGGACGGCTGAGGCGGGAGAGAAAAAAGAGGAGAATATTCTAAAGCCAAAGTATGTTCCAGAGAAGCGAAATGGTATTGTAGATTGACCTGAGGCCCAGCGGTGGAGAATATGTCGAGGTCGTTGATGGTACAACTAACCCGACGTTGCCAGAGTTTCTAGTCGAAGAAGGGACACAGCTGAAACGAGCTAGAGAAAGACAGGCTCAAGAAATCAGCCAAATACGAAGCTAAAATCGAGTTCCCCAGAGAATTCCAAATAGATATCCAAGAGAGAACCGCAATCAAGAGCTGAGACCAGAGGTTAAATCGCGGTGAGAGTGCAGATTGGAGAGCGTCGTGATAAGTAGGTAGCAAGGAGATGGCCAAGTACGTTTTGATGGTTGATGCAGATGGCAGTGGCGGAGAATTGATTATTAAGGTACTGACTGACTGCACCTTCCTTGGTAGCCACAGTCAACTGGACCTTCCACTTCCACAACTGCCAACCGAAAGATGCCAGTTGCCGGGTGTCAGGTACGAACAAGAGCGGGAGCAGGCTGTACCCAAGCAGGTACCTCTGGGCCTGAAGCTACCTTCCGGCTTGATTGACCTGGTACCACCTACCTTGGGAAGATAGGTAGGTAGGCAAAGGCAAGGCGAGTAAGGCCGTAGGTAGGGAAGGTAGATAGGTCGACATCGCTCAAACGCCAATTCCAATAATTCCATCCTACCTTCCTGTGCTGACCTACCTTACCTCCATGACCACCTATGACCTGCTTGCCTAGGTACCTGGGGAGGGCCAGGAGGTGTGGTGCTGGAGGCGTGGTAGGTACCTGCCTAGGCGACAAGGTCCGGTAAATCACCCCAATCTTCAATGCAGGCAAGGCGGGGAGTTGGGCTGGGCAACCAAGGCAGGAGGTACCCAGCTAGGCGCGGATTGCTGCATGATGGAAGGTCTCAGGGGATCTGCCCTTGCAACCCAACCCGAGTCTCGACGTAAATATCAAAAAGCCCCCTTCTTTCTCCATCTTTCTCCTCTTTTCCCCCATGCAAGCTGTCCATTCCATGGTATGTCACTCACAGACGTACTTGAGATGACCAAATCTCACCTGCCGACAATCCTCTCGAGCCAGCTTGTGACCAGTGAACTGGGGGCTTCGGACATCGGACAGTGGACGGGAAACAGAGGGTGAGCCAACCTTGTCGAGGCGCCACGGATCCTTCAAAAACTCAAGCGGGCCAGTGTCAACGACCCATGCCTGGTAGGCTTCCCGTCCCAGCAACTGGCCCGAGCTACAGACATCAGCTCGCCCAATTGGTGATCTCTTGCCTCTTTGACGATGCTCCCAACGCTTCGCATTGCCTTGCCTGAGGAACCGAACCTGTCAGCTTCTGTGCCATGAATAGATACACGCCAAGCATACCACTCGCACCGGCCGGGTGCCCATGAACTTGACCTGGGCATGCGGTACGGTACAGGGGTGATTGCTCAGGCCCCGGGGGGAGGCCTTGAGGAGGGGGGGCAGCTGGGGCGGTGATCACTGTGTTCGGCCATGCTGAGAGGCACGGCATCACAAGGACAACAACCGCATGCTTGCCAACAGTGGTATCCGAGGAGATATCAGAGAAGCAGAAGCTCATCTGGGGAAGATGAAGAAGAAGGACTGTGGAGACGTTTTAACCGAGGTCTCAAGACCGACCTATTTTCCAAACTCTTCTGCCAAAGAGACGACAGCTTCATCGGCATTCGCCCATGGCCGCCGGTTGAGGCTCCCGTCAGAAGTCGACAACCTCGGGCCCGTCAGGTTCGGGGAATCGGGACACCGGTTGACACTTTGGATACCGGGGCTGGGATCTACCCGCGGCCGGCGATGGCGCCGCCCGTGTTTCAATCTCGGCGAATCTTCACCACGCGCCTCAGGGTTCCGTGGGTCCTTAAGAGCAGGTCTAGCCCGCAACTGTGTGTACGCAGCAGAGACGGCTGCCCTACTTTGCGTGACTCGACTCGACGGTTGACCGAACCCTTTGTTGGTGGACAAGGGAAGGGATGAGAAGGGAGCAAAAAGCAACGACGACTGGGTGCCTTCGGCTTCGAAATCAGCGAGTCCAGACTTGTCACAAAATGTTAGTTTGATGGTTGGCCAAACTGGTGCTGGCTCCCAGCGCCACGGCGTTCTCTGGCTTTGTTGGGTCCTCAGCCATGGCCAGAGCTGTCTTGCCCTCATTATCGTCTCGTCAACGGGTACGGATAATTGGACGCTGCATTGGGGAGCGGCCCGATGATGCTTATTCTCGACGATGAGGAGGAGCCCAGCTGGAAAAGAAAGGGCTTTCCAGTCCAGGCGCGGCCAGTTAGCCGGCCTCCATCCCTCTCAACATCGATGCAACCACCTCGCCGCCCAATAGTTGGGCAGACCCTGCCACACTTTGTTCTCTATCAAGCGTTGCTGTCAATTCCTCGTCCCCGGAGTCTGGATCCCGTCTCCTGCTTGCTTTGGCGTCGAAGCTCAGGCCGCCTGTTAGTGCTGATGGCCACCACGCGAAAGCGCCACACGGTTCTACCATGGATCTATTGCTAGAGCTCTGGGAGCTGATGATGACCTTGAAATCTCGACGAGACCCATGGGGCGACTCTAGGGCCTCGTACGTGAGAGTTCGGAGCTGCTGGTAGGTACACCACAAGTCACGAGGAGAAGATCTCTTCCTAACCAAACTCTCGTTGCATCTCTCTCTCAGCCGTGTTGGTCGAGACGCTTCCTGACTACAGGATGCGGCCGTGCGGCGTTGTTGGCTCAACCCTGGATCCCTGGAATCCTTGATTCAAGGAACTCAGCTCCAAGGACCCGGAGCGTGGGTGATCACCCGAGCTAGGATGAGTTTGGTCCCAACGTTGCCGTGTCTCCCATTTCTTGGATGCTGTACATTCACGACGTTATTTGCTCGATTACGCGAAGCCAAGCCGCCCATAGCTCGAACCTCCCGTCCGTTCCCGCTTGGCCCCTTCCCAGCAGTCATGGCAAAGGAATCTCACACGCAAACACAGCTGGACCCTCACGTCCCAACCATGCAATTGCACAGGTGCAATTCTGATTGCTGCTTGGTCGGTTGGCTTGGAGTGGTCCATACGCCCTGTCTGTCAGCAGGAGCTCATGATTGGCTTCCATTCCGCAGGGACCGTGGTGATGATTGAGGATGGATAACGAACTGATCACCAATCTAGTTAACTTGACAATCGATCGTGGTTGTCCCAAACCAGACAGACTCGCTTGTCAGCCAACGACTGGCCCCCCTCCTTTCTCTCAGCACCACTGGCACTACCTGCATCTCGGTTCGAGAATGTGTGTCGCTCGCGCTGTTGGTTGTTGGCCTCCCGTCTGCCAGAGCCTCTTGGGGTCAAGGGTCTTGGCCACTCAGGATGACTAGCTCTGGCATGGCGCTGACTGGTTGCATCCCAAGATATGATGTGCCAATCAACAACTCGTCGGTGAAAACAGCGTGAACATGCATTGATCTGCACAATTGCTCCCTGACCGCCTCATAGCGTCGGCCTGAAGCTGAGGGGTCTAGGAGTTGAGGGGCTTGAGTCCCTCCCATCTCACATGTTCTCAGCCCTCCAACAACGCCGTGCCAGCCGTGAGCGAACAGTCAGTCTGAGAGCAGATTCATCATTCCTCTAGCCCAGTGCCAAGAGAGGCTATCGGGTGATGGAACGCCTCGTTCGGACTTTGGAAAATCCAACCCCGTGTCCTTGGAACGGTTCAAACACCAACGTCTTGATGCAGTCATACCCTAAGATCGGCAGACGTTCCACAGCAGCTTCATCGCGAGCTCCTTACCACTAACCAGCCGCTTGGCAAGCCCTCCGTTTCTGTACTACGCTAGCGGGAATGAGGCCTGGGCAAACAGCCAGCCAGGTGGTGGTGGCCATGCCCAAAGACCACCATGAGACGTTTCTTGGCCATCTGCATCTCGTGTTACACATACCTATCGGGACCGGACGGCTTTGTCCCGAGTCATATGGTACCTCTGCCCACCGCCTCGACCGCGGAGATGAGGAGAGCTCAACAATACGAGCTGCTCCAGACCAAGAGGCGAGGGGGTAGGTGCTGGCTGATAAACGGGCGTTGCATCCAGCTATGCGGTTAAGGTTCTGTCACCAGAACAAGATTAGGTTCATGGCAACATGGCAGACCCTCGCTGCCTCATTACGTCGTCAGCCACACACCGTCTTGTCAGCATCTGGCAACTCGTAAGGGGGTGATAACGCTCAAGCTCTAGACGTCACTCTATCACAGACACACGTGGGCCGGAGGTGATACTTTGACGACCTAACTTTTGAACATGTACCTAACAGCAACTCTCTGCCTACTTGTCTCAGTATCTCTTGTCAATCACTAAATTGTTTCACATCCTTCCCAGCAAGAGGAGAGGAAACATAGCCTAGGGGTGCATATCAGACCAGTACGTCACTCTGGGCAAGGCCTTCAGGAATACCGAGAGTTCCCTCTTTGGGCAGCCATTTTCTAACCGTGTAAGTCCGCGGAGAGGGTGTTGATACATTGGTGAGTTCGGAGAAGTGTATAATTGAAATTGTCATTTCTTGATCAAGAGCTCATTAGGCGGAAGCAGCCCTGCAGACATTCACACACCTTCAAGAAGACATAAGACTATTCATTCGATCATAGTCAGGATGTTGAAGTCGTGACATTATCGGTGACCGGGTATGAATGAAAGCGAATCATCTTGAATGTCCTGGTATCCAAGTCTCACCCACGGAGTGAGATGGGCAAGTAAGAAGGATATGGGACAAAGATATCAGGGGCTCACTTCTTCGGCTGGGAGCTAGTCTAAACGGAAGCCAAGGAGTCACGGTGGAATTATAATTTGCCCTGCAAGGGCACCACGTTCTCTCAATACTTCTGATCGACTAGGAGAGAGAGCAGCTCCTCAGTCACAGGCAAAGCAACGAGTATCAAGGTCCATGTTAACATCCTTTATTCTTGGTCATATATGTGTCTAGCACGAGATTCATCTGCGAATCTCCTATACAATATATACCAAGTCCGTCCTGTGTGTGTGTGTTTTGTCCACATCGTTCATGTGTGGCTATGGTATAGCCCCTGACTCCAACAATGGAGCAAAGCTGCTTGCTCTATCCCAAGGTCCTTTCCTTTCCAAGACAGCATGCGCCATGCCCCGTTCCTCTAGTCCATCGAGTATGCCCCTTGCTCGTTGTCCATGCCCATCACCACCCAAGCCAGATAAACCCAACCCAAAAAGTCGATATATAACTCCGGGCCGTGCTCGCTTTTGATGATCAAATCCGGTCTAATTCCAAACAATAATAAAAAAAGAAGCCAAGCCAAGTGAGGCCAAGCCAGTCGTGGCAAAGAGGAAAGAAGAAAGACATCCTCATGAGCCGATGATTAAAAGTACTAATGCAGAGTGATGCTGTCTGCGTCTGTAGTGATTGCTGCCTCGCGGCAGATGTGAGTTTGAGTTGAAAATAAAAATAGAAGCAGAGGGTATCGAGTCGTAAGTGTATGCCGAGATGGCGATCATATCAGAAGAAGAAAGGGTTGGATCGTGTACAAGATCCAAAGTCGTAACTAATTAAAAGGCGTAATAGTCCAAGGTCGAAGTGTATAAAAAAGGGGTTTGCAGCAAGTTGGCTGCGTCCAAGGTGCTCTATAGTAGAACATTTACCAGAGCAGCACCAGCAAGTGTCGCCATCAAGCCTACCCAAGAGGGACCAAAGCTATGAGCGGCATTGGTCTCTTCAGGGGGTAGGGTGCCATTGACAAAGTCCATGCCGCACAAAGTGTTGACTTGACGAGCGGCAGTTTCGTATGTGAGGGCGATGGGCTGAGACCGGTCCTCGGCTGCGGCGTGAAAGATGTTCATGGTTTCTTGAATGCACCAGCTACACGAGGGGTTGGTGCTACCGGGCAGAGTGAGGTTGTAGGGGAGGTAGTAGAAGTAAGCATTGGAGGCGGTGCTGGTGTTGGTGACGGCATTGGCGTAGCAGTACATGTCGTCATCGGGAGTCTGGAGGCAGGTTGCCTTGTACATCATCTCGTATGTCTTCATGCCGTAGAGGAACTGCTTGACGATGCTGTTTCCGTTGTCCCACTCCTTCTTGCAGTTGTCTGCCGAGGTCAGGTTCTTGGCTGCCGCGTCAAAGAACTCGGTGCAGTAGGTGACGTTGGCGGCACAGGTTTGGTCGAGAACACGGACAATGCTGAGGAGTTGCTTCTGGGCGTCGAAGAAGCCACGGGATGTCTGTTCACTGTTGTTAGTATCCGTGTTACACGGTTCACGGTGAGACGGCCTACCTGAAGCATCATGGAGAGAGGATAGCAGGCCTCGAACGAAGGATCGGCGAGGACGCCATTGAGAAACGAGGGGCAGTTGCTGTCCGAGGTGGTGGTGAGCTCCGCGGCCAAGTTCCCATCAAAGGCCTGAGGCAGAGGTGAGTTGGTTGAGGCGGCAGTTTGAGCTGTACGCTGGATGGTGACGGTTGTAGAGCTTGGCTTGGTTTTGCTGCTTCCATCCTTGGCAGGTGCCTCAGGGTTGGTGATCTTGTCGGGCTCTTCGTCATCGTCCTCATCCTTGCTTGATTCCCCACGGCGGTGCAGTTCATATCGGTTTATCGCAGCAACGTGGTGTCGTCGGTGTTGAAGGGAGGTGGCATATGTCTCACCTTGTGCCAGAACAGTTGAAGTGAGACATGCCAGAACGAGGAGCCAAGTCAGAGCAAGTCGTAGGCGGGGCGCGCGGGAGCGGGACGATGTAAGCCGGGGCTGGGCTTGTGAAGGGCCCTTGGAGGCGGATGAAGGTGTTGAGATCATGGCAAACGAGTGACAAGGCGATTGACGCCAAGAAAGGACTGATTGATGGTTGTGAGATGGTTGTTGCTATTGCGCACCGGAGGAAAGGTGGTTGCCAACGCAGATAGCGAGATTGGATGCGTGTTTCACCACGATGGAACCGGTTGGCTCGACAGGGAACGTGGTTGGCGGGGATTCAATGGTGAAGCACAGGCGAGCAGATGGACGAGGCGAAGTAAAGTGAGACGACAGATGGACGGTATTTATCTGGTTGGTTGCGTCGGAGGTTGTTCAGAGGTGTCGTCGCATGGCGCGTCTTTGGAAGCCCAGGATGCTCCACGAGGGTCGTGAATGGGATGATAGTTCCCAAGAGGCTGAAAGAATGGATGAATGAGAGGTAGTCGCGGGGGATACGACAGGCGTTGCAGCGTAGGCGAGTACAGTCTATTGAGAGAGAGCAGACCGGGCAACCGAAGACGAGGGAGGCAGGTCGCGATTGCGAGACGGGATTGGCCAAGGGGCAACGGTCGGTGGGAGATGAGATGGAGCCGTAGAGTCACCAACCAAAGCAGACTGGGTTGGGTCGGATCGGGTCGCGGAATCGGCGGCCAGATGGTGATTATCGATGGGGCCTCGGAGAGAAAAAGGGTAGGAAAAGCCAAGAGATGGTGCGTCCAGCAAAAAGGAAGGGAGAAGAGGCTCGCTACCGGGTTGCTGGAGTTGGAGTTGTCGACTTGAAAGCTAATGATCGTCGCGGGTGGGTGAGGGTTCAAGTCGGCGGGTCAGGGAAGGAGGGGATCGGCGGCGGCTCTCAACGGTTGCGCGAGGCGAGGGACGAGCAGGAGCAGGAGGCAGAAAAGGGAAAGAAAAGAAGGGAAAAAAGAGGGCGCCCAACGCTTGATGAAAAAGACGGAGAATGAGTGGATGAGGCGGGAGATGGGCATGGGAAGGGTTGGGCTGGACCGGGTTGTGTGAGTGGACGACGGCTCTTCCTAGGCACAAGCAAGAGAGAGGAAAAGCAGCAAAGAAGGACGATTCTGGACCCCGGCCATGACCAGAGTCGGAGCCAACGGCCAGGGCCAGGGACAGGGAACAGGGATTGTTTATAGCAAGAATGCAAGAGATGGATGGATGAAGCTCTGGAAATGGACCAGGGGTGATGAGGGACCCTCCAAGGCTTGCAGTAGCTCCCCCTTAGCGTGACGGTTTATTGAATGGAGCCCCTGGGCGGCCACTCTATCCGCATCAGCCAACTGTCGAGCTAGCCTCTCTGGGGCATGGACTGCGCAGGTAGCTAACGTGCGCTGGCTGTCCATCAACTTTATGAACTCCATGCTCATAAGAGACGATGGATTGTATATGTGACCCATCTTGGATCTGTGTTGGCAGCTGTCAAGAAGGAGGCCATTGTTACGCTGACCGACTTGTTGAAAGGGAGAGACAGTGAGTACAACATCAAGCAACTTATGCAAGGCTGGAGAGACATTGTCAGAAGAGGCTGAAAACGCTCCATCGAGAGACATGCCAAAAAAGAAAGAAAGCCTGTCGACGCCTGACGACGCGTCTTCAACAAAATCCCCTCATGTCTCATTCCCGGTAGACCAATCCTCCGAGCGGTGTTGCATTGACACGTCCAGGTTGCACACACACGCTCACTCTCACAGACACACGTCTGTAAACGACGATTAAATTCCCCCACATACAGAGAAAGAGAGAGACGCGACCTCTTCAAGGTTCGCGCGGCATTTTAGCCCCAACGGGCCAAGTCGTGGCACAAAAGGGGACAATGTCCAATCTCGCTTGAACCCATGTCGGAGCCAGCCACCATGGACAATGCGATGCTTTGGGGGCAAAAAATAGCATCCGTCCAGCCTCTAGCGTCGCATCGCTCTCCGCCTGTCACCTCATACCGTTCCTTGATTGAAAAGACTCACAAGTTGGGTCTGGATATGATGGATGCCGGGTCGGTTCATGCATGCATGCACGCAGACGGCTCGGCTCCCTCTCTCTCACCGTTTCGTTTCGTTTCGTTTCCTTGCCCCGTCGTCTTCAGCTTCAGGTAAGTCCCCGCTGGACTAATGATGGATGGCTTCTGTCTCTGATGGCCGTGGCTATTTCCGGTGAGTGAACCGCTAGTTCAGTTCACACAGGTCATTCATTGTCGGTGGTGGTGGTCATCGTCTTGGTCTTGGTCTTGGTCTTGCTCTGGCCCGTCGATGGCCCGTCGTTAGCTGCCCGGCCAGCTAGCTTACTGACCAGCGCATAAAAACCAGAAATCTCCACTAAACTCCTGGTTCCTGTTCCTGGCCAGGGATCAAAGTGGAGGGGAGGGATCCATCGATGACAACCTTGAAAAGAGACGGACGCTTGCTTGCTGGCGCTGCTGCGACGTACATTGCATGCCTCGCTGCCAGCAATTTCCCTCGAGCCGACCAATCACAGCCCCTCCTCCCCTGCCAAGAAAGCCTGCTTCCAACCCCACGTGCCCTGTCCTTCACTGTCTGTCTGTCCATCGAGTCAACGGCTTCCATCGTCCAACGCTTCAATCTGTCTGTGTTACGGTTACACTCTCGATGCAAGAGTTGAATCCTCGATCTTGACTTGACCGGCTTGGCATGCAACGGCCAGCCACAATGAGTCGCGCGTGTCCTTCTACGTAGTACCTATATACAGTACCTGCACCAAATAATACGAATGACTCCAGCAGTAGACGCATCATCCAAACACCAGATGAACCAAGGCCCCTGACTTATCCCGTCCCCATCCCATGGCTATGGCTATGGCGCCAATTCCACAAAAAACATATGTCCAATGTCTTGAACGCGTGTCTGTATCCATCCCACCGTAGTCGCCGCAGAGCCGTCCAACGCGTGCCGCCGCGACTACCGCCATCCTCGTTGCCGCCTGGAGCCACTACCCGCCGTCAGCACCCGTCGGCGTCGACGAAGATTGAATTCGACAATTCATTGTGCTCGGGCCTCGAGATAGTCGATGGTAGCGCACGCGCGGTCGCCGGAGCCAAACCAAACCTGCTGAAAATGCCCAGTTTCTCGACTGTCATGGTCCAGACTCTTTCTCCGTTCCCCATCCTGTCGATCAATTCTTCTTTTGGTCATGTCTCGACCCCATCTTCAGTTTGTCTTGCACGCCTGGGCCATGCGGCGGTCCGACGCCCCGGCTGTCTCTTCATCCCCTCTTGGCTGACAACGTTATCAGGGGTAGCTATGCCGACACCAATTGAGCAGCCCGCTCGAGATTGTGCATTAACGAATATCCAGCACCATTTGCTTATCAAGAGTTAATCAACCTCATCTAATGATTGCCTATTAAGCTGGGTTGCGATCTCAGTTTTCCTCGCCAACATCTTGGAGTCAACGTCGCTGGAATCCACAGAATGGCTTCAGTTGTCGTAGATTTGAGTGTATTCAACATCGAGCGGAGTCGACTGTTCAAATAGGTACAACCAGGAAAAAATTATAGACTGTATGGAGTAGATGTTCCTCATCATAGCTCCTTTTGGGGGAGATTTGCCGCCTCTAACAAAAGCCACGCCTCAACGCCGATACAATGCACATAACATCCTCCTTACTTCTGCTTCTCCAGACTTTGCAGGTTGACCAACTCGGCGTAACGCCCATTCTTCTTCATCAGCTCAGAGTGCGTTCCTTGCTCCACAATCCGACCTTGGTCAAACACGTAGATGATGTCCGCCTTCTGGATCGTGCTGAGACGGTGCGCAACCGCGATGGTAGTACGACCCTTGGCCGCCTTATCAAGCGCAGCTTGCACCACGTGCTCAGACTCGGAATCCAGCGCAGATGTTGCCTCATCGAGAAGCAGGATCTTGGGGTCGCGGATCAGAGCTCGGGCAATCGCAATTCTCTGCTTTTGACCACCCGACAGCAATGTGCCCTTGCTACCAACAACCGTGTTGAATCCTTCGGGAAGCGACACGATAAAGTCGTAAATGTTGGCTTCGCGGCACGCAAACTCGACGTCGGAATCAGGAACATTCTCTCGAGACGTTCCCAGGAGAATGTTCTCCTTGATTGTTCCCTGGTAAAGTGTTGGCTCCTGACTAACAAGGGCAATGTGTGAACGGTAGTCGTTAATGTTCAGGCCACTAATCTCCCGGTTATCGATGAAAATTCCACCAGATAGGGGGTCGTAAAACCGCTCCAGAAGTGCGATAGTCGTGCTCTTGCCGCATCCAGAAGCACCCACAAGGGCGATGTACTGTCCTGGTCGCACCGTCAGGTTGAGACCACGCAGGACAGGCTGCTCTGGTCGGGTCGGGTAACGGAAATGGACGTCACGGAACTCAAGAGTGCCCTCGACTTCGGGAAGACGCTCTCCGCTTTCCGACCAGGTGTCCACAACAGGTTGTCGGTCGAACAGCTTCTTGAGCTCCCCAGCAGCCTGATGAGCCTTGCCCATATCAGGGGCAAACGAAAAGATGGTACCCGCCGACTGTGCGCCGAAGATGACAGCCATGAAGCAGAGGAAGAACTGGAACATGGTGTACTCCAGCTTGCCAATCAGGGTACCACCGTACCAGAAACCGAGGGCCAAGCAGGCAAAGATCAGAGACTGTGATGCAGCATAGAGCAACGACGACTTCATGACCGAGATCAAGCTCTTTCGCTGCTGTACCGCGAGCGAATGCTGGTACTGCTTGAGGACATCTTCCTCGCGTGTCAAGGCGGCCACGGTTCGAATAGCTGAGATGGCCTCCGAAGCAAATGTAGCCGACGAATCGTAGGCAGCCTTGGACCGGCGCTGGAAGTGCGCGAGCATCCAGAAACGGAAGAATCCACAACCAAGGAGAACGGGAATCGTCGAGATGCAGACCAGTGACAGCTTCCATCCAATGGCCAGGGACATGGCGATGGCGGAAATGAGAGTCGTAGAGACCATCAGCAGCGTTCCCAGCGTCACACCGCTCAGACCAGCAACGTGTGTCGTCTCCGTCGAGAGGAACGAGGTGAGGGCACCAGAAGTGTTCTCATCACGGTCAAAGAACGACACATCTTGACGGAGCATAGTTCGGAAAGCACGATCTCGTACTCGGTGCACGAGACGCTCAGAACACTTGGCAAACAAGACACCTTGGATAATAAAGGCGAAGAGCTGGACGAAGGCGAGCATCACGTACATGGCGCTCCAAAAGTCCGAGTCCTTCTTGATGTGGTGGCGGTTGGTGTCAGTGAGGGGCTCGGATAAGACCACGATCTGCTTGGCAAAGAAAACTATCGCACGTATTAGTCAAGGATGGTATTGTTAGTTTCGAGTATTTGACGTACCGGCTTGGGTAGGGTTGCCTCCACCGCAGATGGCAGAAAAGAAGAGACCGATAAGCATCAGCTGCCATTCGGACTTGTTGAAAGAGGCAATGAGCTTGATCAACGTCCAGAGGCTGTACTTTCGCTCTTCTTCAGGCTTACGGCCCTGGAGAGCCACGCTGGATGCTGACTTGGTGGTCGTGGTACGGTTCAACTTGGCAGCGATATCGTCATCAGGATCAGCGACAATACCGCCCTTCTCCGAGGTCATCTTGCGGATAAGAGTCTCTTCCTCTTCATCAAGGGCCGCTTGCTCCTCGGCAGTCATCTCATCAACAGCAGCAATGTTCTGGGCAGACACAAGCTTGTAGTAAGCACCCTTCTTCTCCAGAAGATCGTTGTGGGTGCCTTGTTCCATAATTCGGCCCTCCGCCATCACCACAATATTGTGAGCGTCTCTGATGGTCGACAATCGGTGAGCGATGGTGATAGTAGTACGGCCCTCAGCGGCGTTCTCCAGAGCTGCCTGAACCACACCCTCCGACTTGGTATCCAGAGCCGATGTTGCTTCGTCCAGGAGCAGAACTATTTTGCGTTAGTCACATATCAGTTGGTTGGGTATTGCAATCTTACTCTTGGGGTCGGAAACCACAGCACGAGCGATGGCGATACGCTGCTTTTGACCACCTGACAAGAGGAAACCTCGCTCGCCAACATTGGTCTCATATCCTTCGGGAAGGGCAGAAACGAAATCATGAGCGTTGGCCTTCTTGGCAGCCTCAATAACAAGTTCCCGTTGCTTCTCTTCACTCGAGTTCTCGTGCGCGGTGCCGATCAGACCATAGCGAATGTTGTGAAAGATAGTTGTACCGAAAAGGGTGGGCTCCTGACTGACCAGGGCCATCTGCTGACGAAGCCATCGAAGGTTGAGCGTGGAGATGTCGCGATCATCCAGGTACACGGTGCCCTGAACGGGATCGTAGAATCGTTCAACCAAACCCACAATAGTACTCTTGCCAGAGCCGGAGGCACCGACCAGAGCAGTAACCTTGCCAGCTGGTATCTCCAGGCTAACATTGTGCATGACAGTCACTTCGGGTCGAGAAGGGTAGATGTGCTTAACATTGGACAACCTGATGGAGCCCTTGAGATGCTCAATCTTCTCACCTTCCTCACTCGAGGGGTCAAGGGGCGACGCACGGTCGATGGTGTTGAAGATCTTGGCAGCAGCAGCGATAGCGTTGGTGAAGGCTTGAAGGTTGGGCGCAACGTTTCCGAGGTTGAAAGCACCGATCATGACAGCCATGAGAATAGTCAAGATGTTGGAGAGCGAGGTCTCGCCGTCAATGAGAAACTTGCTTCCCTGCCAGAAAGCAAGTCCATAGTTGAGGTAAAGCACCATCATCATGCCAGCAATCATGCAAGCGATGGCACTCTTGACACGGAAACCAAAGAACTCGGCCTTCTTGAGATGGTCGTCATATTGGCGCGCAAGCCGCTCTTGGGTACCAAAGGCGACAGCGTTTCGGATGGAGCTGATGACCTCGTCGGCAAGACTACCTCCCTGGGCATAAGCTTCCAGACTCTGCTTGTTATACTTCATGATGAAGGTGGAACCGCCGCCCATGTTGAGCAGCAGGGCGACAACAGTGGAAAGAAGGATCAATGTCAACTTCCAATACTTGACGAAACCAATGACGAAAGCCGAGATGAAGGTAGCGAGCGCAGAAAGAGTGAGGGCAACCTTTTCAGAAATGCCATCCTGGATGAGGTTGGTATCTGAGGTGATACGAGTTGTGACCTCGCCGGCGCCGAGCTTGTCGAAGAAGCCAATGTTTTGTCGCATGCAGCTTTCAAGGTAGTGCTCACGAATCTTGGCTGAGATGTGCTCTCCGGTATAGATGAATCCCACAGTGCTGACCCAGACGACGACAAACTCGGCGATTCCGAGGTATACAAAGTACAACACAAAGTGGACCAACTTGTCGGTAAAGGCATTGTAGTCCAGCTTGTGGTTCACAAAGAAGTCCTGGAAAACACCCTGGAGGCTACCAAAGACAACAGTCATGAGAGGGAGGGCAGCACCACCTGCAATGGCGCAAATGGCCGACACAACGATGATGATGATGTCGTTGCGGGAGGAGTAGCGGTACAGCACGCCGACACCCTGCTTGACCTCGGGACTCACGACTTGGCGGCGCAAGATCTCGGCTTCGTCAGGAGGCAGATTCCTGAAGTGGTCTTCAAGGTTGTCGGCCTTGGGCGCCTGGACAACCTTGGAGTCTGCCTTTTTCAGGTCGAGCTTCTCGTGATCTGACGATGTTCCATGGCCAGGACGAGCAGTTTCTATGTCGGTTGATCCCCCGCGACTCGAGGAGGAGGGCCGCGAGGCGGTGCCAGCGGCCGTCTTTTCGGAGAATTCAGCGGCCATTGTGAGTGAGGATCAAGGTGTCGCGTTAGATGAGAGGCCGCGAATGGGGATGAATGTGAGAGCTGTAGAGGGACGGGCAGCGCCCTCGAGGAAAGTTGCGCAGGCAAAGCCCGAAAGTATGAGATCGTGGTCGTCGAGATCAGCGCGGCATGTGTATAATTGGTCGAGAACAAGGAAGCTACCGAGGGCGAGGCGTCATTACCCAAGAGACGAGCCACGATAACGATGCTCCAAGATGAGCGCGGTGCGATGAAGTCTCGAAGCAGCAGAGGTTGGACAAGCGTGGGGTGATATATAAATCCAAACACTAGCAATGAGGAAGATTGCGACCAGCAGGTAATAACAAGATCAAGCGAAGCAGCGAGGACTCGGGCGGGATACAAAAAGGGTCCCGGACGCAGCTACCTTGTTTAGCGTCGCCATCGTTGCGGGCCGGCTCTGGAGCCACGCCCCCCAGCGCCTCGCCAAGTTCTCGGCCGGCACAGTGCAACACGCCTTGAATTCGATTGCTCTGATGAGTTGCAGGGGCATCGGAGGGTCTCTGAGCTTTGGGAAAGAAAGCTTTGGATTGCAGATGCGGGGAGATCTCGGGGGCACACTGGGCTGATACTGAAAGAGGAATGCAGTTTGGCGCTGAAGCTGATTGTTTCTCAAGAATATAAAGGCAGCTTGTCGCGAGTTTCTCAATCAATGTTTACACATCTCCGATGCTCGACATCTTTTCCCTCTTCTGCCATGTGTCTCTGTTGCTTCTGCAACTGCTCACGACAGCATATGTGCTGCATCGCCAAGATTAAAAAGACCTGGGGTGATCCCCGACGCCCCCTCCCGCTCATTGGTCTGTTCGTCTAAGTGCGAGATGTCCGAGGCAAGGCATCAGGCAAATCAAGGACCAATTCACAATCAACCTCGTCAGCCAGCAGCGTATTCTACCATCCTTCGCATTCGTCGTATCTTCACGAGATAGCGCATCGCATCGATTGCGGCAAAATGAATGCCGACTCATCGACTCATCTTACAAGACGCATGGCATGTGTCTGTCTCTGACTGTCTCTGATTATCTTCAGCACGATTGGCTCCTGGTTGATTCACCAACCTCGGACTCTTGCAGAGCCCCGACACCCCGTAGTGGCGGCCAGAGACGAGCCAAGAGTCATTCAGCGGGCGAGTGGAGAAAGGGCTTTCGCGGCGTTCGAAACGGCTACCTCTTTCGGACACGGACCGGGGTTCCCCGATCCACTTTGCAGGACATCCATTAAATATTTCGCTCTCGCTTAGACAAACACGCGCGCCTGGGCTCTCGAGACGGACGCCTGCAATCTGGCATGCGAGTGTCTCAACTACAGAATGCGTCACTGCTAATATAAGATCGGCACCTCGGCACCACTGGTGTGGTTACTGTACCCTGCAGAGCGAGGGGTTTCGCTTTCGCTCTCGTGCGGTCTGTCGGGTCCGGCTTACTCCATCCTTTAACCCAGCAACTTTCCTCCGGGCTTATTCCCAGGCCACGAGCTTCTGGAAAGGCTTGGCTTTTTTGGGGTCATCGGGGGTCAGCCTCGAGGTATCACGCACGTTTCGACCAGAGGTTCGCTCAAGTCCCCATGGTGTATGACAGATGTGTCGCATTGCAAGACACAAACCGTTGTGTTTCGGCAGAATAGCACCTCGATGAATGTCGAGTAATCACGTTCAAGTGGCACCGTAGAGACTGTATGTGGATCAGTCATTCCTTCGCATTCTCGTTTTCCTCTTTTAGGGGAAAGCGAGTCATCGGGAACCAGAGATCGGTACGGAGTACGGGGCATACGACCGACAGCCCGGTCTCCCATCTTGATCGGGGATCGGCCACGTTCTGTCCCCGGTTCCCGTCTGGCCGGACAAACTCTTTTTAAGGCCGTAATCTCCTGGCCCAGTCAGAGCCTGCATCTGACACGGCCACCTTCAGCATGAAGCATTTAAACTTGGCCGTCGGTGAATCCTTGCACCGAACCCCGGTCTCTTCCTGATATTCATCCGTACTCTGGCCCATCAGAAGAGTTTGAGATGTGCGCTGCCCTGAGGGGTTTCGCACAGCACACCAGGTCTGGCGAACCATTCGCGAACAGCAAAAACGGAATCAAGAATTGCCTGAGTACGTATGCTGACCAAGGATCGGGTATCGGCTTAAAATGCATGAGTTGAAAATACAAAATATGACCCGAAAAAAGGGAGCCTGGCAGCCTGGAGGCGATGGAGGTAACAGCTGTCGCTATTGACACTCCCACAGCACAGTGTTTCGTTTCAGCTTCTTGCACTGCTATTTTGCTCCGACTTTCCCCAGCCCATCAGCCCTACCTACGTCCAGGAGATCAACTGACGCGCGAATACGCGTGTCAAGGCACCAGACTTTCCGATGTTGCGTTGTCTTCGGTACTGTATCGGTTAGGTCTATATAAGGTTTTGACTCACCGTGAGTCTTCGAGCTACTGTACCGGCGACTGTCATCTGCCATGACAGTAGCGGTCTCCAGGCGTCTACGTAAACCACAGTTCTGACGGCCATGTGGCGGTTACCCTGACGTCCAATACGGGTTGAGAGGTAGGTCACTGTCGAGGTCAACCTTCCGCTATCTCAAGGAGAGCTTTTGGCCGCGGCCTTCAATACAGTTCTCACGCGTTGGCTGTCAGCCATGTTGAGTAAATTTGACGGTTGCTCAGGGTAGGTGGTTACGGTTAAGCTGCGCAAATCCTACGGATGTTTATTAGAGTTCATGGTGTTCAAGGCGACAGTTGAGGATAATTGAGCTCTCTCTGTTGCAGAATCTCGCCGAACTACCTGCTAAGGGGTTTGTAAAGCTTCTATTTAATAGCTGTTTTGTTGTAGATCCAATCAGCAGGCTACCCTTCAGTACCCAGGTACGCCGCAACCCCAAACCAACCGAGAACAACGTGCGTTTACGCCGACACCAGGTCTCCGCATGTATCTATTCTGCCAAATACTGTAGGGTCATGCAAATGTTGATGTGGATTCAGTGTCCCTTCCACTACCCAGGTATGTTGCCACGAATCGGTGCCGCTATTCGGGGCCATTCGGATTGCCATCTAGTTGTCAATGTATGGCCGAGAAGCCCTGGTCTGCCAAGGTCTATCGTAACCAAGACATAGGATCCCGTTGAAAATAAATACCAAGACAAGTGTGCTTTTCTTGCGCATCTTGAAGGCATCGAAGGTTCTAGGGTGGGCTAGGCCAACACCTTGCTCCACTGAACTGAGGCCGGGTGTCAGGCGGGTCAAAGGTTCATTGATGATAGCAACAAGGAGCCCATTGAAAGAGTTCTTTCATCTTGCTAGAAACTGAACGATAAGTGTGCTACTTAATTTTCATAAAATAGTAGTTCTTTCAGCCTCCTCCTTGTCTCTAATCCTTCTGGTCTTGTTCGGTGCACCATACCTGGGTCAAAGGAAGGCCACCAAAGGCTTATCGCAAACCGTCATAGCGCCAACATCCATTACCTATATAGAGCTTCACAACCTTGATAAAAATAAAAAAACAAGAATCTATTCACAGCCTTCAAGCATTTCCGTCTTCTTATCACCAACAGCACATCCTGACAAGACCGCCCAATCAGCCACATTGCTTCCGATAACACTCGGCTCGTTTTCAGCTCTGCCACTTTTGCGTTGCCACTGGCACGTGTTCAACAACGCCCCTCTTCCAGGTTGCCAGCTCCAATTCGTGCGTGGCCTCTTTTCTCACCACTGAACTTCCATCCTACTTCTCAACAAAAGTCGCCAGCTCAAACCGCCCATCTCCCATCAAACTCTGGGACCGAAACATCTTAAAACCCGGGCCTAGGCTCGTCATCTTACAACACATCGAGACACCGCGTCCAAGACATTGATACCCCGCCATCATGATACCCAGTCTGTTCGCTCTTTGCCTTGGCCTCCCGGCCCTGACGCTCGCCGCTCGTCAGCCCAAGGATGCCATCAAGCTCTCCGACGTCAAGTCCCTTACCCTCCGCGGCAAGGGCGCCATGACGAACCACCGTCGCGTATCGGCCATTCCCCAGCTGCGCTGCGTCTCGCGCGGCGCTATCTGCGACCTCTACGAAATCGACGTCATGCGCTGCACCAACCAAGGCTCCTCCTGGGGCGATGAGGACATCGAATGGAGCTGCACCGCGTCGCTCCCCGAGGAGCTCAAGCTCGGCAGCACCGACGTCATCTGTGAAGGATATGCATACCCCGACGACCCCTACGTCCTCAAGGGCAGCTGCGGCGTCGAGTACCAGCTCGCCCTGACCAGCAAGGGCGAGCGACGATACCCCGACATCGCCAACGGCGGCTGGTTCAATGACGGTCGCGGTGGCATTGACTGGGGCGCTTTGGTCTTTACCATTATCTTCGTTAGCATTCTCGGCTGGATCATCTACTCGGCATGCTGTGTGGCCCAAAGGAATACTGCCAACAACAACCGTCCTCGACGTCGACCAGATGGCTGGGGTGGTCCTGGTGGATGGGGTCCTGGATGGGGCCCTGGCGACGACCCTCCTCCTCCGTATCCCGGAACGAAGCCTCAAAACACAGATAGTTGGAGGCCAGGCTTCTGGTCCGGAGCCGCTGGAGGAGCTGCCGCTGGATACTGGGCTGGTAGCCGCAACAGCAACAACAATAACCACTGCCACCACGATAGCAATAGTAATTACGGTAGCATTGGACGTGGAGGTGGAGGATGGAATTGGGGTGGATCAGGATCATTATCTGGCTCTAACAACTCTAACCGCCATGAAAGCACTGGCTTCGGTTCAACCAGCCGACGCTAGGTGTGCGTCTTATCATGTAGCTCATCTTGTTGACATCACGGCCATGGCACAATCATCAATCAAAGGTATTTCATCGCATAATCGACTCTTCCCATTTATCCTGCCAACTCGTACATCGCCTCATAACCACGACCCGTCTGAAGACTGCCACCTAACTACCAAGTATATACATGCAAGCAGCGAGACGCCTCATGCGGCCGCTGCCAAATAAAAGTACACGGACGACTTTCCAATTGTAGCCATCTAGCCCAGAGAAGAAGAAAACCGTCAAGATAGCCATAGCCTGTCCAGGCCGTATCACCCACCCAAGCTCTAGAGGGCGGGTTCCATCCAGCACGACCTACCGGGCGGACTATCCCGGAAACAAAGGCTCAAGCAAACCGAACAGAATAGCTCTTGACGGAGAGGATTAACGAAGAAAAAGAGGTATCGCGGCGTGTGTGGTGAAGAAGCAGGTTCTGGTCGAGGGGAGGGTTTCGTAGGGCTTCTCTGGCATTTAATGATGTACGGACATAACATCCATCTTGTCAAATGCTCGAGAGCAGGTGGGACATTTGCGCATGCGGTTGCTGATGCGGTCATCAACACACTGGTTGCAGAAAAGGTGGCCACATGTCTTGAGTGCCGTGTTCTTGAAGTTGTTGCGACAAATGGTGCACAAGGCAAAGGTCTGTTGCTGGGTTAGCCAGTGCAAAAAAGATCAACATGTAAAGCAAACTTACTCGAAGCATCTCCTCCTCTTCGGAGGAATTGCTCAATGCCTTGTTCTTCCACGAGTCGCGATCCTTCTGCACATGCTCGATTCGCACCTTGAGCTTTTCCACTTCTGTCTCCTGCATAGTGTTGCGCTCTCGAACCACCGCAGATGCCGCATCCTTGGACTTGACCAGGTTCGTTAGGTCGTTGACTTGCTTACTGAGCGAGTCTGTTCGTCGGACTGCCTCCAAACTTGTCGCTTCCGCCCTCTTGTTCTCACTGACAAGGCTGGCGTTGGCCTGCTTTAGGTCCGCCAGTTGCTTCTCCAGATTGCTGAGCAGGGTCCGGTTCTGCATCTCAAGTTCCTTGAGCTGCGCAATAATCTCTGAGCTCTTGCTGTTCTGGTGTCGTAGGGAACGAATCTCGTTGTTCCGTGTATCCGCGTCCTTGCGGGCGGCAAAGTACTTCTGGTCCGCCTTGCTCTTCTCGGCGATCAAGATGGTCATGCGCTCCTCCATAGCGCTCGAGTCCATTGCCTTTCTATGAGCAAGCTCCTTCATCTTCTTGTATGCCTTTTCTATGGCCGGCAACTCCAGGTTGATTGAATCGAAATCTTGCTGCAGCTTCCGATATTTCAGGCGAAGCTCGTCAACCGTCAAATTTTCGTCGTCGGGGTTGAATTTCTCTTGCTCCACGCTCGACGTGAGGCGCGAGAGCTCAAGCTCGAGAGCCGTGATTCTGTCGTCTTTGGCAGATGCGAGATCCTTGATCTGCTCCATCGATCCTCGCTCCTGCTCCAGTCTCGCTTTGCTCTGGGTGTTTTCGGCCAAAAGTTCGTCTCGGGCTGATCGCACTCGGGCAAGGTCTTGATCTCGGGACATGATCTCAGCTTCCAGTTCCTGCGTCACTTGGTTCGCATCTGCCTCGAGCTGACTTCGGAATGCCGATCTCTCCGCCTGCAGCTTCTCGGCCTCCTCACGAAGCTGCTTGTTCGTGGCCTCGAGCGTGTTGATACGTTTGATGAGATCCTCATTTTGGTTCTTGAACTGTTTGAAGACATCGGTCCGGATAAAGTCCTCGTCGGTCAGGGTGTCCCTTTTCGCCTTTAGAGTCGAATTTTCGTCCTGCAAGGTCTTGATCTCTGCTAGAATGGCATCCAGCTGTTCCTTTTGCTTCGTAGCCGCCGCGGTCGCTTCCTCGTATTTCAGCAGGATCTCGCCAGAATTTCCATTGGTCTCGCCACTCTCAGTCCCCGCATCGCCAGATGCCGAAGGTCGGGTAGCATTAGCGAATGCTTGTTGCTCCAACTTCTGCACTTGAGAACTCTTTGCCCGATCCAGCTTCTTCTCCGCCTTGAAGTAACGCAAAGTCGCGGCGTTGAGTTGCTCTGAGAGTTGGTCCTTTTCGCTGCTCAGTCGGTCTAGTTTGAACAAATATTCCTTTTGCGCCGCCAACAGGCCGGAAACCTTGCTCTCCAGTTTGGACACGCTTGGGTCAATGCTACCTCGTGAAGCAGCCAAATGTGCGAGGAGCGATTCCGCTTTCGACTTGATCGACTTGCCCTTGTCCTGGAGATGTTTCTGGAAATCGTGTAGGTCCTTGAAGCTCACACCGCTGAGGTATGGGGGCTCTGCCGCCGAGTCAGCAGAGGTAGGATGGGGGTTGTGGGGGTTCATACCGGAAGGAGTCGAGGAGGTTGTATCTGAATCTGCAAGGAGTTCGATCTCCTCGAGGACCTATCCAACAATCAGCCATGTGCCGAGTCGAGTCGCGTGCCAGATAAACCTACCTGTCGCCACCAGGCGTCAATGATTCTCAGGTGATCGTCATGATGTACGGATCGTTTGTGAAGTTCCTCAAGTCGCGACTCATAGGTGGCTGCCTTGCGACTATACTCCTGCATCTGTCGATAGATGGCGCCCTTTGTGTAGGCCTGGTAACCGAGGTCAGCGGCAATTTCGTCTCCACGCGTCGACAAAGTTGTATGATATGGATTGCAGGTGTGGTTGGGCGGGGGCGCGGCTCAGCAGGTGCATTGCAGATACACTTCCGAGCCGAGGACTGCTGTCGCCGGGAGCGAGCGAGCATTTCACTGGCTTGGTGAGCACTACCGTCCAGGACCGTCCCCGACAAGAATGGCATGGCACGAAGCCTGAGAGCAGAGCACAAGCCTCTGAGATGAAAGGCACAAGACGGGAGAGAGGGGGAAATGGCAGACGGGCGGGCGCTCGATCGATCGCTCGAGCATCTGCGGTAGAAAAGACAAAGACAGTCGTGTGACAGACACTCACCTCGATCCAACTCTCCTCTTTCATCTCGAGGGAGTCATCCTTGGCCTTGGAACCATTGACGGCGACCCTCTTGCTCGGAGGGGCCAGGTCGTCGGCGCTGCTGATGGCAGGCCGCTTCCTGTCCTCCATCTTGGCGAGCGTGGATGGACGGGGCGACGCAGAGGGGGTGGCCGTGAGAGGCATCAGAAGTCGCGTAGCACAGGGCAGCAAAGAGGGCGCGAGGCACAGGAAAAGCGACGGATCGGTCGTGGGAGCGCAGTGAAGCCAAGTCCCGTCGCGAGCCTGGGCGTGCGGGCGATCATCAAGAGGTGGCGCGGGGAGGGCGTGTTGTGATGATGGAACGTTCCCTCGGGCCAGGAGTTGAAATTTCGAAGTTGAGTCGCAGTCCAAGAAGCGCCCGGGCGTCTCCACCTTGAATGGTCAAAGGGGCTTAGTGAAGGGCTAACCTGATTGGGACATGTGGAGCCTCTCGTGCTTCTCGTGCCTCGTCCTTATCGATTCCCATTCCCTCTCATGAGCGGTTAATCCTCGCTCTGGGCACTCTGCTGGGCCCGGCCTCTCCACCATCCCGCATTTTCTCTGCATTTTCCATGAGTTTTCTGCAGAGGGTCTTTTTTTTTCCCCTTCGTTTTCAAACCTTCGGATCTCCCCTCGCGTTGTTGAAATGACCATAATATTCTGTACTTTGGATCGCGATACATACATGGCAAAAGCTTCACATTCACAATGAGTTCCATGTTCAAGAAGAAGGGAGGGCCTGCCTTCAAACCGAAGTTCCCTCCCCGTCGCCCCGCGGGACCGGCACTTTCACAACCTAAGCCAGCACCTCCTCCGCCGCCGCAAGTTCCTGTTGCTGAACCCGAGCCTCAGTCTGAGCCTCAAGGAGCTTCCGACAAACCCCTCACCGAAAAGTCCACTGTCGAACCCGTCGAGGCGCAATCCCAGGACTCTCATCAGGCACCCCGCCAAAAGTCTCCGACCCCGCCAGCGACGATCCCAGATCCTCCAGAACCAAGCCAGAATGTCGCAACTCAAGAACCCCCCTTGGCGCCAGCGTCGCAAGAGATCCCTCACGAGCCCGATACTCAGATTGGCGAAACTCGAATAGAAGAGGCCCCTATAGCCGCAACGACCGAGACAACATCACAATCAAGCGCTCCAGTGCCTGTTCCCACGAGCATACCAGAACCAACCCAAGCGCCTGTCGCGGAGAGCGCAACCCCACAGACAGATGCGGCCCAAACAGAAGATGCGGATAATGCGCCTTCTGCTGTTCTGCAGGCACCAACTCCAGATGACTCAGAGGGCCCGAGCGGAACGGAACCTTCCACAACACCATCCGCTGACGCAACTGAATCGACTTCGACGCCATCGACCGAGGCCCAGAACCCCCCCAAGCCGGCTCGAAAACCGCGAGCGAGGAAGCAGGCTACTCAAGCAACCCAAGATGGGACGGGCGCGGATGGAGAGACTGCGCGACCCAAGAAGCGCCAGCGAAAGCCAGCTGAGGAAGGCGCAGCACCAAAAGAACCAAGGAAGCGCAGAGCGCCCGCTCAGAATGGAACGGCCGCGCCCAGGAACCGACGAGCACGCTCAATCACACCAGAAGATTCCGAGAGCCAGGTGGTGGACCTGCAGAAGCTCAAGATGTCAGATCTGACCAGGGATCTGCACATTGGTAAAAAGTTTAGTCGACATGATGAGCTGCGAGAGCGGGAGCGACGTGCTAGGTTGAAGTCGAAACTTGGGACCGAAGGTTCACGCGACAGTTCAGCAACCCCTGAGGCCAGTGGACAGGGTGAGAAGACGGGCAGCCCGGTAACTCAGTCAGGGGATGCGTCGCCAGCCTCCTCGGGCCCAGCACCGCCCTCTGGTCCGCAGTTCCGCATTGTGGACGGACAGATTGTGGTCGACCAGAGCTCTCTGACGGTGGATCGACACGCCCGAGCAGCGGCCGCACGGGGAGACATGGAGATTGTTGAGGAAAACGACTTTACACGGCTCATCACCAGTAACTCGTTCATGAACACGTCCAAGCTCAGGGGCCCCAACATCTGGACCGACGCGGAGACGGAACTCTTCTACCGGGGGCTGCGCATGTTCGGCACCGACTTTGAGATGATCTCCAAGATGTTTCCCGGCAAGCAGCGGCGGCACGTCAAGCTCAAGTATAACCGCGAGGAGCGGCACTGCCCGCGCCGCATCGATGCCGCCCTCGTGGGGGAGAAGACTGTCAAGATGGACCTCGACGAATACAAGGCCTTTACCGGCAGCGAGTTCGAGCCCGTCGAGAACATCGAGGCCGAGCAGCGCAAGATACAGGAGGAGTACGAGGCTGAGCAGAAGCGCATTGCTGACGAGCAGGCCGAGATTATGCGCAAGAAGCGCGAGGAGCTCTTCAAGGACGACGACGAGGGGGATGCCAAGAAGCGCAAGAAGAAGAAGAGGCAGACGATTGTCTACGGGCTTAACGGGGAGCCCATTACCCAGGATGACTGAACACACAGGGATTGAGAGCGAGGTCAAAAAGGAGAGGTACACGGAAAGGGGAGGAAACCCAGATTCGAACGGCGCAAAGAGGCAAAACATCACGATACCCATAGGGTCTTTGGAATTGATTAGGTAGGCAAGGCAATTGGGCGGCTGTGCTTGGGGGTTTTTGGAACGAGGAAGCAGTCTCTACAGGTTACAGGCATTGAACATCCATTTGCTATTGAGTTAGGAAATACAAGTCCACTGGTATAGCTGAAGCTCGACTCGGCTCAGACATGATTGCGTGTAGATGGATAGGCGACAGACTAGAATGAGGCCACAACTGTACGTAAAAATATTGTATTCATCAATCTCATCGGCTGTCTGTGCTACCCTGCCCTTGCAAACATTCAAGGCCAAGCAGAATCCCCACGCCTGACGCCGGCGCATCTCGTCGTGCTGATCACGACTTGCGAGGCGGCGCCAGGGCGTTACCGCGGTATTTTCGGGTCAGAACGCCGTATGCCTACCCATATTATGTTGGCAATGCCTGGATATGCTCCATTCCCTCCCGATTCGTAATCGTAACACGCGCTATCCCGAGCAATTCACCCTAACCCACCTAGTTGCCAGGTCCAGTCTCGTCGTCGTCCGGTTGGTCAAAGAGGAAGTTGGCGGCAAGCTCTTCGTTCTTGTCGCAGGCGAAGTAGGCCTGAATGGCCTGGTCTCGGTCGAAGCCGAGGCGGCACAACTGCAGCTGGGTTAGTGACCTTGTCAGGGGTTCAGTTTGGGTGATTCTTACCCTCTCGATAGCATCGCGCTCCTCCTCGGTGACAGAAATAGCCTGGGCACCAGGGGGCAGAGGAACATCGTCATCGGCATCTTCGCCAAGGAGCTGGAGGAACTGATCGGGATTCGAGGCAATAAGCTCAGCCAGCTGAGGGTTGCCGGCACCAAGCTGCTGGAGGATGGGCTCGAGCATCTGCGGTTGTTGCTGGACAACCTGGCGGAGCTGCTGGAACTGGGCGTTATGTCGCAGGAAGTCGAGGTTACCCAAGTCACCACCCTGACCAGCAGCAGCCGCAGCAGCAGCCGCGGCGGCGGCTTGGTTGCCACCGCTTCCTCCCCGACCAGAACCGCCTCGCTGAGCAGCAAGATCGAACAAGTTGACGTTACCACCCTCATCACCGCCATGAGCGGCGGGTTGAGCGGCAGGGGCCTGTCCTGCAGAGGCAGCATGGTGCTGCTGCTGTTGCTGCTGCTGCTCTTGCCGGATGTTTTCGGGGATTCCCTAAAATCGAGTTAGTGACCGCGGCTTGTGAAAATGCGGGGTGGTGAAACCAACGGTCAGAAGATATTCGACAGCACGGTCAGGGTTGTTGAAGGCAGCGCGCATGGCAGCCTCGATCTGGCTCCTCTCAAAACCCATGGCCTCCATGTTGGCAATCGCCTCGGCACGCTGAGCGCCCATGGCCAGGCCCGAGGGCTCATTTGAAGGAGCGCCGGATCCGGCTTCGACAGAGCGCTGGGGGGTGGGAGTCGCAGGCACAGCAGCCTGATGCGATGTGGACTGGACAGGGGCGGCGGGAGCGGCTGGAGTGTTGGCGATAGGCTGGGCGGGAGTCGCAGGAGGAGCGCTGGATTCGGCCGCGGGAGCAGCGGGCTTGGGCTTGGGCTATCGCACGAGGTGTCAGTCAGTCTCGGGCCGGGGTGGCAGAGAGTCTGTGTGTTGCAAACCTTGTTCACCATGCACACAACGAAACCCTTCTCCTCGATGTTGTAGGAGGCGACGGTTTCCTCATCCTTGAGGATCTTGCCTTTTGTCGAGGTTAGTGGAGGTTGATGTGCCGTGGGGGTCCATGTAAATACCCGAGTAGATGAGCTTCTGTAGCTTGGGGTCCCAGCCCTTCTCGGCCGAAATCTTTTCCTTGACGGCAGAGATCTGATGGAGTGTTTGTCAGTCGACTGGAGGTCCAGTTTGCGCGGCCGCGATGAGCGATGGGTGATGGGCGTAAGTAAACGCGGGGTGGGCGTACCAGCTCGGTCGGTTCAACGTCAAGCGTGAACTTCTGCTGCTTGAGATCCTACGATGCACAGTTTGGTCAGCTATTTCCCGGCAGGTGATCGTAGAGCAGATCTAGATCTGGCAGCGACGGATGGTTTTGAGGCTGCGGCTGCGGCGCAAGTGCCGGCGACGTACTTTGAAAGTGACCTTCATGATGGGCGAAAGAGTCTGCAGCTGTTGGGTGAGGTGGGGAGGTGGGAGGCGAGAGGCGAATAGCGACGCTGGAATCGGAGCAGCTCTACCTCGTCTGTTGCGGGCTCGGCGGGGGAAAACGGAGGGAGCGCAAGCTGTCGCGGCGTAGGCGTGTCTAGAGGAGGTGTCGAGAGAGGTTTGAGGATCGAGGGAGAGGAAGAAGAACAGGATCGGTCGGGCGCGTGGAGAAGTAAAAAGAAGAGGATGGGAGGGAAGACGAGGGAAGCTAGGTTTGGTAGGCAGGTAAGGTAGGTCAGTTGCAGGCGTTGACGTTGACGGGACTGACTGCCCGGCTGTGGCCAGTGACAGTGGTCAGTGTTCAGCGTCTGCGGCGGGGAGTGCAGGCGGGGCTGAGCAATTGGAAGGCTCTCGCTGGCCTAGCCCTAAAAGGGCCTAGAACGACCGTGTTCCACCCCAGGCTACCAGTGGCGGTGCGCGTCCAGACTGGACGATTCAGAGCATAACAGTACAGTAGCTACGCTGCTATCGTGGGCGGCTGCCTGTATTCCCCCACGGTATCCCACGGCATAGGTAATTGCATAGACCAGGTCAGGGTCATCCATTACATATTCCACCAGTCAATGTCCAGCCTCGTCTCTACTATTTGCAGTTGCTGATGTTCTGAATTACGCCGTCACTCATTGGCTGCTGTTCTTTGTCTACCTCTACCTACCTAAGCAGGTACCTACTCCATAAATCTCCCTCAGCCGCATCAGAACATCTGCAAGACATCAACAGACAAAAACTTTGTCTGTCCACGTGTATGCACTATGGAACACATAGCCCTGTCGTGACTTGCCCATCACAGCATCGCCGTGCAACGCGGAGAAAACTTTGATGAGACAGTTACCTGCATGCCAAAGGTCAAGCTCGCACCACTTTGCCTTCATTGACAATGGATCCATCAAGTCAAGATGTCAACGCTATCCAAGCTCAACCACTCATACTAGAACATTCTATATCTAGTAGTAATACCCACGGGCTGGCTAGATCCTTTAAATATTCAACCTAAACCCTTTGAACGTGGCTAGTGCCCTGCTGTCTAAAAGGCATTCTACTTTTAACTATAAGATTACGGGGTGCTATCACCAAGTGAAAATATAGATTCCAACAGAGGTTTATCAATGAGTCTAATCCAAAACAGACAAGAAAGATAACAAGGTGCCCATTGCCAGGCATCCATGTCCGCTTCTCTTGACGAGTCCATCATTCACCATTCCCGTCCAGCTTGTCCACAATCGAAGACCGTTGGGGTCGGGACTGCATTGACCATTCATTTAAAGGAGCATCAAATTCTCTCTGCTCGAACCCTTGAGTCTGATATCCATCTTCAAGCGCTTTCATTTCGCAGATTCTACGGTTCCCAAAACTTTGCTGTGAACTCCAACTCCGCTTGCCAACACTGACAAGGTTCGAAGGAGGCAATGACCTTGCTAGGCACACTCGGCGATGGCACGCATCGATAAGATACTACTCAAAGATATGCAGCCGACCGCTCTCCTTAACCATCAAGCATCAGACGTTGAAAGCTTTTGGGTAAGGTTTGGGGGTAGGGTCGACGAGCTAGGTACGTAGAAACACTCACCCGAAGGAGACGAGGTCAAGGGGCATAGCTTTCCTTCCAAAGAAACGAGTCGACAGAGCCTGTCCTGAAGCCCAAAGCAAGAGCTTTGCATTGGATAGTTGAACAGCGGGACAGATTGTTCCTCTAATGTACACTCTGATACATGACAGTTCTCTTCAGTGACACAAGAGAATTCAGACTCATCTCTTCAATAGACCCAACAGGTCACATTTGCACAAGAGAAAATGGCAAAGTTGTTAAGTGGTGATGGATGCTTGATTCAGCTATCTAGGTAGTTGCCGTCGTTCATTGACTCGCGCCTCGGACGCGAAGACGGCCCTGTAATCATGTATATAAACGCCTCGCTGTTTTCCCTTCCTTGGTATAATCCTAATCCCGCCCAGCCAATCCACCAAGTTCTAGATGGACTCGAGTCTGGTTTACCATCTAAAGATCCCGCCGCCCAGTAGAAAGAATAGACAAAGGAAAGATGGATTCAAGCAAATGCCAATCCATGTCATGGTCCGCCTGCTGAAATCCCTATATCGTCGCGCACATATTCAATCGTCGTTAAACATTACCGTTACTTGCGGTAGTCGTCATCAGTTCTTCTTCCCGTTCTTTGCTTCTCCCTCGCTATCACTGTCCGACCTAACCTTGCGGCTGTTGTATCCGGTCCAGCTTGACCGAGACCCAGCCCCCAGTACCCATTCGGGGATTGGGGGGGTTATCGGCCGCTCTGATGAAGTTTGTGAGGATGCCTCCGCTTCCGTCTCCTCCCGGATGCTGGCCTGCTCGTCCCTCAGCCTCCGTGAATCCATACTGTCTCGGTGACTAAGTGGACTTGGCACCACCGGGTTGCTGACGGCGCGCATCTGGTTCAGTGATCGGAGGCTCTGGCGATGCGTGATGACCTGTCCAGCGTTGGGAGAGGCTACGACGACCGTTCCAGGGGTGGCAATCGGGGGTGGCGTGGGAGAGTCGGATCTGAAGAGAGGGTGGATATGGAGCTCGCTCATTGAGGGTTGAGGGCTCAGTGTTGGTTCCCGTCTGGAGGGCACGGGGCTGTAACTGCGGCTTCGAGTCCGGATCCTTGGGGGCTCGAAGGGCATTTCGTGGTTAGGGCTAGGCGTCCTGCTTGCAGTTGGGCTGCCGGGAATTGTCTCGAGGAAGTGGCCCTTGGTCTGTGGAGGAGGCGTTGTTGCCTCCATCACTACTTGGCGGTTCTGGGTGTCAACAGATGATGTGTCCCAGGTGTCGAAGGCATCCTCGCTGGATCGGTGGACGTGTGATTCGACTGAAAGAGGCCGTCGAGTCTCGGTTGTAATGAGCTGCGTCTTAGAAGTCACAGGTCGGATGGCGTTAGAGAGTTGAACCTTGATAGAAGTGATGGTTCCGGCCCTGGAGCGTCCACCGATGGATGGAGGGGGTGTTCGAGAGTCCATCGAATTCATCATCCGAGGAGCAGGATCCGGGTCCGGGGTCTGGCTGTAGCGGAGAGACTTGACAGAAGACTTGGCGCGGAAGGCAGCTGACTGGCGGTCCTCTTCAAGTGTGTGAAGTGAGAGGGCCTTTTGGTCAGAGTGCCGGACGAGGTAGAAGTGAACAGAAAGAAATCCGGTCTGGAGAGCAAACCCAATACCGAGAGCGACGGAGAGGCCGACAAGAAAGCTTTCCTTGTTCGCCCCGAGGAGTTTCTCGCTCTTGTCGAGTGTCGATTTGCTCAGTTGAATGAGAGTAGCCACTGTTGCAACAGTGGCAAAGAGAATGGCCAGGAGGCACGCGCCGTAGTCGACGCCGAGGCATTTGATTGACCAGTATCGAAATGAAGCTGAAGCGTATGATGAAAGAAACCAGCCGAGAGCAACGAGGACAATGGCCTCGAGGACGACCGAGACCTGCGAGAGGGTCCGACCACTTGATTCCCCAGGAATATGAAGGGTGAGGACAATGAGGACACCCATGATGGCCACTGTCGAAAGCAAGGCCAGGGAGCCCAATGCGAGAGAAATGGAGCGACGCATTGTTTCTGGTGAGTGCAGGTAAGGGGAGTGTTTGTTGGGTTGACTTGCAAAGCCCGAAGTCGAGGCAGTTCAGAGGCGAACCTCGCACTTGACGATCGCCAATTCTCAGAACTGAATGAATATGAATTCCTGACCGTCTTGAATGTTTTTTGAAGATTGTTTGGTGGATGGATGCTGCATAGTCTGGCTTAAGCCAGCTTTGTTGATGACTCCCGGGCAGCAAACTCAAATGCAAGGTTGTGAGTCGAAGCGAGGGTGGTGATGCTGCGAGTAGAAGTCGAAGAGACTCGAGTACGTGTTTTCGAGTTGTAGTAGTCGTAGTCAAGTAGCTCGAATCTTTCAACGATGGCTGGTTTTCGATGTTGTTCCTTCGCTGGGGCAGGTTATAGCCACGATGGTATAAGTCGAAATCCAAGCAAGCACCAAGCCAACTCTGGGTTGGCTAACGAACGGAAGAGATATAAAGCGAATGTAAGGCTCTGGAGCAAGAAGACCAAGGAGGTTGGTATTCTTGATAGCGAGGGACGCAGAGCCAGGAAAGTGAAGCAAGAACAACCAGGCTTCAAAGTGAGGTAAGGGTACAGGATATGGGAACGAACGGAATAAAGAACTGAACGAGGGAAAAAGAAGACCAGAGGGCAGGAAGAAGGGACAGAGGCAGAGGCGAGGACTAAAAGTAAAACGAACTTGTGGATGGGTACGTCGATGTGGGAGGTGTGTGCGAAGACGGGATGGAGCCGTCTAAGTCAACGTCCAAGCACACCAGCACCAGCCAAGAGAACATGGTTGTACCAACACCAACAACAGGCCGCCAAAAGGTACATGCCATACCGAGAAAGCACACGATGGCGGACTGAAAAAAGCAAGCGGCGGGATCCTGGCGTGCGTGTTCTGGGTAGTGCTGTGCTGTGTTGCGTGTCTCTGACCGGGCTGGTCCGGGCTAGGCCGGGGTCTACAACCCCCGTCAACTCTCTTGCAACTCTCACACACAGCACAGAGCGCAAGCATCGCACAGCTTCGTTTCCTAGGCCTGCCTGGCGTGCGCCTGAGGGAGGTGAGGGGCTTGACAGGGATCCCCTTCCCCTCCCGATCTCCGAAGGGGGTGCGAGGGTGTGGCAGAGGCTTGCTGGCTGGCTGACTTGTTGCTGATGCAAGTCATGACAGAAAGCCAGCCTGCTTTGTCGTTTCTTTTCTCTGCCATCTCAAGGCTGGCTGGGTCTGAACCTCTTGTGGTTCTGGTCCCTCTGATGGGCCCAGTGGGGAAGGGGGCGTGGGTGGGTAAAACGGCCCTGGGTTGGAAGGCTTGGAGTATTGACTGTGTCAGAGATAAGTTGAAGGTCAAGATGAATCGTAATTGAACTCATAGAAGAATGAGCAGATGTTCAACGCCGTGACTCGTTGCGAGAATCAGTTGCATGCATCAAGAGTATTGCATCCTGAGCCGAGGACTTTCGGACCATGCTCTGCCAATGTTTCCCTCACATGGATCGTAACGGGCAAACAGCAAAAGCCGGCAACGGTTCCCCAAACTCAAACTGCCGAACTGGCAATGATCACCCAGACCAGTATGAGATGAAAAATCTTGCAAGCCCTATCTCCATTGCTAGAGCACGAGAGGCATAGCGAGGTCGACGAAGCCTCTGGGTTCCCCGCCGCCCTGGGTACGCCATGCTGAATTGGGCATTTCATGGTGCGCCATCAAGAGCCGAGGAGTCCTCTTTTCATCTCGTTGCTGACGACATCATTGGGTGTGTGCCAGAGCTGGCCATCGGGTACCTTGCCCTAGCACCTTTGGCGTTAGATCCCCTCGATCCAATTCTAGCAATTTTTTTGTGAGTTGTGAGACGGCGGCGTCGGGGCTGCACGGGGCCATGAACCGTTGAGTTTAGAACTCGGCTCTTTGTTGACATGACGTTGCATCGCGACACGCAAAGGGCAAGTTGCAAGTAAATAGCAACGGCGCCATTCGCGTGTCGAGATTTTGGACAAGGCGAGGTTGGCAACTGTATCGTCACGATTTCTTCATGGTTATGGAAGCGAAGCGACGCGACCCTCCCTCCCTCCTCGCATCGAGACTTTGGGGAATCTCTCCGAAGACAGGGGGGAGGCTGATCAGAGGCGATGCTGCTGATTGGAGCACTGTGGGCGGACCAGAAGACGTCACTTCCATTCACTTGTTGATGCTCAACTGCAGTCTGCGGGCGGGTTAAGGGATTCCCCGGTCGATGAAGAATCCTCTCGAGGCCAGGCAGATGAATGATTAGATGAGATTGGCTGTCCGAGCTGAAAATGAAGGGAGGTGAACAAGACTGGCCGGCTGAATAATCCCAAGTCACCAACGGATCCTTGCTTTGGAAAGAATCGTGGAAGGAATTACCACCAGGATCAACTGCCTGGTTCCTTGAACAGTGGGGCAGGCACAACGGGAGTTTCAATTTCTTGGAAGGCACAAAGCACAAGGCACAGCCAGTCATCCATGCCCTTGCCCCGACTGTTTCAAGTCTTTTCTCTCTGCCTCCTCCCATGCTCCCATCCATGGATGCAAGTTTTGAGGGACACCCCGGGACATGTCCATCTCATTCCCCGAAAGCAAAATGTGGCATCCAAAGCAGGTTCCCTCCCAATGAGAGGACGCGATGGTACCGAGCACCACCGAGGGCGGCCGAGAAGAAAAGGGCAGTGCACTTGACGCCGTCCTACACAAGGTTGCTCGCAGTAGGGCTAGCCCATGGAGCGAAAACGTGCCCTCAAAAGTCTCTCTGGCAGCGAGCGCGCGGGTGGGAGGATGCTGTAAGCAAGCTGGCTGATGCACTGCAATCCTGTCAGCCAGAGGCGAAATGACGCTCTGCTGAGACAGAGGGAAAAGAAATGAGTGCCTATTCAGAAAGACGGACACAACACGGACCCTGCTGTTCTCTCGGAGCGCCCTTCAGCGCCATCATCTCACAACCAACAGCCATGATCAAGAGGCGGACCGGCCAAGACAGCGCCAACTTGGCCTCGTCCCTTGCCTCCTCTAGCTCTGGTCGCGTCTCGAGACCATCATGGCCCTGTCTCATCATGGCTGGCCAGCCCCAAAGTCTCTCCCCTCCCCCCGGTTCCTCTTCCCATGTGCGGGACATGCTGGACGGGACGCCATGTTTCAACCGTCCCGAGGTCTTGTCCTAGCCGTTTTTAACTCTGCCTTCGCTTTAACTTCAGGTTCGCTTCAAGCGTTCCCCTCTCTCCAGCCTCTTTTGTCGCCGTTGATACCACAAGCGCATACGCTTCAAAGTCAATTCATCTCAGCTGCAGCAGCTCTTGGTCAAAGTCAACATCAGAGTCAAGCTCCAGACCACATCGAGCCACGCTTCAGCGCTGACGACGTTGTAATGCCCCGCCCTGAATTCTCCGGCCTGCCGTGCTACGTCCAACTCTTCTGCTCCTCCAGCCTTATTTCGTCCCCGGCGGGCCCAGGACCCGAAGCATCGGCACTAAAGCCCATCTCAATCCCCGGCCTCGCCGAGTCTTTTGCTATGGTCAGTTGCGAGTGTTGGTCCTGCCATCAGGCTGGATAATTCCAAGTTTCTCGTGGTCCTTCATCCAACATGTCGGGCTCGTCACCCACTTGGTGGAGCGGTCAACTCGCAAGTGACGTGCTCACGAAACGAAAGAGAGGACCCCCCTTGCGACTCCGACTGTTCCTGGGCCTGCAGGTGGAAGGGGAGGGAAATCCTGCAAGTAGGGCCATCCCAGTCGCGGCATTCCCGGGGAGATCTCGACAGGGTGCCGATGCTGTGCCTGATTGGCGACAGGGCACTGGTCTCTTTCTTTTTATGAACGAGGCGCCCTCTCGGATTTGCTGCGGTGCTCGCGCTGAGTGGTTATGCCGCGAACCTATGACTGTGGTTCGCGACGGTTACACCCAGGCCAATGTCTCGCATGTCAGGTTCTCGTCGGCTTGATCAGAGACATTGACTGAGATTCTGGGGAAGACGAGCTCATGGGCTGGTTTGACTCGACTGAATGCTCAAGCCAGCCCCCGCATCGCATCACATCACATCGGGAGTTTGCTAATAATAGGGTGTGGGTGGAAATCGACACGTCGCACACTCTAACATCTCACGCCATGGTGTTGCCTCGACGTCCGTACGTATTGGGATACGGGGGCCGCAGATAGCATCAAGAGGCGCCGTTTTCTCTTCCCGTGACTAACTAGCCAACCTCATGGCCAGTGCCTTGAGCAGTTCGCTAAGGCATCATGTACCTCCGCTCATCCTTCGAACCACACTCATCGCCAATCACCCAGCGGAACCCCCGCATACCGCTCCAAGGATCTCCCTCTTGTCCCCCTCGCTGTCGTTGCTGGTATCTGCTGCGCCTCAACAGCTGTCAAATACGAAATCGGCTCCTACGGTCTAAAGTCTTGTGTTGGTGATGAACTCTGCCATGTTGGCTGACTGAGAGCCACGTAGCTCGCCTCATCGAGTGAAGATACCTCAGCTTCAGGTCGTTCATGCCCAATTTGGCCGAGATCGGTGTCTCAGGTCCTTGGATACTCTGGGTGTCTACAAAAATACCCCGCCCACCGAATCTTGATGGACGGAGCAATTCTACAGATCGAGGTGGTTTTGTTTCTATTGTCGTAGCCTCTCGTGTTTCCCCGCGCCAGGATGATGCTGCAGAGTGTTCATCATCGGGGCAGGCATCACAAGCATCACGATGGTCTTCAGTTTCCTTCAACTCCACTCTCGGAAGGGTTCAGCCATCCACGGGCTCCCGCCTGGATGGCCCGGGTACCGATGGTCAACTGAGAGGCCGCAGGACTAACGGTGAGGTTCGCCGGCGTCTCCTTGCCATGGTATATTGGCAGCATATTGCACCCGTCGAAGCGACGTCATTGTAGACCGAGAGCAATCAACCTCTATATTGCACATGATCCTTCCCGTCTGTTGTGCACGGTTGGTTGCCGATATCGTCGGTTGTCTTTCCGGACTTGAGATCTTTGCTAGTTAGGGTTGGTTGACAACTGCGAGGTGAGTAATAATAGATCCAAACTTGGTCTGTCGTTAGCTCAATCGCTCTAGCTATCTGTGGACGATCACGATGATCGATCTTTAAATAGCTAACCCTAACACAGTCCAGTCAACAGAGCTCTTCCACGCGTACATCTTCTTCTCGTGACACCCAACAGGTGCGGTATTTCAGCCTAACTGAGCAAGAACATGAGCTTGAAATCCAGCATCTGAAATTATTTGCTTGGCACATTCCACAACGGCTCATGTGCACCGTTGAGGCTCTGGATATTTCTGCGGGCCTTTGAACTGACTGTTTCTTAGAGGCAAGCAAGGAACTCCCAGACTAACAAACAAAGGTTATCGTTGTGGAAATTGCATTGATGTTGGACAACCCCACTCAGTCTCGAGGGTGTGCATAGACAATAGCAATGTTCACCGAGGAGAAGAGTGCGAAGTTGATGTTTATGTTGACTTTTTGTTTTGTTTTGTTTACTTACTTCTACATTGGCTCAAGCTCTGGTCAGCCAAAGCGGGGGAGCTTTGAGACAATGACCCAGATCCATTGTTGGGGAACCACGATTCTAGTGTGCATGACGTGAATTTCGCTTCTGCATGGCCGCATGGCCCATCGACGCCGTTCCTCGATAGTTCTCAACGGTGGTCTCTGAGCTAAGAGGCTGAGCCGCTAGGATCTGACTGCTCAGTTGGATGACATGTCGCGGCTCCAGTTCAGTTTGTAGGAAATGAAGGTGATCAAACCTCATGCACACGCCTCGATCGAGGTCTCAGCCTCTGAGACCGAGTGTTCATACGTACCTAGTTGATCGACGGCGTGCAGTTGATCGTCACCTTACCCACAAGACGCGCACACAGTTGATAGATGATGCCTCAGAGGCTTCACATGTTCCCCTTGGCGAGATACCAAGCCCGCGGCTCGGAAATCAAAGCTTCATACCCTGAACCGCGGGTTGGACAATCTGGTGGAGTACGCCAACGTCTAAGCCGCTGCAGTGCGTCAGACTTTTTTCCCGTCCTTCCCGTTACATTGAGCGGGAAAAGAAAGATCATGCGGCTAAGAGAAACCGCTTTTTGTCGTAGTTGTGCCAACTGTCTGACTGTTTACTTTGGCGTTTTTTTCTCCGCTGAAGGAAAACAACAGTGAGCAGTGAGACATGATTCAACTCACAAGGCAACAAAGTCCAGACAAGACGACAATAAACTAAATGGTAGAAACCAGGAAACATGAAAACATCAACATATGCCATCATAGACTTATCGCTGTCATGACAACTCCCTTGACAACTCCTCAGCCGCTGACTGTGCGTGCAGCACTAGATCAGCTGTCACGGCCAGGCGACAGCTACAACTGCAACTTCTATTTGACAATTGGGCCTCTGAAACACTGTCTCGCGGAGTTTGGACCTTGGACTATCGGCCGGGCTAGATCTGGACCAGGGTTGATAAACCGCTCTGAGCCCGTGTCTTGGTTTACCCATGTCTCAGTGTCATTTCCGACAACTGCTGCCTTTTTCGCGGGGCACGTGGGTTAAGGGGATGGGTTGCTACTTGCTGATCGATTGATAAGAGGTTTCTGGATAGATGATAGGTTTTGAAAAGATAGATAACAGTTGTGCCCCTTTAGTCGGCATGTTGCTTGGGTTCATCTCAATCTCTGGCGCAGCACTTGCTTGCCTCCCAAAGACGGCAGCCCGCCAAAGACAACCACATGCCGTCTTTGTGTTCAGTGTAAATGATTGTCGTATACAAATCACATCTCCTGACTCTCCAGCGCTTCATCCCGAGACTCAGTGCCCAGAATCCCTGCACCTTGGAGTGCGTGTGAACAGCTCCGGGCGACACCAGTAGTGTTGCATTGGCTAAATAGCAATATCACGGCTCGTACTAAAAGCTAAACAGGGAAGACATCAAGAAGTACGGAGAAGTACCCTGAAACCGTCAGTAGTATCTGTCCATCGCAGACGTTGTACTCAGGGACCACCTGAAACCCAGCACATACTCACCGCGCAATATAGGGCCCGGTCTGGCGCTACCAGAGACAACCCCGGGAAGACTAGATTATTCCATGCCACTCTAGAAGACGCATTGGTAAAAATATGGTTGCGTCCGAGAACAGTTCATCTTTAAACCCTTGTCCGGTTGTGGCAGATAAATGTCGAACAACGAAATGTAGAATATATATGATCAACTGACCGGGGAAAACATCGAGACAGTCCCTTGCACTGGCACAAGTCATGACTTTCCTCAGATCACGTAGTTCTCGGGTTGGAGTCTCAAGTCAGATCATGATTTCGTTCGACAGACGGCCAAGCTTGCCAGTTGCTACGTGCAGGGTTTGTGACTCGCATCATATATAGCTTCTCTTCATATATGCCACCGAAAAAACGACTTGCCTGAAACTATCATAGCATGGACTATAGTGACCGGACCGATGCAACTCTTGCTAAGTTGTGTTGCAGATTATCGAGAGTAGCACCCTCTGTGGGATCGTTTCCCACCGTACCTTGATATCCAAACATTGAGCGGGATTTGTTATTCAAAACAATTATTCCACATGATTGTATCTGGAAGTAACCCCGGTGAGGGCACAGAGCAAGCAGACCCATCTTGTGCGACATGCGATATAGCACATTTACACCCCACGAGAGATTGTTAGGCACGACAATCAGAAGAGACAAAGAATGTGCGGATTCTTCAAAAGAATCATTGAGCAGAGTCGGCGAAAACAGATAGAAATCTCGTCACGTAGTTTAATTGTTTGTCTCAGGTCCATCTCAAAGCCCGGTGGCTGGGGCACTAACAAGTTGTTGACATCATTGACTCTGTAATCGTCAAAAAACCAACACCACGAGATCTCAGCAAAACCTGATCCCTACTTTCCCTTATGCATAAAAACTGTGACTTTCAACAATGGGAAAGCCCCGCGTCATCTACTGGTTCCGCACCGATCTGCGGCTGCACGATTCACCGGCTCTCAAGGCCGCCCTTGACCTCGATCCTGCTGTGCTCTGGCCCATCTTCACGTGGGATCCTCACTATGTCTATCGAGCGCGTGGAGGTCTTAATCGATGGCAGTTTCTGTGAGCGACGAGGAAATGCCTTGGTGTCTTCAACTCGTGGGCTAACTTGACGCAGACTTGACTGCCAAAATGACCTCTCCAAGTCCATCACCAAGCTGAACCCCAAGTCGAAGCTCTTTGTCCTCAGAGAAGCTCCACAGACCCTCTTTCCAAAACTCTTCAAGGCCTGGAATGTCACTCATCTCGTCTTTGAGAAAGACACCGACAGCTATGCCCGTGAACGGGACGAAGTTGTCACGCAGGCTGCCAAGGAGGCAGGCGTCGAGGTCATTGTCCGCACGGGAAGAACACTCTGGGATAGCGACCAGATAGTCGAGAAGCACGGCGGTAAGCCCACAATGTCAATCACCCAGCTTCAGCAGGCTGGTGCCAGACTCGGCGAGGTTCGTAAGCCGATAACTGCTCCAAAGCATCTTCCAGATCCTGGAGAGATGCCAGTCGACTTTGAGCAAGAAGAGCCCGAAACAAAACCAGACTTCAACTCGGAGCAAAGAACAGAAAAGGACCAGGCATATAGCAAGATATCTGGTCCAAACGGAGACTTTGCTATCGAGACCATGGAAGAGCTGGGCTTTCCATCGGCGACGACCCCCCACAGGGGAGGTGAAACTCTTGCTCTCGAGGCACTCGACAAGATCATTGCCGACAAGAAATACACAGCCAAGTTTGAGAAGCCAAAGACAAGCCCGGCCCAGTTTGAGCCGCAGTCCACAACTCTTCTATCGCCCTTCTTGCACTTTGGGGCACTTTCTGTGCGAGAATTCTACTGGCGCGTCCGAGAAGTTATTGATGCTTACGGAAAGGGGGCTTCATCACCTCCAGAGAGTCTCATCGGCCAGCTTCTCTTTAGGGACATGTACTTTGCAGCCCAGGCAGCCCTGGGGGATGTCTTTATGCAGACTGTCAAGAATCCTTATTGCCGCTTCATCCCCTGGCATCTTCCCTCCAAGAGGGATCCGAAAACTGGTCTTGTCACTGGAGAGTACCACGTCGACTCTGAAGAGGCAGACATCTGGTTCAAGAGGTGGAAGACGGGCATGACGGGGTTCCCCTGGATTGATGCTCTCATGAGGCAGCTGAAGGAAGAGGGTTGGATCCATCACCTTGGACGTCACGCCGTGGCGTGCTTCCTCACAAGAGGCGGATGCTACATTGACTGGGAGCGCGGATGTGAGGTCTTTGAAGAGTGGTTGATCGATCACGAGCCTGCTTGCAACGCTGGGAACTGGCAGTGGCTTTCCTGCACAGCCTTCTTCTCACAATACTTTCGTTGCTACAGTCCTGTCTCATTCGGCCAGAAGTGGGATAAGGAGGGCAACTTTATCCGCCGCTACGTGCCAGAACTAAAGAACATGGACGCCAAGTACATATACGAGCCGTGGAAGGCCCCTTTGCCTGATCAGAAGAAGGCGGGCGTTCGTGTCAAGGGAGATGGCCTGAACGATGTCCAGGAGGGTACATATCCCAAGCCAATGTTTGACTTTTCAAAGAGACGAGATGCATGCCTCGCCGCCATGAAGACAGCGTACAAAGTTGGACTTCATGGGAACGACGAAAAGGTTCTGGGTGGGACTTGGAGGGAGCTGTTCCCTTCCGGTGATGGCGGAGAGATCCAGGGTGAGATCGAGAGCGACCATGGAGAGCACGCTGATCGGGGAGATGATGAAGGTGATAGAGAACAGAATGAAGCTCGGGAGGAAGGGGAGGGTACAGCTTCTGTTGAGAATCAAGATGGCGAGACTGTGGGTAAACGAAGTGGGAGGAGGCATAGTACTGAGAAGGCTGCAAAGAAGCAAAAGACATGAGAACAAGGCTTTGTTCCATAGTCCATATCTAGATACAGTTATCTCCCTGATGCAGCCAGATTATAGTGTACAATGCCAGAGCCGTAAAGTGGCCTCATCAGATCTTCTCCCTCTCATCCGCCAGACGAGACCACTCCATCGCCCAGAGATTGTGTTCCTTCTTGGCCTCCTTATCCGTCTCCCTCGCTTCCTTCTCAAACTCAATCTCTGAAAGCTGTCGAAACATTTCCAAGCGTCCGTTTATGCCAGCCGTGTAAAGGTACTGCTCCATCTTGTCAGGATCGCTCGTTCGAAGCAGTTGAGCAAGCTCGACGGCCGCCTCTCCAGAGCCCGCCCCTTCAATCCCCTCTAGCAACTCCTTCGCCTCAGCAGTCCTTCCGAGCTTGAGATACGATCTCCCGAGGCACAGCTGGCAGTGATGCTTCCACTCAAACTCGGAATCCTCGGGGCCGAGGGCGCGCTGCAGCACCTTTACAGCGGCCTCGTACATGCCCAGTTTGTAGAGCCTCTCACCTTCGGCGGTGAGAGCGTTTCTGTCCTTTCCTTCTTGCACAATCTGCTTGAAGCGTGACTCAACGTTCCTGTACTGCGACGCTTTGCCCCAGAAGCCGCCCCCGATGAGCTCCCTCGCCAGGGAGATGGTCGACGGCCTGTAGCCCATGTTTGATGCTGCTGTCCACAATGCTCCAGCAAATAACTGAGATTGTTTGGTTGTAATTCTCAAGATGCAGGCTAGTTCATGCAGGACATGCGCTGGCACATCGTCCTCTAAACACACCTTGTTAGTTCATCCATGAGGCTCTATCAACATGGGATGTTCACCTTTTGACAACTTGACATTCCAGGGAGATGCCCCCTTTTTGATAGCATCTTGGAACAATAAAGCAACCTTGTGGTATTCTTCCGGAGACAAGGTGTCAAAGGTCCCCTCCGTCATATCAATGATTGTCTTGATGTCCCCAGGTGTGATGCTTGAAATGTCAAAGAGCTCCGAGTTGGACGGTCTGGCTGCTGGCGCTTTTGGCGCTCGCGGTGCTCGCGGCGCTTGTTGCGTGGCATACGAATGTGCCTGAGATAGTGCGATATTGGTAGATTGACTGCTGCCAACAGCTTTCAACCCGCAAGGTTGCGTTGTGGGCAGAGGTTTCGAGGTAGAGCGCAGCAGCTGTGAGCAGAGCCGGCGGGCTCTCAAGTGACGAGACATGGCCACTGATTAGTACCAAATATCTCTGGATTATAATTTCCAGAGTAAAATCCCTTGGGTTTCGTCAATTGCCAATTACTCAACTCGGGAGTGAGGTTGTCGAGTTGCATGAGGTTGAATCGCACACCAGCCACAATCCCAGCAGCCACAGGTGAGCGGACCAATCACGTCTCGCGGAGCCACAAGGTGAGCAGAGCACACCGAAAAACCAACCTCATTCTGAATTTTTCGAGCATCGAAAAGGGAACTTGATGCACGATTCACGTCCAAACTCGACACCTTTTCTGAGTGAGGCGCTTAATTTCCACGCTTCATATTGAATAACCACTCGAAAGAGGTTATTTCGGTTTCATTTTCGGCGTCGCATAAAAACCAGAAGGTCGACTTCAGAGCTCTCTTCATCTCACCTTGTCGCATATCTTCACCAGAGCGCTCACCAGCTAGCGACACCAAACAATGGCACCAGCAAAAACCCGCAAGAGAAAGTCCGCCCAGGATCTTCCAGTCGAGACGCCAATCGAGTCTTCAGCATCAGACGATTCCAAGGTACAGCACAAACTCCCCGTCAGGGCAAAGGATGGCGACTCTGCTCAGAGCGCAAAGCCTGCTTCGGCACCGGCAAAGGGTACCATGATGGTCTTTGGGGATGACGACGAGATCACGGCGCCTGCGCCTTCAAAGCCCGCGGTGCAGGCTCCTGAGAAGGAGGAGGAGGAAGAGGAGTCCAGCGATGATGAGGCCCCCGAGGCTGTTTCCACAGCCAAGGTGGCATCTGATATCAAAAAGTCTACCCAAGCGGCCCAGAAGGCTGCCCAAGAGTGAGTCCTGTCCTTAGTTGTCAACCCAATTTCACAGCCATTAACCTCTGGATAGACAAGCCGCAGCGCAGAAGCGAAAGCGCCGGGAAAGGGATACCCTCTTCAAGCAGCAAGCCGAAGAGCGCAAGAAGCTAGAGGACGAGGCCAAGGTCGCCGGAAGCGCTCCAGCTGAGCCCGCTGAGTCTGCAGTCCAGAAGCGACAGCCAGCCAAGACGCCCAACCTGCTACCCGCAGAATTCCTCACAGACTCGTCGAGCGAGGACGAGGGCGCCGACGAGGACGATCAGGCGGTGGCACGGCCGAGGAAGCGTCGTGTCACCGCCGTGGAGAGGACCTTGGCGCGTCAGAACCGCGGACCCAAAGACGAGAGGGTCGGGTCGACGGTGTACCGCGTGGCCAAAAAGGTGGACGAGAGCATGGCGCCCAAGCTGCGCAAGCACGCCAGGAGTTCCAAGGAGTTGCTGCTCAAGCGGAATCGGAGCGTTGCGAAGCCGCGGTCTGGGTTCTTGGTCAAGTAAAAGGATGTGAGAGGGGGGTTTTTGCATTGGCGTTGATGTTGTTTGCTATGTACACGGCCTAATATTGGATGGACTAGAATAGCATATGCACGTTTGTTTTCTGGTGACAGCTCGGCTGCAGTTATTCACATCCCATGTGTCACAAGTGAGCGGCAGGCTGTGAGATACTGGATAGATGTTGATTCGTGGTTGTTCATGCATAATACCGTCAAACATTCTGATTGCCGACAACATGACAGGTTTTCAGCAGGACTGGCCACAGCAAACATGTATACGAATAGACATCATCTCCACGAAAGCTTAATGATAGTAGCCTTTGTAAAATCGACACATTCCAAGCCTGAGTCAAGGTATGTCCAGATTGCTCCCATTGAAGTTGGTTGAGCGTCACCTACCCTGTACCACCACTGGATGGATCCACGAGACAGCAACGACACAATCCACCGCCTGGATCACGGGGAGGTCCCTCGATCAGCATTGACGCTGGCTTAGCTCACGGCAAGCTGCTTAATGCAAGAGATCCCGAGGGACCAAGCTCGCCATTGCCGACGGCTATCACCCATCCATCCGTGGTTACGCAGAACGAAAACACGGATCCGCAGACTCTGACATTGCGATAGCTGCCATATCCACATCCAAATCAGAGAATCGCCGCGTGTCTACCGAGATCATGTGGGGGCCTTTTCTTGGTGAGCGACCGTCGACAGATCGGCGTGCGTGCGGACGGACACGAGTTTAGTTGGAGGCACGACGACGCGATAATCGTCACCGGAAAGTTTCGACGAACCGGAAGACTCCAGACCCGGCCCCGTCATCTGGACCTGCAGCTGCTTCACACATCCAAGGAAGCAGAGAAGAAGGATTCATCAACGAATGCAGTCATTATTCCCCGCGTCAAAAGGTGGATTTGCTGCTGTGGACCATGGTCGACTCCTAGGGTTGTGACCCAATTGAGACGCTCGAGACAGGCTTCAACTGCCCTGATCCCTGGCTTCGTACTGCAGCACCAGTCCTTGTCAGGGGGGAGGGATGAAACGGTTGGAGTCAGGAACATATCGAGTTTCCCAGCCTTGAATATTGACAGCAACCATAGAGTCAGTCAACTCTGACGGCAGAATGGCTGTGTTGTGCTGGTAGGTTGTCCTAGGACCGGACGATCTGGCGTCACATAGCTGCGCGGAACACCGGGCCCTCGAGAAGCCCGTAGCAGATGGGATGGGTCCGAATCAATAGTCCTCAAGGACCCCAGAACTGACCATGTATAACAAGGCACATATAGTCAGCTGCCAATCCTCATCCAAACATGCGAGACGAAGAGGCGAGGAAACTGTGACATGGAGTGACGAATCCCACCTCACCAAAGCCAACACCACACGAGGCAGGAAGTAGAATGCATAATGCTTCGTGGCCTGCGCGGATACTAGAAGCCAACCACTCTGCTCACACGGCCATGGAGCGCAGGTTATGAAACCTAGTTGATTGACGACGGAATGATATCACCTGGCAAGCCTGTCCTTGGTGCTTTCTGCATAAAATATGCTGAGCTCGGGAGATCGACGCAGGCAATTTGGACAGGACGCCCTGACTCGCGTTTCGTCCCTCCAACATCTGCACTTTGTCTGACCCGACTGCCATTGGCGATCGACCTGCATGCCGGCACACACTTGAGCCACTTGAGACCAACAAATGTCTCGGGGACTCGGAAGCTGCTGAACTATTTTTGTTTCTGGAATGGCCGTTGAATAAAAAAAAGAAGAAAAAAAAAGGGAGGGCTGTCCCAGTCTGGGCAGCAGAGCATGTGCCGAGTCAGCCACGTGGGATTAACGCGACAGTGGACGTGCGAGACACAGTTGACACATGCTACAAAACAATATGACCCTTTGCAATCAATGATTTCGAGCGAGTGATCGAGGTTAGCCATGATTGTCGTTGATGCAGCATGGCCTGTACCATGGTGGTCTTCGTGAAAGGTATCCAGGAATCGTTATCAAAACCTGACTGCAGAGGCTCACTACCGGCAGCGGAATCTTAGATCGGACAAAAAGCAACGGCAGCAGAACACGATCGGGCAATTCAGCTCTGTGGAGAGCCACAACGTTGACCACTCACTCACTGGTGGCCTCCCGAACCTGCCAACTCTTGCTTGCCAAGGAACCCATGTGGACGGAGAAAGAGATCGTATCTTGCACGACGGCAAAAAGCAAAGGCAGCTGTGAGTTGGCCGGAGCAAAAAGAACGAATAGTGCTTCTTGAGGCCTGGCAGGCTCAAGAGCGAGCCCGATGCCGTATGCCTTTGGTCCATGATTCGCCTCGACTGCGAAGCGGGCTGAGGCGGGGCGCCATCTTGATGATCCCCGAGCCAACTTGCATGAGTCCACCAGACTTGGCCTTGGAGCCACGCGCGAGTGCTGCAGGCCTTCTGCGGCCAAAGGTCCGTGCCATCTCCAAGTCAAGGTCAAGTCAAGCCACGGGGCATAGGTGTGTAGGCGTGGAGAGCCTGGCGAATTTGCCATCACCAACTTGACGGTTGCGTGGCGCCAGACTTTGAGTGAGCTTGGGGAGCTGAACCCCGGAAATCTTCTCGAAAGAGGCAAGAAAGGGGCACTGGCAAAAAGGGCCCTGCGAGCACTGTAAATCCGACATGACAGCCCCCCCTCCCCCCAGAACAAGACATATGTCATCGCTGGCAGGAATCCATCTGGTGGATGATGTGATCATCTCGCACAGGCGAGCCGTCTGTCATGACAGGCAAGGCCACCGTAATAATAACGGCGGGTATCATTCATGCTAGATGATGAGCTAGCATGGGATACCCAGCATGAAGCCCTGTGCTATCGCTCATGGGAGACGTCTCCGCCTGCGCGCTCGGACGGACGTCTGGATAACCTTGCTTGATGGCTCAGCAACCCCTCGTGTCTGTGGAAGCATGGTACAGGGCGACAAGCTGGCCGACAACGTGGATGACTAGTGAGCGAGAGCGGCAGTCGAACGAGATCACCGGCACCTGGTCTGTGTAGATGGTGCTGGACCTCGTCCTCCGAGATAAGATGAGGTCCATGGATGGATGGATGGATGACTTCAACTGAGGCGAAGGAGGATTCCAGGGGTCCTGACTGCATACAACATGCTCCTCGCACTCAGTATGCAAGTGTGTCTGTGTGTCAGTTGTCGCCCCATCGGCTCGCCCCGTCTGACCTCGTCGTCTGGCAGACAGACACTGGACAGCTCTTCATGCAGTGGTGTCGTCTGGCGTCTCGTGGAAGGGCGATATCCACAGAAGATTCGCTGGAACAACTGAAGAAGGACGCTAGGCCTGATGACCGTATGCAAGCCAGCTGCTGGAATGACGCTTCGATTCCGTTCTCGAGCCCTTCTAGGCTTGACCTCTGCACACCATCATATGCATTCGGATGCACTGTGTGGTAGACAAACACACAAACAAGGTCGCTTATTTGTTCTGCCGCATCGCGTGTAGGTAGCTCGCCAAGCGCTGTTAGCGAAGTATGCGCAGCAGAGGGATAGCGAGAGCCGAGAGTGAGTGCCCATCCGTGCCGTAATCGCGCCTCGAGCCTGGCAGTTGCATTGCAGCAAGCAAGAGCCGTGATGTGAAGGGAGCTCACGACTCTCCCAAGAAGGCTATGCTAGCGAAAGGAACCAGCCTGCAATTCATTTCCGATGGGGATGCTGCTCCTGGGGTTCCAGGGCTAGATCGAATCAGGATTGGAAGGAAGGTACCAAGAACCGCAGACTCTCCCCTGGACTGGAACCTGAAGCCTTGGAAGGGAAGGGTTCCGTGTTACGCCACATGCCCTTTTGGGGATAGCCTCCCGTTGGGGTCTGGTCCAATGTCACGGCAGGTGGTAGTCGTCCCTTCATCTTGTCTTGCTTGACTAGGTTGACTTGACTGACTGAGGCTTGGACAGCGGCATTCTTTCAGCCCGGTTTCGACCTTTCATCGCTACTTTGGGGCTCTTTGTGGTAGAAACGACAATCGGTTTCGAATCTTGTAGTTCTCTTTGTCAATCTGATCTCCCCAAATGGTCCGGCGTTGACAGTATCACAAGAGAGCAATGACCACGCAAATGCTTGCTTGCTTCTGAGTTTCTCGTTGCAGGTCACGGCCGCTGGCTCAAGGATGGCCCAACCCAACACGGATGGATGCCGGGGAGACTACCCGGCCAATCGCCTCTTTCATCCACTTCAACTCTCTTGTCATGTACCCTGACCAAGGGCGACAAGGGGGCCACGGGGCGCTATCGATGTCAGTGGTGGACGTGGGACGACGCCGTCTGGTTGACGATGCTCTTAACACGCGCGCTATATGGCCATTTGCTATGCTACAACCGCGGCGGACGCGAGGCGACATGTTTTGAGGGCAAGCCCGGCCAGAGGCTTGTCACCCTCTGTGCTACGTTTGCGGCAGACCATGCCGTCATGTAACCGCTTTAGTGGGCGTTGGAGTCTTGGTCTAAACCACCATGGCTTTCCGGGCGCCGTTGAGGTGGTTGCCGACCGTTGACAGAGGCGGCCCCTTGTCTTAAAGCCGCCGTCTTAAGGTGCCTGCTTGTATGGGTGCTTGAGACTTTCGGTTTCAGAACAGAAACAAATCCGGCACCAAGAAACAAGCAACCCCTGAAATCCTCTCAGGCTTGTCTCATCTCGTCCACCTTTGCCTGAGAGGAATCTGTCTCGGCAACAGGTCAGTGTTTGAGCGCTTCTGCTTCGCCCCGTTGCGGAAGCTGTCGTCTTGTTGCTTGTCGCCGCGGTGGCCACCTGGTGGACAATCCTATCAGCGAGTGCTCCATCTCGCAGGGGATGTGACGAACCTGAGGGGTCTGCTTAGATAGTGACCAGCTGGCCGCCTGGGTCAGAATTCTAGACCGGGTCTTGTTTCTTTTTCCCAGGGCTTGAATCATCAAACCCCTAACTGAGTTTTCTTGTTGCTATCGACTATTATCGTTTGGCCAATATCCGCTAGGCTATGCACCGACTTTGGTGATGGATCATATCAAGGAACAATATCAACTTACCCCAGCAGCAATAGTTCGAACACTATATGCTGACCCGTCTATTTAAAAAAACAAATGTCGTTACTGTCCATCCGAATTTTTAAAACTAGGTGGCACCGTTTCCTTGCGCAGAGATCAGCGAGTTGGGCAGAGCAGCGCAACGTCCTGACTCGGTAACTGTCATCCACCATATTCAGTCTCATCTCGTATGGCTCAGTAGATCTCTGACGCGGGGACCACTGGATCTTTTGCTGGCGGGTCTCTTGAAAGAAGCTCCATGCTGAAGGGCACTCCCGTAGGAGCCGGTGGTCGATCTTGAGCGTGGGTCAGGATAGGAAAGGACAGGCAGGCAGTCAGTCGACGACCGTGCTTAGCTCGCGGCGACAGCGAGACTGGACTGTCAGTCTTGAATTCGGCCTGCTCCGGACGTGCTCTGGAGGATGAATCTCAACCCCTCCGTTACGTATCCGTCTCCCAGGTAGAGTGTTCCGCGCAGTTGAAAGGTGAGACGCATTCCTGCTGTGCGTGGTGGAGAGACACTTGGCTCGCCAATGAACGCTGACGCTGTCGGCCGCATCACCTGCAACCTCGCTCGCACGGCCTGGACTGGGTTGATCTGAGAGATATTCCTCCTTCTGGACTGCGCTTTGAGTCGGACCCAACGCGCGTGACTGTTCTGTTCTGTCTCGCGGCGAGCTGGACCAACAAAGGGAGGCAAGCAAGCTGTCCAGTGAGGCGACTGCAACTGCAACAGCGGCACGGCACCTGGTTTGGTTTGTCTGGTGTTTCTCTCGCGTGTGCCCAGGTTCAATGCCGCCGGTATTGGGTTTGGATCCCTTCCCTTACCCACCAGCCACGGCAACGATACACATTTGCCAAACAAGGACGACTGGGTGTGTGGTGTGTGGTGTGTGGTGTGGTGGGCTTGTCAGAGATGCCCTGGGGATGTGACCCTGGTAGCTGGAACTGTCGCTCACAGTGGTGATGATCGCTCAAGACCCGTGAAAGCCACGTGAAAAGGTACCGGCCGAGTTGCAGAGGATGGAAGCCCAGACAGAACAGAACCCCTGGAAAGCCCTCCTTCTGCATCGAGATGGCTAGAGACCCATCCATCCCCCGGAAGGACGCTGCACCTAACGCTCTCAGACATCCAACCCAAAGAAAGACTCCGCCAAAACGCCATCGAGCAACTTGCGCACTGACTGCGTGGTGGCACCGGGCAAGGGCAGCGCATGTCGGATACGTACATGACCCAAGGAAGAAGAGACTTTTCCAGACAGGACCCCTCGCTAGCTTGAGCGACGGGAGGCTTAGGTGCTGGTGCTTCGCCGGTGCTGGACTCCTCTCCTGGCTGAGGTGGCTTCCAAAGCCCTGGCCCTTGGTTGCACTCCTGAAGACCGAAGGGTTTTGGTTCGCTCCAGGTGACAGCCCCGACGAGTCAAGAGAATTAACAGTTTCCCTATACGGAACATGGAGTCTTTCTAGAGAACCCATTTCCCCGAGAATTCGCCCTGCTCTGGCACAAAGAGAGACCTGACCTGGGCATGGCTGGGTCACCTCATCGGCTCGCTCCCGTCCATCCAATACATTCTGGACTCCGAGCAGCTGGAAATGGGCCAGCCTCGACGGAAGGAACCTCAACGCTGGGAAAAGCCAAGGGGCGGGGGGGAAGCCCTCTCTCTGTCATCCCAAAGGGAGCGTTGGAGATGGATTGCCGGGGAGGCGCCGGGGGGGGCGCCGGGAGCCCTGGGTGCTGTGGAGCCGGCCTCTGAGCGCAGCCCTGGGGGGCCCTTGCGCGGAGCCCGGACCCTTTGGAAGCTGAACAAGGGGGACCCGTGGACGCTTAATGGAGGGACCCACTCCGGCCACCGCGAGCGAAAGCAGCCATCCATGGATCCCTGCTCATCGTTCTGCGTGAGGCACCTGGGTGCTGATGCTGGGCGGGCGGCCCCCCAGAAAGAAGGGGCATGGAAGTCAAGTCAAGTGGTGGCAGCGTTGGACCCATCCATGGAAGAACAACCCAAGCTTCCAAGGGGATTTGCTCCGTTCCGTCGTGCGTGCTACCTGTCGTCTGTACCTGGCACCAAACATCTTAGCACCACACCGCGGGCCCTTGGTTGCTGCTAGTCAAGGTTAATGGCCCGGTCGTACGGTGCAAATGAAATCCCATCCATCCCATCCATCCATGGATGAGTAGAGCAAGCCGATTCCTTAAAAGTCGCCCTGGCCCGCCACGCCCACACCTTTCTCTGGTTTTGGCTCTTGCTCTTGCTGCTGTGAAGTGCTGATAATCTTGTTTCTTCCTTATCTCGCCTTCCCGCCCTCTCCCCTCGTTCCCTTCCTTCCTTCCTCCCCCCTCTCCCTTTTCCTTCAAGCAGAGCCGCCCTTAAGCAGGACAACTAGCTGCCCCCTTTCCTGCCGCTAGAAAGAAGGTGGGATTGGACGAAAAGTAAAAAAGAAAGGAAGTCACGTCGACACAGAAAAAAAATCGTTAGCGAAAAGGAAAAATCGACAACTCTTATACCCACAACCAAAACGGTCTCTCTTCTCTCCGCCAAACGTCTTCATCGGACGAGCCCCCCAAGGACAAAAAGCAACGACATCGTCTGACGACTGCCGTGGTGAGACGATTGTGGCTGCTTCCTATACCGTCAGTGGAGCAGAGCCTCTGGGTCACTTCCTAAAGTGAGTGACAATCCAGGGTCAGCATCACATCGCGCATTGCTAAAAAGCAAAAGTATCGGGATCCGGCGTATCGCAAAGCAACAGCATCCCACGCAAACTGCATCCTCACAAGCGACAAGACACAGCTCGACGCTCAATTCCCTCAGGCGGTCACTGATAATTGCTTCGGGCCCCGTTTCGTTTGCGAATTCCTCTTCTCTCCCCCCTCTTGACGGGTTTCGAAACGGCCGAGCCGACGTTCCAATTCACCGAATCTCAGCGGCGCAGTTACCGACAAGGGTATTGAGTCGCATCGCATCGCGTCGCATTACATTCATCGCACCGCCCGCACAACGCTCTTCCAATTTGGATTCTCAGACGTTCCGCTCCCCGCTGAAGTCGAGTCTTAATCTCATCTTTCCTCGAGTCCGATCGCGCCATCCGATATCTCTTCTCACCGACCTGGATCTTGCATTATGCACAGACTGTCCCGCTGGATACCGTGTAATTAAAGGAAACACCATCTTTCTCTTGTCCCACTCGGAACGATCACTTCTCGCCTCTGGGCGAACGCAAACCGCCTGCTTCAGCCTGCAACCTAATCTTTCTGACGACACCCTGCGCAAACGGTGTCGATTTTAAATGTTTCGCCGACATCGCAAGAACCAAGACTACGCCGCATCTACCACTTCAAGCAAGACCCGGGAGGACGACAGGGCAATCGCCGCGAACCTTCGCGACCTCGGCCTGGTTGGCTCCCGATCCTCTAAATCAAGTAGCCGAAGACCTCGAACCGGCACAGACCCCAACTCCTACTCAGAAGTACCGACCTATCCTGAAAAAGGTGCGTCAGAGGCTTGGAAGTCGCACGGCAACCATTTTGGGTTTCTTGGCTGGCTCGAGTTTGAACCAGTCAATGCGATTTCAACTCAATTATCCCATGTCTTACTGACCTGGTCTCACAGGACATTCGATCACCGCCAGATCTCTTCGAGGGCAGGGCTCAGCTTCTTCCGCTGGCTCAGTGAGATCAGGTATTAGCACTAATTCGCGTCGAGTCGGAAGCATCGACAACAACGTCATGGCCACCAACGCTGATCGAAGTCGCTCGCGACGAGAGCGCACTTTTGTGGGCAGTGAGTGTGCTGTGTGTGAGGAGCCTCTTGAGCACACTCTGAGAGGCGAGCGCATTCTGCAATTCTCCTGCTCACACGTCTCCCATGAGGCGTGCTTCTACGAGTTCATTCGTGAATTTGAATCACAATATTGCCCGTCATGCGATGCGCCGTTGCATTTGGACACTAGCCGAGGTGGTAATGTGATTGATATAGGTACACCTCTCGTTCCAAGACGAGGCTTTGTCAAAGCGCTAATTCAATTACAGAGAAAATTAGCAATATCGTCCGTTCGGCAGGCAGTGACTCGAGGTCTAATATGACACCTACCCCGACAGCAACTCCTTGGGATACCCAGACTGCTCGACCACCCAGTCTGGAGAGCAACCAAAGACGCCATATGCAGCAGCAGCAGCAGCAGCAGCAACAACAACAACAACAACAGCAACACGGTGGCCGTGATAGTGTTGCTCGGGGTAGCTTGAGAGATAGCCGAGAGGCCCTTTCAGATCGTTACGGCCCCTCGCGCCATGCTCGTAGCGACAGCGAGGCCACAGGAGTTGCATCATCTGGAGGATATCCCGAGACGACACAGAGCGGACCTCCCAGGCGTCACGACTACGACGTTCAGGCCATGGAGACGACACCTGCTAGCCCTCGTGGCATCACCCGAAATCCTATCCCAGCACCGATCGTGACGGTGCGCTCAGAATTCCCCACTCTCAACCGATCACGCCAACAACAGACTCTCACTTGCCTGGTCACTGTCGAGGTGCCTGACAACAAGTGGAGGCCGGATCCAGAGGATTTGGGAGCACCAGCTCCTCAACCGCCTCCTGTGGTCAACCGTGCTGAGGAGGCCTATGGCCGACCGCCTTCGCCAGCACGAAGCGCCCCTCGCTTCTACCCTTATGAATCAACAGAAGTCTTGGAGGAGATGACCGATAGTCTTCGCAACCGCGTCGACAACTGGCACGGCTTAGACTTTAGCAGGTTAGTGGTGGCGCCGTGTTTTGGACAGCTCAATCACCGATTGGAACCCAACAACTGACTGCTTTACAGATTCGGCAAGCTTAGACTCTATGGCACCCTTAGAGTGGGTAAAGATAAAGTCTCGTGGCAGGAGCTGGAGTGCTTCCTTTTTGCCGAGATGCTTATCTGCGTCAAGGAGAAGAAGATCCCGCCTCAGATGGCGCAGCAGTGGGATGAGAATGGCGCCCCTCGCAAGACAACTCGATGCACCCTCAAGGGATCCATCCTCATCAAGAAGCATCTTAACGAGGTGTCGGAGACCGGAAATATTGACGAGAACATCCTGACACTGAGTCTCTCGGTTGCCGAGCTGCCTCAGTTCCACCTCCGATTCGAGAACCGCAACCAACTCAAGTTGTGGCAGCAAGCCCTCCTTGACTTGAATGCTGTCGAGACATCACCTGTCCGGAGCCCCGAATATGACCGTGGCGAGTCTGAGACCGATGAGGAGCTTGAGTGGCAGCGCTCGCGCCCACAACGGGTCTCTTCAGTGGCCTCATCCTGGGGTGGTGCTAGGTCGGTAACAACAGCACCGACCGAGTATACCAACTTCCCAAGGAGCCCTGTTATGACCAACTCGATTCACGTTCCTATTGACGTGGTCGTTGTGGTGCCCATCTCTTCCTCGATGCAGGGTGTTAAGATCAACCTTGTCCGTGATGCGTTGAAGTTCATGGTCAACACTCTTGGCGAGCGAGACCGCATGGGCTTGGTCACCTTCGGCTCAGGGGGCGGTGGTGTCCCAATTGTTGGCATGACGACCAAGGCCTGGCCTGGCTGGAGCAATATCCTGTCCTCCATCAAGCCTGTCGGCCAGAAGAGCCACCGCGCTGATGTCGTTGAGGGTGCCAACGTTGCGATGGACCTCCTCATGCAGAGGAAGTATAACAACCCCATTGCGTCCATCATGCTCATCAGCGACGCATCCACCTCCGATGCCGATAGTGTCGACTTCGTCGTCTCCCGAGCCGAGGCGGCCAAGATCACCATCCACTCGTTCGGTCTGGGCATGACTCACAAGCCCGATACTATGATCGAGCTGTCGACCAGGACCAAGGCATCTTACACTTACGTCAAGGATTGGATGATGCTTCGCGAGTGTCTGGCTGGCTGCCTCGGAAGCATGCAGACCCTGTCCCATCAGAACGTCAAGCTCAAGCTCAAGTTGCCCGAGGGCTCCCCTGCCAAGTTCCACAAGATCAGCGGCGCGCTGCAGATTACGAAGCGAGCCACCGGCCGGGACGCGGAAGCCTCGCTTGGCGACCTCCGATTTGGCGACAAGCGGGATGTTCTCGTTCAGCTGGTCATTCTTCCCGACAACTCTTCGCAGGAGCAATTGCCTCAGGACCCCTGGGACAACATCGTGTCGGGCCTGGAAGCCCTTGGCGGTTCCATGGACAACGAGAATGAGAGGACCCTCTCGGTTGAGGAGGTGCCCTTGATCCAAGCGGATCTCTCTTGGGGTGATATTCTCCGAGAGGGTACCGTTACACACATGCCCCGCCCATCTCTCCTGGCCATCACGATGCTCCCATCTAGCGGTGGCTCCAAGAAGCCATGGCAGAACTCTCCTCCTATCCCTCCTCACCCAAGCATCGTGCAGCGCCGCATGGAGCTGCTCACGTCTGATATGCTCACTCGGGCTCTGACTCTGGTGAGCCGTGGCCAGCATGACCGTGCCCACACTCTTCTCAACGAGACCCGATCGATCCTCAAGGGTCTCGGAAAGGGAGGGCTGCCCCCGATCCCTCCCATGAACAAGTCGACCCCATCGGCCCCGTCGACTCCTCACCCTGGAAACGACAGCTCGCCAGGACCTGCCACTACCCCCGACCGCAAGAACAGCCCTTCGCCCCCAGCGTCGGCCACCTCCTCTGCGATCAACGGCTTCCCCACTGTTGGACGCAGCCGTTCTAACGACGGCCTCGGTCTCGGCGCCGGCATCGACGCGAGCACTGTTGCAGCTCTTGATGCTGAGCTGGAGAGCAGCCTTGAGTGGATCAACCACCCAGCCGTCTTTGGCCGCGACAGCCGCAAGGCCGTCCTCCAGGCCATTGGTGTTATCAGCTCCCAACGTGCCTTCACCTTCCGCACCCCTATCGAGGGCCTGTGGGCTGCCCGCGTCGGCGGCGTCAAGCGTCTCACGGAGAAGAGCCGTGAATGGCGCGAGGAGGGCGGCGGCGAGGGCGGCATCATGGAGGAGGCTTAAGTGCCCTCCCTTTTCTTTCGACACTTGTTGCTCAAGCTTCATTTCGCGCGGCGAAGATTTGGCGTCTTGGTTTTTCGGCTTGGTTAACGACCCATCACGACCCCATCACCTGGATGTTCCCCATGTCATCTCTACACGTATCTCTACGTTGCCCCTTGGCGCTTCTTTTATTTGTTTGCACATGGATACCACAACATCATCATCTCGACTTCAACTCCCCTGAACGGAGCTATTCGATACCCCCTTATCTTCCCCGCCATCTGGTGCATATCCAGGCCCACACTATGCGTTTGCTTGTTTCGTATTGTTTTGCATGCTCAGCAGTCACCCCTGTCCATGGCATATACCTGCCGACAGAGGGGTGACGGGGCACATGCGTTGCTATATCATATCGTCTTTGGCGAAAAATCTACATGTTTGGTTTCTTGGGAACGGTGAAGGAAAAGAGGTTCACTTGAGAGAAGTAGCCTGAGGAGCTGGCGTTTCCCCTATACCACGAATGGCGATTACTGCTTTATCGGTTTTTCCTGTATGATATAATTCATGTGCTGGATGGTTTCTACCGTCGCATCTGCAAGACATCTTTTGAGATATTATATATATCCCTTTGTGCGCATCTGTCGACACAAATGAGAGCGATTTACGAGTTGAATACAAGTTTTTGACCTCATATTATCTGCTGCCGAGTCCAACGTGAAGTCTTTGTGAAGTCTTTGGAACAAGATTGTCTCCCTCGAGAGAAAGACGAGGAAGCTGCCCATTATTTCTCTAGTTACTGTGTCAAGAGTGTTGCAGGTACATTCACCAGGAGTCACAAAGTCCGCTTAGTTAGCATATACTTGAACAATGGGTCATTATCGTATCTCTGACAAGCCCTGGCTGGGTACTGGTCCCTTGGTGGTATTTACCATTATGGCCGGAATGGCTACTCTAGATACAGGCATCGCAAATCCTGCGCATTGCCCTTTTGCTTTTCACATTGATGCGTTCACACATGATTTGACAGCCTTAGTTGAGGGTATATCTAACCGCCCATACTACCGGGAGTTTTATTCACACATTCCCTGCCTTGTCCTTTTGAACTTAACTCAACCCTTTAGTCCTCATCCCAGTTCTATACGAGTTAGTCAAGGTAAACCTAGGAGCATAGAGTTGGCTTGAAAACTTACAGGGTTGGGGCCCGGGGGCTTTGGTCCACCAGCTTGTCGTGCCACGATGATCTGGTCGACCGAAAGGACTGTGCGAGCGGCTTCGGTGGCGAGCTTGATGGCCCATTGCTTGGAGATGAGAAGGTCCAGGATGCCCTCGTCCTTGGCGTCAAGGGTGCCAGTGTTATCATCGTTCTGGGTTTCACGTGTCAGTTCCAAAATTCCAGGGTTCAACGAACAGTATCAACCAACCTCAATATCAACACCAGTATCCCAGTCGTCGCTGTTAGCGTGAGCGGCATAGAGTCGGCTCAGAACCTCGGTGGCATCCAGACCGGCACTCTCGGCGATGGTTCGGGGCACAACCTCAAAGGCCTCGCCGTACTTCTTGATGGCGTACTGGCTAAGACCAGGAGTCGTCTCACCATGAGCCTGTATCCTCTCAACCAGCTCAACCTCTGTGGCACCAGCACCGGGGACCAATCGAGGATCGCGAGTAATGGCCTTGACAACGTTGACACCGTCGTCAACAGCACGCTCGATATCATCAAGATGGTTCTGGGTGGCGCCTCGGAGAACCAGGGTGGCCGTCCGGGTGACCTCATCTTCTTGTCGGAAGACAGTGACGCGGTCACCACCAATCTCGAGGGTCTCGACGACATCGATAGTTCCCATCTCGTCGGGCATGGGAGCACCTAACCGGGCCAGGGGGGTGGCACCGACCACACGGCAGACTCTTCGAAGCTCAAACTTGCTGAGAATTCGGATGCACAGGATGCCGTAACGGTTGAGGTAGTGCATGGCCAGGTCTCCCACTCGGTCTCCGCAGACCACGACGCGCAGGCCCGAATCGTGAAGCTCCTTGATGGCGGTCTCGAGCTGAGACTCCTCGCCCTTTGTAAAGTCCATCATCTCCTTGGCGTTGTGCAGGAGAACAGTACCCTTGGTCTCGGTCTGGCCAGCGTCGATGGGGCAGGTGAAGACACCGACCTTGGCGCGGCTGGCCTTCTTGACAGATCCATCGGGCTCCTTGGGAAAGACCATGCCCTTGACAACTCTGCTCTGCTCGAGACTTCCACCCATGATCTTGACGACGCGGATGTTGTCGACGTTGAAGTTGGCGGGGTTCTTGGGGAGCACAGCGAGGACAGCCTCCGAGACAAGATCAGCGAGGAAGGTCTCGTTGCCGTTCTGCTTGCTGGCGATGACGGTGCTGATGGCCTTGCTGAGCTCCTCCTGATCCCGGATATCCTCCACATTGTCGACCGAGAGCTCCTCAAGCGTCTCGAGGGCAAACTTCTGAGCCTTCTCGTAGCCGATGACGATATCAGACGTCTTGAGACCCATGCGCAGCAGGTCCTCCGCTTTCCGGAGCAGCTCGCCGGCGAGGACGATGACCAGGTTGGTGGCATCACCCATCTCGGCCTCTTGTTGCTGACTGGCCATGACGAGGAGCTTGGCGGCGGGGTGGACGACGTCGAGTTCGCGGAGGATGGTGGCGGCGTCCGAGGTGAGGATCATCTTCTGAAGGTGGTTGATGACGACCTTGTTGCGACCGTAGGGACCGAGCGAGGTCTGGACAGTAGAGGCGATGGCCCTGCAGGCATCGATGTTGCGCAGGACGGCGCCATCTTCCGAGTCGTAGCTGGAGAGGAACTGTAAGCATTTGCGGCGCTGAATGTGAGGATATCGAAGAAGCCATCAAGAGGCGGGGAGCTGCTGTCCAAAAGGACGGGAGCAGGAGGGGAACAGGAACTCAACTCACTTGTTGTAGCCCTGCTTAAAGAGGCCCGCGTTGGGGGCGTTGGGGATGTTGAGCGACATGATGACTGCCACAGAGCGACGGGGTCGAGTCTGGTTGTGGCGAGGTCGAGAGTGTCAAGGGTGAAGTTGAGGGTGATGCTCCTGACGATGGATTTCGCCCACCAGCTCCAATCTCCCTCCCACCATAAAAACTTCCACGGGCGTCGTGGGCGGTCGATTTAGTGGGTAGGTACGTACCCAGCTGCCTAGCTGACCCCTGTTCTGGTAGATGCCAGCTTGTGAATGATTTTTTACGTGGCCAGGCTGCTGCAATGGGTAAGTAGGGGATGCGATAAAATTTCAATATTATTTAAATATGATCAGAAAGACCATCTGCCTAATTAAAAACTTCCTCCATGGCTCGAGTGATCAGGGTGAACCCATCTACCCCAAGTTTGACAGCCTTGTCCTCCGAGGGGCAAGCCAGGGGCTGGTGATCCAATCACAACCGTTCCAATGTTTGCGCCACAAGCCCCTGACAGCCTTGCGTCCTGTGGCTTGACTCCAGATGGGGGACCCGCGAAAGGACGTTGCTAGGTGGTGAGCACCAGCGACACCATCGCTAGAGCCTCCCCCGGCGACGGCGGCACGGCTCGTGATGGCTGATGCCCTGGACCAGGACCTTTTCCCGCGTTTTCTCCTCATCCAAACACTTTCAACTTTGCCTCTTTCAAGCCGGCGCCACATCCTCCCTCGGCATCTTTTACCTAGTATTTTTCCACCGTCGATTGACTCCCCGAGGCTTACAGTATCGAACCCGACCGCGAGAACACGCCTTATTTGTCGACGACCTGCTCCTCCGTGATACAGCCAGATCCTCCACCGTGTCGACGAACTGCGCCGGAATCCTCCAATTGACCAGCCGCGGCCGTCGCGCTGAATCCCATATTACACCACCAAGGAGAATAGTCACTTTTTTGTCGCGACGCGGCGTCATTCATCGCGATAACACCTTCCTTCACATCATGCCTGGTGAGTTTCTTGTTTGTGTCAAGTTCAATGGAGTCCATGTCTGTACGGCTCACAGTGGGTTTCTGCTGTTTGTTGGCCTGCGGTCCCGGCTCCCGTCCATCCAAATTCTGAGCCCACGGATAAGGCTGAGCGAGCGCACGCATCGATGGATGCCTCCCTTGCACCCTCCACCATCCTCATTCACATCCGTCGCGACGTATCCATATTCATCGTCATCGCGATAACCTGTCCCTGCCTCCTTTCGCGCCATCCTTCTTGAGCCCAGCATCGCATCGCCTCGTCTCGCAACATCCACCATGCCCATCACCCTCAAGCGCAAAGCACCAGATGCTGACCCTCCTCCTCCTCGCTCGACAGCCATCCCCACCGCCCTCCCTCCCTCGGTCGAGGAGGCCTACCGACGGAAATGCATCCAGCTCAAGAACCGCACGAGCGAAGTTGAAGACGCCAACGATGCCGCACGCCTCCGCCTTGCCCGTATCAAGCGCCAGGTCGAGAAGCTGCGAATAGAGCGCGCCTTCTTGCTCGAACAGCTCGCGAAGCGTACCAGCGCCAACGTCGAAGATTCTGATGGCAGCCCCAGCCCGCCTCCTACAGTACGCTCTCCCCCTTCTTTCGTTGCCCCCCAGTCTTTCGGCACAAACCCTTTCCCTTCGCGTTTGCTTGGCAAATCCTTCTCTCCGGTCTGCCGCCGGCGCCCGGTTCAATGTTGATGCTTTTGCGCTTGGATTAGGACTACCAATTCGCCATCCCCAGTGAGTTAGCTGCTAACCCCCAGAAGCCCAAGGATAAGCCGTTGCGCACCAAGCGAGGCCACCGAAAGTCCATGATGCCGGACGCCGAGGCCAAGGCGCCTGGCGGTGCCTCGTTCAACACCCAGAACGCTGGCTCGCCCACGTCCGAGATCTTTTCGCACCCGCCCGAGAGCCAGTCCAAGGGCCCGCGCGCCAACGGCGTTTCTAAGGAAGCCAAGAAGCCCGCCGACGCCTTTGAGCTGTACTGCTCCGAGACACGACCCGCCCTCGAGGCTAAGCACAAGGACGGTGACGCCGAAGTCGACGTGGAGAGTGAGCTGGCCCGCGGCTGGAAGGAGCTGCCTGAAGCCGATAGGGACGAGTTTCAGGCCAAGTTCGAACAGTCACAGGCTAAGAACTCTGAACCTAAGGAGACACCTGCCGCGGATAAGAAGGAGGAGGAGAAGCCCGAAGAGACCAAGCCCGCAGCTCAAGACGAGGATGTCGAGATGGGCGACGACACTGAGGACCAGGATACGCAGGCGGGTGAGAAGGCAGGAGAGTGAGTGGCATCATCAGCCAGACTTTGATAATATCGGGGAGGCGTTCTGGTGGGTTCATGGATTCGGTCACACTGCGCATGTTTGGCCATTGCACACTTTTCAAAGGGGTTTTCGCATTAAGGAAATGATATTCGGAAAGGTTTCAGAAAGAAACGGGAACAATAGAGCAAAGAAAACTCCCTCTCCGCGCGCATCGTCTTCCACCGTTGCCGCGAAGCCATCTTATCTAAATATTCTGTATGTTTTACACCGGTACTCCCGATCCATCCCATACGATTTTCTGGTTTCCCCCAAGACAAAAAGAAGTACACAATCCCGCTTCGCTAGGGAGCGCTGTATTAACGGCGAAAGAGCGGGAGAGAATAAAGTGGCCTGGCTAGGCTGTGTTCTAGTCACCAATGTACAAGTCTACCACGATATTTATCGCGGCGACGAGGATTTCGGCTGCAATGAGAATAATCACTAAGAGATTGGTTAGCTTGGACATATATCCAGTGTCAGGAACAGAGACGACATACCAATCCACTCCAACTTCTCATCATGGCCGTGGCTAAGCTCTCCCTTGAGCACAGCTAACAAATCGGCAATGACGTCGAGACGTTCTGTGAGAAGACCAACTCGCTGGTCCATCTCTAAATAACTCCTCACGGCCTGGTACACGGGTTCGAGCTGCGGTTCTACCCAGAACAGCTCGGGGGTGTCGAGGACGGAGCCGTTGAGGTGGATGCTGATACGGAGGATGAAGAGCTCGCCAATCTGCATGTTGATCTGCGATCGCCGGAGCGCAATCTTTCCCGTCGTCGCTATTTGGGTGGGAATGTCTTTGCACGTTTCGACGGTTGACGCTATCAATTCCTCGTAGAGTGAGGTCTGAACGTGTTTAGCACAGGCATTGTCATCTTCTTAGGCATTTGCTCACCTTGACGCTCTGCGCCACTGCATGGGAGATGGCCAGTTTGGTCATGTAGTTGTTCTTGTCGCGCAGGGTGATAAAGTCGTTGTATATACGGGCCTGGTAGTCCTTTGTGTAGTAAAAGTTGAACTTTTCCGTCTCAACATCGTCGGCCGCGAGCTTCTCCGTCTCGAACTTGGATATCTCCTTCAGGAACCTGGCCTCGTGGGCCTCGGTCATTCCCCAGATGACCACAACTCCATAGTCAAAGAGGAACACCTCGGGTGTGTGTATGTGTGTGTCGAAGTCCGGATTGCTCTCGATGGGGTCGCGGTCATCCACGGCGGAACCCAAAATGTCTTCGTTGCCAATGTGGGAGCCGTTCCCATTAGTATGGCCATTGTGACCCGAGGAGTGCTCCCGAGTCTCTGATTCAACTCCTTCCTGCTGAATATTGATCAAGTCGCTCCTCTGGGGTCTCTCATCCATGGCATCGCCGCCAGTAGAGTGTCGTCGCTCATAGTTCTGAACCGGATCGCGGCTGCGAGCGCTCTTGGCAGCGTAGTTGTACGGCGTGTATATACATTCGTCGATGAGTTTGGGGTTTGCGCCCCTGGTCTTGCCCCTCCCCTTGAGGAACCTCATCAGGGCGTCCATCTCGTACCGGTTCGCGGTACAGTACGCTGTTACACGGGGGAGCCGGTCTCTGTCTGCCTTACCCAGCTTTGCCGCATCCCTTCGCGCGGCGGGATCTTTAATCCTCGTGTACTGAGAGTAGACATCTCTTCCGCTTTCTTCGTCGGCCTCCTCGTCCAGGTCCGGGGCGGGGAGTAGCTTGAGCTTCTCCGTCTTCTTGGTGCTTCGCTGGGGACCAATCTTGGGCCCGACGGCCATATGAGCTACCGCAGGCACAGATCCCTGGCTGTTGCGTCTGCGGAGCTTGTTGTTGAGGGCTGTGAGCATGGGAGGGCCGCCGGCGCCGCTGCTGGATCCGGCGCCATGGTGGTGAGGGCTTCGCGGTTGCAATTGTAGTCGGCTGGGCTCGATGGTTCGTGTGACGGGGTTGTCGCTAAATGTAACGGATCGCGTTCCCTTGGGACGAGTCTCGGTCGGCAACAGAGGTGTTGATTCGCTGGGCGGCGCGTCGGATGTGGTGGTGGTGTGAGAATCCATCTTGGTGAAGCTCACAAAGATGGTGACAGTGTCGAGGGCGACAAGGCGCGAGCAATTGAATTCAGCGATGCAACACCACTCTCCCAGAGAGCGGGAAGTAACAAGGGCCTCTGACGGATGACGCAAAAAAGACTTTCAAAGATGGTTGATGCGATAGGAATGCTGTGGTAGATCGAATAGAAGAGCTTTCAAGGAGGATAATGACTGATGATGACGTTTTGCGCCCAACTTGGACAGAAGGTTTTCTCCAATTTCGGCCCACTGAATGCGAGAGCTACAGGGGACCCGCCACTAAAGCAGCCAAGCTACAGCGCGTCCACGTGCAACTTGACTGGCCCTGGCGACGGGACTGGGGCAACGAGCAATGTTCCCCGCCTTTCAACCTTGAAGGTTCATGAGTTGTCATGGAGGTAAAGAGACGATAATGAGACTGGAGTGAAGATATGTTTGTGCTCTGAAACTCATAGGATGCTATATGGAGGCCATGTTTGAATTTGTCTCTTTTCTTTCCCTCCCGTTGAAATACATCAATGTGGTCAGTACCTCACCCACGTATATCACACCCAGTATCAACACACCATGTAAGTGAGGGCGTCACATGTGAAACCACAAAACACATCAAAACTTGACAATTCGCCATCAATTTCAGAGGCAACTGCTTCGCGTAGACTCTCAGGGGGGGGCCCGGCTCCAAGCACATGGCAGGATCATCTAAATGCCCCAGAAAACATGTTTGGATAAAGAGATGCCATTGCCAACCCGTCCATATCTAAGCGTCAATAATCTTCACCTCCATCTTTAGGCCAGAGTCGTCCAATCGATCAATTAAGCCCTGGCCAAGACAGGCTGGCGTATAGCAGCCTCCATCAAGCTTGATTTCATCTTCCAAGATAGTCGCAGCGATCTCTGCGAGGAGCATTCCCGTCACTGAAAAGTCATTAGTACTTGTCAACGGTACAACTCATGCAATTCCATCACTTACAGTAGTAAATGCCGCCATGATGCCACATGTGGCAATAAGCTGCCTTGCCTGTGGCCTTTTCAGAGTCAGGATACGCAATACATTTGTACTCAAGCGCATCGTTCTCTGTGTCTTCGTGCTTGGCGCCCTCTCCAGGCTGCAAGACACGGTTCTTCAGAAACGCCCTCAACGGAGGAATCGACACAACCAACATGCCTCCGATCAGTAGGAGCCAGTGGATGAATATTCCATGGAGCCAATTGCGAGCCTTCATGTACTCTGACCAGGTAAAGTTGGGTCCGTAGAACTCATCCTTTCGAGACGGTGTCTCCGAGAGAAGTCCCCAGGTCCGCTCAATGACGGGGATGTTGGTCGATGCCATGGCAGAAGTGGTCATCAGACCAAGGTTAGGGATAGTTCGAACACCAAAGATCTTCTCAAGGATAGAGTCCTTGGGCCTCGTGGGCTCCTTATGGGGGATAGGAGACTGAGCATATGGGCTGTTGGCCTCCTTCACTTCCTTCAATGTGAAGATATCCCAAAGGCCGAGCGCAGTAGCCAGAGTGCCACCAGAAGGGGTCGAGCTGTGACCACTGTCAGCATATCTGTATCTTATCAACTCATCAAGTACAACTCACCTGATCCTGTGCAGAGAAATGGTAACATTCTTGGTCGGAGTTCCCAATTCGGTGCGGATTGCCTTGGCCATAGCCCATGTGCCGAGGTCCACGGGAGCAGACTCAATACCAGACTGAGGGACCAGGATAGCACCCGTCTTCTTGGCAGTCGCCTCATACTTCTTGATCATCTTGTGAACCCATGGGAACTCACCCGTGGCATCCACATAATGGGTTCCCGCCTCAGCGCAAGCCTTGAAGGCATGTTCGCCGTAGACGCTGTATGGGCCGACAGCGGTGATGAGGACACACGTCTTTTTCGCGAGTGCACTCAAGTCATTGTCGTTGAGACTGGCGATCTCAATGCCTGCACGATATTAGTTAAAGGTTAAAAATACGTGGCCCTTCCATGCCTGCAATGGGAACTGCTTCATACCTGGTGGCAGCCGGTCAGGATTGCGCTTTTTGCACTCGTCCACGACAGCTTGCAGTTTAGACTCTGAGCGGCCGGCGACAGCCCACTTCAGGTCAGTTGCGAGGTGAGTGGTGATGTACTCGGCAGTCCATTTGCCCGTATAGCCTTGGAGGCGGTCAGACTTGTATGAGTTGCTCAATTGCCTCCCGTCTTGAACTCACCGGTAGCTCCAAAAACGACAAGGTCGTATTGACGACCATGCTCTTTGATCAAAGGCATGTTGAAGCTAGTGGTTGCACAATGGAGTGAACAGGTTGGTAGAGCTGAGGAGGAGGGGGGGGGAAGAAGTCGTCTAAAATACGAGAACTTGGCACTATTCTAGACACGATGCCATGTCTTCTTTTACATCATTCTACCTCTGGAAGTAGCTCTGGTACACCCAAATGGTCGGTGTCTTGCTCCAAGCCGGCCCACCCACGGGAGCTTCAAGGGACCCTGGTATTCAGCCCAGCCGCATCAGCATCTTATCTCGGCCTCATGTGCCAGTGATCCTCAGCTGGCAGATGCTGGAGTAGGAAGCCATCCCTTGATAACATGAGTGCAGAAATAAGTGAATTTTCTACTACCAATATAAAAGGCCAATATGACGTTTCCATTTTGTAGTCTGACTTCACCACCTCAAAGGAAGAGTCACCAAGCTCATACAGCTCAGCTAACCCGCCACACCCAATACTCTTCCGTGCGCAAAGACAGCTGGGGAGCTTGCACGAATCAGGTTGACGGAAAATCCTCAAGAACCGAGAGTCTCCTCCGAGCCAGATTTCGTCTCGACTCCGAGAATTTTGCCGAGGTTTTTCCTCAATTGCCAAAATTCAGAGTAAAAAAAATCAGGTGGGGCCCACTCGCTTCCTCTCACGTGCTATGTGCTTGCGCCCTAACGAAAATCACAGGTCCAATTCCAAGCACACTTTCGCAGTCAGCCTCCAACCGCAGTCGAGCAACTTCACCTCCGCTCGTCTATCACTCCGTCTTCATCCTCCCAAGACGTCCCACACATAAACCCTCAAGATGACCAAGCGAACGAAGAAGGTCGGCGTGACGTGCGTATCCCCCGTTGCTGAATTGCTGCTGGAAATCAAATTGCTAACTCTGTCGGCAGCGGTAAATATGGTACCCGGTAAGTTTCACGATATCCCATCGCCGATAAAACTTCGACAACGATCTCTCCCTACGACCTCGCCTCTGCCACGACCTCCCTTGTGCTTGCGACTTCTCCCTGGTATCTGCGACTGCGTCAACCATCAAGACGGGGCACTGGATCATAACTGGAACAAGAATCCTGGCAGCTTGGGACGGTCGTGGCAGATCAAGGGCAGCAGGGAATGAGACCACCACTCGACAGTCCGGCATGATCATATCGAGCCACAGCAACTAACGCATAGCTGTACAGTTACGGTGCCTCCCTGCGAAAGCAGGTCAAGAAGATGGAAATCACCCAGCACGCCAAGTACACCTGCACCTTCTGCGGAAAGGTCACCGTGAAGCGACAGGCCACTGGTATCTGGGACTGCAAGTCTTGCAAGCGCACCGTCGCCGGTGGCGCTTACGTCGTCTCGTGCGTCCCCTCTCCGCTACGGCGACAACTGACACAGCAATGGAGAACTAACACCAACACAGCACCCCCGCTGCCGCCGCCATGCGATCGACTCTGCGACGACTCCGGGAGATTGCTGAGGTTTAAAGGAGTGGACTTTAGCGGGAGGGGAAAACGGCTTTGCTTTTCGGTCTGGTGTACGGGGGAACATGGATTTCGTGCCTACACTACGAGTTGGCGGACTGGACGTCAGCACCCGATCTTCGGTCGCATAGAGGCCGTTCGATTAGCAATGAACAAAAATGAATTGCATGGTTTCGGACCCTTTCAACGAACAGACGGATCTTTGCGACCTGGCGGCAGAGGCCCCACGAATTGTGTGAAGCCATGGCCAACCAGCGCTTGGGAGTTCAACTCGTGGGCGAGACAAGACAGCGTTATTATCGTCAAGAAAGACAAAGCCCCAACTCACATCCAATATCATCGTGGCAGAGTTCAGCGCACTGAATAGGTTGGCCTGTTAGAGGTCGGGGGGATGACCAGGGCAGTTGGGGTTTTAAACGTCATCGGCATCGTAGAAGAGCCACGGATATACCGCGTGTATGATCGAATATCAGTCTCAGATGGTTGGTTCATGTGAAGGCAGAGGACCCGTTCTGCTCAGTGGGCCGGTCAGACCGCAAGTGCGGCAGATGTTGAGCTGACTACAACCGTGACAGGCTGATGGAAGATGATGAAGACTCCAGGTCCGTCTCATGAAGTCAAGCCCAGTGGGCCAAGGCCATGACCTTGACCAAGGTGGTTTGCTGCCCTGCCTCCCGAGCGCAAGTGGGGGTTTCCATGCCTCTGCACGCATGAGACAGCGCAGCGCATTGCTTTGGCAGCAGATCGCGGCCGAGTCTCGACGATTCTCTCCGATAGCGAACCCACCTCTGCCTCCGGACGATAATATTTTTTTTTTTTTTCACGAGAGGTAATAAACAAGAAACAAAAACAAACTGCGTGTCTGTTACGGCCCTATGGGAGGACGCGAAGCCCATCCCTCGTGTTAGGCGCCGGACCACACAAGCAAGAGGGGCCTATTCCAAGAACCCTGATCTATCACTCGAGTATACCCTTCAAGGTCGCATCGTGAGTCGAGCGGAGACCCACGACGGTTGTCGACTCACGGTTATTGCGCATTTGATGCGCAGAGCGAGAGCAGACCGCCCAACAAGGGAGGTTTGACGCCATCTACAGCAACAGCCCGAGTGCGTGCGTGACTCGTCATGGGGCTAGAGGTTGTCGGGGGTTGGTGCTCAGAGCCCCCCCGATAAACGTGGAAGCCCAGTTCAAGCAAGGCGAGATCCGTCACGAGGACCGCATCGCCTGTGCTGGGCGGGATGAGCTAATAGGGCATTTCAAGGCAAAATGTGGGCTGGGCTATTGCTCAGCTCGACGGTAGTCTTTTGCAGTTGAGAGTCGGTGAGATAAGCACTTGACACTTGACTTGTACCTAGAGTGAGTATTCGTGCGTATGAAGAACCAGAGAGTGAGAGGATGTTCGGGTGTCAGGCAGGCCTGATGGCAATATGCGCATGGGGCGGATGGAGTCGTCGTGTCGCAGGTGACGCCTTGCTCAACAGCTGGAGCCTCGGGGTGAGCTCAGTGCTCAGTGCAGCGGGAGAGACGGGAGAACTGACCAATCTGCCAGGTACCTCGTTAACGTGCTGTGCTCGGTACCAATTACGGCGACAACGCTCGCATCGGAGGTTAGCCCAGCCCATGAAGGTATCGTAGTAGTAGGGGGATGGACGGTCACACGTAAAAAGAGTTTCCTTACATTGGGTGTCTTCCCTTCTGGGCAGGCGGAGAAAACAACCTGAGCATAATAGCACAGCACAGCACAGAAGAGCACGGCACAGGGCCGTCCCATGCCGGATTCCATCGCTCCGTCATCCATTCACCTTCATTTCCATTCTCATTCTTTGCCTCTTGCCTACCTCTTTCCAATCAAACCCATCTCCCCCTCCCTGGCAGCCTAGACACTTGCCCCCAGTCATCGATCTTCTCCTCAGGGGAATTCACGCTTTGTCTTGTCCCCAACCTTGAGAGTTCGATACACGCTACAGCCGTGAAGCTTCATAACGGGCATCCCCTACCACTACCGCTACCACATGTGTGCTTCCAGAACGTCACTGACGACACGATTTCAACAAGCCACTTCGAGTGTATCACCGGCCACTTGAGAAACGGACAAAACTTTTCCTCCCCTTTGTTAATCTTGTTGTTCCTCATCTTATTATTATTCACTCTCAATCACTCTGCCGACCGACTACGCCTACGACTGCAGTTCCACCTCTGAACAGGCAGCCAGGACCCTGCAACTTGGGTGGCTCACTGTTAGTACCACTCGCAGGGATACCTGTACCTGTACCTTTGTCTGGCGACAACCCGACTTGGGAATCGGACAGAGCATCGAGCCCAGCGCAGCGTCTTGCTTGGACTCGGAGACTGGACAAAGAGGAAAAAAACAAGAGGTATTTATTTTGTATTTCTCTCTACATAATCAACCCCATCATCTCCCCACTTTCAACCCCCCTTCCCACTCCTCTTCCCGTCATCTTCGCCTCGACTCTACTCGACTCGACGCGACCTGAGGTACCCAGAGCCAGTCATCCAGGGTCTCTCTTCCTCACAGAAGCCCAGCCCCAAAACGCAGCAGGGACTGATGCTCCCCGCGGACCGACGGTCCCTGATTGGACCATTGTCAGGCCCCCCCTAACAGGCGCCAAAACCGCCTCTGGAGGCCCGCTGCACTTGGAACTTCCCTCCTTCAATTCTCAGCAGGCCGCTCCATCCCTCGCCCTCCCAGGCGCTCTCTCGTCCGTCCCATCCACTAATACATCACCACTCGCAGCCAGGCCCTGCCGCTTTGCCCCCCCAAAAAACGAGCCATCCCGCCTAAATCGATCACCACCACATTTACCACGCCCGCCGCCCGCTCGAATCCATTTTCTTTGGCCGATTCTCTTTTACATGTTTCCATCAAGATACGGCCTTTGTTATCCAAAACGACATCATGTCTGAGCCGGAGCAGTGCATTATATGCCTGGATCCCTTACCACGGGCCGCCCTCGAGACTGACGCTCAAGCCGCCGTCAGTGTAGCTGATGCTGTTGCTGATGCTGCTGTCACTGACGGTGCTGTCGCTGGCGGCGAACCCGCTCCCGAACCCGCTCCCATTGCTGCCACTACCGCTCTCTACGCTACAGCTCCCAGCTCCCTCGACGATGATTCCAGCTATCTCAACATTGTCGCCGCCCTTGACGGATGCAATCATATTATTCACGATGCTTGCATTCGCTCCTGGGCCCAAAAGACAAACACCTGTCCAATCTGCCGTAATCCCTTCCACTCGGTCCGCGTTTACAACGGAGTCGATGGTAAGTTTAGCTCACCCGCCCTCGTGCATGTCTGTCTGCACACGCTGACTGGTGTCACTATGCAGGAACACCCATCTCGAAATACGAAGTCCAAGACAAGAAGCAGATCGCAGAATTCGACGTGACCCAGTGGTTGGGCGATAATCCCGAGGAGGAGGAGGAGGAACAGGGCAATCCGTGCCCTATCTGCAACTCGGCAGAGCGGGAAGATATCCTCCTCCTTTGCGACAGCTGCGATGCCGCCTATCACACTCACTGCATTGGTCTCGATGCAATCCCCGACGGCGCATGGTACTGCATGGAATGTGCCCATCTTTTCCAGCTCGAGGATGAGCCAGAGCTTGCCGAGGAGACTGATCGGTCCCCTCGTCTCACATCTGTCCGACGCCCAAATCCACGAAATGTGCGCGGATACCGAGTTCGAACTAGAGAACGCATGCGAAGGGCCCGCCGTCAAGCTCGGAATGCTGAGTGGCAGGGCGCCTGGGGCCAGTTTTCGGGTCGCTTCTACGAGATGAGCGACTTGGACCTCGACAACCACGATGATGAGGATGAGGAGCTTGAGCAATTTCGGCGGTTCCAAGAGAGCGGTCGACGCGAGCTCGAGAGATGGCAACAGCGAATGGACATAGCCCGCCGGCTGGGCGCTCGCGACGTCTTTGTGAACAATATCCCCCCCGCCATAAGCGAGCGCCTTCAGCCCGCGCCCGCGCCTGAGCCCGTGCGAGAAACAGCCGAGGAGAGACAAGCATGGGGCGCTCTCGCGCGTGCCCGCGAGGTTGAAGAGTCCAGTACCAACTCTCGCAAGCGCAAGGTGCGGTCAGTCACGGCATCCCCTCGGGAACCCGTCCAAGAGCCAGAACGCAAGCTCAAGCGACCTCGAACTCGGCGACTTCCGACCCAGAATGGCGAGGGCTCGAGCTCTGTATCATCCCCAGCGCCCGGCCCCTCGGCCGGACGAGTCACGAATGGATCGTCGACCAGAAATGGTGTGGTCAACATTGGCGGTATAGACCCTCCCCTCGTCTCGTCGCTTCTGAAGGAACTCGAGCCGAGCAACATGTCGGACGATGAGACGTCGGGCACGATGAATGGATGGCGACATCCACCAGATGCTTCGTCGCCAGCCCTATCGCCAGCGCTTTCTCCCTCGTCATCCGCTTATGGCAGCCCCCGAGCTCTCTCCACCACTCCTCCTCCCCTGCTCAGTCTGGCGGGTCGACCAACCTCACCAACCCTTTCACTCAGCACCACTATCCAGCCTCACTACCCACCAGCAAACTATTCACCTACCCGCACCAACAAGACTAAGAATATTGAACATGGCGCGCAGGAAGCACGGTCAAGAAGACCACAAGAGGCACAACCAAGCAGGCCACAAGAGACACAGTCAACCAGACCGCCGGAGGGTCGGCCGTTGGAGCTCCGCCAACCCCGGCCACGCCGGGCACACCAGGTGCCAGCGCAACCACCAAAAGACCAATCTCCAACAAGGCCCAACGCGGCGTCCGATATCACTCATGAAGACAAAATCAGGATCAATGAGATCGTCAAGGGCGCATTGCGACCGCACTGGCGGTCTCAGAAGTTGACGACAGAGCAGTATTCAACCATCAACAGGGACATCTCGAGAAAGCTTTATGACGAAGTCAAGGGCGCAGCTTCGCTGAACGATGATGCCCGCCGGCAATGGGAAAAGAGAGCTACCAAAGAGGTAGCTCAAGCAGTTGCAGAACTGTCTGCTTAACGACAGAAAGCGGGAACTGAGTTTAGCGGGCGTTCAGGTATCATGGAGCGGTCCATGTGGTTTGATACCCAGCATCATTTGAAGAGGAGCATGGTTCTTTGAATTTCGAATAGCGTGCGTGGTGCGGCGAAGGAGTTGGGTTGGGTTGGGTTACGATCGTGGGTCTTGTCTTGTTTGTATCTTGTGTGTCTGGGCCATTATTATCTTGGCTCCATGTGTATTCAGTTATGTGTCTGTATATCATTTTCGGCAGGCATTTGAGCCTAGGGTTTAGGAAATCAGAGCCGCATCTTTGAACCGCATTTCGAAGTTCAGTCGAATCGCAGTGTTATGTGCAATGTTGACAGAGAACCTAAGATTCACAGTTTAGCCTCGCGTCTGCCCAACAGATGATCGGTTACCAGCAAAAGGGCACGACAACTGCCCAGGTGTTGATACCCTGCTTGGCTCAGAGAGCGAGGTGGGACTGAGAGGAAATTGTATCACGATGAAGAGGCGAATGATAGCGAGAACGCTCGGCTTAATCTCTCCCTCCACGATAGCTGCGTGGGGGGTTGAGCGAAATGCAAGCACACGACGGACGATAAACCAGACTTGGCGCGGATGAGATGTCAGCAGTATCTATCTAACAGAACCCGGTGGGAAAATGATAAGAAAAAGCTTCTTGCAGGTCCCGCTAGCGAAAAAGACTGCGGAATTCACTCTCGGCACACGTAAATGATCAGGACGTTCTGGAGGTGGAAACAGGTCTTGACGATAAGGAAATGGTGCCTTGAGAGAGAAAAGAAGAAAGAAAAGAAGGAAAAGAGAATTGGAAATTTGCTGTGGGTTATGGTAGAGTGGTTGATGCCTGAGGCACAAGTGGGCTCTGAGGGGTCTTAGGTAAGCCTTCTAAGAGTTCAGAACCTCGAGGCCCGGTCACCAATTGGACAGAGGTACGTACCTCGAGCCGGAGAAGGAAAAAGTTCTAGAGGCGCGAGAGCATCGTGGGAACATCACCAACGTCGGTCCCCAAATCGCACCTATATTCCCCCCTCCTCCACCGAGGGAAGACGGCTATAATGACAGCATCAAGTCGAGGTGGACGGGCCCTTCGGGCTGCGCTATCCAGTGAGTCCACCTGCCCTCCCGCCGGGTCTCAATTGAACGCTGGGGGACCTGGAGCGGGCTTTCAACCTCAAGAGCTCTTGTATAAACTAACGGGCGGGAATTGTCTTTAGCTTCTCCCAATGTCTGCGTCCGATGCGCTTCCTCTTCCTCCTCCGCCTTCCCTAAACTCTCGGCCCGCCTCTACTCCTCCGCCGTCGATGCCACAGCCACCACCACCACAGACTCTGCCCCTCCAGCGGCAGCCCGCCCTCCTCCACCACCCTACGATGTCCGGTCCGGCATGATCCTCACCCGGCCGCCGCTGGTGACGCGGAAATTGCACCCGTTCGAGAACTCCTTCTTCTTCTACCAGAAGCGCCTCGAGGAGCGGCTCAACACTCCCTTCATCACGAGCATCTACTTCAAGCCCGACACGGCCCGCCGGCTGGACTGGAACGTCAAGGTCCAGGAGCGCCAGGGTACCGTCGCCAAGGAGCTCGGTGTGTACAATGGCAAGAGCTCCAAGGCTTGGGACGACGAGCTCCGCGTCGGCGACCAGCTGAGCGACCAGGAGAGCATCGTCAAGGCCCTGCTCAAGGACGCAGAGGCCCGAGTCAGTGATGACGCTGAACTCATCGCCCCGGACGATGTTGTTCCTGTAGAGCCGCCCGTCGACCGTGTCACCGAGGCTGACCGCAAGGGCGATGTGAAGCGGCTAGATCGTCAGCTCGACCGGACGCTGTATCTGGTTGTCAAGGGCAAAGATGGTTGGGGCTTCCCCGCGGATGTGATTCCCAAGGATGAGAACCTGCACGAGGTAAGCATTGTCTACTCTTTTAGCACGAAAAGATACTAACAGGCTGTCACAGTCTGCCAAGCGTGTCCTCGACCAGGCCGCCGGTGTCAACATGAACACATGGGTCGTCGGTCGGGTGCCCGTCGCCCACGTCGTGACGAAGCCCACGCTCAAGGCCGACGGCAGCGTCGAGAAGAAGGGTCAAAAGACCTTCTTCCTCAAGGGCCGGATAATGGCTGGCCAGGCAGACCTCGAGGGCAACCCCTTTGGCTACACCGACTTCAAGTGGCTGACCCGCGAGGAGCTCGAGGCCGAGCTGTCCCCAGAGTACTTCAAGGGCGTTCGCAACATGATGGCCGACAGGTAGACTAGATGGGCCAGGCAGTGAGGGTGCTGCGTGTAAATTATCATGTATACTTGCTGTACAGAAGCAATTGACAAGTCAATATCATCTCGTGGGCATCTACGTAAAGTCGGCGTCATAGCAGGGCAGGCTGAGATGACTCAAGCCTCATTAACAAGACATGAACTCAGGGGCAGAATGGGAAACGCCTCACAGAAATTCGAGGCAGACTAGATCATCTGTTGTTACATGATATGGTATTCATCGCCTCCAAGGCATCGCAAACCAACATCGTTAGCCTCCCTCTAGCCTAGAGAAAACAACAGCAGGAATTTCAATTCATCATCGCATAAGGAAACCTTTCTCAACTCGCCCAACGCCAAGTCCGCCCTCCAAGCGCAGTGCTACTACATGGATGGATAGGTACAGCAAAGACAAAAGCCCATCACGCTCTTCTTCCTGCTCAGTTCGGTCTCGCCTGGCCCTCAACAAACTTGAGGGCGTCATCCGCGGTGACGCAGTCGATGGTGCTCGTCTTGTTGACAAACGTCACACCATAGCACTTGTCTGCAACGTGGACAATCTCGGGTCGGAAGGTGGTACAGATGAACTGCGTACCAATCTCGTTGGAGATGGAGTCGAGGAGCGCTGCAACGGCCGTGCGATACTGGGCGTCCAGGTTGGCGTCCACCTCGTCAAAGATGACCATGGGACTGCTCTCGGTTGCCTGGAGGGCAAAGATGAGGCAGAGAGCACACAAACCTGGTCTTGTTAGAAAGGGCATCACTCATCAGGGGACAAGGTAGACTCACTCTTCTGGCCACCACTCAGCTGCTGGATCTTTTGCTGCTCGTCCAGATGCTTCGAGTTGAACGAGACGCTGATTCCTACACCAATGTAGTTCTCGACGGCGCCCCGTGTCTCTCCCTCCGAGTCATCGGCTGGCTCCTGGCGACGATCTGTCCGTCGCTGGATAAGCAGACGACCATGACCAGCGGGCACCAGCTTGCCAAAGATGGTCGAGAACTCTTTCGAGACCTGCTTGAAGGTACGCTCAATGGCCTCATCCTTTCGACGGTCAAGGTGCTCGACGAGTTCCTCAATAGACTTTTGGGAAGCATCCAGCTCCTTTCGTCTCTTCATCAGCTGATCTTGCTGAGTGGTGAAGCTGTTGTATTGCTCAAAGGCCTTCTTGTTGACGTGCTTGTACTTCTTGAGCGCCTCGTTTACTCGCCTGAGCTTCGACGTGATCTAGAGCATGTCAGTTCAGGTTGTTCGTACTCTATACCTATATTACTCACCGTCTTCTCCTCCATGTTTTCGTATTTATCAAATGCTTCTTCAGGGAGCACACCGAGGTCTCGGATGGTCTTGGCGAGTTCGGCAGCCCGTGCCGTCCAGAGAGCCTTCTGACGTAGACTCTTGTCCATCCTCTTTTTGTGCTTCTCGATCTTCTCCGAGATTTCTTGCTGCCTCTGTTCTCGCTGCGCCTTCTCGACAGCCATCTGGTCAAGACGGTTCTGAATGTCATCCATCTTGGCCTGTGTCTCTTGAAGGCTGGTCTCGACAGCTTTCAGCGCCTTCTGAGCCTTCTTGAGCTCCCTCTGGGCCTCCTTCAGGCCACCTGACGATAATCCAGATGCTGAATTCTCAAAGGCTTGACTGTTGAGCTGGTCAAGCTTCAGCTGCAGATTCTGGCGTAGATCTCCCTCGAGGAGCTGCTTCCGTGTTTCCAGGCTACGGCGAGCATTGCTGGCCTCGTTCCATTGCTTCTGGAGTTCCTGGACACTGTCGCTGAGTTCCTCCAACTGGCGTTCCTCGGCCGCTGTCAAGCTCTTCTTGAAGTCGGTCTGCAGTTCAGCCTCGTGGCCTGCAACATCTTCCAGGAAAACATTCATGTTCTTCTCGACACCCTCCCGACGCTTGATGGCAGCTTCAAGGTGGTTTCGTTCGTTCTCTAGATGCACCGACTTGTTCCTCAGTTCATGCCTCAATGGCCCAAAACTGTCATCGGCCTGCCGCAGCTTCTGCTCCAGCTTTTGAAGTTCCGACATGGCAGCCGTGATCTCTTGGTCTTTGAGCTCAACCTGTCGGCGGATATCACGAGACTCAGCGATCTTCTCCTCGTAGTTGTCCCGCCATTTGTTTACAGACTGGACTGCTTGCAGCCGCGACTTTCGTGGGTCGATATATCCACCAGTCATGGCACCTCTCTTGTTTGTGGTGTCACCTTCGGCAGTGATACCATCAACGCCATGGCTTCTGGCATACTGGCCGGCAACCGTCAGGTTCGGGCAGACAACAACCTTGCCAAACACCTGCTGGAAAGCCTTCTCGTACTCGGGGTTGTACGTGATCTTAGACAAGAGCGGCACAGCGTCGTTGGATCTTGGTAGATTGATTTGCCGTGGTCGCAGTTGAGCAAGAGGCATGAAGGTTACTCTGCCTCCTCGTTGTCTGAAGAGAGCATCTGCAAGCTGAGTTGCGGTGTCTGCATTATCCACAACATAGTGAAAGAGACTGGCACCAGCAATTTGTTCCACGGGAAGTCTATAGGCGTCGCTGACCTCGAGGAGCTCTGCCAGCGTTCCGTATGCTCCGGGAATGTCGTTCTCTTGCTTCAGCCGTCGGATAGTTGCCAGACCACGCGCAGTAGCTCCGTCCATGGTATTCGACAGCTCACGCTCCGATGACTCCTTCTCTTGCCGAGCATCACCGATGAGTTTGTTGAGTTTGTCGTCCTCTCGTCTAACAAGCTTCCGTTCGTCATTCAGTTTCTCAAGAACGTCGTGTGCCTTGGTTGCCTCATCTGAGATGGCTTGTCTTTCACTGTTGAAATTGGCCAGGCGAGTTCGAAGATCAGCAACCTCTTGCTCGGTCTGGGCGATGGATTGCTGAACCCTCTCAACCTCCTCGTCCGCATCGATCTTGTTAGCCTTTTGGGTGCTGATAGTGCGATTCAACTCCTCGATCTCTTGCCTTAGCCATGCATCACGCTCGCTCTTGTTTCTGAATCGAGAGCCTCGACTTTGCTTGGCAAAAAGGCGGTTTCTCGTAGCCTCCACATGATCGAGTTGCCTTCGTACCTCGGCCTCCTCTTCTTTCCGTCTGTTGTAATCGGGGATAATGGTCGCCAACTCTTGCTCCTTGGCGGCTATGTCAGCCTGGACTGATTCCAGTTCTGCGGCATGCTGTGCTCGCGCTTGCTCTTGGGCAGATTGTCCTTCTCTGAGGTTCTTGGTCTTCATTTCTGCCTTGGCCAGCGCCTTTGCGTTGTCGCGCCGATCTTCCTCAAGTTGTCGTCGATCAATCTGCAGCATCTCCATGTCGCGTTGGAGTTTATGTACTTCCGCATCGAGTTTCTCGATCGCCTTTTCGCCCTCTGTGAACTCATCTCGTCTTATGTCAGTGTTGTCAAGGCCGCCTTGCCGGGCGTTGTCGAGTTCTTCCAGAGAGTTCTGGATTTTAGTCTGCTCGTTGTAGTAGTATGCGTATTCCAAGCATCGCTTCTCTCTGTCCTTGTTCTGGTAGGCCTTGAGCTCTTCCTTCTCCTCCTCCAGCTCGTCCAATCGTTCTTTGATGTACTTGAGAAGCTCGTCGATCTTTTCTCGCTTGTTGTTGGTCTCGTTCATGATTTTGAGCGACTCGGCACGACGGGTTTCGTACACTTGTGTTCCCGCTACCTCCTTCAGCAGGTTCAGTCTGTCCGACTCCTTCATGTTGGTCAGGGCAGTGACTCGTCCTTGGGGCACGATGTAGTATGGGTTTGATCGCGAGAATCCTGCGGCTTCGAGGAGATTCATGACATCCGATTTGGTCACAACCTTGCGGTCGACGGAATATTCGTCCTTTTTGAGACCAATCGTGCGGCGCAGGACGACCTCCTTGTTGCCAGTCGGGAAACGGTCGTCGCTATTGTCAAAGATGATCTCGACGTATGCTGACATGACAGCGGAGCCAGAGCCCTCGTGGAGGAGACCCTGGCGCTCCTCGCGACTCATCTGTGTGTAGGCATCGCTAAGGACGAAGCGGATGGCCGCAAAGAAGTTGCTCTTTCCGGAGCCATTGCGACCGACGATGACATTTGTCTTTGACGAGAAGGGCTCAATGACGGTCTGGTCCTTGTAGCTGCAAATACGTCAGTCAGCGGTGAGCGAGAATGGAGACGGGTGCGAGGAGGGGTCGTGTGGGCGGACAACCTACCTCTTGAAGCCCTGGATAATGATCTGCTTGATATACATGATGGGCTGCGCCGGCGCTGTAGCGCAACATGCGAGGTGAACAGGGAGTTGTCTGCGAGTGGATGCGCAATCTCAACTCGGTCTGCGACTTTTGCCTCGTAGATGCGACCTGATGCGATTCGACGCGTCGGCTCAAGCACCGCGATCAAAGTGGTGGGTGTTGGCGCGTCGTTGCGACGGGACGTGGTTTGCTGCCTGAGAAGCTAGGCGCTTAGCGGCTGGTTGACGACAGGTGGTCCGTGCATTGTAGAAAAGCTTGGTCTCTGTCATCCTGTGCTAGGCTGGCAATGGCATGAATGATTGATTGCCTGCCTGCCACCTTGAATACCTGGACTTGCAAACGGTTTGGACCTGAATGACCGTTGCGTGCAGTAGGGTTGTATCATTAGACAAACCCGGGTCTGCCTCGGCATGGCTCGAATGCCTCTTCAGTATTTCCCATACCAGTTGGGCGAGTTGATGAATGCCATGCAGCTCTACGGCATGATTCGCGTGGTATCACAACCCATGCATGCCGAGCTCGCAAATCAGGTACCCTCTGATACATTGGTAGCAGATATCATGGGGTCTATCCTGGCTTGTCTCACTGCCGGGACTTTGCCTGCCTTTACAGCGTATGCGTGATTGATGTCGGTCGCCTTTTATGAGGCGTTGGCTCGGAACATGGGGATGTCCGACCGCTGTTGGTTATCGCCGTTGATTTGGTCGGCCCACCCCATATGTCTCGCCTGGTAACGCCCCTGTAGTTGAGAGGCATCGTTCGCACCATGTGACACAATTATAAGGTTGCCGGAGTCAGGCAATCCATTGTCGCCATGCAGGGCGTCACCGTGCAGTATTGGCCACGATGTTTCCTCTGGTCTGCCGAAGGCATCTACATGCATAATACTGCCTAGCTAGGCAGCACGGGCACGGTCTGGATAAGCGCTGCGTGAGGCCTGTGATGAGGCTGCAAGCATTGCGCTATGCCTGCACCAGGCCTGGCGGACTTGTATGTGGGTTTAATGGTTTACGCACGATCTATCTGTTGGTCATCCTCCCATCATCGACAAAGTTGTCAACATCGAGGCTGAAGGTAGGCTTTCACAGCCCAGCACAATGACGCCGAGAACATCGCCTTGTGCGCCTTCCGCGTGCCACATGGCTTTAATGATCAAATTCAGATGTCGAGTCGGGAATTTCAAGGGGAGAATACATGATTCAACTTGACGGTGTAGGGTAACTGACTCGACTGCCGAGTTGCGCTAGACAGTGACCTCTCTTGTCAGAGAATCCCCTTGACGACCCGAACCCGTCAGCAACGATCGCCCTGAGGCTGGTGCTGGGCGCCTGGGAGACTTTACTCAGCGCGGCTGGACCACACTTTAAGTGGACCCCCGCACTTGTGCCGTCAAGGCCCAGTCGAGTCAAGCCCCAAAAGGACAAGCCTATTGGAGAGGACCAAGGGAATCAGCAGAAAAAAAAAACAAAAAAAATGGCAGGGGGCCGCGAAATGACGCTAACAGGCAAGAGGGAAATTAAGCGAGCGCAGTCCGAGAAACCGTTGGCCGTGCTTCCCAAAGCCGCGCCGCGTGTATAAAAATACAAGCACTCACTTATAGAAGACCCGGCCTGCCCTCCACCCCGATTTTCCCGGAACCACAGCACAGCAGGAGCGAGCAGCACCGCCCAGCTTGCGCAAGCGGCAGAGCAACCAAGCAGGAACCACCCACGCCTGTCCAGGAAAGAGCCAGCTTCTGCAACCACGAACGAATCAACTTGCATTGGTATTTCCGCCCACTTTTTTTTTTTATACTCTTGTCGCTTGACAGACATCTGCTCCCCTGTCACTTTACTTCACAAAGCGACGTTTGCTTGATTCCATATCCATCCATTCCCATTGCCGCAATTCCCCTCCGTCTTACCTAGTCAACCCCATCGCAAACAACTCCCTACCCAGACCCAGCCTTCTTCCGAACATCCCGCAACCCGGCCAACCAGCGGGGATTAAAAGCGCTGACGACCATCGCCATCGATCGGTTACGTCTCATTGCAGCGTTTCGCTTTGCATCGCTCGCAACGCAACACCCACCCAACCTTAACTGCCGATGCTGCATGCGCGCCAGACAGGGGAACTTACTCGTTTAAGTTGGACTCAGCCCGGGACACTCGGTCAGCAACAACTCTGCAGTTGACAGCTTTCCTGAGCAACTGAAGTGTGCATTTTGGCTGCACCCTATCCCCGAAGGCTCTACGCCCTCTGCTCTGCTCTGCATCATCAACTGGTTGGTAGGTGATATGCAGACCTTCTCCTCTTCCTACCATCTCATCCGCCCTTTCCTGTCCGATGATCTCTTGATCCCGTCTGCCCCCACACCCCGATCTTGTTGCGTCATGAGTGATTCGTCGTCCTCTGTCCTTCAATCACCCTTGTTGCATGCTCGCAACCCATCATTGTCACCGAGTTCCTCATATATATTCCCTTGCAGCGCCAATCGGGAGTGGCGCATGTTTGCCGACTCAGATTCCGCTCATGTCATTTCCTTCGTCGTTGTCTCCCGGATGTCTGCATTTCCTTTCCCGGCGACCCACACCCTTCCGTCGCGTCGCGCTACACAATCCCGCGATGTCGGATACGAGATCGCTGCCACCTTTTTTACACCCATTGTGATGCTTGGACTTTTTTGCGACTCGACTGGACGTGGACTGACCACTGGACTGTAGTGATCGAAATGTCATGATACACGCTTTTACACTTAATACCCCCAACTAATACACACCATGGCATCAAGGTAAGTCCTTTATCCGTTCACATAACTATCGAGACCTTGCTAACTTTGTATGCAGACTCGACAGATTGGTCACGTGAGTAAATACCTCTCCCCTGCTTCTAGACTGCAGGCATCGACATGGCTTCCCGTTGAAGATATATGCGGAAACCCGCTTGTCCCCTGTCCGGGCCTGAAGGTGGAATATAGAGCTGACTTTTGAATAGTATCCTCGAAACGGGGAGTACGAGACTAATCCGCGACACTGCTGTCAACCAGCTTGCTGACTGGCAGAAGCAACATCCTGATGAGTTGTTCAATCTTCTTTCCCGTGTTGTCCCCTACTTGAGACACAAGGAATGGGAGACGCGAAGGACTGCAGCTGCGGCCATCGGCAAGATCGTAGAAAATGCGCCTGTCCACGACCCAAACTCCGAAGATGCACCCACTGAGCCCAAGAAGGAGGAACCCGCTGCCGAGAATGGCCACATCAAGAAGGAGGAGGAAGACAAGGAGCTCGATATCTCAGGCGACGAGGTGTTCCGGCTAGAGTCACTCAACGTTGACATGATTCTCAAGTACGGAAGGGAGCTGCTACGGGGTGGCGGCATCGAGTATGGACTTGCGGCCCTCGAACCACAAGCACGCCTAACCCACCAGAAAAAGACATTGAACGGGCGCCTTGGCCTCTTGGGAAGGAAGTATGAGGACGAAGAGATCGCCTACACTGGCGGTGACAACCTGCCGCCCCCCATGACCCCGATGGATGCTACGAACGGCCACAGTCGGCCAGACGGCACCAGTGGTCAAGGCCAACCCACCGAGGAGTCCCAGCTCAGCTCTCGACAACTCAACGTCCTGAAACGAAAGCGCAAGCGAGAAGCCATGAAGGCATCCCAAGGCAAGGGCGGTTTCGGTGACCTCTCTGTAAGGCGCTCGTTGACATCGGGCTCGGAACATTTTGGAGAAGATTCCCCTATGCCGGATAATGACTCGAAAAAGAACGGCAAAATGAATGACTACTTCAACCTCGAGCGACCGGCGGACGTCGACGAAGACACCAAGGTAGTCAGCGAGTTCAAGGGCCCCGTCATTCCCATCAAGTCAGAGCTCGAGGCCGAGGACAACATGGAGGGCGCCGAGTGGCCCTACGAGCGACTGTGCGACTTTCTCAAGGTTGATTTATTTGATCCGTCTTGGGAAACTCGTCATGGAGCTGCGATGGGCCTACGTGAAGTTATCCGTGTACACGGCGGTGGTGCTGGCAGAGTGCGTTCCAAGTCTAGGGAGCAGAATGATGCTCTCAACCGCAAGTGGCTTGATGACTTGGCCTGCCGCTTATGCTGCGTACTTATGCTTGACCGCTTCACGGATTACAGTTCTGACACGTCTGTTGCTCCTATTAGAGAGACAATAGGACAGTCGCTTGGATCTGCCCTTAAACACCTCTCCTCACAATCCGTCTATTCCACCTTCAAGATCTTGTACAAGATGGTGATGCAAGACGACCTTGGCCTCGAGCGGCCGGTGTGGTCTGTGTGCCACGGCGGTATGATTGGCTTGAGATATGTCGTTGCAGTCAGGAAGGATCTTCTCCTCCAGGACAGCGACATGATAGATGGGATCATCAGGACTGTGATGAAGGGGCTAGGAGACATGGATGACGATGTCAGGTCTGTTAGCGCTGCTACGCTGATCCCCATGGCCAAGGAGTTTGTCACATTGCGACCCGGACAGCTCGATGGCCTTGTCAATATCATCTGGGAAAGTCTGTCGAATCTCGGAGACGACCTCAGTGCAAGCACTGGTCGTATCATGGACCTTCTCGCCACCCTCTGCAGCTTCCCCGAGGTGTTGGACGCTATGAAGGCTTCAGCCGCCCAAGACGAAGAGCGGTCCTTCACTCTACTCGTCCCACGCCTCTACCCATTCCTGCGCCATACCATCACTTCGGTGCGTGTGGCTGTCTTGAAAGCTCTGTCAACATTTGCCAAGCTCGATGCAGAGACATCACAGGGCTGGCTCAACGGGAGAATTCTTCGGCTCATCTTCCAAAATATTCTTGTCGAAAGAGACAAGGAGGCCCTCAATATGTCACTGGAGCTATGGACGGCTCTCGTCCAAAGCTTGGCCAAGAATCCTGCCGTCCTTGCTGATGAGTTTGCTGCTCATATCGACCCCATGATGCAGCTGACACTTCATCCTATTGGTGTCTCGAGGAACCCGATACCGATGAATGCCACACTCTTCCAGAAGCCGTCTGGTGGCACGTACTCTATGCCTGGTGTTGTTCAGCACACGCCTCGAAAGCCCTCATCACCCGACGGGTCCGATCGAGCACCCAAGCGCCGCCGCAAATCGACCAAGGTCGATGAGGTTCCCACAACAAGCCTTACTCACGACGTTGATGGCCATATGATGCAAGGCGATGTTGATCTCGTCGGCGTAGACGTTCTTATTCGATCGCGTGTATCGGCTGCGAAGGCCATGGGTCTCATCATGTCCCTTGTTCCAGTTGCCAACTTGGATGACTACGACGCACTCCTCATCCCCGGACTTGGATCAGCATTTTCTTCGAGCCAACTCACAGCATGCGTCATTATCGATGAGTATGCCAAGAACTGCCAGACCGCCGGGGACTCGCGATATCTCGAGAACCTCCAGCGCATCCTTGATTCAGAACGGCCAACGGCATATAGAGACTTGGTCAACTTCATTCAACGTGTCAGAACACAGTGCCAGCAGCTGATCCATCTCTTCCGAGACCACGGCAAGGTCTCTCACAGCAAACTCCCGACTTTGCCTGTTGTGGTGCAGGGAGAAGCCGAAGCCGGTCCTAATGCCTTCTCCATCGCAACTGCTGAGAAATGCGTAAGCGATGATTACGAGAAACTGAAGAAGGCTATGCCTCCAGGCCAACGTCTTATTGCCAGCCAGCAGCTTTCTGATGCTCGTGACGTGACGGTTGCGGCAATTGAGGAGGCCAAGGCTATCAAGACGGCTCGTGACGTCCGGATCAAGGCCGCAGCAGCATGCGCGATGGTTGCTATGAAGGTGCTCCCGAAGAAGCCCAGCCCCTTGATCAAGGGCATCATGGACTCCGTCAAGACGGAAGACAACCAGCAACTTCAGACTCGCTCAGCCGACACCATCGCTCGACTTGTCCAGCTGTTTACTGAAAAGGGCCGAAAGGGGCCAGCTGACAAGGTGGTGTCCAACCTGGTCAAGTTCTCCTGTGTCGAAGTCGCAGAGACTCCTGAATTCCCCGTACACGCCGCTAAGACCGATTGCGTGTTGTCGATGCAAAAGGAGGAAGACCGAGTTGACCATGCAGATGCAGCTAAATGGGCCCGAGAAGCCAAGGCTGCTCGTATCACGAGGCGTGGTGCAAAGGAGGCCCTTGAGATCCTGTCGAGAACTTATGGGGCCAAGCTGCTCGAAATTGTGCCCAGTCTCCGAACCTTCATGGAGGAGCCCCTTGTCAGGGCTTTCTCTGATGCTCTCCCTGCTGAAGCCAAGGATCCCGAGCAGACGTTTGGACAGGAAATCGTGGACGCCATGTCTGTCATCAGGACTATGACGCCAACTTTGGACAAGTCATTGCACCCCTTCGTTATGGAATTGATGCCCCTGGTCATCAAGGCCCTTCATTCCGAGCTCTCCGTCTTCCGCTACATGGCCGCTAAGTGCATGGCTACTATCTGCAGTGTCATTACTGTTGAAGGTATGACAGCACTTGTCGAGAAGGTCCTCCCATCCATCAACAACCCCCTTGATCTCAACTTCCGCCAAGGCGCGATCGAGGCCATTTACCACCTGATCGCTGTGATGGGCGATGCCATCCTGCCTTATGTCATCTTCCTCATCGTGCCAGTCCTGGGCCGAATGAGTGATTCTGACAATGAGATCCGTTTGATCGCTACAACGTCGTTCGCCACGCTGGTGAAGCTTGTTCCCCTAGAAGCTGGCATTCCTGATCCTCCTGGCTTGTCCGAGGAACTGCTCAAGGGCAGAGATCGTGAGAGGACCTTTATCGCCCAGCTTCTTGACCCAAAGAAGGTGGAGCCGTTCCAGATTCCTGTCGCCATCAAGGCGGAGTTGCGATCCTACCAACAAGAAGGTGTGAATTGGCTCAACTTCCTCAACAAGTACCACCTCCACGGTATCCTCTGCGATGACATGGGTCTCGGAAAGACTCTCCAGACTATTTGTATCGTCGCCAGTGACCATCATCAACGTGCTGAGGAGTTTGCCAAGACCAAGGCACCGGATGTACGAAGGTTGCCTTCTCTCATCGTCTGCCCCCCTACGCTCTCAGGACATTGGCAACAAGAGATCAAGACGTATGCACCGTTCTTGAGCGTGACTGCATATGTGGGCCCACCAGCGGAGAGAAAAGCTATGAAGGATAGACTGGGCGAGACGGACATTGTGATCACATCGTACGACGTCTGTCGCAACGACTCGGACATTCTTGACAAGCATAGCTGGAACTATGTTGTTCTTGACGAAGGTCATCTCATCAAGAACCCCAAGGCCAAGATCACTCAAGCGGTCAAGAGGCTGGCCAGTAACCACCGTCTCATCCTTACTGGCACACCCATTCAGAACAACGTCCTGGAGCTGTGGTCTCTGTTTGACTTCTTGATGCCGGGTTTCTTGGGTGCTGAGAAGGTCTTCCTGGATCGGTTCGCAAAGCCGATCGCAGCAAGTCGATTTAGCAAGGCTTCGTCCAAGGAGCAAGAGGCGGGAGCTCTCGCAATCGAGGCACTTCACAAGCAGGTGCTCCCATTCCTGCTGCGTCGTCTCAAGGAAGAAGTGTTGAACGACCTCCCACCCAAGATCTTGCAGAACTACTACTGCGACCTGAGCGACCTGCAGAAGAAGCTCTTCGAGGACTTTACCAGGAAGCAGGGCAAGAAGATCCAGGCAGAGGCTGGTCGGGAGGACAAGGAAGCGAAGCAGCATATCTTCCAGGCGCTACAGTACATGCGCAAGCTGTGCAACTCTCCTGCCATGGTCATGAAACCAGGAACCGCCTTCTACGATGACACGCAACGAATCCTGAACAAGAAGGGCACATCGATCGAAGATACCCAGCATGCACCCAAGTTGACTGCCTTGAGAGATCTTTTGGTAGACTGCGGCATTGGTGTCGAGGGTAACGAGTCCAATGACCCTCTGTATCAACCCATCAAACCCCATCGAGCACTCATCTTCTGTCAGATGAAGGAGATGCTTGACATGGTGCAGAACAAGGTCTTGAAGGAGCTACTTCCTTCGGTGTCACACCTGCGACTCGATGGCTCAGTCGAGGCGAACAAGAGACAGGACATCGTCAACAAGTTCAATAGCGACCCGTCATACGATGTCCTCTTATTGACGACAAGCGTGGGTGGTCTTGGTCTCAACCTGACAGGAGCCGACACTGTCATTTTTGTCGAGCATGATTGGAACCCGCAAAAGGACCTGCAGGCCATGGACCGAGCGCATCGTATCGGTCAGAAGAAGGTGGTCAACGTGTACCGACTTATCACGCGCGGAACCCTCGAGGAGAAGATTCTGAACCTCCAGCGATTCAAGATCGATGTGGCATCGACAGTTGTCAACCAACAGAATGCGGGTCTCTCAACAATGGACACAGACCAGATCCTGGACCTGTTCAATGTGGGCGATGCTGCACCGAACCTCATAGCGGACAAGGAAAAGAACAACATGGAAGGAAGGGAAGAAGATATGGTGGATATCGAAACGGGCGACGTGCGCGCGCCCGGAAAGAAGGCATGGCTGGACGATCTAGGGGAGCTATGGGACAACAAGCAGTACGAGGAGAGCTTCGACTTGGACGACTTCATGAAGACCATGTCGTGAGTGGAGGAGGACAATTGCAGAGGGAAGAGTTGCTGAGAAGGGATCTTGGCTCGTTTAGAATATGGTGTTTTGGAACTGCGTCAATACCTCTGTACAATAGCTTAGATCATTTTAGCGAAGGAGTACTCTTGCTTATGAAGATCAGGGTTGATTCCGGAGAATGGAATCCCACATGGCTATACAAGATCTGATTTCCATGAGGCTTTGTGAGTGTTAAGATTGTACCGTTTCCAAGAGGATGACAAGGAGAAACATGCACCAATGTCTTGGTGAGAGTGGCCTGTCAAGTATGTGAGGCAATTTTCGACGCCTCTTGTCAACAATCAAAGCGTAATTGGTTTAGTGGTAAAATTCTCCGTTGCCATTCGAGTAACGTCGGGGAGCCCTGGGTTCGATTCCCAGATTACGCATTGGATTTTCTTTTTTGCTCATCATCATGAATTGCCTTTTGCCATTTCTATCGTCTTGTAAAATCGTGATGGTGTTGTGATGCTATTTTGTGGCGTCTGGGAGCTGTGGCTGATACCGGGTGTGGCTGCCCAATGCTCATGGTGGGGTGCTACGGGTGACCCCGCCATCATGGTCGAGCTCAGAAGCAACGTCCAGAATCTTCCACTCTGACAAGGCAGAGGACAAGATCGACTCTGTACCTGATTTCAGCTTCACTTTTTGGTGGAAGAAGTCATCAAGCCGAGACACAAGATCAAGGCGCAGTATACTCACCCAGTCACCATGCCCGTCGATTACAGCAAATGGGTTAGTACTACTCTGGATGGTCAGCCTCGGTTTACTAACTGTTTGCTAGGACGCGCTGGAGCTCAGCGATGACTCGGATATCGAAGTGCACCCAAACGTCGATAAGCGATCTTTCATCCGGGCGAAGCAGAACCAGATTCATCAAGAGCGGCAGCACCGCAAACTACAGATCGAGACCCTCAAGTACGAGCGCGTCGTCAATGATGGCTTGATCAAGCGCATCTCGGCCCTCCTGGCGTCGCTACGAGCCCATGCCTCCGAGGCCGCGACTAGAAACCCGGCCGAGGTTGCTTTCCAGGCGGTTATGGAGTCGGCTGGGAACCCTAAGGACGATAAGCCTCCTTCGCCGCCTGAGGGTGTCCATACACAGGAGAAGGAGCAGCCATCGTACACCAAGATGATGGCCACTCTGCTGGATCAAGTCAACAAGGCTCTTGACGAAAAGAATCCCGAGAACCGATACGAGGCAATGATTGCCGAGATTCAGACGCACGAGGATAAGATTGAGAACCTGCAAAAGGAGTTGGTTGTGAAGCTGGAGCAGCTCCAGGCAGAGGAGAGCCGCAAGATCACCAGCGAGAGCATCCACACCGGGTTTGACAGCTCGTACGTTGCCAAGTCGACACCGGCCGACAAGAAGCAGGAGTCTACACAGGTGGAACTACTGAACCCCAACTTTTCCGGTGCAGCATCAGGCTCCAGTGCCGGAAAGGAAGAAGTCAAGGTGGACGACGATGCAGACATTGAGGCCTCGGCAGCGGGAAAGAAGTTTGGCTCGATCAAGGCCAATGACTACTCGGCAAGTCTCCAGTTCCTGTCGCAGAACCCGCAGATCCTGGTGGAGCGGGAGACGGACGGGCTGCTGGTCTTGGCCTTTGACGCTGCTCTTGAGGGCAAGGATGAGCTTTCGAGACAATACGTGCACCAGGCTCTCCTCCTTCAATACTGCCGAGCTCTGGGCAAGGACGGTGTTGGACTGTTCTTCAAGCGCATCACGACCAAGGGACATCAGGCCCAGGATGTATTCTACAAGGATGTGCAGGACACGTACGTGAAGATCCGGACGAGGTCCAAGGAGATCCTGGCGGAGCGGGCCAAGGAGGGAGAGACGGAGGGCGTCGAGCAGATCCAGCTGCATGCCGTGGAACCTGGTACAGTCATTCAGATCACAGTGCCGGCAGCGGACAGCCAGGACCCCGAGGAGCAGGAGGCGCGCAAGATCTTTGAGAGCTTTAAGCCCGAGATGCGCAAGGCTCTGGAGTCGGGCAAATTGGACGAGGTGAACAAGGTTCTGGGAGAGATGAAGGTTGACGAGGCTGAGGAGCTCGTTGGTCTATTTGGCGAGGTAAGTCGAGCGAATGATGTTGACTGACATGAGCTAACTATTGATAGGCCAACATTCTGAGTTTGGAAGAGCAGATAATCGATGCGACGACAGAGGAGGGACAGAAGCAGCTCAAGGATATCGAGGCAGCTGCTGCTTCAGACAAGAAGCAAGAGTATGGAGACCCTGAGTAAGTAGCTCTAGGCATATATGATGGTGTGTATGAAGGCGATGGTGAAACGGGGATAAAACAAGCAAGGTTGGCATTCAGAGCGGGTTGGTACAGCACAGCAGTGTAGTAGTGTATTTGGTAAATTGCAATACTATGCGGCCAATTATGATACGTATGCCACTTCAAGAGTGTGCGAACATGTTTCTGAAGGGAGTATTGGTCTGCCAGTGGCGAGAATGTGATTTGCCATGGCCTGGCCTCATGGTGTGTTGAAGTCGTGATGTTGAGCCGCCCGATCAATGTGGCATAACGTGGACAGGGGGCTGGATAAAAATAGAAGCGGGCCTAGCGGAGTCGAGGACGAGTTATGCACAGCCTCCATCAACATGTGCCCGACGTGGCTGGCGGGCGATCATGAAGAGGCTGGATGCATAAGAGTTTGCAGATTATGACGATGATTTCGAGGTGAGATTTACTGTTTATTCAAGTTCATATTGACAATATATCTAGCGTCTGTCTATTTTGTTAATCTCATTGTTAGATTGCAGACAAGGAAAGTGAAATCATGTAAACGAGATCCAATCTCGCCAAGACCAACAAGCGCCGCCCCCAAAAAACGAGACCATCCATCCCGCATTTTTTTCTACAAAAGCCTTGTTGAAGCTTGGCGGCTGACACCTGCCGTTGATCCCGAGAGAAAAAGGCGGTCGATCTTGAATGTACATGACCTTTTTTCTGGGTCAGAGAATTTGTCGTCCCACGTTCGTTCGTCGATCAATAGTTGCTGACCAGCCAACTGTAGATACATGACGCGCGGCCAGTACGAGATGTCGACAGAAGAAGAAGCATAGCCGTATGCTTGACTAGCTAGTTTTATCGGTGAACTGTTAAACATGGCTACCTCATGGCCCGCATCAATACGATGCAGAGTGCTTCTTTTCTTAGCCTGTTTGAAAGCACAACACCATAACCTTACAAACAAAACCACATGTATCCACCATTTGCTGACGTCTCTCGGGGCGCAGCTAAGCCCCCTTCCCCTGCTGCACATCTTCCAGTCGTAGCCTGACGGTGGAGAAAGCTCAGGCCCTTCAGGGTCTTGACGCCTCTAGACTTGTTACAGAGCCGCCCCCAACCTCCAAAAACTGGAGCCGGGCGACGTCAGCTTTAAAGCACAGACGAGATCCCCTGGATCTTCTTTTTGTTCAATAACTACTGTTCTTTCGTTTCATAATTCGTGCCTTTTCCTCTTCTTGAACATACGAGCAAGGTCATCATCATTGCATCTTGATTTGACCTCTTTTGTTTTTGTGTGTATTGCTACTTCTTTCTTCTACAACACCAAAAACACCTCCAGACAGACATATCCACATCTACATCACAACCGCCATCATGCTTCTTCCATCATTCAGCTCCGTGGCCGCCGGAGCCCTCGCTGCCGCCTCCGCTGTCTACGCCCTCCCCCAGTCTTCCGGCTCCGGCTCGGGATCTTCATCAAAGGCCTGCAACAACTCTCCCGACCTCTGCAGCCGCAGCTACAACAACATCACCCACATGGGCGCTCACGGCAGCTCCTTTCTCCGAGACTCGAGTACTTCGACCTTTGGCGCCGCCGGCAACCAGAACTACAACGCTACCGATGCCCTCGGCGCTGGTATTCGTCTGCTGCAGGCCCAGGTTCACAAGGAGAATAGCACCCTCCGCCTGTGCCATACTACGTGCGAGATTCTTGATGCTGGTCCCCTTGAGGACTGGCTGAGCAACGTCAACGACTGGATCGTCGCCAACCCCAACGAGGTCGTCACCTTCCTCCTCGTCAACTCTGACAATGCATCACCCTCTGAGATTGGCAAGGCTTTCAACGACTCGGGTATCGCCGAGCTCGCTTACAGACCTTCCGGCGAAGGACCCTCGGGCGACTGGCCGACGCTCGAGGACATGATCAGCGGGAAGCAGCGCGTCGTCGCCTTTGTCACCAACATCGACCCCTCGACCGACTACCCCTTCCTGATGCCCGAGTTCGACTACGTCTTCGAGACGGCCTTTGAGGTGCAGAACCTCGGCGACTTCAACTGCACCCTCGATCGACCCTCCAAGCTCGACAGCGCCACCGCCGCCCTGTCGTCCAACTACCTCAGCCTGGTAAACCACTTCAAGTACCAGAGCTTGATCGAGGGCAGCGACGCGTTCGTCCCCGACGTCAACAACATTGAGATTACCAACAGCGACGGCACCACCCAGGACGGAAACCTGGGCAAGCATCTCCAGGAGTGCCGCCAGGAGTGGTCCGCCGCCCCCAACTTTGTGCTCGTCGACTTCTTTGAGGAGGGCCAGGTCCTCGCTGCCGCCGACAAGATGAACGGCATCTCGGGTGCCACTGGCCGCGAGGCTGTCGAGGATAGCGATGACGAGTCCATGGGCAACAGCCCCGATAGGCGGCTGGGCATGGGTGCCCTGACTGCCTTTGTCGCTGCGGCTGTGCTGTTGGTGTAGACGACACCCTTAGTTTCGGCATGTTCCTTTTGTTTGCTTGCGACATACACCCCACAAAACACATACATATCAGGTCCTGAGTGGCCTCATCTCATAAATCAGGTTGGTAAATTGGGCTCAGCGAGGCGTTCAGGTTCAGCAAGCTTTGTATTGCATTCGGGAGGATAAGGCGGAAATTGATATACCTGATGAATCAACTAGATCAGGTTGCATTTAGCATAGACTGGGAAATTGGTCTACATAACTGAGGGGATACAACTCCAACTCTCACATAGATAGACTGATGAATGAACAAGGCATAGATGCCATGGAGAACTCGGATTCGACTTTGAACGTGATATCTATTGCAATTATCAAATAATGGCCAAACTGTAAACGAACATCAGTAACTTTTGGTGCATCATCATGAAGTTGAGAGGTGATGCTGCTGTTAGTTGCTTGTGACGTCTCCCTCAGCCAATTGGTCATCTCGAAGCCTTTTCCCTACCCACCTTCAAAAACACCCTCACTCCATCACATTTCCGATGCGTCCCCGTCTCCTCGTAACCTCCTCCAGGCGGTACATCCAGACATTCAGTTATAGCACATCTCGAAAGGCCTTTACCATGGACTACGATAGCCTCGCGACCCCCGAGTCGTGCTACGTCGACTTTTGTCTCCTACCCGTGAGTCATCTGATGTAAACCAACTCTACAGCGCTGACAAACTCCCGACAGCTCGGTACGGGGAGCGTCTCGGTGGCAGAGGATATTGCAGAGGTGCAAAAGGTTCTCAAGGCGAGCGGGCTCAAGTACACGCTTCACTCTGCCGGCACTACAGTTGGTGCGTCATTTCTTTTGGACCTGCTGAAGCAGGGCATGCTGTGTCGAGATGAGAGATGTAAAGCTGACCGAAGACTTTGCAGAGGGTTCCTGGGACGAAGTCATGGCTGCCGTAGGCAAGGCCCATGCTGCTGTGCACAAGCGAGGCGTGGTGAGGATTCAGTCATCCATGAGAGTCGGTAGCCGGTGAGTTGATGTTTCCTATCATGCGGGCTCGAGTAGAAGGCTAACGGTTTATCAAGGACGGACAAGAAGCAGACGGCAGCGGACAAGGTCAAGAGGGTGGAGGACATCCTAGCCGCCGGAGAGTCCAAGTGATGGATGGATGCATGACCCCCTCGCCAATTCATACCGTAGTCATCGAGGGGAACAAGTTTTGTCGAGCCTGTGAGGGAGACACGGTTTGAATACCTCGACGCTATTCGTAGGAGAATAGAAACTTGGCGTCCAACCTTGTCAATGGAAAACAAACTCCAACCCCTTCCTTACGATGCCGTGTGACTTCAAACAATCTTTCTTTCCCCGGTCCCCGCTCCGTGCCGGGAAGAGGTCGGCGGGAGGCTCAACTTTGACCGGCACGAGATAACGAAAGGAGAAACGAACCCCATCGTCATTGAGGTTCCGCAAAATCTGGGGAACATGTTTGTCAAAATATCCACTCATTACGTACGTATTTTTTTTTCTCTTTCAACTCCGGCCCTGTCTGTTCTGTCCTCCCGCCGCCGGCCGGCCCCATCACCACTACGGAGGTCAACTACCCCGGAGCCGACGGCCGTCCGGGGGAGAGAGCAGCCTGGAGACTGATGCCCGCCGGGCAGTTCTGTATTTGGTATGTAATTTGGTCTCATCGTCATGTGGTTTGTCTATTTCCCCATGTTTTTACTGATTTTGTCTTTGAGCTTGTAAAACAGAGCTAATCGGTTCTTGGTAGGTATTTTGCACATTTCCGAGTCGAGACGGGAGCCGACGCCTCGGTTCCGAGATTAGGACTAGCGTGACACTCTTGGTTGCGAAGTTTGCTACCACGTTGTGGTTCATTAACCAAAGATAACAAACACCTGGGCTGCTGTATCTGCATGTATGCCCATCTGTAAAGGGTAACTATCATGCAAAGTTTGAATAGTTTCTTCGGACATGAATCTCCATTGCAACCCATCCCCCCAAGCCACGAGTTGTGTTGTCATGTACATTCATCGGCATGACGATTGGTGTCTTATCACGACCGGCTATGAATCCCAACTCTGGCAACAACCAAGAAGATAACTCGATAAAACATGACCAACTGAATCTGCGTTCTCCTTTCCCTGGTGTTCCATCTCCGAACCAGACGTATCTGCTTCTCGATACACACCTCTTTGTGGGACCGGCATCTCTTCCCGGTCGTGGCGATCGCTGTGGCTTTGCCTCACACCTCTTTTCACCACAACACACACCTTTGCCCGTTTGAGGTATTCTGCCCCCTCTCGGTGAAGACCGGACCGGCCCGGATGGTGTTTTGGAGAACCGGGACTGGCTGCCCCAAGTGCCGCTCGCTTCTGGGCTTGCAGAGGCAACGAACTCTGGTTCCGCCCTATACCCCAAATGCCGAGCAAACGAACACCCCCGATCCCAAGATCTGATGGGACCGGAGGGAGGCTTGCAGAGAGGGGACCCACTGGGGGCCGTTTCTCTTTTGCCAAAAACACCAAGGCCGGGTTCTGAAGTGGGGGGTTTGGCAAGTCGTGATGGCTTCATCAGGGTATGATATTGGGCCTTTTTAAACACCGCAAATGAGTATGACCAGGTTCGTGGTCATCCTGGAGTTGTGTTTCCGACCCGAGGCATTTTCTCGGTCACATACCTCCATATCTCCAAGAAACCCCTGGATCAGAACCGCCGAGACAAACAACGACGTGGCCCCCCCTCCACAACCGGATTCATCTCATACCCCTTGCCTTGCACCATCCTGCACATCTGACAACCCATACCCGCCCCCCATGCCACCATTCCCGGCACTCACGATGCCCTTCCTTGGTGTTGAGGCCATGCGGCTCAACACCCTCCCTTGTGCGCCCCCCCTGTACGGGCTTGGGGTTCCACCTGCTCGTCCGGAAAGAGCTTGGCCCGGGAATGTCTGTGTGAGAGGGTGAGGCGTGGGTTTTATGCCGTACCTGTCCCGGTGCTTCAGTGCTGGGCTGTGACATAGACTTGCATGAGAAGAGCAGTCTACACACTTCTCTTGATATCACGTGCCATATGTGTCAACTACCATGTTAAGATAATGCCCTTTATGGCGTCTATTCATAGAAAACTCTTTTTCGCTTGATATCCTTAATGCTAGGGCCGCTTTCGACCACTTACATGCCACCATTTTGGGTATTCCTCCATCCTTCCATAGACCGTCTATCAATCATTAAAGAAAATCATTAACCTATACATCAATACCTGTCATAACCATCTTGGTCACCGTGAACTCGTCAATGCCATACTTGCTTCCCTCACGGCCGAAACCGCTCTGCTTGACACCACCAAAGGGCGCCGCAGGGTCGCTTAGCACACCTATCATGACCATGTTAGTTACTGCACTCGGTTTCTCGACTTGTAAATGACTTACCAACGTTGACACCAACCATGCCGACTTCCAGAGCCTCAGCCACTCGGTAGCATCGGTTCACGTCGTTGCTGAAAAAGTAGCCTCCGAGACCAACATCGGTGTCGTTGGCAATCGCGATAGCCTCCTCCTCAGTGTCAAAAGCAAAGAAGGCCGCCACGGGACCGAAAGTCTCCTCATCACAGATCTTCATTCCGGGCTTCATACCCGTAAGCATGGTGAGATCAAAGTAGTTGGGGCCCAGCTGCGGCAGGGGCTTGCCGCCATGAACCAGCTTGGCGCCCTTGGAGATGGCATCCTCAACGTGCTCGGCGACCTTGGACACAGCACGACCGTGAATGAGAGGGCCGTGAGTCGTCTTCTCACCAAAGCCGTCGCCAACAACAAAGGTCTTGACGACGTCGAGCACCATCTGGACGAATTTGTCGTAGACGCTGCGGTGCACGAGAATGCGGTTAGCGCAGACGCAAGTCTGGCCTGAGCAGCGGAACTTGCAGGCGATCAGACCCTTGACTGCCTTGTCCAGATCCGCATCCTCAAAAACAATAAAAGGGGCGTTTCCGCCCAGCTCGAAAGACAGCTTCTTGATGGTCGATGAGGACTGGTTCATCAGGATTCTGCCCACGCCGGTCGATCCGGTGAAGGACACCTTCTTAACATCGGGATGCGTGGTGATGACCTTGCCAACCTCGGCCGTGTTGTCCAGCGCAGTGATGATGTTGACCACACCGGCGGGAATGCCAGCACGGTGCGCCAACTCAGCGAGGGCGAGAGCCGTCAGGGGAGCCTCAGCGGGAGCCTTGACGACGACGGTGCAGCCAGCAGCGAGAGCAGGACCGGCCTTACGGGTGATCATGGCAGCGGGAAAGTTCCACGGGCAGATGAGACCGCAGACGCCCACGGGCTGCTTCACAGTAGACAGACGGCATGATGGGTTGCTGGCCTCGATTGTCTCGCCGTAGATTCGAGGGGCCTCCTCGGAGAACCACTCAAAGAAGTTGGCAGCGTAGATAGCTTCAGTCTTGCCATCAGACAGAGGCTTGCCGTTCTCAAGAGTAATAAGACGGGCAATGTCCTCGGCGTTCTCGATCATGAGATCGTACCAGCGGCGGAGCAGGCGGGCCCGCTGCCGCGCCGGGGTCTTGCGGAAGGTCTTGAATGCGGCGGCGGCTGCTGCGATGGCGGCCTCGGTGTCCTGTCCGTCAAACTCGGGGCATCTCGCCACCTCTTCAAGGGTCGAGGGGTCTGCAGCACAGTGACGTTAGCTCCATGGATCTCGAGTGAGCTTGGTTGGTTGGAGCGCTTACTCTCGACAGCAAAGACCTTGCCAGACTTTGCAGCGACCCATTGGCCGTTGACGTAGCAGGACGTCTTGAGGAGCGTAGGGTCGTTGAGCTGCAGAGGAAAAGAGATCCGGTGTTAGTGGAGGCTGTATCTCGTCTTGCAGTTGTTGGGAAATGGTCCAAGACAGCTAATAAGAAGGTGCGACAAGGGGGGGAGATGCTACACACCTTGGAAGCCATGGTGATGCTTGTCTACGTCGACTGTTGGTGGTGAGGGAATGTGAGACCCGGCAAGTGAACGCTTTTGTGGTGATGGTGGAAGACGAGCTCTTGCTTGTCTCTTGACCTTTTTCTATTCTTGCTTACAATACTTTCAGTTCCACGAGCTTCCCCTCTCCTTCCCGGCTCTTGTCTTTTTGATATACCCAAGTCCAAAGCCTAGGCTCGAGTTTGACCGAGGACACGGCACGGCAATGAGCCGGGCTGGCTGTCACGGTGCATGTTGCTGAGTCGTCCACCATGACGCTGCCGTTTCGCGAGCACAATTGAGGCCTTGAACTGAAGCCGCCCGCGATGCCGGTTCCGTGAGGGTACACTTACAGACGGCACCGACTGAGGGCCGGGCCGGGCATGGGCGTGCGAGATGGAGGGTGTGTCATGAAAGGTGAACGGCTGGGAAGCGAGGTGTGACATTAGCCAAGAACAGGATGTGGGCGTGTCATGTGCCTTAGATTCTGCGAAGAGATCCCCATCGGAGCTGGTGGAGGTGGGGAATGGAGAAGGAAAAAAAATTACGGGAGGTCTGGTGGCCGGAGCGAGAAGCAAGCGGCAAGGTCTAGTGACGATGGAGAATCATGGTAAAAACTGGGAATTCAGTGGAGATTGGATTCGAGTTATCCACGGGGTTCTCCAGGTTCAGGCTTGGTCTGTCGGTGCCGCCGTTGATACCGTACGTACACACAGACTTTTTTCATCGTGAGCCGGTGGGGGAAGTCGTGGAGAGACGACGCCGGGCCTGTCGTGACAGAACCTTCCAGGCGCTCTGACCACTGAACTCGCAGGGGATCTTGCAGTGCCGACAGCGCTCACAGCGCCTAAAGGATCCCCGGGGCCGCTACCCACGATCCAATGTCCGGGGCGTTCAAGTCCCAGATGGTGGGGGTACATGTTTGTCTCTCACGGCGAGGTCATCAGTGTCTAGGACAAGGGCAGTGGTTGTACTGCGAGATTACCGCGCGGTACAGAGCTTCATGTAGAGTACCACTCAGCCTCCCACATCTCTTCTTCCCCCATGAACCATCAGACAAGGGCAATCCAGGCCCTGTCCAGTCGCTTCGGTATCCTACATCCCCGTCCTCGGTACCTCCGCCGACTTCCATCATCGAGGCCAGGGTACATGTTTGCCACGCAAAACACCCACCAAGTGCCGGGTCCCCTCCCTGCCGTTCCTCCCACCGAGCGGGTACCTTTTCTTTCCCTCCGCTGGACGGAGGTACAAGTGGCGGCGCGTCTGAGGTCTCGTGAGCCTCCCCCCTCCGGCTGCGAGCCGGTCGGTCTCTCGACTCCGGTCCCACGATTGATTCTCTCCCTCTGCTTGCGCCTGCCACGGGCTGTCTCCATGAGCCGCAACAACCATCGGAGAGGGGCAGGCGGGCTTGTCGAGGCCTTCCAATTGCCTTCCCGATCTTGGTTGGTGCCACTCCTTCCTCGTCGTCGTCCATGGCAGCTCCGAAGCCGCCGCCGATTGCTATAATAGCTCCTCCCCCGACGTCCATCTTGACCTCGACTCTTCTCCAGGACATCCAGACTCTCTATCCTCGCACACACACTTGATACCCCAGAGGAAACACAGTCAACCCCCTTTAGAGATCTTCATCAACACCTTCAAGATGCCTGCCTTCGTCGAGACCCCCAAGACCACCGTCACCACGGAGATCCCTGGCCCCGTCTCCAAGGCCAGCACCAAGCGCCTCGATGCCATCTTCGACGCCCGTGCTGTCCACTTCGTGGTTGACTATGACAAGTCCCACGACAACTAGTATGATTCAATTGCTCTCGATAAAGACTCTCAATGGCTAACCAACTCGCAGCATTGTCGATGTTGACGGTAACAAGTACCTCGATGTCTACGCCCAGATCGCCTCCATCCCCGTTGGCTACAACAACGCGACCCTGCTCGAGGCTGCCAAGTCCCCCGAGATGGCCTCTGCCCTCGTCAACCGACCTGCCGTGGGCAACTTCCCCTCCGACCAGTGGGTTGACATCCTCCGCAACGGCCTCATGAAGGTTGCCCCCAAGGGCCTCAGCTACATCTTCACTGCTCAGTCTGGCTCCGAGGCCAACGAGCTGGCCTACAAGGCTGCCTTCATGCTCTACCGCCGCCGCCAGCGTGGTGAGGGCGTCGACTGGAACGACGAGGAGATCAACTCCTGCCTCGAGAACTCCAAGCCCGGTTCCCCCGAGCTCGCCATCATGAGCTTCCGCAACTCCTTCCATGGCCGTGGCTTCGGCTCTCTCTCCACCACCCGCTCCAAGGCCGTCCACAAGCTTGATATCCCTAGCTTCAACTGGCCTCAGGCTCCCTTCCCTGCCCTCAAGTACCCTCTCGAGGAGCACGCCGAGGAGAACGCCGCCGAGGAGAAGCGATGCCTCGAGGAGGTTGAGCGCATCATCACCTCGTGGCACTGCCCCGTTGCCGGTCTCATCGTTGAGCCCATCCAGTCCGAGGGTGGTGACAACCACGCCTCCCCTGCCTTCTTCCAGGGTCTCCGTGACATCACCAAGCGACACGGCACCTGCCTCATCGCCGATGAGGTCCAGACTGGCTTCGGTGCCACTGGTTCCTTCTGGGGCCACGACCACTGGAACCTGACCTCTCCCCCTGACATGGTCACCTTCTCCAAGAAGGCCCAGACTGCCGGCTACTTCTTCGGCAACGAGATGCTCATCCCTGACAAGGCCTACCGCCAGTTCAACACCTGGATCGGCGACCCTGCCCGTGTCATCATGTGCAAGGCTGTCATCCAGGAGATCCTGGACAAGAAGCTGGTTGAGCAGACTGCCCGTGTCGGCCACATCCTCTACAACGAGCTCTCCCGCCTGGCTGCCAAGTACCCCGAGCACATCCAGAACCTCCGAGGCAAGGACCAGGGCACCTTCATCGCCTTCGACACCAAGGACCCTGCTGCTCTCGTCCGCTCCATGCGCCACATTGGCGTCAACATTGGAACCTGCGGCAAGAACACTGTCCGCCTCCGACCCATGCTCATCTTCGAGGAGCAGCACGTTCCTATCCTCGTCAACGCCTTCGACAAGGTCATTGGCGCTCTGTAAGATGTCTGAAGTACTACTAGGGGCCAACGGGACGGGAACTGGGATTTTATGCATTATCATGTCTACTACTAGCGTTGCATTTTTTGGGACATGTTTTATGGGAAAAGAAAAAGGAGACGAATTGTTCGAATAAACTGGTAATACCTGAGCAGGAACAGACGGGCGTCGATCATGACAGAAGTAGTTCTACGCAAGGCGTACATTTAAGGTACTGGAAATCAAACAAAATTACCATTACTCTGCTTGTCCTTGCCTTGTGCATTACGATATGTGAATAGTCAATGTGAGACTGAGTTTTGACAACGCATAGTATCGGTATATCGCTGCCAAGAACTCAAGGAACCACATATCCACTCAATGCTACTCAACTCACAGCAACTCTGGGTGATGAACCCTGAACCAAGACAATTCGATCTCGGCATTGAGATTGAGATTGAGATTTACAAGCTGCGCTCGAGCATCTTGGCATGCTGTATCACTTCTCATGGCCACTCAACGCCCAGCTCGAGCTGCACGTCGGTGCATGTCCCCCCAAACGCCGGCCATTGCCGACTCGACCGCGCATGGCTCGGCATTGCTCTCGTTCTCCGGCGTCAAGACATGACCTGTTGGGGATAATTGAACCGCGGAGGCGGGCGGGGGAGGGCGAGAAAGGAAGGCTCTGCCACGTGCTGATCTTACCTATCACATAGAGGAGGCGAACGACTGCAAATCGGGGAGACCTGCAGTTTCAATACACAGGAGAGGCGTACGCAGGCCTCCGTCGAGACCGCAGAGATGAGGCGTGTGTGAGTGCAGTAAGCCCGTCGACCAGGGACTGGGGGTCCAGAAGTCATCTGTGGCTTGCAGTAGCTGGTGGGAGGGGGACATTGGCATTCGTTGCTGCGGCAGTTCGGCGCCTGCAGACGAGGGAGGGACTGAGAGCGCAGCAAGAGGATCGGGGCAAATCTGAGGTGCCAAGGGCGATGGATGCAGTGAGAAGGGGGATCCATGTCGGATTCGGCCGGTCGAGGGTGAGCTCCGATGCCATCGAGTGGTTAGAGAGATACCGAATGCCGTGTGAGAATAGGTTGGCGAGCTGCAAGATGCAATCTCGAGACCCATCTTGTGCAACAGCCGATCCACCTTGCTTCTTCCTACCACCTTTGTGGTTATTTCCTGTTACATCTCGATCAGAATGAAAAGAGGGAGAGGCTCTCGTGTCCTCGTCTGTCTGGACGGCATGCCAAGAAGGGATAGTCGTGGAGGGAAGAGGTTGGGCGCCCTGCTATGCAGGTCTGAGGCAGCCAGCAGAGTGAGATGGTGTACAGCCGCCAAGCTATGCGAGCCATTGATAAGCCCCAACGTCCCATTGAGGGCGGCAGAAGTGAGGATAATGGCTAAATAGGCTGCCGGAGCCGAGTCAACGAGGCTCGGGTACTGGGCGGTGCGCGCGTTCACCGCGGTCTGGGGTAAATCGGCCGTGTCTCAAGCCCGGTTGATGGACGGGACGGCACGCCGATGTTCAGGGGCGTCGCTGCTCGGAACCGACAAAGCCCAACGTTGCATCCAGGGGACGTCAACGACATGGAGCTAACGTGCTCATGTGACAGAGGCTTGCTCTATTGACTGGACAGCATGCCAGGAGGATGTGACATGGGACAGTTTGTTGGAAGGCTAGAAGGGTAGCGAATTCGTACAATGCTGATATGTCCGTGGGTCGTGGATGCAGAAGCTGGGGATCGGAAACTATCTCGCATCCTGGGCACGGCTATCACCACCAGGGGCCGAGCTCCATGGACGGGAAGCAAGGCAAGGGTCCTGCACGCGGGTGCTGGCTGTCAGTCAGGACCTGCTTTGGCTCTTGGGAAGGGGATTGGAAGATCTTGAGAATCGTCATCATGGTGCTCGATAAGCGGTCAACCCCGCAAAAACCAAGGCATAACCCATGAGGGGAGGCCGTTACGAATCCATGGATGGCGGTGCTGCTGCCCTGCCTGTCGGCCTGCCTTGGATGTTTTGGAGTTGGCCCAAAGATCAAGGCCCTTGTCATTGACGAATGTCAATCAAATCAAAGTGAGGCGTTTGTGGTCCGTGAAGACGTGCGACATCTCATGCGGCGTGTCGAAGAGAGTGGGGAATGGGGGACGTGTCGTGTCGTGTCGTCCATGTCTGTTGGTCAGTGCGGTAGAGTTACCCAAGCCCACGGCTCTGCTCGTCTGTGAGAATGCTCCGTCTGGCGTCAACCATGTCTCGATCGGGGAGTCGAGCAGCAGAGGCTGGTTGGTGAGAGGAGCCTTGGTGGACGGAATCCCCATACCAGCACCCATGTCCGATCCATGTGGCATCTTCCCCCAGCTTCGACGCGTGCAATGTCATTTGTCTGCGCAGGGGCTCGGTGGGTTATGGATGCACCGCATCTGCTGACCAAGACGCCATTTCCCAGCAGCTGCGGCCGATTAGGCTGTGATGTGATATGGTTGCGTCTGCTCTTGATTTGTCTTAGACGGCAGGGCTCCATGAGCGCCTTGCGGTCATTGTAGTAATGAAGCTTTGCCAAGGGTCGTTGAGAAACAAGGGGTAGCCCGTTATCAATTGATGAATGGCGCCTTCCTCGTAGCTCATCGAACCTATCCTACCGTCGTCCCCATGTATCGTCCCCGCCCCGCCCCGCCCCGCCCCGCTCTAAAGAGGTGCTTCTAAACAAGGCGCTAGTCCCGATGAGGTGAACCGACGATTGTCATCAGCTCGTGGTCGATGGTGTCTTTTCAGGTTCCCTCTGTCATCCTTGTGGATTTCCCTGTCATCTGCACGAAGCGCGGGCCCATTTGCAGTCGCATTGCCTCCCGTTGTGCACGCTGTCTCGCCTTTGTTTTTACCTCCAGGTTCCTACCTACAAGCAGTCTTCTCTCAGCCTTCCAGTTGCGTGGACAGGCCTTGGTCTTTCCCTCCTCGCCTAGCCATCCTGGCATATTCCCCTGGCCGCATCTTCATCAAGCTCCACACAGGGTCGTAGAACAAACTTGGAATAACGTCACCCTCCGTTGCATCCGTTCCTCATTTTAACAGATTCCAATTTCCCACCCTGACAAAGGAAGGAAAGAAAGGAACAGAAGAAAAGCGACCCTGTCCATGCGGCCATGCCACGCTCCTCTGACGCCCTGTGACGCCGTTTACACCTATCGCTGCCACTCAGCAACCAGCCCGCCCACCTCAAGCACGCTCGCGCCCCCCCGACTCAAGGCCTGACGGCAGGCCGATGAGTGAGCGATCGCCAACCAAGTCAAGTGCGGCGGCGCGTCGAGGTACATTCTGCACGGCACGGTTGCTACCAACAATCTAAAACCGTCCATCCCCAAGGAAGAGAGGCCGAGACCCTCCTGCGCAAATCCCCTCGCCTCCCCTAGGCACTCGCTCGCTCGCTCGCTGCAGTCTGAAAAAGCAAGGTGTTGGCTCGCCATCTGCTGCAACCAATTGGCGTTGCGCACCAACCAGCTCGTCTGGTCGACCATCGTGGGCTTGCAGCAACAGCAATCCCGATTCACAGCATCAAGACCCCTCAGCACCTGCAACAAGCAGCAAGCCACGACAAGCATCAGCGGCATCAACCTGCCTAGCCCCTCCAGGGTCAAGGGGGGTTGTAGATAGACTACTAGTGCCCTCTCCCCAAAGTCTCGAACATCAAACTCGCAATCTGGAAGCTCTCGGCTGTCTTTACCATCGCGGCTCCTTTGCTTCCTTTTGAACCACTCAAAGCGCTCATCTCGTCTCAGTCGTCATCCCTTCAGCTCCCACAACCTTCAAGATTCCTCTTCACAGCATACACGTCAACCTGGGGAAACGTCAGCTCAAGTCCAACAACAATAACACAGCCATCTGCTACTGGCATCCGTCGTCTTGGTGCGGGCGCTCTACTCGCTCTTACTGGCCTCCGCCGGGTTTCAAGCGGCTTCTACGGACACGACGGAGTCGACGGACTGTCTTGCTGCGACTCCGCCAACGCCACTAAAATTGGCGCTAGCCGCGATCCCCGCGTCTTACTTATCTCTTCTGTTCCTCTCCTTCGTCTCGCTCCGGCCTTTCGTCTCGTTCGGCTAGCAAGACGCCCGCGGTTCTCTGACCACAAAAAAGTCACAAGTCACGACTTGACTCGACTCACTGGCCACCTATTTACCTAGGTACCTAGCCCAAAAGAAAAGGCACCGTGGTCTGCTCCCCCCACCAGCAACCCAGAAAACCCACTCCGGACCCGAAACGAACGACCTGACCTTGTCAACCTTGCTCGCTGCAACTGGAGTTTTTTGTGGGAAAGCTGACATTGCTCGGGTGCTATCAACTGTGCTGGCTGGCTTCTGGCTACTGTACTGGCTCCTGTACCTAGTCGCTGTCACCTTTTTGGCTGCCACGGCCACTGCTGCCGCTCCGCTGCGCTGCGCATCCACCCGCAGGGTCCTGGATGGAGCTTTTTGCCTCACAAGCCTCGATCTAGTCGTGAGCCGCAAAACTCCCGTGATCCCCTCAACCTAAACCTTCAACCTCACCTCACACATATCCTCCGACCCTCCCCAACCCTCGCCTATCGCCGTTCCGTTGAACCCTCCGGCTCTCCACGCCTTTTTGCTGGGATCTACGGGCCTCCCCGTCGCTCGAGGTCCCAGGAGTCCTTCCATCCCGCCCGCCGCAATCGGCCCCGCGCCGTCGCGCGCGTCCTCCTGAATGGACAACCAACAACAGAGCCTGCAAAAGCACAGGCAGCGCCGTGAGGCCGAAAGAGAGCGCAAGCGAGCCCTTCGAGCGTGAGTCTCCTGTCTTTCCCGCCGTTGCGACCTGTCGATTCTTCGCCGCAATGCCTCGTAGGGGCATCAATCAGTCTTGGGTAAGGGCCGGCTGTCTCTCTGCCTGAAATCGGATTACGGCCGTGCCCACCTCAGCCTTGTCGCCATCTACCTCATTCGGTCCCTCGACATCCAATCATCCCTTCTGCCCCTTGGTCTACTCCGATATTCGCTCTATTTCTATTGACGCGACTCTGATGCTAACTCGCTGTCTGCAGTTGCGATGGCTGCCGACGCCAAAAGGAGAAGTGTGATGGCGGCGTCCCGTGCCGAAGATGCACACGCCTGCATCGCCAATGCGAGTTCCTAGGTCCTACCGCGCGAGATGCTGACGGCGGTGACGGTTCCGCAAGGTAATTCTCCGCGCCGTTGTTCCACCCGCCGATATGCGTCACAGCCGTTGCTAACGTTCGGCTCTTGCCTGCCACAGGAACCGGTCTGGCGCAAGCAACGCCGAGCTTCTCCAGCGCATTGCCCACATGGAAAAGATCATTACACACTATGCCGGCAACATCCCCCTCGACCCCGAATCGATCAAGGCCATGGCCGAGGCTGTCGACAACAAGAACCCTGACATAGCACAAGTCCACCGACAGGCGCCCGTTGTGGGATCACCGGGCTCCGACTACTTGGGCGTGGATGATGAGAACTATACAGTCCAGCCCCTGGACAACAACACCACTCGTGAGACTCACCGCTGCTTGCGACGATTGATTTTGGGCTGATCGGCTAATCTCGTGTTCAAGATTATTCGGGCGAGTTCTCCCATTGGAACTTTTCGATGCGAATAAAACAGTGGATCGAGCAGTGTGTGCCAGACCGCCACGTACGTCTTCTCCTGCACCCCATTTTCCATGATAATTCTAAAATTCGGGTCTGCATAGGATGCACCGGGTACTCTCAGTTTCAAGGAGTATTACCGAGCCGAGGAGCTTCAATCGTCTACCAACACTCAAACATCTCTCTCAGCGCTACCGCCTCGATACGTTGCCGAATTTCTAGTCCAGGCATTCTACAAGCATGCCGAAACCAACTATTTCTACGTCGAAAGGGCGTGGCTCGCCGAGCAACTTGATCTAATTTACCAGAACCCCGGGGCCATGTCCCGTCGTGAAGTCGGCACGCTCTGCATGATTTGGATCATCTTTGCCATCGGCACCCAGTACGCCTACTTGGATTCTCGCACAGGGAGAGATGACCACGGAAAGGGGGCCGATTCGAGCCCATTCTCAGAGGACACCATCGGCGTCATGTTCTATCAGCAAGCATGCAAGCTCGTTCCCGACGTCATCACGGTGGCCTCGCTCGAGAGTGTTCAGGCCATTCTCCTTATTGGCATTTACACTCTGCCCCTGGATGCCTCAGGGCTGTCGTACATCTACCTCAACCTCGCGGTCAAACTGGCTATCCAGAATGGTATGCACAGGAAGTGGCCGGCCGAGGGGCTTGACCCCTACGTCCGTGAGACGAGGAATCGCGTGTGGTGGACGGCCTATACAACCGAGAAGTATGTTCTAGCCGATACAGCAATCTCACATCAGGAGACTAACATGTAGGTAGGAGAGTTGGGATCTATCACGGACGACCTCTGTCCATCCAGAGCAAGGATGTGGATGCGGAGATGCCTGCAGATCGACCCGACATCATGCCATCCAACCCCGCCAATGTCGCGCACATGCTCGCGACGCTGCGGCTGAATCAGGCCCTTGGAAAGATCGCACACGAGATGTAAGTCAATTGCGCCACGCCAAGATGGTCCCCCCTGAAGGATCCTGGGCTGACAACCGCCAACAGATCAGTGCTTCGAACATCCCAGAAGCATGAGATTAACGAAGGTCTGCAGCGGGTTATCGACATGAAGGAGGAGCTTCGGAAGTGGTGGGATTCACTCCCGGAGACGGCATTCCGCAAGGAGATCAACCTGCAGAACCCAATCTCGCGCGCTGACATGCATCTGAAGCTGGAGTACTGTCTTCTACGCATGTATGCTGGGAGGCCCTTCATCTTCCCCCGTGAGGCCATCCGGGGTAACGCAAGTACCTCGAGTTCGCCGGCCGACTCGAACAACCAACGACCCAACACCCCCCACAAGTCGAACCCCCGTTCCATCCTGGTTGCAGACTGCGTCGAAGCTGCGTTGACCATCGTGGAGACGTGTCACTTGCTGCAGACCACCATCGGCCTTGCACGTGCATCGTACACCGAGTTCAGCTCTTGTCGGGCTGCCCTGCTCGTCATCATCACCCAATGCCTGCAGAAGAAGACCGACAGGCTGCGCGATGGTCTCCGCACCGGTATGGCCATGATCAAGGAGATGTCGGCCGGCGGCGAGTCGGCCCGCTCTGAGGCGTCCTTGATTGAAGTCTTTGAGCGAGCCATCTCGCGACTGGACGCTACTGCTGATCCCTCGGGTAGGGAGACAGACTACTCGAGGTTCAAGAAGTGGGAGCTCCTGTGGAAGAACGACGTGCCCGCCCAAGAGATTAGGCACGAATCTTCACCCGAGGCCTCCATGCCGCTGCCTCCCAACCCCAATGCATTCTGGAGGGGAACAGGCAGCACAACTCGCCCAGGCATGCCGGCCATGCACGCAGCCAGCCCCTTTATGGGGATGGACGCGACCTTCCCATCTGTGCCGCAGGTCATGGATGAGTTCTCCACCCTGTTTGGATACGGCTTTGGTCCTAGCCCTGAAAGCATGGCTGGCACCGCCAACGGGGGCATGTGGATGGGACCTTGAACGGTCTCGGGTTTCTTCCTTGAGCCCTGTATGGGCTGAAGGAAACTGGAGGAAACACATACAGGCCCCTCGGAGGCGTCCATCGGGGCGGGCGTTCGGCTGAGATGCACGGAACGCCCGGTCCAGAGGATGGGATGCCATGGACCGATTGAAGCACTATCTCGCAGGAGTTGCAGACCTGAAAAGTTCCGGGATGCTTTGCTATTCACCCTTCGCGCTTAGAAGGCGTGTCGAGAGGACGCTGCTGCTGGACCATGTCCGCTCGAAAAGGAACCGAGTCCAGCAGCACGCCCCGGATACACCAGGGCTCACAAGCTCTAAGCCCCATGGCCCTAGAGCGAACAAAGCCACGCCGCCCGGTGTATCCCGTGCACAGGGTGACGGGGTACCGAGCCACTATCACGAGGAGAACTGAAAAAACTACGTTGTGTGAGACGGGATGCTCACAGAAGACTGGACCGAATTCACGAGAGATTGACAATTCATCGTTATTTTATTTGTTTTACGGGTTCACAGCCACCATCTACAATTCTTACCTATGTTGCCGGTTCGGTTCTGTTCTGGAGAGGCACACGTCATACATACTATACTATATATCTAGTGGAGGTTATCTGTACTTTCTGGGACGGTGTATCGGAGCATAGGTGGGATGGATGCTGTCGACCAAGGGCAGGATAAAAAGTAAAGAGTCGTAAAGAAAATATTCCATGTGCAAAACGGGTGCTCATCCACCGTACATTGAATTACCATATAGTTACAATGATACCAACTCGTCGTTTTGTTTGCTTGCCTTAACCGTCCGTGAATGAACACAGTAACGAGCTGAAATTATTGAGCCAAGCGTGATAGTATTTTGTTATAAAACATCGTGTCATTTAATATGGACTATCCAACATAAACACCCCCTATAATTAGTGACCATAAACTATTGATACAGTTTTCATCCCTAGAGCATCCAGGCGTGAGCGAGGAGAAACATCTCCATTCCCTACCCCATAACCCAGAGGTTGTTTTAACCACGCATAGTCTGTCGCTTCTGCGACTTGCGCATCTCCTTCTCTCTCTCCTTGTCGAGATACTTCTTCTGGGCCTTGGCGTCGAGACCTTTGAGGTCAGCGTCACGCTTAGCCTTGCGAGCCTTCTCCTTCTCCACAAGGCGCTCCTCCTGGCGTTGATCCTCGGCAAGCTTCTTAATCTCGGCGATGGCGTTCTCACGGGTGTTGCGGACCTTCTTGGTGACCTCGGGGCGGAAGTGGGCAACCTTGACGAGGACGTCGGGAAGCTGCAGGAAGTAGGAGAAGAGAGGCAGGAGCTTCTCGTAGTTGCCGTTGGAGGGAAGACGGTACTTGAGGAACAGGCGCTTGCGAGGAGAGGTCTCCTCGACAGTAACGGGCTTGTCGGTGGGCTGGTCCGAGACGATGAGGTACTCAAACAGATCGCCGGCGTTCTGAACAGCCTCGATGAGCTCGGGGGTGAGGAGGGCATCGGTAACCTCGGCGCTCTCGCTCATGACAGTCAGCCAGAGGGGCAGCTTGGGGTTGTCCTTGGTGAAGGTGAGGGACAGGTCGTATCGCTGATCGCGAACTTGGCGCATGACATCCTTGTGAACAACAGCCCAGACGAAGCCATCGTAGGTGCTCTTGGAATCCTTGGCGCGGACCTCGGCGGCACCGGGGAGAGCAGGAACAGTGAGGCTCTCCTTGCCATCGAAAGGATAGATCAATGCCTCGGCGACGTCGTGGGGAGCATCGAAGGACTCGACGAAGAAGCCAATGATGTGCTCGAATCCGTTGATAATGGGGTTGAACTTCTTGGTCAGAGTGAGCTTAACATCCATGAAAGCCGTGTTCTGTCGGCCAGTGGCGTAGGTCGCAAACTCGAAGAGCGACTTCTCCTTGATCAGAGTATCGGGCTTGACATCATTGTCCAAGGTGGGGACGCCGCCGAAGCCAACGAGAGCGAATTCCTTCTGGAGAGCAGGAGCGTGAGCGCGTATCCAAGCCTTGGCCCTAGAGCGGTTGCGGGTTGCGCCAATCATGTGCAGAAGGAAGATGAAGCTCGAGATGATGAGGATCATGCCCTCAAGCCTGAACTCGGAGAGGGAGTGGCGCTCGTGGATGTTGTACCACTTGGTGTAAGGAGGAGCGGTGACGGCGGGAGCGACGCTCTCAGTAGAGGCATCGGGCACGATAGGCTCAGGAGCCGGGCTGGCAGCATCGGCGAAGTCGGCAAAGTCTGGAGGATGCGGTCGCGCGCGTCAGTCATGATGCTATCTCCACGCGCCGCAGTGTGGCGCAATTGTCGAAACTCGGGGGGAGAAGCGAGAAGAGGGGGCAGCTGAACTCACCCGAATCGGGGCTCGCGACAGGCTCCTCGGCAGCCTTGCCGCCTCCAAAGGCGTTCTTGAAGAAGGAGGCCATGATTGGGGGGGATTCGATGGAGGTTAGGGAGCGTCGGGGCGGGAGAGGGAGGAGGAGAGGAAAAGAGGAGAGCGAAGAGGCCAACGGCGCCAGATGGCAGAAAATTGGAGCTGGAGGCCAAGGGCAATGAGGAGAGGAGAGCTCCTGCTCAATGCGGATGGCACTGTGGGGCGGCCCGAATCTCTGGGGTGCATGCACCTTTCTACATCTTGGTCGGAGTTAGGTAAACGTTATGGTCACATTAGACGTCTGAATCCTATTGTAACCCTATAATACTTTATATTTGACAGTCTTCTTGAGTAGCATATTCCTATATTTATACTCCCCGACTAGGTAACAGTTGTGCGAGGTTGTCAATATTCTTCTAGATCATGCAAGGAACAATTGGAGCAAAAGACGTGAACCATCTGAATGTCACGCCATTCGTCCCATCCGACCCCTGAGCCCGTTGGCCAAAGCCGTTGGCGCTGCGTCGTCATGAACAAGCCTGGCTTGCCCTGTGTCGATACGCTGCTAGTAGAGAATTACCAGGGAAGAAATGTAAGTTTGTTTTTTAATAGTCAGGCACCCAGAATAAGCTTAATGATGAGCGTTGTCGGCAATACAATGAATGCCAAATCTCGACTTATCTTTCAGCCATCCCCAAGACCATACTGTCTCGTCTAGGCAAGGAAATGTCTTCATCATGGATCCTCGTCTGCTCGCGTTCAGGTAAGTACACATGTAATCAATCAAGACTCAGACGATGAATTAGAAGCGTGTATTTCACTGTCCTAGAAATAACAAGCCGCAACCATACAACGTCCATTGAACAGTCTGATATGGCTCAATCAGCACAGAGAGTCATTGGACTGAGTTGTCACTGTACCAAGAATGAACGTTGCACAGAAGCATTCTGGAAGAGGAAGCGAACGCCTCAAACACAACCGTCAAGCTAGTGGTTATCACGTTTGGTCCAGGGGAGGTAGGGGAGAGAAAAATGGGTCCTGTTCCCCTGCCAACGCCTCGTGACCTCATTCGAGATGACTTTCATGATGCCCAAAGAGCCATTGAGAGAGAACTAAAGCTCTCAGCCGCTTTACAACAAAAGTAAAGATGTCGCGAAACACTACAACACGAAAATATGGCAAGCAATCGAAGCGCTCAAAGGCCGAGCGCCTGTTCGCCGAGCTACCTCAGAGCCCAATACGGACGAAACCAGCACAGAGGCACGATGAAGACTCATTATCCTTACTGACGGAGAAAATATCGTCAATTAAAATCGACAAGGAAAAACCTCCCACCGCGAAAGCGCGGAGGTCGAAAAAACAGCCGCCTCCCATCGAGACACCTGATGTTGAGGTTGCTCCCCCAGAACCGGATAAGCCACTTGGGGAACCAAAAGAAGATTCTTCACAAGTCGAAGAGCCACCCTTGGATACGACAAAAGAAGAAGAAGTAGAACCACCAACAAAGCCCTTAGAAGTCGAACAAGCTCCGGTAGAAGTTGTTGAGGATGCCACCCAAGAAGTTCAAGAGCCACCACTCCGAACTCTGACCTGGGACGACGTCTGTCCGCCAGGTGATAAGATCGACAAAATTGCCGAAGCATCTTATGCCGAAGTCTATCGTGTCAGAAATGACCGAGGAACAAGCATTATTAAGGTTATACGCCTACCCTCACCCATTAAACCTCAGACCAAGGCCCAAGTGCGCTCCGGCCTTGTCGACGAAGAGCCTCATTCCGAAGAGGACATTCAGGGTGAACTTCAAATCTCGGAATGGTTGGCTGATATCCCAGGATTTGTGATATACAAGGAACGATATGTTGTTCAAGGGAAAACGACAAGGGAGCTGCTCGAAACACATCAATCGTTTCAGAAAAAGATGAAGCGACAAGACCCGGACAGGGCTCAGTTCTATCCTTCACCAAGTCGGTATTTGGACGACACGCGGTTTCTGGCTGTTGAGCTGGGCGATGCTGGGACGGCGCTCGAGGATTGGAACTTGACGACCGAGAGCCAGCTATGGGATATCTTTCTCCTGCAGGCCATTGCTCTAGCGAGAGCGGAGGATCTTGTCATGTTTGAGGTGAGTCGCCTTGAAAGCGGATGAGATCTCGTCGCTAACTAGAACAGCATCGCGACCTTCATGAGGGCAACCTATGCATCAGACAAGTCAAGTCGCCCAAGAAGATGGGCTCCCCATCAAAGGGCTTCTTTGGCTTCTCAGGCCTCGATATCACCATCCTGGACTATGGTTTATCACGAGGAGAAGACCTCTCCATTGACGATGCGAAACCTGTGGCTTACGATCTTGAAAAAGATCTCAGCATTTTCACAAGCACTCACGCCCCGCAATGCAAAGTCTATCGCCAAATGCGATCATTCCTACTTCGCGCAGACCGGACATGTCTCCCACCAGAAGCTCACAATACCCCATACGCCAAGGGCATAGATGGCCTGCTCTCTTGGGATGCCTATGCTCCTTATACCAACGTGCTGTGGCTGGCATACCTCTACAAGTACTTGACGGAGCATTTCGCCGGTGATAAGAAGGAGCTTGCAAGGTTCAAGAAGGAGACACGGGAGATGTGGAAATACCTAAACCCAGACGCTGATGAGAGCGTGCCGTGCTTTGGTTGCGCAGCAGATCTGGTCTGCTTTGCGGTCGAAGCTGGCTGGATGCGTCAGGAGCAGCTAAATGGGGCAGAGGAATCAATTGTTGAGCGCGAAGACAGCATCATTACGACTCGTGAGGAGCTGAGGGAGGAGACGCAAGAGAGGACACCACTGAGGAGATCAACACGGAAGCGATAATCGGCTGTTGACACCCGAATTGGTAATAGGAGCTGGATATTAGGGTTTCTTTCTGGATAAGGCGTTTGGAAGAGGCGATACCATATTCTTGGCCATCTAAATGCCATGGCAGTTTACAGCGAGTTTAGGAATAATAGCCGATTGGATATTACTTTTGCGCCGGCCCAAACCTACCATCTACACTTCGGAACTGGTGTGTTGTGCTCGAATGCCCTAATTAGGAAATATGTTGATGTTTTGGTCGTGAGATTGAAGTTTGGAGTCGCAAGTTCCGGGCCCGCTCCGCCGGAGAACCATCGGGTTTCGGATAAGAATGGCATCATTCGGGAACGTGTTGCTTTCATTTTGTTCCCCTCCCTTTGCTTTTTAAATCTTTTATCAGAGGCATTGTTGTTTTTTTGGTTGTTGCTGAGGGAGTAAGCGTTAGCGCGGAGAGCAGCTCGTGACGAGTTGCCGGGAAGAAGTCCGCCGAAGCCGCAACTCAACGACGCGCCAAACTAGCGGTGTTGATGGACTCGGCTCCCTTTGAGGCTTGGCTAGGCAATGGATGGGTCACGGTCTCGTTCCGACGCTCTAGAAGGCAACCACGCATGTTTTTATTGTGCTGTGGCCGGCTGATTTAGACAACGGAGGAGAAGCAAAACACAGGAAGGTCGTTGGAAAATGGCACGCGAATGTAGGTCATTGGACCTGATGGGAAATGAAGATGTAACGGGTGCACCAACGAGTGTTATTCACAGGCATTCCCCAGGTTTCCGGACTAGTCCCCTCACGGACCGGGCATGCGATGGGGGATGGAGGATCGGTGAGGCCTTGGACTGGAGCCGAGGCAGTTCAGATGGATACGGAGGAGGTTGGCGGATGATGGCTGGGATAATGAATAAACAGAGAGAAGATGTATTGTATGAAGGTATCCTCGAGATCAAGCAATGAATGTGCTATACTACACGGAATAGAAGATCATAGATTTCCGACCAGATGCCACATCTCACAACAGCCATGGACGGCCTCCACATCGGCCACGGTTCCGTCCCCGTTGTCGGCTTCAGCGCCTCACTCTCACTGAAGAGAAGACGTGGACGGCTGGAAATTAAGCACGACCCCCCGCCCGGACCAACCCGAGTTGACATTGTCGAAAGGTGCCGAGGCTAAAATCACCTGGAAGGCCGAGAGAAACGGGGGCACCTGCGCTACTGTACTGGGGACGGCACCACCTGCAGTGGCTTCCTTTTTTTCTTCTTGCTTGGTTGGTTGGATTCAACTTCCCATCTTGGCTTGGATGAGCTGTGCTGCTGTTCCTGCCGCATGCCTGCTTCTGCTCCTCCTGCAAACCACATGTCACGGCCGCCAGCTCCAAAGTGACTTGGCTCCGTCCTTTTCAATCATCTTCGGCCCCGACGCGTGCGCCGATGCAAATTTCCCTTTTCCCTCTTGACCCTGTATTCCCTTTTATCATCCCGTCGTCGCTCAATTGAACCATGAATCTGGGGTGATCTCCATCTGCTCTGCTCACACTCGCCATTTCTCTCCTGTCCCCATCTCCGTTCGTACCGACCGCCCCCCTTCAGCTCGTCACCCGACCTCGGTACCTTCAAAGTCAACAATCGGCATCACCGTTCATGTTGATGTTCAGCCTCGGGCTGTACTCGTTGTCGACTCTCTAGCTGCTTCCGCTGCTGCTGCTACTGTTGGTCTGATCTACTTCATCGCTCAGCTCCATCATCATGTCTGTCAACGGCCACCACACCGCATACAGCCCGACCTCCGTGTCGTCATCCGCGTCTCACGGTCTGTCCCACCACAACAATATCCTGACAGCATCAATCATCTCGTCCACCTCATCCCGGCATCCCTCAGCAATATCCAAAACCTACCGCCAAGCCTCGACGCTCTTCCTCACGCGTCGTCTTCCCGAAGCTCTAACAACTCTTCTCCCTCTCATAACTCCACCCGAAGCTATCGATGATGGCGAGCCTGCACCAGTCACACGTGCCTCAAGGACAACACGCGTCAAGGTCTGGAGCTTGTATCTGACCATCCTCAATGCCATCATCGAGTTGGAACCCGAGGAGGGCAAGGATGCCTTTGGAAACCAGGAGTGGAGAGCCTTGTGCACCAAGGTCCGGGAAGGAGAGATTTGGGACGAGGTCGCCAAGAATGGTTACCACGGCGTCGAGGGTGACGTCGATTCAGACGTTGTTATTAACTTGTAAATCTTGCTGGAATGTGCCCGTTTGAGACCTTTGGCTAACTGAGACAGGGCGACATTGCTGCTCGCACACGCTCGCGACCAGACCCTCAACCAGCACAAGCTCGAGGCTTACCTAGCCACCACAAACACCCCCGACCTCGACGTCGCGGGTCGGCTCGCCGAATCGCCGAGCTCGCGAATGTCCAATCGCTACCGCTCTCCAGCCAAAGGAGCGAGCGGCGCCGACACCCCCAGAGACCTCAACGCCCGTGTTAAGATCCTCGAGCTATACACATTACACGTACTCTTGCGAAACAATGAATGGGACTATGCCCGCGAGTTTATCAGCGCTAGCCCCGTCTTGGATGAAGAGCGTCGCGAAGCGTTCCTCCAGGCATTGCAAAGCCTCCATGAGGAGCAACAAGAGCATGAGAGGCTTGAGAAGGAGGAGCGTCAACGCCAGGAAGATGAGCTGCGGAAAGAGATTGAGGAAGCCAAGAGGCTACGTGCTGAGAATGAAGAGAAGGAGCGGAAGCGGATAGAGGAAGAGCGCGCAAAGCGCGAAGGGAGCGAAGTCGACTATGGAATCGACGAAACTCGAAGTCAAAGCGGGTCAACTCGGCCACGACATTCCAGAGCACCATCAACCGCATCCTCGAGACCAGCCAAGCCAGCTCGACCAGCGACAGCGAGGTCAAACGGCAAGGCCGTCGCGAATGGCAAGACCATCTCGCAGCCCCCTACACTTACCTCTCGTGCATCGATGGTTATCACACGGCTACGGGCCGTTATTGAGAACCTAGGGTCTACGCTCAACGCCAACCCCTCGCTCGTATTCAAACTGTTGGCGTTCATTATGGGTTTCATTCTCATGTTTGGCCATGCTGGCCTTCGTGAGCGGGCCAAGCGGATACTAGCGGCCTCTTGGAATAAGGTCAAGGCGACAGCTGGGATGGGAGTCAAGGTCAGCTATATCTGACCGCTTTCTACTGTTGTATTATTTAGTGTCCAGCCGTTATAAGGAGTTTTGGTATGGGACCTAGTATTTCAAAACCAGATATGATAATCACAGCTAAATTTTGTATCCTGTCATAAAGTCCAGAGACATGAATTGACCAACTTGATCCAAAAACCGCATTTTCCCATCCTTGATAACGCCCATAACCCCAGTGATGCCATGTTTAGAAGCTTGACTTGATTTTATCCATAAAACACCGCAATCCACGGCCCAACCCGGGCCACCGATTGGTTAATATTGCGTTGTACGATTCGTTTTCTTTTGGTAGAATAACTGGAGGACACACAAATCAGTAACCCGAGGTCTAATGATGACTTAAGAATCCTTCTACTCACATCTGTTCTGGAACTTCCAAGGTTTATAATCTTCGGACAGCCGTCGCGATCCTTCTCGAGGCGCGTGCACTCGAAGCAGTAAAAGGCATCCGAGATGCCCTCACCGCCGCACACGACGCACTTGTTCTGGTAGTTGCCGAAGCTGCACTCGTCGCAGATGCGCACAAGGGTCGTGGGCCGCACGTAAGAATCGCATACGGGGCATTTGCCGTCGCACTTATCGCAGAGGCGGCCGATGGCGATGCCGGCCTGCTTGCGGCACATGACGAGATCGCTGGAGAAAGGTCAGTTGAGTTGAGTTGGAGGGAGCGCGTTGAACTTACGGATGATGGCGAGACATGGTGATGAGCGCCGCGATGAATTTCACGAGAAATTGACAGGCCTCTTTGTTTGAGAAGTCTTGTGTTGGTGAATCAGAGACAAGAAGAGGGAGAGGTCGCAGAGCTTGTGGTTGAAGAGGTGAGTTTAGTGCTGGAGATTTCTCAGCCTTGCCGCGGTCTTCTGCCTGTTTCGAATGCGAGGGCCAATCAAGGCGCCACACTCCAGGCGGCGGAGGCGGGGCGCTTGTGGCTGGTGCCACTCTTGACGCCAGATTCCTCGACATTTGCTATTGTCCGTCCCACCTTCTTCAGCCTCGACAAGGGATCCATCAACCATCCATCCTCCTTATCTACGCCTCAACGTGATGCTCATATAATGCGATTTACTCAAATACGTGAGCATACCGAGAATGGCCACCGAAGCTGAGTACGTTAGACTCGAGATCTGTTGCCTCAGTACAGAGCGCTAACTATATCGCAGAGTTCGTTCATTGGACGATGTCCACCCCAATATCGACACCCATACAGATGCGCCAACCCATGACACACAAAATACCCCGGAGAAAGACCCCTTGAAGAGAAAGGCGTCGATCGATGAAGAAGAAGGCTCGGCAAAGCGCATCAGGCGTGATGATCATTTCCGGGAGGCCACTGACGAACGGCCAAGAAGAGGGTCATCACAAAATCGACGAGAGTCCCACGACAGCTCTGCAGCTATCGATGCTGATCGCCGTAGGTTGGCGACACAGGAGGAAAAGAAGCGCGGAAAGCGACTGTTTGGGGGACTCCTGAGCACCCTGAGTCAAACAACGGGCAGTTCACAACAGAAGCGTCGTCTGGAGATTGAACGACGGCAACAGGAGAGGCTCCAGAAACAGAAGCTCGAAGATGACAGGGCGCGCGACGAGAATAGGGCACGGCTCACCGGGATTCGGATGGCTGAGCAGATTGTTTTCGATGAGCAGGTGGTATGTCAGAGGCAGAAACTGAGTACGTGTTGGCATACAGGCGCTGACGCGGGATACAGATGCGGAACAAACACTCCAAGATGCTGGCAACGGCCCGGTACTTGCGGACAACGGCACATCCGCGAATAGTGAGTTGGGCGAAGGATTGACTCTTTGCTAGTGCTGACGATATTAGTATTATCTACCTTGGAAGCTTACAGAAGAGCAAGAAAACGAGATAGACAACCAAGTCGGGCAAGCCAAGGCGACAATAGCGCGGCAACTGGAAGCCTTCGCGGCCAGGAAAGAACGGCATGTAAAGGACAGCGGTCGAGACAGGCGATCGTCTTCTCCAGTCACAGCACCTGTTCCAGCACCCGCCAGCGAGGCTTCAGTCGACAAGGCGAGGAGTACGAACGGCTCAGAACATTCAGGGCGGGCTCCAGAGAAGGAGCATCATCATCACCATAACCATCACCATCATCATGATGAATCGGCAGATGTGTTGGAGGAGGCTGAAGAGGACATGGTGATTTACTAATCTGGGGTCGTTATATCATCTCGCCAGCCATGATTTAGCAGGATTATTCCCTATTTCTATTGCTGTTCTTCTGCAACCATTTGATGGGATGCAAGGTGTTCCAGCTTGGTATCATAAGATACATCTTTGATGCCGGAGAACGACGTGCATTTCACGGAAGTGGGCATCATGAGGGCGCTTCTACTTTGGGATTTATCATCAGCATCAGATACCAATTTGACTCGATACCGCGCTCAGTTCTCTTTGACCTTTCATTGGTGATCTCGGCGGTTCGCTCCCTCACTCACGACCGTGCTTTCGCCATGTGCTTGGCCATGGTCATGCAAGCAAGCGGGAACTACAATGCATGTTTCAGCGGGCGACGTCTCACCGACGTGACACGGCCAACAAAGTCGTCGCCGGGCCCGGGCCTGACGTCGCTATGGGGAAGTCTTGTCCGGCCGTGCCTCGGCACCTTGGACACCACCCCACCCTACAGGTTTTGGAGTCTTGGAGAGGAACCTAGGTCCGCGAAGTCCGAGGAACGTTGGGGACTTTGCGAGCTTGGATTGTTTCTTTGAACGGCCTTTTTGCGGTGAGTGATTAGTGAGCCCGTTTCTATTTGAGTTTTCCAGGTCGCATTGATGATCTTGAAGGGGCATCCTGGTTGCGAGTCGCGTCTCATAGGTGAGAGATGGAGTCCATACAGACGGACAGAATCTATAAAGAGACGATGGCCCCGAGGTTGCAGACTGAACTGTTTTCTCTCCAAGCATAATCCAGTCTATAAATATTTGTTTAGTCCAACGTCGTGGACTACCTTTGTCGACATACAACTAACGACGTCATCATAGTTCACCAACCCACACAACTACACACCTCGCAATCTCGCAAACACACAGCCAACAACATATCCAGCCATGGCGCCTGATAAGCTTGCGCCAAATGACCCTCGAGTCAAGGCCGAGACGGCAGAGATCCGGGGCAAGACTTACAAGTACATTGTCGGAGAGCCTGAGAACACCCCCGTGGCAACCCTCGTTCTTGTCCACGGCTTCCCGGACCTTGGCTTCGGATGGCGTTACCAGGTTCCTTACTTCATGTCCTTGGGCTTCCGAGTTGTAGTCCCTGACATGCTGGGTTATGGCGGAACCGATGCGCCTGAGTCTCTGAAGGAATACACCTACAAGAATCTGGCGGCTGACATCAAGGAGCTGGCTCAGAAAATAGTTGGAGATGGACAAATCATCCTCGGCGGGCACGACTGGGGTGGTGCGCTCGTCTGGAGAATCGCCATGTGGCATCCCGAGCTGATCAAGGGCGTCTTCAGCGTCTGCACGCCTTACCACCCGCCATCCGAGACTTTCATCCCGCTCGACAAGATCATTGCCAGCGGCCACCTACTCAACTTTACCTACCAGCTCCAGTTTGCCGGCCCTGACGTCCAGGACCGCATCCAAGGAAAGGACAAGGTGCGCCAGTTCCTGAACGCCCTATACGGCGGCCGCGGGCCAAACGGAGAGTGGGGGTTCAGCACCAAGGATGGCATCCTGTTTGACAACCTCCCCCTCCTTGAGCGGTCGAGGCTACTGTCGGAGGAAGAGTTCGAGTACTACACAGAGCAGTACGCGGCACGGGGGAGCCCCGAGATGCGCGGCCCGCTGAACTGGTACCGGATGCGGGAGCTCAACCACGGAGACGAGGTCGAGATTGCCAAGGCGGGGCACAAGTTTGCGATGCCGGCGCTGTTCATCACGGCGACGGAGGATTCGGCACTGCCGCCGGCCATGTCCCTGGGAATGGACAAGAACTTCGACAACCTGACCCGAGGAGAGGTGAAGGCGTCTCACTGGGCGCTGTGGCAGGCGGCTGAGGATGTCAATGGGCAGATTGCCAAGTGGGCGGATGGGGTGCTCAACGGGGCATTGAAGGCATCTCTGTGAACGTGAGATACTGTAGGGATATGATTTGATGTACGATAATTGATAGCTTTTCAAGCATTGGCTCTCTTGCTCAGAATGAATGTGAATATTTGAGGTTGTTGGAATAAGTGGTGTGTTGGGCGCATGCCGGATGCGAGTTAGAATACGGCAAAGTTACCTGACTGCTGACGTATCGGAAAGAGTTTCCAACGATATATGTATTGATTTGACGTTATCAGATACTGACAAGGGAATTCTTGGCTGGTTTGGAGCAAAGCTTGCTCGACTAATACGGCGCTCCATTGCTGACATGGACAGGACCCCGATCCCAACCACTCGCCCTGTGCCTACATGACATGAGCTTACTTTGAGATGGTTGGTTTGCGAGCTTACTAGAGATCTAAGATGAAGAGAAAGCTTGGCCATGTTGGAAAAGCAATAGAAACGTCTGCCTGTCCATAAGAGGCATCCAGATATTTACCGTGACATTGGCAATGGATGGATCGAGGTAGTACGTTGTGAGGTGACGACGTCTCTCCCAGGGGCTTGGGGCGTTTCTGGTTTCCCATCCATCGAAGGAGGTACTTTTGGCCTTTACTGACAGTTAAACGAAGTAGCGTCACCAAGTAAAATTGCGTGACAGGGTACCTCGGGTGGATCCGATGAGGAAACGATCGATACATTGAAATGCTGGGACCCTCTCGTTCCCCTCCGCAATTACGTCCCCTGGCGTTTTCTTGCGTGGCGGGCTTTATTAGGGTGCTCTCCAATGCTGACGACCCTGGGATCCATGGCCACGAATAGCAACACATCCCATACGAACGACGAGATGCTCAGCCTGCCACCGCCGCTCAAGCCCCCTTTCAGCGGATGGATGTGTGGATGAATGAATGGAAACGAAGAGGACCAACTGCTGCGCGGGGTGGAATTGGAACATGATTCGGCCAGATCCTTGTAGTTGAAGTGGAATTGCTGCTGTTGATCCTCCTCTTGCTCCTATCCATATCCACCTCAGTTCATCCCTGAGTCCTTCCAGGGCCCTCCATTCCATATTCTAGCACTGTGAACCTGCGACGACGGCCTGTACCCTCTGGACAGTGACAGGACAGCCCGCCTGCAAATCTGACCGCGCCAGCCCCCCCCCCAAGAACCCGAAACTCTCATTCACCAATTCAATCCCATCCCACTGGCGACACCTAATCCCGCTCGTGTTGCATTGTGAAAATTTCTGTCCTCCTATTTTCCGATCAATTTCCCTTTTCAGCAAGCTTTGAAGATTATTGTAACAAACCAAGTCTTCCATTTTTTTTTTTTTTGTTACTGTCTGCTTCGCTACGCTTGCACTGAAACATCCAGCTCCCAGAGCTCTCCTGGCCAATCACCGCCTGCAAGCTGGCCACACCAAGTCCCTTGAGGCTCAGTCGACGTCCCACACCCGCCGCTGCACGGCCTCCAGTCGCTGGAGTCCAGAATCCGTCTTCGCCCCAAAGCTTGCGCCTGGTAAAAGGAGGCTGTGCTTTGTGCTGTGCGGTGCAGTGCAAGCCAACAACATCATCCGCATCCATCACATCGCAAAGAGTCGCAGCTAGACTGGACCTGTGCAAAGTGTGCTCAGCGTGTCCGAGTACTGCTGACGGGACCTACCCTGACCTGACATCCACCCACTGAGAGCAAACCACAGACACCGCGACAGGGGCGCCTCCATTCGTTGCTTTGATCCATCCCATCCATCGACTGCCGTCAGCTTTGTTGCTTGGCATCCTTCCGCACTGCCCGACCTCCATCCTTCACAGCCAGCGCAGCGCAGCGACACCACTGCATCCGCCAACCGACGTCACGAACATCCTTCCTCTCCTTCTCCTCCCACCGAATCGATTATCCCATCGCGAATAAACCGTCCCGACGATTCCGCATGCCGACCGTCGCTTTCGCGAACCGATAGTCTGACCCTGAATTGTCCGCCGCCATGGCTGGGCGACCGCCTGGAGGAGGCTTCGACGGAGGTTCCTCGAATAATAACGACAATCTCCTGCTCGACCTCGACAATGACCAACCCGTCTACAGCGGTGGTCAGCGCTCCACCCTCAATGATGACGACCTGATGCGATTTCACGAACAGAACCAAGATCCCCAAGGACGGACTTCGGTGTCCTACGATGACTTTGTCGGCGCTCGAGATGCGAACCGGCATGCAGCCTCAAGGCCTGCTGGCGGGTTGGACGTGCCCGGAGCGGGCTCGGGTAACAGCCCTTACCTGACACGGCAATACAGCCAGACGTCGGAGCTGGGTAACTACCAGCGCTACGCTGACGACTTTGACGATTATCCTGCCGATGGAGATTCATATTACCACCAGGGCAGCGCAAGAGCTGACGAGAGCACACCGGGCCTGGGCAGGAACACGGCGCGGAATAGGAACAGCGTCCTGAGCTTAGGCGGAGGCTTCTTTGGGAGGGTCAAGAACAAGCTGGGCATGGGCCAAGGATACTCGGAGATGGATCTGCCTCTGACGGAACCGGGCCATGAGCGAGGCGATTCTGTTGGTGGGAGCTCCCAGCAGCATCAAGCTCAGAAGAAGGGCTTCGACATGGGCAACTTCAAGTTTGGCTTTGGACGATCCAAGCCCGACCCCTCGACTCTGGGCCCCCGACTCATCTACCTCAACAACCCGCCCGCCAACGTTGCCAACAAGTACGTCGACAACCACATCTCGACGGCAAAGTACAACGTCGCGACCTTCCTCCCCAAGTTCCTGTTTGAACAATTCTCAAAATTCGCAAACATCTTCTTCTTGTTCACAGCCGCGCTTCAGCAGATTCCCAATCTGTCACCCACAAACCCGTACACAACCATTGCGCCCCTCATCGTGGTGCTCATCATCTCTGCCGTAAAGGAATTGGTGGAGGATTACCGGAGAAAACAAGCCGACAATGCTCTCAACACATCCAAGGCGCAGGTTCTCCGTGGCTCGACCTTCCAGGAGACGAAATGGATCAATGTTGCTGTTGGAGATATTATTAGAGTGGAATCGGAGGAGCCTTTCCCGGCCGATCTGGTTCTTCTCGCTAGTTCAGAACCCGAAGGCCTTTGCTACATTGAGACGGCCAACCTCGACGGTGAGACTAATCTCAAGATCAAGCAGGCCCTTCCAGAGACCTCCACCATGGTTTCGCCGAGCGAGCTCAGTAGGCTGGGCGGCCGAATCAAGTCGGAACAGCCCAACAGTAGCCTGTACACATACGAGGCGACCTTGACGATGCAGACCGGTGGGGGAGAGAAGGAGCTTGCTCTTAACCCGGAACAACTACTTCTGAGAGGCGCTACACTGCGAAATACGCCCTGGGTTCACGGCGTCGTTGTGTTTACCGGTCACGAGACGAAGCTTATGCGAAACGCCACGGCCGCTCCTATCAAGCGCACAAAGGTTGAGAGGAAACTGAACTGGCTGGTCCTGTTACTGGTTGGTATTCTGCTGGTGCTGAGTATCGTGAGTACCGTGGGAGACTTGGTTCAGCGAAAGGTGGATGGCCCTGCGCTCCAATATCTTTACCTGGACTCAACAAGCACCGCTGCAGATGTCGTCAAGACGTTCTTCAAAGACATGGTCACATACTGGGTCCTGTTTTCAGCTTTGGTTCCCATCTCGCTCTTCGTCACTGTGGAGCTGGTCAAGTACTGGCATGGAATTCTCATCAACGATGATCTGGACATGTACTACGACAAGACGGACACCCCTGCGACCTGTCGAACCTCGAGTTTGGTGGAAGAGCTTGGAATGGTCGAATATGTCTTTTCGGACAAGACGGGAACCCTTACTTGCAACCAGATGGAGTTTAAGCAGTGCTCGATTGCTGGTGTTCAATACGCCGACGACGTGCCCGAGGATCGCCGTCCAACCACGATAGACGGCGTCGAAGTTGGGCTTTTCGACTACAAAGCTCTCAAGTCCAATCTCAAGGACGGACACGAGACGGCGCCTGCCATCGATCACTTCCTGTCTCTGCTCGCAACCTGCCATACCGTCATTCCCGAGATGGACGAGAAGGGTAACATCAAATACCAGGCTGCATCTCCGGATGAAGGTGCTCTTGTTGCTGGTGCTGTAGAGCTTGGCTACAAGTTCACTGCTCGAAAGCCCAAGTCTGTTCTGATTGAGGCTAATGGCCAGGAATTCGAGTATGAGCTTCTTGCTGTGTGCGAATTCAACTCTACTCGAAAGCGAATGTCGACCATCTATCGATGCCCCGATGGCAAGATTCGATGCTACTGCAAGGGTGCTGACACGGTCATTCTGGAGCGTCTCAACGATCAAAATCCCCATGTCGAGGTTACTCTCCGACATCTCGAGGAGTATGCATCGGAAGGTCTGCGAACTCTGTGCTTGGCTATGCGAGAGGTGCCGGAACAGGAGTTCCAGGAGTGGTTCAAGATTTATGACGCGGCTCAGATGACGGTTGGAGGAAACCGTGCTGATGAGGTGGACAAGGCTTCTGAGATTATCGAGAAGGACTTTTTCCTTCTTGGCGCAACCGCCATCGAGGATCGACTCCAAGATGGTGTCCCTGAGACCATCCACACGCTGCAGCAGGCCAACATCAAGGTCTGGGTGTTGACCGGAGATCGACAAGAAACCGCCATCAACATTGGTATGAGTTGCAAGCTCCTCAGTGAGGACATGATGCTCTTGATCGTGAACGAAGAGACGGCAGCCGCCACGCGAGACAATATCCAGAAGAAGATGGACGCTATCCGGACACAAGGAGACGGCACAATCGAGACGGAAACCCTGGCTCTGATCATTGATGGAAAATCTCTCACGTATGCGCTCGAAAAGGATTTGGAAAAGCTCTTCTTGGATCTTGCCGTCATGTGCAAGGCCGTCATTTGCTGCCGTGTGTCTCCCCTCCAGAAGGCGCTGGTTGTCAAGCTGGTCAAGAAGTATCAGAAGGAGTCGATTCTCCTCGCTATCGGAGACGGAGCAAACGACGTCTCGATGATTCAGGCTGCCCATATTGGTATTGGTATTAGTGGTGAGGAAGGTCTCCAAGCTGCGCGAAGTGCCGACGTGGCCATCGCTCAGTTCAGGTATCTTCGAAAGCTGCTTCTGGTGCACGGTGCTTGGAGTTATCAGCGTGTCAGTAAGACGATTCTGTTCTCGTTCTACAAGAACATTACCTTGTATATGACACAGTTCTGGGTAAGTCGAGATTTGAATGGAGGAGAGAGCATGGCTAACGTCTTATGCAGTACACATTCCAAAACGTCTTTTCTGGTCAGGTCATTTACGAATCTTGGACGTTGTCCTTCTACAACGTCTTCTACACTGTCCTACCACCTCTTGTGCTCGGTATCCTGGACCAGTTCATCTCGGCGCGTCTGCTCGATCGATATCCCCAGCTGTATGGCATGGGCCAGCAGAACTACTTTTTCAAGTTCAAGGTGTTCTCGCAGTGGATCGGCAACGCCATCTACCACTCGATCGTGCTCTACATCTGGGGTGAGCTCTTCTGGTACGGCGACCTCATCCTCGACGACGGAACGATTGCTGGGCACTGGGTCTGGGGTACGGCCCTATACGGCGCTGTCCTGCTCACCGTCCTCGGAAAGGCGGCCCTGGTCACCAGCAACTGGACCAAGTACCATGTCATTGCCATCCCCGGCAGCATGGCGTTCTGGTACCTCTTCATCGCCGTGTACGGTATCGTGGCGCCTATGGCAGGTGTCTCGAAGGAGTACCACGGTGTGGTGCCCAAGCTCTTTGCCAACCCCGTCTTCTGGCTCCAGACACTCAACCTGGCTGTCATGTGTCTGCTGCGTGACTTTGTGTGGAAGTATGCGAAGCGCATGTACAAGCCGCAAACATATCATCACATCCAGGAGATTCAAAAGTACAACATTCAAGATTATCGACCAAGGTATGTTGGAAGTATTCCTCTTGCGGTTACAGATGCTAACAAGGCACAGAATGGAACAATTCCAAAAAGCTATTCGCAAGGTGCGACAAGTACAGCGCATGCGCAAGCAGCGCGGATACGCCTTTTCGCAGGCAGACGAGAGTCAAACGCGTGTGCTCCAGGCATACGACACGACAAAGCATCGTGGACGATACGGAGAAATGGCCAGCTCAAGGCCATCCGGGAGGTAGACGCTAGCCCCAGCGCTGGGCGGGAGAGATAAGCTGGTGTGAATTGTGTATCAAAGGAGTCAAGTCTTCTGGCGCGGATGTTTTGGGAGGGGGGAGGGGTTCGTTTTTTGAGACTCCGTGATTATTGCGCGCATGACGAAATACAAACAATCCATTGGGAAACCTTTTTTATTATTATTACTCGGGGAGTTGGATGCTGCTTGGGTTGAAGCTGCTCAGGGGGTGGTGGCTTTTGTTTCTGCCTTGTATCAATGGCCATGCTTTTGGAGGGTTTGGTTTCCTGGCAGACTGAATTCCCACGATTCGTCTCCTTTGAGGAGGCATTATACTGTTAACTAGATCAAGCGATGACGGAGTGTATAGGCTCATGCCGTATGAAACTGGGAATTGACATGTATTGTGTTGCTTGTGTATTGTGTAGGATAGGTGTTGTTTCATGATGGGGGAATGTTGAATTGACTGTTCTTGACGAACCTTGCGATATATAGAAGCTTACTTTTGCGTATTCGCCATGCGGTGTTGGTTGATTATCGAGGTAGATTGCCAGTTAGCAGAGAAGAGACATGGCCATAACGAGGATGCACCATACTGCTTTACAATGTGACTTTGATGGTTTTGGGGTAATCAAGAGTCAAGATGGCAGAGACAGGCCGACAACGGAGTCGAAAGAACGAGACCAAGTACCCCGACACAGCCGGCCTCGAATAAAAGCCTCCCAAGGCATGAACCACAACCAGCCTAGACGAAAAAAGAGCCCTCCCGGTGCTAGACTAATAACGCAAGCAGATCTCTCTCGCACACGGACCAAAAACAAGGAGATCTGAGACATTGGGCAACCAACCTCCTCTACTCCGCGGACTTGGGGTTGATTCCAAGGAACAACTGCCGTCTTGAGGATCGTCACCCATAGCGTTCATTAGATAGATGTCGGTGAAGGGGGCAAAAGACGTAGGATCGACAGAGTAGTGATCTACTTTGTTTCCAGATACTCGGTATCACCAGACGAGAAAAAGAAAATGGTTGAGCTGATCACCGGCATGATGAATGATGCTCACATCCCCCACGCAAACGCAATGCAAGCACACATGCATCGTCTCCAAATCACGCGAACAATCACGCACTTTCTTCTTGTTCAGCTCTGAAACCCAGCCCCCATTAGATCACCAGGCCCCCCCTATTTTCCCTCAACTCACTTCACCCCCGGAACGCCTCGTGCTCGCTCACATGACGCCTCCCCCGCGTCCGCGCCCTCGAGGTGCATGCCGCCACGACGCAAGGAACTGGTCCTTTTTCTTGTCTGACAAGGTATGGGGGAAAAAAATGTTTCTCGCCTGCACATTTCCGTCCCTCCGTCATCTCCTTTCATCCCCCCTGTGGACTAGCAACAAGAGTCCGGGGTAAAGTAGCGGCAGGTTCGGGGGGCATGGGGGCGGGAATGCGGAATGCGGAAGGGTTTGTTGAAAATCTGGGGAAAATCCGGGGGTGGAAGGGAAAAAACATGGGGTCGGCGACGGTGATGGAGGGTGGCGGGCTGATTAACAGCAAGCGAGAGCAAGAGATGAGTGAGAGAATGAGGTAATCGTCGATGATGAATTATCGGTGTATCATGATGCTATGTTATGTTATGCTATGCTATGCTTCTAGGTATAATCTTGTTTGTATGTTTGTATATGTGTGTAAATGCGCTCAAAGAAACCTCCCATGCGTGTAAATCAATAATGCGTAACCCATAAGAGCGTCGGCATGACAGACAGATGCCTTTCGTCAATGATAGAAAATGCTTGAAATATGTTGCTGCTGACGCGCCACAAGAAAAGGCCATCAGTGAATGCCTCCCAGAGAAAAAAAAACCAATCAAGACAAGACAGATGACTCGTTCTCGTTCGTTGGTGTCTGTTGTGGGTGTGTGATGAGACAGGAAATGACCACCGGAGAAAGAGAAGAAGGATGAGGGGTGTGATTTGATGATCCATGCCAACGAGTCGAGTAGAGTTGTAACAAAGTACTCCGTAGTGCAGACAGGTAAGTATATGCGAAGAGCCCAACAAATTATACAGCCGCCGCCGAGATAACCACCCACCAGATGCTATGCTATGCTCATGCTAATTCTAATAAACAACATCATGCCGTGCCATGCCATGCAGTCGACCGCCCATCCATGCATGTCTGTGCCCATGAATGCCGCTCAAGCACCTAGGCGAGGTGGTATCCGTAGCTCAGGGGAAGAACAAGAGACCTTTCCCCAGGCCAAGGCCACCGTCGACTCCCACACTAGCTCGCGGCAGTGTCCAGGGAGGCATGACCTTGGAGCCTGGCCTGGCCTGTCTGCCCGGCTGCAAGAGCCAGACCAGGGGGCGGCAGAGTCTGTGTGACGGGATGCGTGTGTAGCCAGGGGACAGGCAGACGGACAGACAAGACCTGCAGAGCCAGAAGCGGGGGATCGCCAAACGAAATTACCGATGGCCCCCCGACAAGACAGACAGGCAGACAAGAAAAAAAGAATAATAATAGAAAGAAAAAATGACAAAAGTGCCGGCCAACTCCGCTCCAACATGATCATGGTGGAATGCTGATGATGCGAGATAAAAAAGAAAGAATAAAAATAAAAATAAAAAAAACACTTTTGAGCGCCGGGGAAGTGTCCCGTCAGCAAGAGAGCCCCTCCCAAGATACAACATGAACCACCAAAAACCAACCGAAACACACAAAAAGGAAGGAAAATTGTGGAATAAAAAAAACAAGCCCACTTCGAGCACCGCGTGCTGTGCTTCCTCCAGTGCCAAGTGGGAACTCGACAAAACTAGGAACCGGGAACTGGCAGCGCCATGTCTCGCTCCCTCCCAGATTGGACAGGCGAGCAAAGAAAGACAAGACAGGATAAGACAAGAGGACCCAGCAAGTAAGGGCCTTGGCTGAACCCCTGCTCGTACCTGTACCTGTACTTGAATGCAGTGCAGTGCAGCGCAGTGCAGTAACCCCGACTTGCAGACCCCGCAAAAGGGCCTGCAATCGTGATCAATCCTGCCCCGACCGCCTCGCCCAATCCCCGTCGCATGTCTGCCCGGCGCCGCGGTTGTGACACGCTCACCAACTGGCCTAGCCCCCCCGCAGGCCATCTCCCGCCATTCAGCTCGGCCTGTGCTACCACACCAGCCAGCCTGCTGCCAGCCTCACGGCGTTCACGCAGGCTGCCATGGCTGCGGATGACAGGCCCCGACTGACGGCTCAAGATGCCATACGTTGAAGCATGGTTCGCGTCCATCTCATCTGCCGACCATGGGTGTCACAAGCTCGATGCTCTTGGGTCGAGAGTAGGTGCCGGGGTGGCGTGAAGGAAGAGGCCGGTCCATTCCCGCCGAAGTCACATCGTAGGTGTATGCGCCGCTGCCCGCGCCGTAGTAGCCGCCGTCGTACGTTGAGGAAAAGTACGCCGCAGAAGGTCGCCCGTACGAGCTGTGCGGGCTGGTCGCTGCGCTGCGACTAAAAGGCCACAGGTTGGTCGAGCTGCCCGTCGGGGACGGAGGACTGGGCGGCCGGACGTTGAGGGACCGGAGCGCCGAGATGGCCGAAGTGTGTTGGTAAGCCGACGCTCCGGGCCCTGGGGTCGCCGGTGGGGAGCTTAGCAGCATGGAGCTGGGTCGCGAGGGCGATGCCCGCGGGATGATGTCCTTGGGCTCTGGGTTGCCCGCCGTGTAGAATGGATAGTTGACCGACGCGTAATGGCGGACCGACGAGGCCGGTTGTGACGTCGAAGTCTGATCAACCCTTCGACAACTGCAGCAGCCATAATTAGCATCGTCCGGGACTCACGGGGGATCGAGGTCCACCGCTGAGTGGGTTCGTAACCTACCTGTCAGAGCAGTACAGGAACATGTCATCGCGAGGGATGAATTGCTTTTCGCACGTCATGCTATCGTATCGTCAGCAAACTCACTCATTGGAGGGGTTTCTAGAACGAATCCCGTCGCCCTCCGGCCCTCGGGTTCTCTCTGACGCCAGGGGCTGTGCTTGGTTCCTGAGCATGACAGCATTGCAACTGCCAGGGCAAAAAGCAAGGAACCCTCAAAGGATGAACCCGATCCGGAAAGTCGACGAGGAGGAAAATTCTCTGGGATGACGTGAGACGTACCAGAACTGCGGGAAGCTCTCCCTCTCGTCTTCCCAAGACTCTGTCCGCTCTCGTTCACGTTCGCGCTGGCTTCGGCCGAGTTTCTGCGGAGTGTGTCGCCGAGTCATGACGGGCCGCTTATACTTTGAAGGGTCGGTCGCTGTGACAGTCTTTCGCACGTCTGTTGATGATGTGTTGGGGAGGCCGTGACCAGACTTTTTCCGGCTGTGATGCATTGTGTGTGTGTGTATGTGTGTGTGAAAGTGTTGAGGAAGAGAAGAAGAGAGAGGCTGATAGAGGACGACACCTCAATCGAGAGGGGGGGAAGGGTGATATGATATGAGGCCCGGTGAAGGATAGCCGACGAGAAGGGTCGACAAGGTACTTGGCTTGGTACCGCCTGTAAACCAGTGGACGGTACCAAATTTTAGGGCAATTGGAGCCGCTGGGGTCGGGTGGGAAACCGCCTCTCCAGTAACGGATGGTTCGACTGCGGGGGGGCCCTTATCGTGGGCACTAGGCTGCAGATTTCCCCTTTCTCCCTGATTTGATCAAAGAAGGGAGCACGGGGGAACAAAGAAATGGTTGCAAAAAATTTTTCTTGTCCTTGTCCGTGTCTGGAACAATTCGAGAATTGTGTGATACCAGGGTAACTCGGGGTGGCAAATTGTGGTCGGGGCCGCGTGCAGGGACGACAGGACAACAAATTCCCCGAGAACGGTTGCGGATCGAGACGGACGGGTAGAAAAGATGTTGGACTGATTGATCCTCAAAGTAGAGATATGATAGTCGGACAAAAAGTTTTAGTAATAAACGTAGGGCAAGATTCGTTCGGCGAGATATCCCAGATGGGCGAGTAAAAGACGGGATCGTCGCACGGGTTGTTTTAGGCTCAATAACGACTTGGGGAAGCCCCAGTGGGTGATCTTTTTTAAACTCCCGAATCTCGATGAGTGAAAAATTCCTTCACAATGAATCCACTTCACGAGAGACAGACTCGACTTTGCGTCACCGTTAAGGCACCACAGGCGAGAATAGAGATGCGCAAACGTGGAGACGAGGCTCAAGCTATGTCTGATTCGGCCGCCGTAAGAAGCGGTATGGACTGTTCAAGCGTCGAGTTGCAAGGACAATGCCAGGGACCAAAAGAGGCCGAACGTCCAAGTGTCGTGTAAGTCGAAATTTAGGCGACGGGGCCGAGTAGTAGTCGAAAGGGGCGCTCTTGTTAGCGCTGGCTGGTGTTGTTGGTTCGCTGGGGGAGCGTGGAGACAGGACAGGACGACAAGGTTCGAAGGTACTGTAGCGAGGGAGGAGAGGAAAGAGGAATTGTCTCTGTTGTATGCCTCTGGTGATGGTGATAGCGGTACGCAATCGTCGTTCTGGATGATTCAATGCAACCAGAGTCAAGGCAGGCGAAGTCGGGGCACGCGAGTCTTAAGTATCAAGCTGGGGCACCTGTCAGTCACCTGGGATGGTGACTCGCTCGACAGGTTGTCGTGATTGAGTGAGTGAGCGAGGAGCCGAAAGCGGAGATGGGACGCCCGCAACAAGTCAGCCAATGACCCGCCGCAATCGACACTGCGAGCTGCGACTATCGGATTGCGCGAGAGTGCTGGGACAGGGTTGGGCCGAGGATCCTCTCAGGGTGCCCAGTTGGTTGCTAGTCCTCTGACAAGGGGACTTGCAGGGTCGCGGCAGGGACTGGTCCCAACAACAGGCGGGAAACCTGCAATTATGGGCTTGTCGAAAAGTCGGAGACTTCTTGTGACCCTTTTTTCGGTGGATTGGGATCCCGCTGGGGATTCGTTGCTCTACAGTGGCGTGGTGTGGAGAGGATGTGTCAGTTGGGATGCAGAAACGGAAACGTGAGGCCTTGGTGCTTGAGCGTGAGCGGCTGGCCAGTGTGTCGGTAGACGCGTGCGTATGTCAAGGGCGTCGATTGTGAGGGTGAGGGTGTCTCAAGCTGACTGATACGATGTCCGCAGACGTCGTCACGCTATCAACAGGCTGATTCCTGAGCCATCAACGAGTGAGAGAAGGCAGCAGCAGTGTGCGGACAGGCTGGAGATTGTCTATAATGAATGGTAACTGGTTCTTTCGAGACGATGCAATAGCAACAGTGCTCAGCCCAAGAGTGAGTGGGAAGAGGACGGATGATATCAAGGTTGAAAAGGTGAGGATGGAGTAGGTAGCTTGACCACAGACCAACCACCTTGAACCTGTACGGGGTCTGGGGAATGGGGGTCTCTTTTGTATCTTGGACCTGGGACTCGCAACCGTGATAGATAGCGATCCATCCTGATACGCGTGCGGCACCAGGGTTGCATTATCAGACGTGCGAACCAGGTACACGTCGATGCGAACTTGAGCAACAAGGGGACCTTTGGGATACCTGGCGTCCCTAGCGCAGCTACGGCACATGATAGCGTCGCTCGGACACGATGGTGTTTGGAGGGGAATCGAAGAGACGTATCTCGTCATCATCATGTCTGCGAATGAGCACCGTACGCACCGTACCGCACCGTGACTTGCGCAAGCTCCGAGGAGAGCAAGAGCATGATCCCTTGGAATCTAGCTGCGCCGTGCAGCCGCGTATCAGCAGCGACCGCAGCCAGCGAGCAGCAGCTCGTGCATGTTCCTCTCCGCTCATCCCGATCGGAGCTAGAGGATATGGATGGATCACGGAACGGACGAATGTCAGGGACGCATCCACCGGCCATCGGGGTGTGGATTGGAGGTTCAGTACATTGTAGGAGGGGGTGTGCATCTCTGTTGATGATCTCCAAGGGTCCAGGTGTGATGGATGGATGGGAAACCAAACCTGTGTGTGGGTTCGCCCCGAGGATGGAGCTCCCAAGACCGGGAAGAGATGGCCTCAAGGGTCGCCCGCCAAAAGTCTTGGTTGATTTGATAGTGGTGGTTTGGTCTGTCATCATTCATGCCATGGTGTAGGTGTTGTAAGGTGGGCAGGTGACGATGGGACGCGGTGCTCTGTCGCAATGCCTCTTTGGTGACGATGCAGGAGCAGCCACCATCGCGCCTGCCTACAGAGTGCCTAGCTCCAGCGACTAGCAATCAAGGTAGGGACCCCTCCATCTGCCGCCCGTGGCCCACCCGAGGAGGCACTGGGCACTGGGGGCGCCTGCTTTCTCCACCGGGGCGCGCCTGCCTGGGGGGACCTGCTGCTGCTTGCTGCTGCTTGCTGGCCGCCGCCGTCAGGCACAGGGAAGAAGGAAGGAGGGGCCGCTGTATGGAAGTCACTGAGAAGCACCTGCCCTGAGGTTTTAGCGGCCCTGGAATGGAAGTCTACCTGGTACCTTGGGTACCTCCTGCCAACTGCCAACCAGCGGTGGTCGTCTCATCCACCCCGCCGAGCACGTTTCGCCGTCTTGCGGTGCGTGTTGCTGGCTTACTCTTGCGTCTTTGCGACGCCATTACGCAACAAAAGTCAGTTTCTGGCAACCAGGGGTGCCATCGTTTCAATGGATTGATCTTTGCACACCGTCTCTTTCTCAACCGGGTTCCAGTTCTCTTCCAATGTTTCTCCCGAAAGCTTCGTCTGCGGGCCGTCACATTCTTGTTCCTGTGTGTGTGTGTGTGTGCGTTGTGCCTGTGTGTGTGCGGGAAGCAAAGGCCGCTAACTCGGGAAAAAAAAGGGTGTGGTTGACAAGTGTGTTACTATGATGTGCATCATCGTTTGCAGACCCAGACCTTGATATCCAGTTGGTAGTGCACGCGAAGGGGGAAGAAAAAGTCCGAGGAAGAAGAAAGGAAAGAGAACAGAACAGAGGTCGTACGGGGCCTATCAAACCAGCCCCGTGGGCAACTGATTCACCCGTAGCCGCATAGGCACCACATGGGAGGGACGGATGGGGCGGGGATTTTTTCCGCTTTGTTGACGATGATCCATGTGGATTGCTTGGAATGAATGGAGGTGAAGGACAGGACAAAGATGGGGATACATGATGTGTAGATTGCGTACGAGGTTGCTCCCAAGATCCATCAATCCTTGAGCCCATGTGGATGAGCCCGTGCCCGAGTGCATGAGTTTTCCTGGACAGACAATGGATGCAATATCCAGCCAAACCCACAGATTTCAAGCCTCCATCACCAAATCTCCACCGTCAACAAATTCCCACCAGCATGCCTACAGTAATGTACCTAGCTGGCCAGCCTAGCAACGCGGACGACGTGCGTACCTCCGGGACGGTCGACGCACCGCGTGTCCGGTCACGGCCGCAGCGAGCGACTGCCGACTGGATTGACTGACTCCGGACATTACATCACCGCACATATGGGGTGCCCCCTCTCCAAGCCCATTGTCCTTCTCATGACAACTACTCCGCTACTTTGTAGTTACGGTGTCACTCCGTCCAGGACAAGAACCGAGGTGGGGTTCGGTTCCTTTTCTCTCTTCCCTCTGGAGCAAGGGTTCTCTATCTCTGGTCGTATCTCAATCCTCCATCGGATACGGTGGAAACCTTGTAGGAGTTCTTCCCCCTGACTCCGTTGAACATTGCCGACATGGCATGGGCATGGCAGCGGTTGAATTGGCTTGCGGGGCCGGTCCAAGCAAACCTCCCCGGCGATGGAGTCAAGTTGACACTGGAAGCGGGGAAGGGAAGGGAAACATTGGATCCGCCCATTGAAAGCGCCAACAGCTTTCGGCCCCAGAAAAGCCAAGCTCGCGACGCCATCGAGCGCCGGGCCGACGACGATGCAACTTGGGACTTGTTCAAGTGAAGCCCAACGATTCAGTTGAGTCAAGTGCCACCGACGACTCGCTTGTGTTTGTTGTTCTGGTCCCTTTTTTATCCTCGGTCCAACGGGCATGTCTGATTCGTTCCCCCGCTTGTGAATTCCCATCATCAATGAGCTGCGCTGCACCCTGACGACAATCATTCATGGTCAAGGCCAGAGGATAAAGGGCATCAGGGTCGCGGGCGCGTGGGAGCCAGCGTGGGGGTTCCCATCCCAATGCCAATTGCACCCACACCTCCTCTTTGCTTTGTGTCTGGGGTTCCATCAGCTCCCCTGTGTTGCGTTTCGAGCAGTTATTTCCGTCCGTCCAGTCTGATTCGGCTGGCTCGCGTCCAAATCTGGGGCAGATGACAGGAATGGCCTGATGAGAGGAGAAAGGGACGACTGCAACTGTCATGACTATCAAAAGGCGGGCTTCCGTACAGTTTGTGATGTGTCTGAAACACTGCGACGATAATGCGCCCAGAATGACCCTTCCAATGTGCAGGGTCTGTTTCTCTCTGCTCTTGACGCCGTCTCAAACCTGGCGGTTTGAGCCTTGTCCGTGTGTCTGTCTGTCCATGAGGGTTGAGGACGACCCTCCATCAAGGTCCGGGAGCTACCTAAATGTCATTGACTCTAGCTTCTAATTCGTCCTCCCTTGAACTCTTTTCAATCTGCCAATTCCCCGTCCCCGTCCCCGTCCCCCGTCCGGCTCATGTAGGGACCCGTCGGGGTTCTCGCTTCAAGTTGGAAGGCCTCCACTTGCGGCTCAGCAACAGCCCACGAACTCGGGTTGCGGAGCCTCTCTTGTCGACAAAGAAGAAAAGAAAACAGAAATTTTCATAACGGTTCCGAAAGTAGCTTGAATCCAGGGGTTTTCCCTGAGGCCAGTCCTCTAGATCCATGATCCTAGAGCTCGTGGCCATGGCTTCAGTCACATCATCTGTGCTCACGGGCCAATCGTTCTCGCACGCTTGGTCGGGTTCGCTTATTTCACCATCGAAGGGATGGCCCTCGTCTGACTGACTCGGATATCTTCGGTGTAAAAGCCCTCCAGTGACGATCCAGGGCCAATCTTCAACACCACGCCCAGTGACGATGGTTTCGCCAGCTAACGGACCAAGACTGCCATCTCAGGCAAGGGCTGTGAGTCTGGGCCTGTTCCCTGCTGCCGAGAGGCCGGGCAGGCATGTACTCCAGGGTCTAGGTAGGCTAAGCTACGGATAGGGTCTGGGCGATTATCGTCAATATCTGGCTGGCAACCAGCATGAGGCCAAGATAAGGCCTCAAATGCGCTCTACGCGCCGGAATTTCACGACACCTCACCAACCGACAGCCGCAGAACCTGACCTATTCTCGCACAGTAAATGATGTGATGTCGTTTATTGATACGAGTATAGTCAGTCAATCAGTCAATGTGCGCTGGTAGTGGAGTTGACTCGCCTGATGCGTGCTTTCAGCATTCAACCCCTTGCCTTCGACGGCGTCAATATATGGATTAGACATCAAAAGAAGCAACATCTGTTTGATCCATCTTCCGTCCGCCCACTTCACACACGCATGTCGTGCATCACCTCAACGCCCACTCCCCACTCGATACTACCCTTCTTTCTCCCCTGCCTACACAGCGACCCTGAGATGCCCTCTCGCCACATCTCGCCATGCCCTCCCTCTGGCGTCGTCAAGAGAGATGTGCCTGGGAGAAACCACCTGACCCGTCGCGTGTGTTGTTCTAGACTAGAGGAAGAGGGGGTTGCACCGTTTTGCCTGCCCTGAGCGAACGGCAGATGCTGCAGATGTTGTGTCGTGTCGTGTCAGATGCATCAAACCTTCCGTTTCGATACTGTGCTTCTACGGCTGAGCAGCTCAGCTTATCGCGACCGAGGCCATCCAATATCTTATCCAGACACCCCCGTCCATGCCAATGTCCATGTTAATGCCCGGTTCAATCTCTAGCTGGAGCTCTCCCCTCCGGGTAAACAACCTCGTGATCGCTTATCTCCCTCTCGATTCAGTCTCCAGCATGCCTCGTCTGTGCTTATTGCCTGCCCGATGATTTGATTATCTGGCTGATCTCCTTTCCCCCTCCACACCACACCAACTGATATCTTGCCGCCCCCATCTTGACTCCACGCTCGGCGATCAAGGGACCAAAAAGCAAGAGCACGCGCCACGGCCGAACTCAATGGGGTAAACCAGTCGATCCATCCATCGGTCGTTGCTTAACTAAACCGCCGCGTGTTCGACTACCTATCCTATCGCCGAAGATTCCCGAGACCGAACCCAGATCGACATGTTCATCGTTGAATCGTCTCTTTGGCGAGTCGTCATCGTCAGCGTTGAACTCGGCAGTTGTCTAGATCCTCAGCTAGTCAATCCCATCATCAACTCCCCACGCTGACGTCTCTGATCATTCTGCCTCGTCACACCACTCGCTGCCTGCATTCACTCACCTCGAGACGCAGCCTTGCGGGTACCGCGGCCTTACCCCAGAGACACGAATCCCCTCAGAAACGGCCAATCCCCACAGCCAAGACCCAGAGACGATGGCATCATCCCCGGCGGCTCTGTTGACGTCTATATCCTGGGCGTGGAGCCGCATCGCGTCAGTTGAATGTGCTATGGCGATTTGACACTAGCAGCCGACTACAGGGTTACGATGCTCAGATTGACGCCAACATAAAACTCGTAGCAATTCTAGGCTTTTATGGGGTGATGACATGAAAATTGACTCAAAACTTTGCAGCTGAGAGATCTCCTCGCCTCGTCATCAAGTCAAGCAATGGTGTCAATAACTCAACAACGACGTAACCTTTCGACAAGGACACCACCCTATCCTATACGCCTGCAGTGCCTGGCGGCAATGTCACCCCAACTCAAGAGTTGACGTTCTACCTTTTTCGCTCGTATTTCGCAATTGTTCCTGCAGTTCATGCAACCCATACCCTACATCTCCTCGGACCTCCGGGACCTGTGTCACCTCAAGAGTGAGAAATGACAAGAAGACTTGCAGGCGGTGAATGATTGATGGGAATATCTCGAACTGGGCCATGTCTCCTTTGATCTTCGCTACGTGCTAGCAAATATGATCCAGGCAGTGTTATCATCATTGCGTTGAACACTCTATCCTGCTGCTAGTCTCTATTAGACTGGATGAGTTGGGAGTGGAAGATAGCCACCACTCATGCTTATGGTCACACAAGTGATTAGGCACGAGACCATAGCTCACGGAGAGTCATGGTGACACGTTCCAGCCCTCCCCCCGGATGTTCTGACAGGGCAGCCACCCTCCAGGTCTTGAGCGGTGTCAACCTGATGCCTGGAAGTCGAGATTGGGAGGTCAGGGGACATCCGAAGGGAACTGACACCGATCTATTCGGCATCCTTAGACACCAGCTCTATTGTCAAGTATACCTCGCTATTGTGAGTGAACCTCAGTAATGTTATCTCCTATATAAAATTCATCCCCATGCTGAGTTATCAGCTAGGTAGGTATTCATTTGCGTAATTACCCGTTCAGTCGATGTGTCAAATACGTACTACCCTTCTCAAACGGACAATGGATTCTACTCAGATGACTGGCTGCCGAACGACTGTAAGATTTGACCACATTGTACTGTCGTGCTCAAGTGAGGATCAATGAGTGGTGGTCTTTCAGACCGAGAATGGTTGCTCATACGATTGTCAATCATTGCCGAGCGCAGCACTAGGATCAATATCGACATAAAATTCGTACTCGTAGACCTGAATGTAAGAGGCCTTCGCGAGATAGTCAGCTTACTCGCATTGTTCTACCTGACGAGAGCACACACCACCATGGAGCGACCACCATACGAGCAAACAGCGAGCGTAACGTATGCCAAGTTACAAAAGACCAGTTCTGTTTCGTGAGAATCCATGGATACCATTCATATGCACGATTTACACGGAAATGGGAACTCGGGCAAGATGGTAGTTTCAGCTCGAGTCTCGGTATTACAATGGCGTCTGCCATCTCACTGACACACTGAAGCTATCCAAAGAGCCACCTACATCAGCGGCATTGATATTACACATGTATGCTAAACCCCCGGCTCTAAAAAGGAGAGCATGAGCCACGGGCAAAAATAAATGGTATCCCGACAAAGTCCGTTCACTGCCAAGTCGTTGTCGTTCCGACTCCAAGTACTCCAAAATTCCTTTTCCCTCATTCCTTCACAGTGTCGCTATAATGAAGGATTTGAGCATCAAGCTCGGTAGTGTACGCAAAGAAAATTCCACGTCTCTCATTATCCGATACCCCCTGTTATGGGTGGTAGTATGTCTGATGGGCCGGTTCTCCCGGGACCTGTGGTGTCCGTCTGTCGGTCGCCAGTTCATGTGGTGTGCCAGGTGGAAAGTATCCGGGCTCAGTCTTGGTTGAGTTAGATCCCATCGTGCCATCGTAGTGTGGACTCCCAGGAGAAGGGCCTTGGTCCGGGACTTGCATCATGCTCACCTGCGGAATCCAGACGTTGCCATGGGCATCGAACTTGGGCTCATTGCTTCCATGCGGAGATATGTGACCCGTGTTGTCGAGGTTTTCCGAGGGCAGTTCCACCGGTGGCCCTGGGTGAGGCTGGACTGTCTGTGGTCTAGACTGGAAAGGAGGTGGGCTCGCAGGGTTAAAGGTAGATGACTGCGGGCTCCATGGGCCCGGAGAGTACTGGTTCGAGCTGACCGAAGGATGGGCGGGATGGTGATAGTCATACGGCTGTGACATGGCCTGTTGAGACCCGGTGCGGGTGTTTCGTCGTCGATGTCGTCGAACGAGGCAGAAGACGCCGACGAGGGCGGCAATAACAGCAACTGCTCCGCCGACGGCAATACCAACAATAGCCCCAGTCGAGAGCTTATCACTCGATCCACCGTTACCACCCGGTATCTCTCGTGACGGGGTCCGCGATGCGACTGATGCCTTTCTCGTCATGAGGGCGTTGAGATCATCATGGTCGAAGCCACCTGCCGGCTTTGTCTTGGTTGCTCCGCCGTCCTTGTTCCCTCCCACGACCTTGATGATATCTGTCGGGACAACATATTTTGTCTTGTTGGCTTCATAGAGGTCCCATGGGGCTTTGTTCTTGTTCTGTCTGCCCAGGTCCATGAGGTGCAGACCCCATTGATCCGGGACATCGCACACGTCGTTGAGCGGGAAGAAGCCACCGTGGACAAACATCTGAGCCTCGTTGACGACGTTACAGGTAAAGCTGTGATGGGGGAAGCTCCCGGTCTTGTTAGTATCGGTGGGATACATCCTGATCCACTCAAAGGTCGGCAGTGTCAAGATGTAGATATCGTCAAAGCCGATGCTGCCCTCTTCCTCACCGGCGCCTCCATAGAGGTAGCTGAAAACCGTCAGCCTCCAGATCAGTTGATCCCAACAGGAGGGTACTTACATGTTGTATGAGGATTGGTCTTCCACCCATGTAACGCCTGCGCAGAATCGTCGTCGCACTTCGGGAACATTGCCAGTCGCGTTTTGGGTATAAAACTTTCCGCTCAAGACGTCGTAGAGCATGATCTCTTCCATCGGTTGTGCTTCCCAACTGTTGTTTCCAGTCGCCCGGATGCCACCAAAGTAGACGAGCATGCCACCGTCTCCGACTGGGACGTAAACCATCACGCCCTCTGCTCGGCCTATATCGTCGGGTCCAGTGCTGTTAGTCCACCTCTCAGAGTCCATCTCATATCGGAGGAGGTAGGACGTTGGCACTTCGGGTGCATCTCCCCAATTCGGGACAGTCGCGTTGTTCATCCATCCTCCGTAGTAGTAGGCCTCGCCTCGACTTGGGATGGAGACGCCAGCTCCGTAGCTCAGTCCGACGATGTCGTTGTCCCTCGGGGTCCCGAGATTCTGCCATAGATTGTTGATGATATCGTATTGGTAGAGATCGAAATCCCATGGTTTCTCGTCATAGAACTCGCCGCCAAAGAGATAGATGTACTTGTTAACATCATCAGGCCAGAAGATGCCACCACTGACGTCGGGAATTGTCGAGTTCTTGCTGAGATTGGCATACGGTTGAGGCATGCCCGAGCTAGCGGCAGAGTTCAGGTCATGATAGATAAAGTAAGGGTCTGGGCTATCGCGTTAATAGCTTCTTCCCAAAGAAGCATCTTGGCCTAGATCCAAGATCGCCAAGACAAGCGGATCGACATACTGGAGAAATTATCTGGTGTTCCGGAACCACCATCATATGTGACCAAACCTCCTCCAATGTATAGCTTGTTGTCGACTACAGCACTCTGGTGACCCCATCGTCGACAAAAGTTGTTTATCGGATCCCGTTGTTGAACCGCGACATTGACGTGGAAAGCAAGGAGTGCCAGCCCCAGCACCACCAATCGCTCGTGTAGTCGGCCGGTCGGAGACAGTGAGATCCACATCATGGTTTTCACCGCGACGTAGCATACATGCTCTCCGAGGATACGCGTCGATCACCAGTCGCTCCGGGTACCTGAGGAAGGCGATGTAATTCCAGACGGTCGAGATACTCGAAATCTTCAATGTTCCGTGGGTGGTGACGAAGAAGGGAAAAAGTCGACAGTGAAACAGGCTCATCAAGCATAAGCAACAAGCAAGCCAGACAACGGACGCACGCTGATCATGGGCAGGGGAGCCCAGCTGCCAGGAGAGAGCGCAACGGCAGATGAGAGTGGCGGAGGCGGCATCCGGGGCTGTCCATGTGTGTGGTCCAGACTCGCGCCAGACTCCCGCCGCCCGACGCCTCGGATTGGAGGTCCACTGTGCTGTGTGTGAGAGCGCCATGAGACGAACAACTCAGCAGCAAGGCGCTGCCTTGGAAAATCGGACGGCGAGGGGATGGCTGCATGCATGCGCCTTGCCATCCACTCAATTCACTTCACTTCGCCCACACAGCCAGCGGCTCAGCGCCCAGCGGCTCCCGTGTTCCTGCTACAGTACAGTACGAGGCCGCGGGTGTGGTGAGACGAGATGCCATGTCTAGCACTGCGTGTGCGACAGGCTTGTGCTGCTAGTCCACTCCTTGGCCATCTTGATTCGCACAGGGCTGGGAGCTGGACGCAGCTAGGCAGGCCAGCAGATGAAGACCTGCCAATCGCGCGCTGCGGGCGTCCCTTTCAGCTCGTGGGTTGACCAAGCTCGACGTCCTGGCCCGGAGTCGCTCACAGGGCTGAATGGGGTGACACCCACTTCCTGTTGGGCTTGGGCTCTGCCCCCAGTCCCAATGTATACGTAACCAGGTCTTCGGGAAATCAGGAGACGGAAATTAGGAAACTCTAATAAAGTTCATGTCTCGAGGCCGTTGCAGTTGTCTGTCTCTCCCGGCCTGCGCGGGATGAACCCCTTTCTGAACGACCGCGTTTGTCTGACATGATAATGATGATGCTGCATGTCGCAAAACCCCATGGCTGACCGATTTTGCAAACCTGCATCATATCTCTCACAATTGGGTCCTCCTGCCCCTGGTCTGGTCTCGCACAGCTCACCTCTCATCCATCCATCCATCCATCGACTCAGCCTCGGGGACCAGTTCCTTCAGCTAGACGCCGCAACCCTTCCATCCACCCATCAAGTGGGAGACCCAGCGCCGCACGGATATCGCCGTCCAGCAGTCCTCGCATAGGGTGCGCCTCCTGCTGCTGGTACCCGAGCCAAGCATCCTGGTTCTGCTCTTCAATGGCTTCCAGGTCCCGCGTGGCACAACCCGCCAAGTCGAGGTCCGTCGAAGCTGCGTCATCACGAAGAGCCACAACTGAGAGGGATGCTCCAATTGCATTTCTGAAAGATTCCACGACAATCTCCTCTGTTTGGCCCTCGGGCATCAGTAGGTTACCGTTTCGGATCAAACCTTCGAGCTCGGCCCCCGATAGTCGCCATTCTTGCCAGAGCGATGCTACCGCGCCTAGGCGACCTAGAAGGACTATGTAAGCCCGATATATTTCCAGGGCTAGCAGTGTAGCGCCATCGTCGCGCCGCTCCCGGAGGAAATGAATGGCAATAGATCGAATTGATCCGTGTGCAGTGTGGCTTTCTGCAGCATGGGTATCGTTGCGGATACCCGTCAACAGACTCAGGAGGGTCTGTCTGTCGCTCATGTCGAGGAATATTGACTCTGAATTGACACTGAGATGGTGCGAGTACGTCTCCAAAGTATCGAGGACGTCACCCAAAGCCTCATCCCCAAAGTATCCATCCCTAAAGGCCATATCGAGGTATTCCATGGTGGCCGCAGGTTTGCCTATCTCGGCTGAAAGCCTCAGCCCAAGCCCACACAACGGCTCGCCGATATGGGCGCCACTAGACGATAGTCTCTGGCTAAGGTTGCCAAGGAAAGCCAAGAGGTCGTGACAAGTTGCGCTTTTCTCCTGGCAGCCGTTCAGAATATTCGCGCATGCATCCCGAACCTCGCTAGAGAGGCTGGAAGGTGGTCGCCCTTGGCCGTTGTGGAGCGTCTGGTGAAAAGACGTGGCGTCCAGGCCTGAAGACAGACATTGCGAAACCAGCCTGCGAATGCCAATAGCCGTGTCCTGTTCTCTTAGGGCTGATGCGAGCTGGCTGGGAGACGGCGGTTTGTTGGTCTGCTGCTCGGACTGCGCCAATTGATTGCGTAGCTGAAACCAGTGAAGCAATAGCTCGTCGTCCTGTTTGGCGTGTCCCGGAATCCCATTTTTCGAGCAGATGGTGTGGAGAGTGTTGGATTGCTGGCGCTGACCCAGAGTCTCGGTCCCCAGAACGTTAGCGAACCCTTGTTGGCCGTCGGAGGAGTCGACTGGTGGGCCTGGTGATGAGCTAGATGGGGCTCCGTTGAGGGCTGCGGAGAGAATGTCATGGCTCCCAAGTCGCCAGGAACTGGCTGGCTCCATCGATATCTCGAAAACCTTGCGCCGGGACCAATCGACCTCGCTGAGCAGCTCCTCGAGCCGACTTCTCAATGCCTGGCGCTTGGGATCCACAGACCAGTGTTTGAGCATATGAGCCTCATCGTCTTCGGTACACGTCCGCACGTGCCTACTGTCCATATCGTCGAGGTCGAGGAGGAGATTGTTGACCTGGAAGAGTTCCCGATTCGGCGGCTTCTTCGGTTTTGCCCTGCCCCATCTGTTGACGGCATAGTAGATTTCTCCGCTCTTGTCCTCTCTTTTGATGAATGTCTTTTGGCGGGTTTGTTGTGCTCCAGCGTTTAGCGTTGGTTTTGCGACCTGTGGTCTTCGGGCTGCCGTGCGCATCATGTTGGCGACAAAAGGGAGATGAAAAGCTGGACACGTTGCAGCAGGAGTGACAGATGAAAAGTGCTAGAGAAGGCAATTGCAGCCGGAGAAGATGCTTGAGGCGACACGCGACTTAAAAAAGCTGTGATATCATGTTGGGAACTTGAATAAAGCAAGGAGGAGTTGGAAATGGAAAGTGGGAGAAGGCAAGACCGTGCCGCGCATTCATTCCTGCTCTCCCCGCAGACACGCGACATCCGAGGATGGCTTTGACGCCCCTTCCTTGACAAATCCCCGCCGTCATCAGCCGTCGAGTCCCCTCTAATTGCCTTGTACAGGCTGTTTTGGTTGAAGTTTACAGGCGTTCTTTCAGGCAGGTGCTGCCACAACGGTCCGATTCCCCGCCCCGCAACCCCCTAAAACCTGGGGAAGTGGAGGCCGCTACGGCAATTGAAATGACCAGCAGCAGATCTGTGGCTGTGCGACCGAGCCACAAATATCGGCGTCGCAATTACACTTTTCCGCTTGGCTGGTGTGTTGACTGTGACTCTTGATCTCACATCAAAGGTGAATGAACGTCCACAAAGAATATTAAATCACTGGCATATGAATGATAGCCTGGATCGGATCTTTAAGACCCTCAGCCTGGTCTTTCTATCCCCTCTGAAACTCAGACCTCCAAGTTTCCATTTCCTGCCTTGCATTCATTGTCCCACTACTTGCCCATTTAGGACTAGCTTTTATTTCCAACAACCTGAATTCACAACACTCCACGGAGCAACCGCATCATTTGCTTCATCACATCAAACCGACAGTATGGCACCTCCAGCAAAGAAACGAAGAACAGAGGCGGTTGAATCGTCTTCTGCAGAAGAACCTGAGACTATTGAAGAAATCCCCGCCAAGGGAGGTGAGACTGACGACCTCTCCAAACCCGACGACACAACCGCCACCGAATCATCCACCGAGAAGAAGGATGACGCGCCAGCTCCCGATGCCAACCCTGCTTCGAAAGCCAAGGATCGAATGGCCCGCTTCAAGGCGCTTCAGGCGCGAGCAAAGACTTCAGCGGAAACGAACCTGAAGGAGGCCACCCTCGAGTCTCAACGACTAGCCACCGATCCCGCGCAGCTCACTGCGCTGCACCGGAAACATGCCATCGCGTCGCACAAGCTGCTCAAGGCAGACGTGGAGGAAGCCGGTGAAGATTTCGAGCGCAAAAGAGCATGGGACTGGACCATCGATGAGAGCGAGAAGTGGGACAAGCGACTCAAGAAGAAGGCGGCTCATCGCGACAACAACTCCTTTGCAGACCAGACGCAGGAGGCCAACAAAATATACAAGCGACAGCTCAGAAATATCAACGCCGATATGGAAAAGTACGAAAAGGATAAGCAGGCCCTCATCGAGAAGGCGGCAGCATCGGGCGGCCTGGACATTGTCGAAACCGAGGACGGCGAGCTTATCGCTGTTGACAAGGACGGATCCTTCTATTCGACCGCAGACTCTACGACGTTTTCTCAAAATAAGCCGGACAAGGCGGCAGTCGACCGTCTCGTGGCGGATCTGCAGAGAGCCGAAGAGCAGCGACTGAAGAAGAGAAAGGAGAGGATGGCACAGAATGGCGACGAAGGAGATGTCACGTACATCAACGAAAAGAACAAGCAGTTCAACCAGAAACTGTCTCGGTTCTATAACAAATACACTGCCGAGATCAGGGACAGCTTTGAACGAGGTACAATGATTTAGAGGGAGATGGTCCATAGATGGCGCTTTTTAGTCCTCCGGGGTATTATACAGTCTAGCGTTGTGCTTTTAATACATCATCATAACCGCGGCCACTACAACATTGTTTTCCTCCATGCCTTGCTGGCAAGCTCCTCAATCTCGGGCACTTCGAGCGCGCCCTTGACGCTCTCGTCGCCCAGGGCCTCAACCACAGCCTCGGCGACAGTCTCTACCTTCATCGGCTTGACGCCAGCCGCACCCATAAAGGTCTTGAAGTAGTTGCCGGTAAGATCGTTAAAGGCAGTACCCAAGCCGACCATGGCAGCAAGTGGCATCGTGACGGGGCGCGAGCTATCGAACATGAAGGAGGGTCGGATAAAGATGCCCCTTAGCTGAGGGAACTTGGTGGCAATGGTGACTTCGGCCTCTCGCTTGGTCGAGATGTAGCGTTGAGGAAGGACAGGCGCTCCTCCAGCAGCAGAGATGTAGCAGAGGGAGCTCACATTCGCCGCCGCGGCGTGCTTCGCTAGAGTGACGGCGCTGTCACGGTTCATGATCTCATATGAGAACTGGTCCTTGGGGTTGGGAGGCTTGATATCCTCGCCTTGTCCTCGCTGCAGCGGATCGACACCACGGTCGCGGACAGGCGCAAAGGCTTTCCGGAGGCCACTGATGGGCGACTCCTTGCCCGAGATGGCGCCCTTGTAGTCGGCTTCGAGGAGGATGCCCATACTGTGGACGACATAGTCGGCGCCGTTGAGCAGAGGAGCGTACGTAGCCGGACGGAGAATGTCACCGCGCTCCCAGCTGACCTTGTGTGCCCACGGAGGGGGAGAAGGGGACGAGGTGATGGTGTCCCATCGGGGGTCTCCGGAACGGCTTAGATGAGAGATGAGCTTGTGATGTGTGGTGGTGAACTTGCGAGAGGCATTACCTGATGGAAGTCACATCCCAGCCTCTTGCCACAGCATATTTGCAGATTCGAGAGCCCAGAAACCCAGTTCCTCCGCAGACGACGAGCTTCTTTGTCGCAGACATGTTGGTGTTGGTGTTGAAAGTGGTGTGATGTCAGGGTTCACCCGGAGCTAGGTTGAGCTTCAGAGAGCTTTTGAGTAGGAGGAAAATTGGACCAGCTGCTGGAGTAATATGAAGAGCAACTGAGACAAAATCACAAAGGTGTGACGTGCCAATTGAGCCCTACGGCCGAGTCCCAGTAAATATTGAGCACTTCCCGATGGGAGAGAGAAATCAATGAAATCATCATCGGACCTCGAGGCTGCGAAGTCTTCGTGGCTTGCATCCGTACTAAGCGATCATTGGCTGAGACAAGTGTGGCGCAACCCAACAATCAGTCGCAAGGCTGACGACCGTCGCCAATTCTTTCTTCTACATCTCATCTCTCCTCACCCCGCCATCTCCCAATATCATCCATTTCTAATCGCGCGGGCGCATATCTCTTCTAAGGGAATAACTACTACACTATGGCGCCGCAAAATCAACTAGGAAAGCGCGTCAAGCTGACACAGGTCCGACGACCCTTCATCGTGGGAAGCACCGCCAAGCCCTTCTCAGATACCAACCCGCGACCAGCAGGCATCCCCGACATCCACACACACTCCTGGCAGGTCTTTGTGAAGGGCCTCGACGATACAGACATTACATACTGGCTACGCCGCGTGCAATTCAAGCTCCACGAGTCGATCCCTAACTATGTGCGAAGTACGACCTCGATCCACTACTCTTCCATGCGCGCGACGAGACTAACGGGGAAATAGTGGTTGAAGGAGAGCCTGGAAAGCCATTTGTCGTCAACGAGACGGGATGGGGAGAATTCGACATCACTCTCAAGCTCTACTACGTTAACGACTCGGGCGAGAAACCCCAGACGCTGTACCACTACCTCCGCCTACATCCCTATGGGCGGAACGAGGAGGAGAAGCAGGCCATGGTCGCGTCAAACGGCGAAATCCGAGCATGGAGCTACGAAGAGCAGCTTTTCAACGAACCCTACGAGACATTCTACAACATCCTTACACAAGGCGCCGTGCCCAAGGGGTGGAAGCCGAGCGGCGGCAAAGGCAAAGGTAAGACGCGTCTACCGCCACCGCCTCCCGCCGATAGCAACGAGGTATGGGAGCGCTCAGCGATGATACCAGCGCATAACAGGCCAGGACAGCCCTTCAGCCTCGAGACGGAGGCAGCCGAGATCCGAAAAATAGCAGACGCCCAGGCGCAGGCGGAAGAAATGGCTAAGAAGATCCTGGCCGAGCTCAAGAGCAAGGAGGAAATGCTGGCCAAGCTCAAGGCGGAGAACCAGGCTGCTGCTGCCGCGAACAAGTCTTAGACGAGCTCGGAAACGGAAAAGAAAGCAGAAGAGCCCACGAAGAAGGTGCCAAAGGTCAGAAAGATCAAGAACCGCCACTGGTAGATCACAGCTTGAACACGACAGCACGCATCATGGGTTGCTGTTCAGGCGCCAATATGATACCCGACTGCGTTGTGGAAACTCGGAATTAAAGGGGGCAACATCCGCTGAGATTCCACTTCACACAATGAGTCAACTGACAGCATCATTCCGATGCTTGACGTTCGATTGGACGTCGTCTTGCGAAGTCGGCATGAGATGTGCCAACTCATCAAGCTCCGGTCCACAATGGACGCCAGGGGTTGACAGTGGAGGCCATGAGAGGAAATTGTCAGAAGCAACATGTTGCCAAGTCAGGGGTTGAATCAGGAAGTACGCTCCCGAAAGCGGTACACATGGGATAGACTGGGCGCTTAGAAGAGAAGAGAGTTTGTTACATCTGTTTCCTTAGACCGCTATGTCACAAGACAAGACTTGACACTGAGTCATCGTATGGGACGGTGATGAATCTGGAGTAATGTCACAAGAGCAGCATCGTCAGGTAGCCCAAAGATCTTTGAATCATGTGAATTGGAGTTGTCTCTGCAGCAACACAAACACTTTGTGGGTGCTACCCAACCCGCCCTTCCAGTTGCCCCTTTTATCCCATACCATGGGTTTTGTGCCTGTTGATATCTTGGCCATTCCCAGTCCCAGCCTACCTCACCAGTCCTACTCCGTAACCGTTCATCAAACACCTTGTACCAAGCCATGTGTGCAAACCATCCTCCTGGGACCCACGACCAACCCAAAAACACAAAGGTAACCCTATCCAGTCGCACCCTGCGCGACCCCTAGAACTCTGATAGTGTGATGTTATCGGCTCACACATGTAGAATAGACGACAAAGGAAATAAAGACAGTATCCACGCCCCAGCCTGGCCGGTCATAACTCGTGATCCGGCCCACCTTTTTTATCATTCGGCAAGCCGCCTCTTCCAACGCCCGTTGCATGTACCAAAAGAAAAATCTGGGTCAGGTCGTGTCCAAAGCCTGAAACCCTCCAAACACCAGCGCCTGCGAAAAAGAATGAAAAGTAAAGAAAGGATCTAAAGAATGGAGAGCGGTATATACTGATGCTCATGATCCGCAATTTTTATCGAGTAGCGGCTTCGTATGCTGGTGGTGGCATATCTTCGCGCTCCTCCCAGGTTCCGCGTTGTCGGTTTTTCTCGTCGTAGACGCGCTTGGCAATTTCGCCAGCCATCTTCATGATCCAAGCTTGTTCGAGAATGACAGACGAATTCTCTGAACTAGTGCTTTGATTTTCCAAGATAAAGGCTTTGTCCTTTCCTGCCTTGATGCCGGTAGTGGCAGCTGCAGGTGCAAAGTTCTGAGGTTCAGGGGCTTGGGCAGAAACCAAAAGGGGTTCCATTTGTTGTGATTTTTGGAACTCTGCCATCAGCGGAGGAAGGCCCGTCTCCTGCACGCTTCTGAATCGAACCTTGGCCGGAGTGGGCGCTTCGGCAATGACAGAACCGTCTGTTTCTTCAGGAACAGAGTCGTCAAGGGCAGGCTCAGACAATGGAATGTTGAGTGATTCGGTCTCCGAGGCCTCGCTAATAGTCTCTGGGGTAACAGCCTCTGACTTGGTTCGCCTCAAATTGACCACTCTTGTCTTCTTCTTGCGTCCTGCCCGTGATCGGCTGCCAGGTCCAAGTGATAGGCCAGTTGTAGCCGAGTTCAGATTGACAAGTGAGGGTCGAGCTGGGAGATGACCGTGCGCAGTGCTTCCGGTGTCGGAGAAAGTGTATGTCGTAGAGGTGCCGGCAGGGAACGAGTAGGTCTTGGTGAGAGAAGGTGTTGCGATTGATGGCGTCGGCGCCTCAGAACGATTCTCGTGTCCTGTCCAAGCACGGAAGACCACATCGCGAATGCCGGGGGTGAAGAGAGATAGGGTGCGGTGGGAGTCTGTCAAGGCAGCAAGACGCAGCAGGTTCTTCTGCGAGAACAAGGATTTGACCTCGCCGCTTCCATTCAGCGTAAGCTCCGAGATGGCGTTGGGGTCGAGGAGATTGCCGTTGGCGTCGACAGGGTCCAGCGGGGGGCTTGCCAGAGGGTCGACACCTGCTTCGTCTTCCGTCTCCTTGGGGGTTTCTGTTCCCTTGTTGGCTTGGTCGGGACACCATAGTTGAAGGGACAATCTGTGAATAATCGCGGGCAACTCGTCCATCATGAGATTTCGTAATTGCTGTTCGATGGTCCTTTGTAGATAATCGCGAACGAACTGTATCGAGTCGAAGGTCGACGAAACCTTGAGGGATTCGAGCGGGTCATTGCGGAAGACAAGGGTCAGGCCCTTTTGCTTTGAAAAGACGAGGATGATGAACGCCGAAAGCTTGATTTCAGACAAGGTGATCGAGAGTGGAATGGTTAGGCCTGACGCGGCGGCCAAGGGCTGAGGGGAGGTGAAAGTCGGCTTCGAGTATAGGTACGTGTTTAACGGATTGGCCTAGAGTTGCCGAGTTAGTGCGAGCCCTAAGAGCGTTTGCATGAACGAAACCGAAGCTACTAGGCGCTAACACGCCCGCATGTGACAACGCATTGAGTGAGTCCAATGCGCATATCGCAATCAAAATGAGGTGGCATTCGAGCAATGCAATATGCTGGGAGAGGAAAGTCGAGGAATGAGGGGAGATGGTGGGCTTGTGCTGGTGCAACAGAGGCTTGGCCGAACTGAGGGGTTCGTGATGTTGGGCGACCCGACACGTCCACCACCAGAAAATGGTGAGAAGGGATGCAGGACGCGGGCAGCGATCCCGCAGATGTTCCTCCCGTTGTGCTTTGGGTATTTCGAATGTTGTGTGTTGTGCGCGACACTGAGGCTTCCCAGTAGTCGTCGCAGAGTGAGGCGTTGACCATGTCGGATACGACGGAATAAAGAGGGACATACTTGAACTCTTGTCTTGAGCGTCAAGAAAGAATCACCAGAATAGGTCATCTTGAAGATGCCCCGGAACCTATCCTCTGCCAAGTCGCCAATTTCTAGGATCTCGAGGTCGGGGGGCACGGTGCCGAGGTTGAACTCGCTGACGAGGATATCATCGACAATGATGGGCGGTTTGGGGCTCTTGTTCAGCGCCTTGGTCAAAAGGTCGCGCGCGCGACGGTAGAAGTCGGCGTCAGCCGTCAACGGCGACCAGTTGAAGTTGAAGGCCATGTTGAAATGGCTTTCACCTTCTCACAACCATGGATAGAGCAAAGAGGTGCCGTCGAGTCGGCAGCTGTGACGAAATCGCGAAGCGGGCGAAAGCACTGACAAGGGCGCGCGTGCTAGATGGAGCTCGTCGAGGGGCAAAAAAACAAATCGATCGCGAACAAGCGAGGGGAAGGTTCGGCACGTCGTCGGCTGGGGGATTTCGAAACGAAGTCGGCGGGCGGTGAAGGAAAGGGAAAAGAGAAAGGTGAGACAAGAGGAGTCGGCGGTGAGCTCGACAGTGAAGGTGGGTGGCTAGAGGACGGCGGCGATAGGTATAAAGAGGAGAGAAAATAAATCAGGATGGATGAATGGATGGTTTGGATCGTGGAGATGACGCTACAGGATCTCCCGGGGCAGAACCTCAAGGGTGATTGGGGGAGCCGAGGCCGAAGTGGGGAGCTCGGGACAGCACCGCACCTGCACTGCAACAATTTTTTTTCACTCAGGGTTTGACACAGCCAATACCACCAGCGCTGGAGGTAATATTAGTGGGTATGGGTTTGAGGTGTCTTAGCGAAACCGTCAGAGGGCCGCTGAAAAGAGGCGGTCTTGGAGGCTCGAGCCCCTGGATTGCAGCTGTAGGGTTCCAAACTTGGATTTTTGGGTTTGTGAGGGATTTGGTTGGTCCGTTGGAGCCGGCGGAATGGCAGGGTCTGGTTGTTTGTTTCTCGGAGTTTAGCGGCCGAACGGAGTTGGCGACGGAGTTCAAGATATCTGAATTTGCGGGAGAAAGAGGTGGTCCAAGCAGACTGAGGCAGAGCAGTTCGTCGGATCCAAGCAATGAGAGGCGTTTCAATTTGAATTGTTAATGCAGCAGTCGAGGCAAGGTAGCCCTAGATGTGCAGCGCAGCAAAGCAATGTGTGCAGCACAACGCAAGGTTCGCCGATGGACTCGGGCGCTTCGCGAGAACCCGAGAAGGCGCGCTGCCGTGCTGTAGCCGGAACAGTGGCCGAGGAGCTGGGCCCACAGGATTTCGTCAGTAACTTCAGCCGGGCCGGGGACTAGTCGCGTGACCCCGTCGTTGTCAGTGAGTTGGCGCGTCTCTTATTGAAGTGAGGAGAAAAAGAAGAGGCGGGCGCAATCGTGCTGTGCGCAGACGTAGTGTGTGGTACGGAGGCGCATCAATTGGGCTTTGTCCAAGTGCATCAAGTCGAGAACAATCGTCTACTTTGTATAATTCCTGCCGCTCCCGAACTCACTCGCCCCCCGTCCTTCTCATGCGAACGTGCAGCATTGAAATTTCGCTTCTCTCCACTGCCGATGCATCCTTCCCTCGAGGTGCGGCATCACAATCAGATGATGGCGCCTTACACCTCTTGTGAAGCCGTCTCGTGGGTCGACGGATGCATCAGGTGGTTCGATCTTCATCCAGACTTTCTGGGGAAGCGAAAGAGTTTGCTTACGCGAAGACCCCTAAAGATCAAGAGTTTCTTTTTCTGGTAAGGCATCGCCAAAACCATCTGGCCAAGGTATGATTTTCGCCAAAACACGGGCCAGCGGCTCTCTCCGGAGTCCTCCGATCCATCCCTCTAGTCGGGACACCGGCCTCTGGTCACCTCTGCAAGCACTTCCACCAACGACTAGCCTTGGATAAGGATGACTGGGAGCGGGAGCAGGTGTTCGCGCCGGGCATGAACGGAACCAGGAGCGGCAAAGCAGTTTGAGCTGCAAGCCAGTGCATTCGAGTAGAACGCATTGGATCTTGCTGAGAGTCGTATTGTAAAACCTCGCCAATGCGTGATTTGGTCATGTGCCATTGGGGGCAGCGATAAGCACCTCCTGCCTCCTCCTTTACCCCACGGAGAACCTCCGCTTGCCCTCTCCTCCATCTCGCCCACCATCACGACGCCTCCACTAACGGTCGGAGCGGTGCTACGTTTTTGAACCTGTAAGGCACCCGATTCTGGTGAAACACTAACCCTATCACCTGACGAGTCGACTGGGCTTCACATTCGTTCTTTTCGACATGGGCATCTAAAAAGAGAAATCGGCACGACCAGCTATGTGACGGCATCTTGGGTCTCACCAGCAGAGGCCTTTGTGCTACCCCAGCCTTTGAATAATCTCCGAATCCTTTGTGTCTGGGTCTGCTCGACCAAATAAAGCGTGTTACACATCGAATCACTCGAATGCAGACGGGAGTTATGACGCCGCGGGCGCTGCCTTTGTACTACAACAAATGCCTCGCTGGGTCAAGTCACGGGAGCGAGTGCGTGCGTTTACTGCGCATGCTACAGCTGCACCATCACAGTGCGCTACGCATGTATTTCCAGTCGTCTGGATAGAATCAGTTCTGTGAGCGAGTTGAGACTCCACGTGTAAGTCTAGGAGAGTGGGCAAGTGTGCCTAACGTCTGTTAGGGCACGCGCTAGCAACTCCACGTCGATGATCCCAAGCGGGAGGCCCCAGGAGCCAACACGGCCAGGCGGGCACCGCACTCTACGCGACCGAGACATTGGAGGAGCGGCATCGCAATGGATCAGTCACTCTGTCATAGGGATGCCCAAAATCCCATGATCACCGCCGAGCCGCGCACCTCAAACCACTGACAGCTGGGCGTTTGAGGCCAAGCCGGTGCCTCATCACGGCGGCGCATCAATCACCGCCAGCTTGCGTGACATCATCCCCTCCGGTCATGGCCGAGACCGACAAAAGTAGTCAATCTCGTGCCCGCTTGAGCCCCAAAGTCGGAACCAGGGCACCAGCCAGTTGGGAACAGCAGAGGCCCGGACACGACGGTTTGAGTCATCCGTGGCGGCGGCTCAGCAGCTTTTGTCTCTGCCACGCACCGCTGACATTGACGCTGAGGCTCGCCAGCTACGGTTCTGCGTTGTCGGTACCCGTCCCGGTCAGTGCTGCCGTTGTCATTTTTGTCTTCTTTGTGCTCCGTGCGTCCAGACAATCAAGGGTTCCAGGGTTCCAGGGTGTCTGTCAGAGGCGCCAGGGTGCAAGGGCTGAGAGCCAGCCAGGGGATCGCCACCAAGGAACGCCCTTGTGCACAAGGCCCAAATGGCACATCGTGGCCTCGTACGGATGGGACCAGGGAAGCTGTCAGAGAAGCACGATCCCACACATTGACTAAACCGGACGGCAATCTGGGCGGGTGTTCCCTGCTCAACCGGTTTCCAAGGCTTTGGTCTCTGTCGGACGGACCTTGACAGCCCCAGCCAGCCGTCCGTGTGTGATGTGATGGATTCTGCTGGGCTCGCTGATGCATCATAGCAGGCCTCACTCACGGCACTTGGGCCAGTATCAACCCCACGAATGCCTCGGCTCTTAATTGTCGCAGCCCAAGTCAATGGGACCAGGCGGCGCCACAGCAGTGACACCAACGTCCAGCGCCCCTCAGTCGGTCGCATCAGGTGCAGATGCAGGCGGCGCGCAGGACGAAAGAAGACCGTGAGACTCCCACGCTGGGCCATCCACTCGCGTCCCCCAAGCTTGGATCGATGGCTTGCTGGTCCTGGAACCCTGGAACCCTGGGTCCTGGTTGGCCAGAGACGTCGTCTGCTTGCTCGCCATGCTTGCTGCCAGAGGCGATGACTGGCATTGGCGCTCGCCCTAGTCCGGGTCCGGCCCCATGGTGGAGGGGCCCTAAAAACCTGTGCGTCACCATCCCAGATCGAATCGTCGACTTTTCTGGCGCGACGGCGGGCGACACGAAGGCTATGGCCTGTGGAAGGTGGACTTTTGGGCTCGCTGGCACCCACTCCGCGCCGCCGCTGGCGACCAAAAGACCCTGTGCCTCGCTCGCGGGGTTGCTGTGCTCTGTTTCTGCTCCTCATCCTCGTGTGTCGATTTGTCGCCGGTCGTCAGTCTGCATATCCACTTGCTTGCTCTGTACTGTAAATGGTGTTGCTGCGGTGGAGGCGTCTGCCAACGGAGACCATGCCAACGGCGGTTCTCCCCTAAAAGCAAACCGAAGCAATAGGGGGCACCAGGACAGGAAGACGAGTTTGTCATATCATATGGCCTTGCCGCTCCAGTTTCATTCGACCTGAATTCGTTGTACACCTCGTTCTCATCCTCCACCCCCTGCCACGCATCCAGAGCCATCATGACGATGATGTCGTCCTGCTAGGAACAAGACATGGCCTGTTGCGAGTCTCACGACATCGACCCCTTACTCCGAGATCTTGTTCAACCGCACCTAACAACGTCTGTCTTGCCGTCGTCAGCAGAGACCTCAGAGTTAGACATACAGCACACGTACATGGTTGTGGCCTGGACTGCGTTGCCATCCATTGCAGTCAGTGTAGCGCGGGGCATCGCAACGCATCCACGCATCGTGTCCTCTGTCGCTCTGCTTGACTGCCTCCGGTTGCCTTGCCCGCCTCGAATCGCGAGGCGACAGACAGCTCTACAGCCTTAAAGTCAGAGTGGCGGAGCGGGATTCCCCAAGTTAGGGTCACCGCCGGAACGCCTCTTTTACACATTCAACTCCCGTCAACAGCTTCTTCACCTCCGTTCTCACCAACTCCAATCTCTCAACCATCCCAGGACGACAGCCGCGACTACTGCCGAAAATAACGTCACATCGCATACAAAGACAGGCTACTCGAGGTCCAGAACCGCAGACACAAAGGGCGGAACCAGACAAAGACGCAGATTCGAATGCAGTTCTAGAGCGTGACCCGGCCTCAGAAGCAAGTAAACGTTGGTGCAGCAGCGAGCGCAGGCCGTGAACCCGGCTTTATTCCACCACATCAGCAGCTCGGGTTTACTTTATTAGCCTTGCTCTTACATATCATCGCTCTTCCCCTTACTGTCCCTCTCCTCCTTACTCATCCTTTACATCTACCTTCTTGGTTGACAAGTCGACTCATCACTTCTCCTCCCACATCATCTCCTTATACACCTCAACCCTCCCCCATACCACCACTCTCCCCCTCCCCTCTCCCCCACCAAAAACGCGCGACATAGGTGGCTTGAATGTGCCTTGCAGGCCACCTGCAGAACCCTGGTCTCCAATCACCATGTCGACTCCCTCTCTGTCCGATGGACAGCTCACACCGACCGATACTGATCCCGATCTCTGTTTCTCTTCCTCCGAGGATGACCAACTATGGCCAACTGCTCAAGACGTGGCTGAAATGGCCATCATGATTCACGGCAGTGCTGTACCTCTATCGTGGTCTCGAGAAACTCTCAAGAGGCTTCCCCCAGGGACTCGGCCTTTGAGGCTTGTTGGCGAGGGTGCCGCCAATGTTGTCTTTGAGCTGGACATCCCCGAAGGATTCTCCTGGGCCCACGAATTCAAAGGTACAACCTCCGCATCTCCGCTCAGTCACTTCAGACTAACTCGTGTCTAGGCTGGCTCCTTCGTGTCGCCAAGGCCCCGACTAATGGTCAGCCTGCCAGATTCAACTACCTCAAACAGCAGGAGTTTTACGCAAAACAAATCACACCCTTTCTCAAGACTCACGCCATTCAACAACAGCTTGTTGTTCTCCGCAACTCAAACATTATTCCCAAGCTCAACGCCTTTCTTCTTTCAATAGACCATGAGCGCAAAGAGAAGTTCAGGGGGTCCTTCCTCTCCGAGTCTAACTGGGGTCTTTTGGTTGAAGATATGAGGGTGGCCGGTAAGTTGCTCGACTCATGGGCATACCTGTGGCTCATTCTGACTCGCATACAGACCCCAAGAATAGCATTCTTGTCGAGTTCAAGCCCAAGTGGCTCAACCAATCACCAAGCGCCCCTCGAAATGCCATACGATGTCGGCAATGTGCCATGGAACTCTTCAACTTCCTCCGAGACCCAAACCCTTCAAGACACATCCCAGAGCGAAAGCCTTGTCCTCTCACACTCGCAAACCCCGACGCCCCTGACGCCATCAGCTCACCCTTTCGATTCGCCCCGAAGCTGGCTTCCATGGCTGACAACCCAATCGTACGGGAACTCCTGGCCAAGACTGCTGACCACCAAGTGCTCCGCGACTTGAGGTGGCTTCAGAATTTTGCCGACTCGGACGGACCTTTGAATGCAAAAAAGGACGACCCTATGTTTAGCCTGGCCATGACAGTTCGAGACTGCACTTGCTTTGTGCAGATGAACCTTGGTCCTGGTGTCGCCCCCGAGCAGAGGCTTCGTGTCCGGCTTGGCGACTTTGATCTCAAGGATACCGACATGAAGTTCAGACGGTGGACTTCAGCCGAGCATGATCTCATCGACTCGGCCTGCTACACAGCCGACTGGATCTTGTGTAACGACAGATACTACCATCCACCCACCAGGTGCCTCCTGGAGTGGGCCCGCCGGGATCTCGACTCTGTCAACATCATCGGCATCAAGGCCAAGGATGCGCATACCCATACCAGCAAGGGGATGCACTTTCCCGTTGAGAAACTGGCCTCGCGTGCCGATCTTTACTGGATGACGTCCAACCCGACCAAGCTCAAGGCGTTGCTGGAGCCGTACAGGAAGGACAAGCCCAAGGCGGCAGTGTGTCCATTCCGAAAGGAGCCTCCGTGAGTCTTACACGTCACAATTTGTGAGCAGGACCCCTGCTAACATGCTGCAGGAATCTCCGAAAGTGGTTGTCGAGAAACCCCTAGGCGGCCACCACGTGAGACGTCAGGCCAGGGCTCCACGGACCGAGGCGAGGCGCAAGGCGAGACCTTTTTTCCCTTTCTATTTTTACCTCCTTTTGTTTTGGGTTGCATCATAGCGACGGCGGTCTTTACATGGCGTGGGTAACGGTTCGGAGGCATCATCGGGGAGCATCATCACGGGGCGGCATCGGCATCGGCATTATTGGGAGGCAGCATTATCAAAGAGGCTGGCGTTGGGGTTTACGGTAGCATTTTACCCGGGTTGATATATGATACGCGGTTGGGTGGGTGGGTGGTTGGTCGGTCGATTGGCTGCATCCAATACCAGAGCGTACCTTGGTTAGGTTCAAATGCTCAATACAATATCTATCGTTTATTCATCATGACTATCTGTCTTGTGTCATCAACTTAAACGCCAGCAAAACTCCCTGTCTGTCTAACCCATGTCATGTCGCTAAATATCAGCTATCGTAAAACTCAACAAGCTACCAATCGATAACCCTGCAACGAGGCACAAGCCCATGAAGCCGCCGGCAACCTCACGCTCACCCTCGTCCACCCACTCACCCGACGCCATCATAAAGCTCGAGCCAAGCCAGCCATTGGTCACACCAAAGGCCAGCTGGACGATAAAGAGATAAAAGAAGTCGCTTGAGACAACGGCGCCACGACCGCCAATGTTGCAGAGCAGGTAGAGGGGTAGTATGCCGAAGCGGAGAACGGCGAGGCTGAAGAGGGCAAATGGCCGGTGCTGCAGGGTGAAGGGCATCATGGTTGCGATGCGGCCGCCAAGGTCACCGAGATTCCAAAAGAAGAATCCAAGTGGGATAAAGGCATTGGGTTGGAAGAGAGGACCGGAGCCCTCCTTGACGGAGTGGATCTTTGTTGTGAAAACAGGCATGAACATTGTCGCGATAAAGGTGAGGGCCACACCAATGGCGAGCCAGTGGAGCTTCTGGAAGAGGCGCCAGAGAGAGGTTACTTTGCGCGAGGCACGCTCAGCTTCCTCAACACTATGCATTGATTCGGCCATTTGCTCGATCATGCGGTTCTCAATGATGTGGTTGTGCCGGCGAACCAGAGGGATGAAAGACAGCAGGGCGGCTACCGAGACGGCTACAGCCGTGAGGAAGTAGACAAAAGCAGAAGCCTGTCCATCCTGAGCAGAGGGCCCTTCATTCTGCTCCTTCTCAGCGGGAGGAAAGGCGAGGACTGTGATGACCTGCGCAATTGGGGGGAGCACGCCAGCAACACCCTGTCCTGCCATGATGGCCTGCATGTACTCTGGCCGGCCGAAGCTGGCGGCAAAGGCAAAGGCACCATTCTGGATGAGGCCGGCAGCTGTGGCGGCGCCTGCAACCATGACGAGGAGGAAGACGAGATACACTGCTGGCGATACGCCAAGGCCAAGGACGGTGGATGCCGTTAGCAGGGAAAAGGTTATGACGTTGATGATGAGGGCTAGGTTGATCCGGAAGGGGTAGGAAGCCGAGTACTGGATGCTCGTGAGGACAAGCATGGCACCCAGGTTTGTTATGGTAGACACGGTCAGGATCGCAGACTGGAAATTGGCCTGGATCCAAGCATCACCAGCAAATCGCGAGGCAAAGTAAGGCGCCGCAGCCAGAAACATGTTCCTATGACGCTTTAGCAACAGAGTTTATAAGCAAACGTTGAGGGGGAATAGACTCACCATGCCCACAGCATGGCAACGCCCAGCAGGGCGAATATGCTGTATTCCATCCATGAAAAGGGTAGGTCATGTTGGCCTTCTAGCTGGGTAGAGCCCTCGAGCGCGGTTGCTTCCTCGGCGCCGTTGAGAGGTTCATACTCTGAGGCCGAGGACGGTTGACGGCCCAACGCCCTTCGAACGCGATCCATGACGTATAGTATTTTCAAAAGCAGTTGCTCGTGAGTTCTGTTCGTCCGTGACGCGGCAGTATGAAGTCCTCGAGGTTATCGTAGTCGGTACAGCCGAGACGAGTTCGAGGGGCACAATATCTTCGGATCGAGGTTCTTATGCCATGAGAGGTTCTCGTCGCGTTCCGTTCCTCTCAAGTTCGGTGGGTCTAGTCTGGGAGTCGACTCCGGACGAAAGGTCGCCTGACGAGTAGCCTGGTGATAAGCGGCACGTCTCCGTAGCCCGCGATATTCGGAGATGGACCGTGATGGATGGGGGACGGATCGTGGGGGAGGAGAATGATGGCCGGGAGATGAGGACCCGGGGAGTACGGACAGTATCGAGATAAGATAGATCGGGTCCGGGGTCGGAAGGGTCCATGTGCCCGACCGAGTCAGCTGGAGGCGGCAGCGGACAGAACGGGACGAGGCGCTAAAAATGGACCTGCTAGGGAACTACCGACAGGGATTGTTCCTCCGCCTCAAGAGCACAACCATCAACAGATGGTATTCCATGGATAAACCCTTCTCTGATTCAAGTCATGAAAGAATCGAAAAGATTCAAGGACTCGGTGCTACTCCCGAAACACAAGCTCCCGTAATGTGTCATGATAATCTACCATCCTCCCCTTCCCGCCTCAGTCCTACTCGGGACTGTCTCTTCCATAGCGTTACACAACATTCCCCAACACTACCACGTCCCGACAACCCAACCACATGCCCAGGATCACGAGAGTATCTAGCGACATTCTCCCACCGCGAGGCCCTCGACGAGGCATTTTTCGTCCCTTTGCTCAGTCAAGACTAGTAGAGCCCACTAAGGAGGGAGGTTGTCCATACGGGGAACTATCCGTGAGGCCCATTCTGCGACCTCCACGTGATGGACGAGCTATGCGATGCAAGTATGTCATGCAGACTTTGTAAAAACGAGAAGAGCAGGGAGAAAGAAAGTTGAGTTCTGACTGTGAGAGACAAGGTCTCATCGGTGTTGTGGAACTTGCTGCTACCCTAGCTGACACTATCGTCATGTGAGAAGACTTGGCGAAACTGCCTGTTCTATACCGACCACTAACAACTATCTCAGGATTTTAGGTAGGAAGGCGATATTGGGCAGGCCAGCTGATTATTTGTTCTCTTTCGTGTCTTCGCACAGAGAAGGGCTGAGCTCAGGGTAAGACGGGATCGCATAGAATCTGAGTGTAAAGATCAGTGAAATGATTGGAAGGGGGGAGTCATTCTCAAACCAGACTGCTACAGAGGAGAAGTTCCTTGAATCTAATCGGTTATTAAGCCGATACTCCAAGCTGATCCTTATTATCAGTGTCGAGAGTGTTCGGTCTTTCGAACAGCCCGTGCATATTGGCCACATCGTGGAAGTAATCTGATGAAACTATCTGGCAGAAGGCCATCTTTTAACCGGGACAGGGTAACTCATTAGATGCAACGAGCGGTTTTCTTAACTCAATGCAGTCAGACTTTCTTTCCAAGGGACATTCGAGTGCCAGATCACTTGTCTCATGGCCTTCTGCGGAATGCCATAGCAGACATGGCCATGATATGGGCACTCCAACATGGAAAAAATATACTTCATGGATTCGGTGGAAATCAAGCGCCCTGAGAGGAAGTTTTTACATTTACAAGGATAGTCAACTTCACCTTGGTATGTAACACCATTTCTGTTATCCCTTGAAGCACATTTGAAAGGCCAGAAAGTCATACAATGTACCTGACCAATGTTTCCAACTAAACTTGGCTCAACGCTGAGTATTAGTGTCTTTCGTGATGTAAACTCATGTTGTCCTGTCTCGAGAGGAGTAGTTGCTCGACATCCTAATTTTCCCCTCAAGTATACTTCAGGCGACCTAGCTGTCCCTACTAAATCCTTATTAAATTATCTATATTAGTTTAGCAAATAATAGTCTTAATATTTAAGAAGATTACCTAGGGTGAACCAAAGTTTTTATATAGTTTCTTCTAATTATTTATCAAGTCTTAGTTTGATATCTATTCCCGCCTCAATCTATCCGTACATCCTCCTCTAATATCTTAATATCTCCTCGCGCTTTGCTGATTTCACTGTTTCACGCCTCTCCGATCCTGGATGTTGACAACAAATCCTAGCTGCCCGGGTTGGTGGTGCAGTCCACTCACCAAACCTGAAGCCCAATCATCTTCATAGTTGTGGTTCACGGTCAACATTGTTGGCGGTGTCTCACCCAAAGTGTCGTGAAGGGTGTCCATCTCCGTGACACATGCAATCCTCTGCTCTTCAATGTTCCCTTCGAGCGTTGAAACCGGCGCTCTGGTGTTGGATGTGTTCCCTTGATGTGGATACACCAACCCGTCTATTCTGACAGCGATCTCACCTCGCATCTCTCTTCTAAGAACCGCCAATTCCCTGGCATAGCCGAGAGTCGACTGGCCTAGAACTCTCCTACCAACACCCACATGCCTGAGTTTCGCTTGGGCGATTCCGCTCCAGGGGAATGTCTGAGCTGGAGAAGAGGAGCTGGCCACGTCGCCCGTCGAGATCCTTGGTTGTTCGTTGAAGCGCCCAACCAGCAGCCATGATTTCACAGAGACAGAGCGGGCCACCGATAGGACATCGATGGGTCCCCGGCGGCCGATGTAGCTCGTTGTTGCTCCTCTCCGAACCAAAAACTTGACAGCTTGAAGCCTGCCACAGGCGCTGGCTATCATGAGAGCTGAGCCGAAAGGACATCCTTCAAAGTCGATTTCCGCATCCAGAGATAAACAGTTTTCCATGATGGTGATTAGATCCTGTGAGGCTGCTCTGCAGAGAGGGCTCCATCCACGATCCGGCTCGAGATTGAGCCATCTTTTTAATGATTCGGGATGAAACCGACGCTGCAGTTGGCGAAAAGTCTTGTTGAGGAAGGGCAGCCGTCCGAAACTCCAGCGGGTCTCCGCGTGCCACGCAAAAGGGCCCATATCTTCAAGTGGGAATTCCGAGTTGAGAATGAAGCTCTGGCCAACGCCTGTTCTTTGAAACAGATCCATGAGGGCGCCATCCTCGCGCCGGTGCACGAAAGAGGCAAGGCCATTGGTTTCCAGGGCCAGGACTGACATCAAGTACTCATGAGGCACATCTCTTGGCAAAATATCTGAGGGGCGCTCTAGAATATCTAAGGCTTGAAGTCTTATGTATTCCGGGGCATTGGTGAGGCAGACGTTGGTCAAGTTGGCGAGCTGAGTCCCCCAACTGAAATGTAGGTCGTAGATGGTGTTTGTGAGAAGAGGAGCTGGCGATGCCCCCGACTTGATGAGGAACGCTGCCGTTTCTGCGTTGAGAGCTTCATGCAGTGGACTTGCCCCATTTCCATCAATGGAATCGACGTTTGCCCCATACTGGACCAGAAGTTTGGCGATTGTTGTACACCCGCTTGTTACCGCGCAGTGCAACGCCGTTATCATCGTCGGCTCCTTGTTCCCCATCCGAAATAAAGAGAGAAGATTTAGTATCTGGACGACGACCTTGTCAGACGGAACTTGGTTCATCTGGCTGGAGGGTGTGTCAGTCAACTTGATAGGCACAATGGCATCTTGCTCACTCACCCGATCCTGCCTGAGTTCTCCAATAGATGCTCTAGTATAAGCCGTACGCCCTCCTCGCTTCTTGCACCCACGGCATGCCAAAGTGGCCCAGCAAATCCATACATACTATTCCCTTCCTCAAGGTGGCGACGGAGAAGCAAAGGAAGGACTGAAATAAGCTCCTGTCTGCCGGAAGCGTATTGAAGCGCACCCTGATAACGGCCTTCGCTACAGATGAAGGGAACCAGCGTGCTCGCCTTGCGCTTGATGAAAAGTTGGGCTATACCTTCTCGACGTGTGATCAAGGCATATGATAAGGGAGAGCAAAAACCAGTGCCAAGGATGCCCTCGTCGAGCGGGCAGCCATCGTCAAGACCAGCCCTGCATGCGGTGAGATTGTCGACTTCGATAGCTTCCTTCATTCTTTTGCGCCAAGCCCTTGACTCAACACGGATCATCCTGGCCTGTTGTTCTGGGTGGTTGGAATCCTGGAATGTTCCATCAAGGAATTGAACGATTTCGTGGTGGCCTTGAGATTCGGCGCACATTCTTGGGCTCAAGCCGTCGAAATCAATCGAGTTTGAAGCGCCTAGTCTTACCAAGGCTTTTGTGGCCTCGAGATGACCTCTACTGGCCGCGAGGTGGAGCGGAGTGGTGTTTATGGTGTCCATGACGTTGACCCCCGAGTCCTTGGACACGAGATAGTCGATGATGTCTGCACTGCCACTTATCGCAGCAAAGTGCAAAGGGGTAAAGGCATCAGATGTAACTGTTTCAGGCCCGATAAGCCCTTCTTCGATGAAGAACTTGGTGCATTCCAGGTGGCCAAGATGGCAAGCACGATGGAGATTGGTTCCTTCCCAGTAACGTCTATTCACTTTCCAGCGATACGACTTAGTCCAATCGATCTTGTCATGATTTGCCCGTGAATAGCCAAGTATGGCTTTGAGAAATGCCACATTGGCTCGCATCGTCGCAAAGTGAATTGCATCGACGAAGTCGCCGAGCGAAGGGTCAGCACCCATCTCAAGAAGAGAGGTTGCACAGTAGAACGACCTTGCCCACACATGATGTGCAATCGGCGGCGCTCGTCGCTGAGGGCCCAACGATGAGTTCATCGCATTGATGTCTGCCCCTTTTGCGACAAGCTCCCGGATAAGCCAGCCAAAGCCTGGCCCATCTGATGAAGAGGCGACTCGATGCAGCAAACTCAGCCCCTGTTTATCAGGGGAAAAGTCTCTCAGTCTCTCCGAGTTAGAATGATCCAAAAGAGACTGAAGGAAAGCTTTGCCGCTGTTCGTTGTGCACAGTTTCACTACCAACGGTGGTGTACATGCATGCTCAATGGCTGTGGTTCCGCCTACTCGCTGATGGACATCTAGTCCATGTCTGAGCAAGACCCGAGCACGGGCAAGCTCGCGATCTTCAACAGCTTGCTTGAAGAAGTGGACCACGATTTCTCCCTCTGGATCCCAGAAACGTGAAGCGAGTATTGCCTTGTCAAGCGTGTCACTTGACACAATTCTTGTACTGTAGTTAAGCCAGCCACTGGCCTGAGTCAAAGCTGATAGCAAAGGATTGAGGCCGCATTGCCCAACTGCCTCCTCGAATGCCTCCATGGCTCCACAGGACAAGAGGTCTGCCCATATTATATCCAACGCTCGCCAACCTCCTTCGATAACGACACGTTGTCCTTCGCCCCAATGCTCGACTTGCAGTAGAAGCTTACATGCGAACTCCCATGGTGTGGTTCCTTGGTCGCTCAATTTGAAAGTGTCGGAGGAGGCGAGGACTTGGATGACATCTTTCATGTTGTCTGGGCACTCCCCGGCCCGGAGGATTGCCTCAAAATATGTCTCAAGAGGCAATCTGCCTTTGAACCTGACGGCGCATGCGCTTGGATAGCTTTTCTTCAACGTCTCTGCCCACTCAATGGAAGTCTCTGGCCCAAGCTCATGCAATGGCGTGGCTTGCCCGGGTATCAAAGCATCCGGTTCAAGTCCCAATTCTTTCAGCTTTTCAAACACTTTCCTTGAAGCAAACTTGAATACCGCTGGGAATAGAGGATCGTGCTGAAGCCAAAAGCGTGGTACTTGGTTGCAGTAATCAATAAACATGAGGGCTCTCCACTCGCGATTCTCGTGGTCTTCGTTGGTGGCATGTTTCTGGTGCGATAGGGCTATCATCAAAGGAGTTTGCCCAGCTTTGTTGCGCGTCAACAATGCCTTCCAGGTGTCATCTTTGCTCAAGTTGAAAAGCACGTCCAGGAACGATGCTGCCCACATCATCTTTTGGGCGCTGTAGTGCCAGAGGTTGTTCCCATCTCCATCCTCGGTGAGAAGAGAAACATTGAACTTGGCAAGAAGCCTGAGGGTTCTCCCATCTCCATGGCAGCAACAGTGATGGACGGCGACCCGCCCATGGTCATCTTTGCTGCACGGGTCACTCCCCAATGCCAGGAGCTGATCGGCGCAGGCAACGGAATCATCTCGAACAGCGAAGTGCAAGAGGGTTCCGTGAAAGTCGTCGCAAGAATAAGAACTATGGACATTGATACGTTCATCTTTGGTGTATGACCGTAGGGTGTCGACATCGTCATTTCGAATTGAGACAACAGTCCTCTCGATCAAGGCATCCTTGGAGAGAGAGATCCGGCTGTCCACATGATCTGGGTTGCTGGTGAATGACAAGTTCAACTTGAGACTCGCTGACCACAAGGCTTTCCCAAGCTTGAGGCCCCAATTGTACCTGTACGCACAAGAGCGTTTGAGATACTGAATCAGGGCCAAGAGAGGAGTTTCCAGCTCACGAGGGTAATCGGTCCGGGTCCACGTCTTCAAATAAGCCTCGAAGTCATCTATCTCGGAGTCTGTCGGGGTGATGCATTGGTCTAGCAGTTGGATGGTTGGACCAAAATCCTTAACGAGACAGTTGATGATTGATGTGGTGAGAAATAATGGCCGGCTCATGTAAAGCTCGGAAAGCTTCGCAAAGGATGCTCCGGCTTCAATGAGGCAACTGATTGTGCTGTTTCGATGAGAGGAGCAGGGCAAAAGAACCCTGAGAAAAGGTAATTGGCAGTCGAGGAAATCAATTGCCTCATCCTTCAAGGCGAACAATGAAAGCTCAGCAAGGAGAAGTGGTGTTCCCATGTTGCACACTTCGTTGACATTGGCCCCCTCTCCAACAAGGAATGAGCAGACCTCTGGCAGATTCAAAGCAGCTGCGACGTGCAAGGGCCGCAGCATCTGATCAAGGACGATGTTTTCAAGGCGAAGGAAGAATTTCGACCAATTTTGTTGGTAATTCGCATTGCTCTTGTAGAGCTGGTGGTAAGTTGCGTTTAGGAAGACTTCAAGCCAGCCACAAAAGTTCTGGGTAACTGAGGGATGGAACAGAGATCTTGCTGCACTTAACAGTGAGGAATCACCGAGCCCCTCTCTTGAAAGCCCTGGCCAGTAGATCGCTGCGTAGAGGTAGAACGGGTAGGATTGGAGCTGCTCTCCTCTGAACTGCTCCCACAGTAGAACATGGGGGGATGTAGTTGAAATTATCCAACTGTAGAAATTTGAGACATTGTGTGGCCAGCACTTGGCTGTCCTCCCGTCTGGTTAGTCTGTATGCCTCCAAACCAGGGGTTTTCGACAGGAGATCATCTTGGAGGAATTCTAGCACCGAAAAGTGTGCAAACTCCAAGGATTCTCCGTCAGGAGACTTTCGTATCAGGCTGCTACAGCCTAGAACGATATCTCTCTCCGATACGGTGTTGGTTTCGTCGATGCGTGCGTCTGGGGTTGAGACTGCCTGGCACAGTGCTTTGATGGATAACGGTTCTGGGAAGAAGGCGATGAATTGAAGAGACATCTGGACCATTCGCTGAACACGAACTGGCCGCCTGTTCAGTCGCTCGAGAAGGCGGCGGTAGCTATCAGGCAATGTCGGTGGCAGTTCTTTGAGTGCGTTGAGTCGATCAGCATCCGTGGCAAACTCGCAGAGGTAGTCGAGTTGGCAAACAACCCATCGGAACCTTGGTCCAGTCGTCAGAAGATCAAGATCAACCAAGATGCGTTGGCAAAGATGACTCACATTCCGTTGGCTCGCGTGATAAGTTCCTCAACAATCTCGTCCTTAATCTTCAAGCTGTTGAGCTTGAGTCTGCTGCTCTGGATCCTATGTTCCATTTCGGCTCGAACGAATAGCTCGATATCTCCTTTGTGAGCCTCAATGGAGACCTCTTCAAACTCTTCGTGAAGCCATGTGCGGATGTTGAGTTCATCGCGACTAAACAAGGCGAGACTGGTGCTGGTGGTGCTCACGGCCAACTCTGAAATGCTCTCGAGCACAGAGTCGCTGTTTTCGCCGCACTCGTCGAGTCCATCAATAACGACGGTGACCTGCTTGAACAGTTGAGACATCTTTGCGACGACTGCTCTGAGTTCATCTACATCTGTCACCCGGTCCAGGGCTCGAGCTGGATGAAGTTCTTTGTAGTAATCCTGGAGCAGGTCGAAGGCGTCATCGTTTTGCCGGGCTATCTGCGATGCAATGGCACCGATGATGTTTAATGGCAAGGATTCTGCTGGGAGTAGGGTCGGCAGATAAACACCTTAAGGAGGAAATAATGTTGGCTAATGATACTCATGGCCTCAGCTGACCTCGAAAATGGGGCGCAGGCCTCCCTTTGCAGATAAATGTGCAAAAGAATATGCAGGCCGGTGAGGCAGATTCTTCGTTGGTTGGCTGAGGCACCAAATCAGGCTGGCGGTAAATAGTTACCAGACGCGCATAAAGCTCGTTGAACAGTTGAGTGAATACCGAAAACAACAATTCATATCAGGATATACTTTGTACGCTTCAATATAGATGGAAAAACATAGAAATATGGGATTCGTAATAGATCGCGTCTCGAATAGCGCCCCGTTTTCTTCGTGACCTCATTACTTGGGGTGTGTTTGGCATGGATGTGAGGCACTTCTCACAGCCTGCCTACGGTGTACCCCATTGTGCAGAATAAGGCGTACCAACTAGAGCACAGCCGTCCACAATCACAAGGCGTCTGGAATGCCTCATGCTTCCGTAGTCGGCACCGCTTCTTTCTTCTCGTTCAGCGGCTTCTGTCCCCAAACCGTTGCCCTATTCACGTCAGTAAAAGTAACTACCCCTTGAAACTACCAACTTACACTTCAGCATAAGAATGTATAGACTTGTCCCGGAGAGCCTTGCGCGTCTTGGCCAGGAAGACCTGCACTTCCGAAACCTCCCACCCCATGACCTGCGTTAGCAGGAACAGCACGTAGCCCTCGAGGCTGTTCTCAGTGATGAGCAAGTTGTACTGTCCAATCTCCTTCCACTTCTTGTCGGCCGCCCAGCCACCCGTCGGGAGCTTGAAACGGTGCTCGTTGACGGTCGTGAACCCCGTGTCCTTGAGCCACTGCAGGCTCTGCCCGTCCTCGATGATTCTGAAGCTGCGGCCCATCCTCTCGCCCGCCTTTTGGAAGAGGTTGCCCCAGCCGTTGAGTGGTGAGTCTTCGGGGATGCTGTTGTCGTCGGAGCGCACGTCGATCGAGTAGTCCATGTGTTCGAACCAGCCACCGGGCTTGAGGCAGCGGTATATTTCCTTGTACAGAGCCGGCCAGTCCTTGATCGCACCCATCAGGACTCGGATGTGGACGTAGTCAAAATGGTTATCGGGATAGGGCCAAGGGAGCTGAGCATCGTCGAGTTCGAACTTGCAGTTGGGAGGGACCTGCAATTATTAGACGTTGGGAACAAAACAGACACAGTTTGACATACCCATGGTGGTTGAATTGGTGAGAGGTCGGTTCCAATCACCTCAGCAGAGGGGAACTGATCGGCAAAGTCGCTACAATTGTCAGCGTCGACAGTGCATCGTCAAGGTCCCATACATTGCCCAAATGCCAGTTCCTGTTCCGACATCAATGACTCTCTGTGGATTATCTCCAATTGGCGCTAGAAACAGCTTGTTGTCCAAGGCCAAGTAGAGCATATGATGGCTGGAAAAGTTAGAAAGCGAACTGCAACCTGTATCTGAACTACGGACCTGAGATCGAGCCCGTCATTTTGTCTGTCATCATTGGGCCCCCTTCAAATGGTCAGCAATGATCAGTCACATGGAAATTAATGTCATGCCAGTATTCTGTTCCAGTGTTAAAGTTCTGATAGGTTCTGCCGTGGAGCTTGCGGTATTCGAGGATGCTCTCGCTTATCGAAGTGGTGGAGCTTGCGCTGAAGATCGTCAGCTCCATGTCTTGAACTCAGAGGTCATTCCCACGTCTCGGTGCCAACAGAAGAGTCATTGTCGTCGGGTTCGATCCACTCAGGATCCTATTGTAGGTCAGATTCACGTCTATACCCTCTTTAATGCATCTCTCGACACGTACAACGTTGAGCTGCTGAGGGCTGGGGGTGCACTCTGCTTGTGCTTGTTCGGCCATGGTCACAGTTGAAAAGATCTGCGTGCCGAACCCCTCAATAGAGACCCGTCAGGCTGGGAAGACGCCTTTATTATGTGCAGCCGAGGTGGAGCAGGTGGACAGACCTCAGGCGTTGTATGGCCAGGGTCGTTCCATGTGCTTGGCCCAACACCTGCCAAAGGCGGAGATGGACAGGGCGGCTGGGAGGCTTTATCGGGGAGTCCAGCCTCCAAGCTCTCTGGTTGAGTTTTGGAACGGTACCAGCTCTGTCGATGATGAAACCTTGACGGTCTAGCTCGAGCGAGGTTGAATGTTCATTCCTTTGAGACTTGGCACGCCCATGAGCGTCAACTGCCGATTTGAACCTCAGAAGCCATCATACCATGCCCATATCTCGTGATCGACAGCCGGACCTGTCAAAGGCGTGGCACTCCAGCGCCGTTGAACCCAAATGCGGGAATTCCCGCAAGCGGTGCGGCGCCAACTGTTGACGATGGCCTCTCGGCCAGTCACAATGCCCCGAGACTGACGGAGAGGATCCCCTTAGCAGTGATAGCGCAAGACGGGAATAAGCGCGATGGTTCCCCGGGCCGGGGGAGGTGATGGTAGTGGGGACGCTTGAGATTGAATTGCGGCACGAACAAGAGGGGAACCACGTCAGCTCAGTTGTGGATGATTGCCCTTTCAGTTGTGTTACGGTCGTGTTATTTCTGCTGAGTTGCTCTGAAGCCCTGGGCCCCTAGTCTCATGGAGCCCTTTTGACTTGGTGGATGATTGCCTTGTTTGGGTTGGAAGCTCTAGCAGCCAGAGAGGTGATAATGCTCGTGCTCAGCCTATATGTAGCTTGTTTGTGTATTGATTCTCTGATACTGGTTTCTTGCTAGTGCCAACCATCTAACTCCTGGTTGCAAGCCAGGTCTGCTCTTGTACAACTCCGTGTTTGAGCAGTGAAAGCAGGAAAAATCCTGTTAATAATTTAAATCAGTGAAATCCTTTCACCAGATTGCTTTGTATACAGACGAGTGCATGCCACTACAGGACCAAGTGTTGACAATTGCTAGATATCTAGTCCCCTCGGAGGGGTTTAAAATTGCAGTGAAGCCGAGGAGCGTTTCTTCACACCCGCGAGAACAGGCTAGGGGGAAACAAAAAACCGGACAGGATCCCACCTATTTGCTGCGGTTTTGGCTGCGAGCCAGCCCGGTGTTTTTTGTTCCCCGAGGCCAGATTTCCAAGCCAAAAAAGGCTGCGTGAGGCCCCCCCGGTCAAATTTCAACCCATGATAAACCCATTTATCATCATTTCTGCACATCTATTGAAGGGCATGAATGCCCACCTATATGACTGGCTGCTCTGCACTCATCGGAGATTTCTCTCCTTGCCTGTGGACCATCCCTGAAGCTATTCCCGCCAAGGTATCCATGTCCCCGCAAAATGTCTAGCTCACTGACGATCAGAAACATCTCATCTCCCAGCGACTTGGGTACAGAGCCTCGGTTGTTTCCATCCAAAGTCAGTGATAGTGATACAAGAAACTCCCTCGTGGTTTCTATTCTTGTCCTTCGATTCTATTCATATCCGTCACATACATCAGACGTTCCTCCAATAGAGGTCGTCACCCGAGCTTCTGTCACTCTTCTCCGGCGCTTCGAGTGATCACACCTGCATCTCGGCACATAACCATGGCGCATCGGCGGTAGTGGTGTTACTGTACCTTATTCATGAGCCGCTTCGTATTGTCAACTTGGCTTCTCTGATTGGGCATCCGAATCATCCACTCTCGGCCTCATTCGTTTTGTCGATCGACGGCATAGAAACTCGTCTTATTCTGTCATCATATCCGAGACCCATTGACAGAGCGGTTCATCTTCCATGATGCGGCACTTCCTTTCATGAGTTTCCTTGAGCCATCAAGGCGTCACAACGTTCCATTGAAACCCACAAGGGAATGCTATTCTTGGGCATCTTCCCCTGTTTGCATGGCAAGTTAAGTAGGCAGAGATGCGCAGGTTTGTCGTGACCTGAGCTCTGTGGGGGACAGCAAACATCTCAAGACACGGGTGAAAGACCTTAACTCTGCTCGTGTCATGGGAGTTCCATGTGAGGACTGGTCTTTGTTTCCTTTCGCCCACATGCCAGGCTGCCCAGATGTTCTCGAAGAATTAATTATTGGGCCTGACCTTGAATAAGTAGTTGATGCCAAATTCCACAATGGCAAATTCGTAGTCTAAAATCCCCCATCTTACACAAACCAGGTGGCCCTGAAAACTCAGTGAGACTTTTATCCCCTCACTGTATCACGGAAAGTTGTGGTTTCACTGCCGCACCCTTGCTGGAAGCATGGTATATCCCGAGACATCACGCGCTAGCAACTTGTTCCTCGCAAACTACAGCTACATTGTTGTCTGTGGCTGACTCCCTTCATCTTTGCCTCCCTCGTCCTAGGTAGGTAGACAGGGATCAATGCAGCAGTATCCCTTCTCATCACACAAATGAGCTCAGATATACGGGACTACTGCTGCCAAGAAGCAACATGAAGCTATTTTTATGACCTCACCGGGGATACAAGCCCTCAATGGCAGAGTACTGCTTGAGTGACCTTACGATTCTTGCCGAATGACGACACCTCATCATTCACTCGTCACCCGGAGATCCGGTTTGCATCACTTTGTATTCGTGGCCACGGCATGATCATGCTCTCTAGGCCATCGGGGAAATTTCACTCGGGTCTCACTGTTTGTCTCTGGCCCTGACAAACTATAAGTAGAAGACTAGAACCCGTCTTTTACTGACTCACTTCTTTGTGGTTCAAGCGTGTTTCGCCTGTCGACTCCCAGCTGCAAACATGGTGTCGTCTAAGCTCATTGTCTCTTTCGGTCTTGTTGCTCTGTCGGTTGGACAGTGCCCCTTTGCTGATCCGGATCATCATCTCGCAGCCCGAGATGAACAATCCTCCCGTGACCACTTGAAGGAATACGAAGTCGACGATAGCAAGGGGTACCTCAGCTCAGATGTCGGCGGCCCTTTTGAGGATCAGGAGAGCCTCAAAGCCGGAGAGCGTGGCCCAAGCCTGTTGGAAGACTTTATCTTTCGCCAAAAGATCACTCATTTTGATCACGAACGAGTATGTACCCCTTGAGCAGAATGATGCTGTGGTACTGACTGCTTGATGCAGGTCCCCGAGCGTGCTGTCCATGCCCGGGGTGCTGGTGCCTATGGAACCTTTACAAGCTACGGCGACTACAGCAACGTTACCGCGGCTTCGTTTCTCGGCTCTAGAGGCAAAAAGACTCCGACCTTTGTTCGCTTCTCGACCGTAGCCGGTTCGAGGGGTAGCGCGGATACAGCGCGTGATGTCCATGGTTTTGCGACCCGGTTGTAAGTGCAACGTCGGAGATAATGCCCATGTACTAAGTATTACAGCTACACCGATGAGGGCAACTTTGACATCGTTGGGAACAATATTCCTGTCTTTTTCATTCAGGATGCAATCCAATTTCCTGATCTCATCCACGCTGTCAAGCCCTCCCCTGACAGCGAGATCCCGCAAGCTGCTTCAGCCCACGATTCAGCATGGGACTTTTTCAGCCAGCAAACCACCACCCTTCACACTCTGTTCTGGGCAATGGCCGGTAATGGTATCCCGAGAAGCTATAGGCACATGGTGAGTCAACCGACCCAGATTCAACGACGAGATCTAACGCGGGTAGGATGGCTTTGGCGTGCACACCTTTCGCTTGGTGACGGATGACGGTGACACCAAGTTCGTCAAGTGGCACTGGAAGACCAAGCAGGGAAGAGCGAGTCTCGTGTGGGATGAAGCCCAGCACATCGCTGGCAAGAACGCCGACTACCACCGCGCCGACCTCTGGAGTGCCATCGAGTCTGGTAACGGGCCCGAGTGGGAGCTCTGCGCGCAGATCTTTGACGAGGACCAGGCCCTCGCGTTTGGCTTTGACGTGCTCGATCCTACTAAGATTATCCCTGAGGAGTATGCTCCCCTGCAGCGTCTCGGCGTCATGAAACTGGACGCGAATCCAGTCAACTATTTCGCCGAGACGGAGCAGATCATGGTATGTTTCACGCGAGTTCTGACTTGAGACACTGCTGATCTGTATAGTTTCAACCCGGTCACATCGTACGTGGAATTGACTTCACTGAAGACCCTCTACTGCAAGGGCGAATCTTTTCATACCTCGATACCCAACTGAATCGACACGGAGGCCCCAACTTTGAGCAGCTGCCCATCAACCGGCCTGTTTCTCCTATTCACAACAACAATAGAGATGGGGCTGGACAGAACTTTATCCACAGAAACACGGCCGCGTGTAAGACATCCCGCCTCCTTGCCACCAGCAGAGTAGCTGACAGTTTCAGACACTCCCAACACCCTCAACAAGGGTTACCCTCTGCAAGCGAATCAGACCCAAGGCAAAGGCTTTTTCACTGCCCCTGGCCGAAAAGCCTCCGGGAACCTGGTGCGCGAAAGGGCCTCCACCTTTGCAGATCACTGGAGTCAACCCCGACTGTTTTACAACTCCTTGACAAAGGTTGAGCAGCAGTTCCTGATCAACGCGATTCGCTTCGAGATGAGCCACCTAAAGTCTGGGGAGGTCAAGAAGAACGTTCTCCGCCAGCTAAACAAGATCAGTCACGACATTGCAGCCAGAGTGAGCAAAGCGTTGGGCCTCGAAGCCCCTGACGCCGACTCGAAATACTATCACAACAACAAAACGGCTGGAATATCCATTTTCGGGACCAAATTGCCCAGCATCGCGACGCTGACAGTTGGAGTCCTGGCATCGACAGACTCGGGCAACTCAATCAAGCAAGCCAAGGTCCTCAAAGATGCACTAGCAAAGGACAAGGTGACTGTGACGATTGTGGGTGAAGTCCTCGGTGACGATGTCGAAATGACCTACACTGCTGCTGAAGCTGTTGGTTTTGATGCCATCGTTGTCGCCAGCGGTGCTGAGTCGCTCTTCAGCGACAAGAAGTCAACTCTCTTCCCTCCAGGTAGACCTACACAGATCATTGTCGACGGATATCACTGGGGAAAGCCGGTTGGTTTCATTGGAAGCGCAAGAGAGGCGGCCAAGGCGGCGGGAGTGGGCAAGGGAGATGGCGTGTATCTGACAAGCGATGTAAACACCATCGTCGAGAACCTCAAGGATGGTCTAGCGACCTTTAGGTTTACTAACCGCTTCCCCCTTGATGAATGAGATCCAAGACTAAATAGCTACCCTTAGTCAATCCTCTTCAACATCTCTTCAATTCTTATGCAAAAGTAATCTTAGTATAGTAGAAAGAGATCTAAGGAAAGAAATAACTCCTGTGAAGTCCCACTTAATGTTGACTTTCTTACACCGCTCTCAGTTTGCAAGCCGGTTCTGGGTCTAGGTAAGAGAACTGGACTATATCGTTTACTTTTGCCCCTGAAGAAGCAGCATCCTCCTACCTTGGGGTTCCATTTTGAATTGAGCAATGATCCGGACGCAAGAACTGGGCTCGTCTCTTTGGTTTGCCCACAAGATATCGCCAGAGTTCGCCGGCTTTCGTCTTCCATCTGTTGTTGGCGTTACCTAGACCCTACATGTATAATAAACAAGATAGAATGCTACTCCTATCGCTTACCTTTTTTTTATTCTTTCAAAGTTTTGGCCATTCACTCTCATCAAGGCGCCAGATTGACGAAGCTAAATGTTCCTTGTCTCCCAAGCAGAGCCACTCTAGCAGTGTAACAAACATCACGAAAGCCTGACTACCGGTTGGGAAGGTATGATGGAAGGGGGGATTCTGGTACCTGCCTACCTACCTACCTAGGGAAGAGGCCCGGAAGGATCCCCTCACCTATAAATGTGCCTCAAGATCAGAAGCTTAGATAATTCATTCCTCTTCCATCATCGCTTCGTTCCCCTCCTTTTTCTATCTGCTTTGTGATCAGACGCTTGAGTTTTGGTACTGGCGACCACCTCATCCTAAGGGTCATCAGGTCTAACCCTAGCCGCATAGCACGTAACGAAAATCTCTGGCTGCCTCTCTTCTTCTTCTCTTCCCCAGTCATCATCAACCAGACGCTGGTGAGTTACCTCTTTGCTTCCTACCCACTTGCCCCAAGATGCCTCGCCCTCATGCCTTGATCTTTACTTGCTTTCCTTTCCCCTTTCTCGCTTTGCGGGATCATTTTGACTCCAACATCAACTATGCTGTCGCTGTCGCTGCGTCCCAAGGTGGCGGTTTTCCTGCTCGTGAGGGCATTCACAGACCTCGAGCGGGATTGTACCTAGGTACCTACCATGCCCCAACGTGCACCCTCCTGACTCCCTTCTGAGTGGCCTCAACACGCTGCACTGTTGCCATCATTTTCATTCTCGCAAGGCCATTTAACCACACCATCAGTTTCAGGCCAGCATATGGCCATCTTGACAGTTTGACGAGGATTTGCTAATCGTTTATAGAAAAAGAAAATGCAGAACTTTGGTGATTCACAGTCGGTGACTGTGAACAATTACTGCGCAGGCGGTGGCGGAGGAGGAGGAGGACGAGGAGGAAGACGAGAACGGGAAGAGGACGAGGAGGACGGGAGGAAGACGAGGACGAGGACGAGGATCCACTGCCGGTGGACACGTCGTAAGTTTCTATCATTCCTTGTGTGGGCATTACAGTGCTAATAGAGCTGTAATAGTCGAAGCGCGCTGTAAAGCGCATGAAGAGGACTGCCCATCCCGAGAATACTCGCCAGGACCCCCCCCTCCGAGAATACTCGCCAGGATACCCTCCCCATCCCGAGAATACTCGCCAGGACCCCCCTCCGAGAATACTCGTCAGGATGCCCTCCCCATCCCGAGAACGCTCTCGATAGGACGCCCCTCCATCCTCCCGAGAAAGCTCACAACGGTGAGAACACTCACGAAAAAGGGAATTCATCCCCCATCGAGAACACCAACCGCCAGAAGGGAGGGGAGAATACTCGCGACAAGGACGAGAATGCTCGCGACAGGGACGACAGGGACGCCAATATGGAAGGAGCCTAGGGGCATATTCATGTATACCTATAGCATAGCGTCTTCCCGCCTCATCATAAAACTAGGCTCTATTTTGATTGCTATTATCTCATTTTGAGATTCCTATTAGAGAGGAGAAGTTAATAGACATTACTAACGTATACTAAGGATAGCCTTAATAGAATGCTAAATATCATCTCCTTTCATCACGCATCGGGATGGCTTCTCTGTGTACTATGTCAGGTGTAAACGGTTCATCGAAATTCTCCATTGCTTAACCTGCATCTCCAGAATGATTCGTGAAAAAGAACTGAGCATATCTCTCAAAAAGTCATGAGCATCATGGTTCCTAGACAAAAGATCCACCCGTCTCTCATCAAACAAGATCCGCTATCCAACTCCAAACGCCAACACCTCGCTATCAAGACGCCTCCTTCTTATCCGAGTAGAACCCCTACTTCCTCCTTGGCCTGCGCCTCCCATGCCTTGAGCAGGATGTGGCCAATCCCCCTGCGGTACGCAACCTCGCCGATGCGCTCGATCCACAGGACATTGACAATGTCGATCATCTCGTCGGCGTCCATGTGCTCCTCGAACCTCTCTGTGTCAAAGACGTGCGAACCTCGTCGCTCTGTGGCTGTCGACACGGCGATGAACTCGAGGCGCTCCTCGCCGTCGTAGTTGGACGACTGCACACCCAGCCAGCCGTCGTGCGCACGGAACTGGCCCGCCCACTTGTTCGTCTTGCCCCAGATGTTTCCCACAGCAAGGGGCGGGTTCGGCCGGTCGCGGTGAGCGAGTGTGGAGAGGAAATCAACCTCGAAATGGCCCGTCGTTGTTCGGAATGAGAGCATCGGCACGGGGTAGGCCTGCTCGCCGACGGGCGGCTCGTAGCTGTTTGTCTCGGGAGGATCCTCGACTGGGATGGGATACTTGAAGAGCGCCGACTCGTCGCTGTCGTGTTTATAGTAGGAGCCGGAGCGGGTCCAACCCGGGGGAAGGTCGGAGGTGGGGCTCCTCCGGCCCCGGAGCTCCCGGTACTGGAGGCCCGTGTTCATGAGGGGCACGGTGGCGGTCCGGTTCGTGAGGCTCCAGGTGACGGTCGGCCTGATGCGGAACGGGTGCGCAGACTTGTACCGCTTTGATTCCTGGCCGCGCTTCCCCGAGCGGGCCTCCTCGACGTAGTCTGCCGCGGCTCTCCATAGTGTAAGGTCGACTGGAATGTTATCAAACCACCAGCCCATCCAGGACCAAGAGGGGAGGAATGGCGGTTTCGGCAGGGCCCTTCGACGGATTGAGGCGTGGGGACGCCACAAGAGAGCGATGTCCAGAAACATTATAGGCATGCCGAAGACGAAGCCTCCTGGGAATGAGCGCGAGAGGACATGCGTGATGCCGGAGAACGCAGGCAGAGTATCGTCAACGTGAGTCAGCTTTCTCGCGCTGTAATCCATGACGATGCGAGCATACTCGTCGAGGTCGGGCCAAGGTGAGTGCTGGTAAGCGAGAATCGCGTCAGGGATGGTTCCAGTGCATCCTTGACGATTCCCCTTGAGCTTCTTCATGACACTATTTGGACTCCCCTGCCATGTCTCGCAGTGACACTCCCAGGTAACGGCGTCCTCAAAGAAGAAGACGCAGCGCCGGGAGTAGAGACGTTCAACGAGCGTCCAGCCCCGCGAGTACCAAGGCGAAGCCACTACCAGATCTTGATGGTTGTTGTTCCCAGGCCTCATGTTGCGTACAGAAGAACGTCTGGGATTGAGAGAAACCAATCCAGAATTGACATCTCCAGAGGCCGCGACGATGGTGAGGTAGGCATTGGCAAAGACGTATGCCATGTGCTTGACATTGTCCTCCATCTCTTCCGGGCTATCCTGAACGATGCACAGCCGATCAATCCAGATGTGTCGAATGCCTAGCTTCTTGGCCAGCCACATGGCGTCAAGGAAGGTTTGCGGGATATCAGTATTGGGCAAGGTGTCCTGGAAAGCCTCGACGTTGGACTGCAGCAGCTGGGTGTACATCTGGGGCGTGGTGTTGTGGCGTGGCCCCCAGACGTAGCTCAGAGCGAGATACCTGTCCTTGGGAGTCCCCTTGACGAGGCGGCGCTCGACGACGTTGATGAGATATGTCGGATGCCACGTGGTGACCTCGGTCTCGGAGGAGATGGCGCAGTGGTGGTTGTGGTCGGCGTTGCAGGTGTCGAGCCACTCCTTGATGCGAGGGATGGGACTGCCCTTGACGACCGATGAGGCGCGCCGCCCGATGGACGAGGCCACTGGCGGTGGGTGATTGTTGCCATGTCCGTGACCGTCCTTGTCGCCGCCGCGAGCAGCTCTGAAAGAGCCGAGGAGGCGGTCGGTAATGCTGTTGCGCTTGCTGGGCGGATGATCTCGAGCGCGAGGTTCTCGAGGGATGACGCGGTCTTTCTCGCGATGCCTATCTCTGTCGCGATCTCTGTCCCTATCCCGATCCCTATCGCGGTCCCTATCTCTGTCTCTATCCCTGTCCCTGTCCCTGTCTCGATCTCGGTCTCTGTCCCTGTCTCTATCCCGATTGCGGTCTCGATCATGATCTCTATCGCGGTCATGATCACGGTCATAGTCGCGATCAAGGTCCGTGTCTAAATCTCTGTCCAAGTCTCGATCGCGGTCTCTGTCCAAATCTCGGTCTCGGTCACGGTCCCGATCACGGTCCCGCTCGCGGTCGCGGTCTCGCTCTGGAGAGTCGGCATCTCGGGGATCGCGAGAGTCGGTGTCGCGGGGGTCGCGAGAGCGGCTCCCGTTGGGCATGGTCTCGGCAGGACAAGGACAAGCTAGGAGCGCATGCCAGAGTTGGCAAGATCAAATCAGAGGTTCAAATAATGATCAAAATGTGCCGCGCAACGCGACAGTAAGGATCATGTTTGGGCGTGGGCTTGGACTTGGGCTGGGCTGATGGTCGTCATGTCGCAGTCGGTCAAGCCCCTCAGCTTTTTTGCGCAGGGTGCACAGCGCTTGAATCTGATTGGTCAGAGGTCGAGTGACCCAAACAAAAGCCAAGCGTCGTCATCCCAGCAACGGGCCGAAAGGGAACTACTATGGTGCTAAAGATTGCCATTGGCCATGTGCAAATGATCATCATAATAAGATCTGCCAAACTGTGAATAGCTTCAAAGGCTTTGAATAGCATATCCAAAAGACTCGCCCACGATTGATGCCAGCGTGGATCCTTCTTTCTCCCTCTTGCCCTCAATGGTTACATCCAGAGGACCCTTACCCCGCCAGCACTGCCCCTCGTCTTCCCCGAAAATCAGCCTTTGTCGCCGTTTACAAGTCCTACAAGGAAGTTGCCGCCTTTAGGGATCGCCGAAGTACCGCTTCTTGGGGTAAATTGTTACCTAAGGATTCAGCAAGTAATGATCATGATGAAGCCTTAAATAAGGTAATAGTTTCCAAGAATTATCATAAACAGAGAAGAGAATATAGCATATTTATGACCATGTTTATCATTCCTGTTCTAAATATCGCATTATATTTTCCTCAGAGTGTGATGGTTTGAGCACATAAAGTGAGTTGGGCTCGATATCGGGGACACTTCTGTCCTCCCTTGCGGATATCCTCAGCAAGCGGCGGTGAGACCACTATGCCCGCCTGACATAGACATATGTCTCTGCTGTACGATCTTAGGACCAGTCGTGGATCTTCAGACGTTATTTCCGATTAGTAGGTATATCGGTTCAAATACCGGGACTTGTTGGCTGCTGCCAGCATCTCCAATCCATCCTAGCATGGCGTGCTACCAGAGGAAGGGCGGTACGTGGTCATTGTCACTATCATCAGTCAAGCGTGGAACCTGATGGCACATTCTTTAAATGACGTGAAAGCGAGAGTACTCTTGTATAGTGAATGGCCGCGACACGATGGCATCAAGTTACAATCAGCCACCAATGTAAGCAGCCGTCGGAGTCGGCTAGAAGTCAAAGTAGATTCAGTACCGAGTCTGCACACGTGGTGCTCGAGGTTAAGACCTCAGCCAAGAAAAAAAGCACAGTTAGCATTTAGCCATTAATTCTCACAAAATCTGTGATTGAGGCTTTTCACCCAGACAAGTACTTTCTCTCATCAGATCGCTTACTCACCCTCTCACTTCAGCCCCATCTGAAGACTCTTGACCATACTCAAATCACCATGGCAGAGAATCTCATTGTTCTCCTCGTTGGAAAGGGTGCGCGGGAACATGCCCTTGCCTGGAAGTTGAGCCAGGCGCCGTCAGTCAAAAGGGTGCTCGTCTTTCCTGGGAATGCGGGAACAGAGCAAGGTCACCCCAAAGTCTCGAACCTCGAAACCAATTTTGAGGCAACAGACTACCGTCAACTAGCTGAGCTTGCGACAGAAATCGGAGTTGGTCTCGTTGTTGTTGGGCCTGATGACGCTGTCGTGGATGGCATCGAGGGCTTCTTCAAAGACGTGGGCATCCCATGCTTTGCTCCAACAAAAGAAGCGGCTGAGCTCGAGGGATCCAAGACTTTCGCAAAAGATTTTATGGCCAAGTACAACATTCCTACTGCCGCATATCGGAACTTTGACGACATCGAGAGCGCAAAGACCTACGTCAAGGAGGCAGACCATCGAGTCGTCATCAAAGCCGACGGCCTCGCCGCTGGAAAAGGAGTTGTGCTACCTGAAACAAAGCAGGAGGCATTGTCCGAGCTCGACAGCATCATGAAAGCTGATGGAAAGTTTTCGGCTGCTGGCTCTTCTGTAGTGATTGAGGAGTTCATGGAGGGAGACGAGATCAGCATCCTGACCTTTAGCGATGGCAAGACTTTCCGATCTCTTCCTCCAGGACAAGATCATAAGCGCGTCTTTGAGGGAAACAAGGGGCCAAACACTGGAGGCATGGGCGTCTACTCGCCAGTCCCTTTTGCAACTCAGGATGTCCTGGATGAGATTGACAGGTCCATCCTACAGCCCACGTTCGACGGACTTGAAAAGGAGGGTGGGTAAACATGGAACTCGTGAGTCATACAAAGATGCTAATTCAAGCTTCAGGGCGCCCCTTTGTTGGGCTTTTGTTCACAGGTGTCATGATCACGCCCCATGGGCCCAAGGTCATCGAGTACAACGTGCGGTTTGGTGACCCAGAAACGCAGAGCGCCATGATGCTCCTCTCGGAAGATACAGACCTCGCTGCTGTTCTTCTCGCATGTACCTCAGGAACTCTTGGTCAAGCCAACTTGAGCATGCGCTCAGGCTTCGCATGCAATGTGGTTGTTGCTTCTCAGGGGTACCCAGGGAGGTATGTAACAGGAGTGCCAATCACTCTCCAAACGTGCCCCAAGTATGTTCAAGCTTTCCATGCCGGTACTTTCAGAGACAAAAACGGCCGTTTGAGAACTGGCGGGGGGCGCGTCTTCTCTGTCGCCGCCTGGGGAAGTACCCTCCAGGAGGCCGTTGAGACCGCATACGAGGGTACAAAGAGTGTTCACTTTGACGGCATGTTTTCGCGAAAGGACATTGCTTCTCGGTGAGTAATATCTTTTAATCTTTGAAGATAATTTCTGGTCATACTAATTAGGTTGGATTTTAGATGTCTACCAACCTGAGCGAGAAACACGGCCTTTTGAAGTTACTCACCGGAGATATAAACAAGCCGCAGCCGTCGTAGTGAATAGAAATTTTCAACTTCTGGCTTCATCAACTAGTTCAAGTGACCAGTATGATGATGCAAAAAAGGATCGGACAAGACACTTCACTGACCTCCACGGCGGAGTCCGTCAGCTGTGACACTGCGCCGAAGGAGATCAAGGTGGCCGTGGCCACCAGCGGACGAGCATGTGGAAGCTTTCACATTCAATGATCGCGGTAGCAGTTTCTATAAAGTATAGCCTCGAATATTCACGTCCTTTGCCTGCCTGAAGGTGGTGTTTGGTCGCCTTGGTGAGGAATAGCGTATCAGACCCGATCCTTGGGCTGTCCTTTGACAAGGGACGACTCTTTGAAGGGACCAAACTCGCTAATCATATACCAATCATATCTCTTTTAGGAAAATTTTAGCATTACATAATTCAAGTCGCTATTCGCGTCGGTGTCGATGGTTGATGAACAAGAATGGCGTCAAACGTTCATCTAGTGAGCCTCACAGCGTCAAATTAGCCACTCTATTCTGAGCCAGCACCAATACGAACACATAGGTCATCGACACATTCCATAACTCCCACACATATTACTAGAAAATTATGGAATCCTGGAGCATTCTTAAGATGGTAGTGAACAAAAGGAGGAAACCGCCATTTATGATGAATGCCAGCGAGCACCTTCAACATCACCCTCCAACCTTGGCGATTCTGTCTTCTTGTGCCCGTCCAATTTTGTCCTGCGCTCTTTGCGTTAGATAGCTCAAAAAGTCCCACAAGCCCATATGGATAAGAGAATACAAGGCCAATACGTATGTAGGCAGGCGGGTTGAAGAATAAACGCGACACCAGAACATCATAATTAGCTAAAGATATATCATAATAAAGGTCAAGCTTTAGAGCTTCTTTGCTTAATCTTATTATACTCTCTTTATTATCTTGAGGGGAGGATAAGCTAAAGGGTTCATACATACCAGCGTCTCTCCTGCATCTCCCCCCAGTTCGCTACTGGTGGAACTAACATAATCTGCCAAGTATTTGCGTCCGATATCAACCTTTTTGAAGCCAAGCATTCAGGCGTTAGCAAGTTTAAGGACTCTGGCAGAAAATACCTGCCGGCAGAACCCCACGGGCGATACGGCGATAAGGACTTTAACGAGAGTGTACGCGTGGAGTTTCGGTACAGATTCTCTAAAGGCAGGATTTGATAGGTGTTTTCGAACCGAGGGTGCATGATAGGTTGGCAAGCAAAAGTCATAATCCTCTATATGGCTACAAGTTACTAAGATAGGATCTATGACAAAGGTCCAAGGGTCAAGCTGAAGGAATTGAGTTACGAGCTGAGTTCCTCGACCAAGTGATGGGCGTTTTCAAAGTCGTCTCAAGGTCGCAGACAGGGCAGCTATCCTGGTTATTAGGATACGAGAAAATAGCCGAACGGGACCTGATATGCTACGTAGGCACTAACCTTACGGCTCCAGTGGACAAGGCAGATGGTCAACACAGGCTGAAGGTGAATTGATGACTAGTCGATAACGACCAAGCTTGACTTGATAGATGGAGATCACCCAAGACTCCCAAAGAAACTGGAACTTGGTAGTGGGAATACAGTCGGAGAGGCACGGTTGTGATAAGTTCAATTAGTGCCAGGTCTTCCAGGTATGACCAGAACGAGCGGGAGAGGTGGAAGACTGGGAGTTAACTTCGAACTACGTACCTACCGGGTCACAGGGCTCCCCTTTCACATATCAACTATACCTTTGGCTGGCTTCTTCTACATACACCAGGCATCTTCAGTTACCTACCTACCTAAGTAGCAATAGATGCAGGAACGGCCCCAAACTATCAGGGACCTTCCTGGCTTCCCAGATGTGGTATTTTTAGGACGTGGGGCTGCGCGGAACGGTTGTGGGGTTTGCCCCGAAGGGCTGACCCCACATTCCCGAACCTTATGTCTATCACCGGCCGGTGACAGCACGAGAACCCGAACATTGGCAACATCTAAGGGTGCTTAATGAAGCGCATTCCATAGTGATGATAGGTCGCTAGTCCAATATATGACGCAGTTATCTTATAGAATGCAAATCCGTCAAGCAGCTGCGATGCCCCCATTAATTCTGCGAAGAGTCATGATGCATCTAGCAAGCCAACGGAGTGCGTCTTGTTGGGAGAAAAGAACCAGCGATGCGTCGATGAGTTCTCCCAGAAGGAATATAATGTCTTCGTGATAAGCGCAACATCAACAAATCGCAGGATTGGTGTAGTGGTTGTAAGTCATTGAGGCTTCTGAGGTCCATCCCAACGTTACTAACTCGTCCAAGATCACGCATCGTTCACAGTTGCAATCAACGCAAGTTCCGATGAGGTCGCGAGTTCAATCCTCGCATCCTGTACCATTTCTTTTTGCTGGGAGCAGTTGTGGGTAATTGTTGTGGTCAAACAGCGAGTCCTGCCAGGTCTCGGAGACATAGGACACAACAGAGCTGGAGGATCTGGTTGCACAATTCATGCGCATAGAAGGAACTGAGAGTTGCGGTTTATGCATGTATGCACAAATCACGCATTGGGACTGGTCTATCGAGTAGTCCAAGCTGGCGAAGGTGGCACAGGGGCTCCCATCCACCACATGAAGAGCCCAAGTCCCAGAAAGCTTTGTACGTACACATTTTTGCATAAATCGAGACCCAGATGCTCCAGTTTTATCATGTGATTGCTCAAAGAAGAGGTTCCTCAGCGGTGGCGGAAGAAAATCCCAAAAACGCCAAAAAAGAATCGCCCGATCGTCATGATCAATACAGGCAAAAGAAACAGGTCGAATCGGGGGTCGAACCCGAGGCCTTTCGCGAATTAAGTCTGTGAAGCGAACGTGATAACCACTACACCATTCGACCGTTGCTTGTTGTTGAAAAGATGGGTTCCAATTTGATCCCACGAGGTTTGCGTGGAGTTGCGGGATGTCCGAGCGTTTTGGGGCGCCCACAATCCAGAGAACCCGTCTCCGGATCCACTTTTAACAAGGTTATTAGTCATACAACTTGGTGCGCATTTCAGGGAAAGTTGGTTGAGCTTCACCCTCTCGCCCAATTTAACAACACTGGTTTGCATCAACAGTAGCTTGCCATTTCCAGGCACAGCACTGCTAGACTTAGTTCCAGAGAATTGTGTTTCTTTCCATAGAAATCCGCCAAGACATAATTCCCAATCAAGTATTAGATCTTTGCGAAGGGGTCATCAAGACCAGGAGGCTCGGCGGCACAATACTATCCATACCACAGTGATGCTCCATCCCGCTCCTCACCTTAAGATAAGCAGGGGCATCTCTGACCCCCCTAGGCTGTGAATTGATTGTTTTGGCTGTTGAACCTCGATATTTAGTTCCACTGATCGAAACCAATCGGTGCGCCTTACCCTTCTCCATAGACCGGGGGATCAGAGTCCAAGGGGGTCAGAGATGCCCGTGTTTATCTTATGAAAGGCTACAGTCTAAGTATAGATATAGACTTAAATAGATTGTTGTGGCGTTCACCGCTGCATATATTGCAATCAACTTAATGAGCAACCTTAGTCCTTTCGTACCAACCCACCTCTCGAAATACAGTCTCCCATTCGTTTTCTCGAGAATGTCCAAAATCCCGCGTCCTCTACAAGATTGGATATTTTCTCCAACTGAGATTCACAGGTGCGGAGGGGCAATATGGCCATTTCGTGGAGATGTCACAATTTACTTCAAAAAGCTCTCCTGGGAGGTCAAGCATCTACGATGTCGCGGACTAAGTTCCAGAGTCGCAATTTCCGTCAAAAGAGAAAGCTCCGTGAAGGAGGCTTCAAATGACATGTATGACATCCTTCTCGTTGCGCATAACGAGGTTTCGGTACGGGGCGGCGGCAAAGCTTGTTTTATACGCTGGCATGTCCCTTATTTGAAAGAGATGCATTTTGACGGAAATTGCGACTCTGGACGTAAATGATCACATCCCACTTGAATCTCTAAACTGTTTTTTGAAACCACTTCTTCTCTTTATTTCTCTAGGTAGTAAAATGCATAAAAAGATATGCCCAAGCTATCTGGGTAGGTAGGACAGACCCAGATTGGCTGCAAGGCCAAGAGGAAATCAAGATCTCCCACCCTCACTTGGATGATGGAACTTTTATGACCTAAATAACTTGCCAGAGCACCACTCTTGTCTGCCGTTGTGCAACAGGAGCAATGCCTGCGCTCACGATCCATCATGAGATCCATGCATGGTGGGGTTTCGCTCGGGTCTGGCGCAGGGCTAGGCTCAATTCAAGTTCCATCCATCTTTTCATCAATTGAATTGCGTATGTTTAAAATCGAATCGTGAGACTATTTTCCAGTTTGAATTGAACTGATTGAATTGAATTGATGGAGGCTCGGGGGGTCACGTGCCCTTACATCATACCCGGTTTGGCTACAGTGACTCAGCTGGGTTTGTATCATGTGATCAGTCACGTGGTCATACTCGGCCGCTCGACCATCACAAAACACCAAGAAGGCACGATTGACGAGGCGTCACCAAATTTATCTCTCAGATTGCAATAATTCAATCAATTCGCCTGTAGACAATTGAATTATTGAATTGAAAATATCCCGACTTGAATTGGATTGATTTGAATCGACCTGGTTGCGATTGAATTGAGCGCAGCCTTGGTCTTGCGATATCGGCCAACTTGACATTTTGCCATTCACCATAATGGTTGGCACATGATGAGAGAAGGATATGGATTGAAACGTGTTTCCAGTATCGGGACTCATAGCATTCATTCTCGCTTTAGGAAAGCAATTCACTTTTCATGACTGCGGAGATGGAGTCTAGCTTGCAGGGCTCATTACAGCCATTTCAGTCTAGTTTGGAGACCTCCCTCTCACTCAAAGAAACGAACATAAGCAACACGCATTTAATTGCTTCTATTACAGTATTCACATGAATTTTTCAAGTCCTGCAAGACAGAGTGAGAGCCATTTAAGCTCATTGACATCATGGACATGTAGTACAATGATCTGAAAACGCCAATACCCCACCTTATCTGCAACTTTTTGCTGAGCAGATTGTTACTTGACTCACCCCAAGTTGTAGACGCCTTCAAGCTTCAACATGACACGCTTCCGTCCTTGTATCGACCTCCACGCCGGTCAGGTCAAGCAGATTGTCGGTGGAACTCTCGATAGTTCTTCGTCGGCCCTGCAGACAAACTTCGTCTCGCAACACCCTCCGGCTCACTTTGCCCAGCTGTACCGGGACAATGGGCTCTCAGGAGCCCACGTCATCATGCTAGGCCCAGGCAACGAAGGCCCAGCAAAGGAGGCCCTTCAAGCTTGGCCGGGTGGTCTTCAAGTTGGAGGCGGTATCAACGACAAGAATGCAAAGGAGTGGATGGATGCAGGCGCGGAAAAGGTATGCCATCAGACCGATTCGCACGGGAGGAACAGATGCTCACCCGACAGGTCATCATCACGTCCTATCTGTTTCCGGAGGGCCGCTTTAGTCAGGCAAGACTGGATGCGGTTTTGGAGGCGCTCGGCGGTGACAAGAACAAGCTAGTCATTGACCTGAGCTGCCGTCGTCGCGGCGTGGATTCTTGGTTTGTGGCCATGAACAAATGGCAGACAATCACCGACATGGAAGTCAATCAAGGTATGTCTAGATACATGTCTCAAAACATTGGCTCACCAGAGACAGAATCCATCAAGGCTCTGGAACCCTACTGCGCCGAGTTTCTGATCCACGCCGCCGACAACGAGGGTCTCCAGAAGGGAATCGACGAGAAGCTTGTGGAGCGGCTCGCCCAGTGGTGCACGATTCCGGTGACCTATGCCGGCGGTGGTCGACACCTTGAAGACCTAGAGGCCGTGAAGCAGCTCAGCAACGGCAAGGTGGATCTCACAATCGGGAGCGCATTGGACTGCTTTGGGGGGTCAGGGGTCAAGTTTGACGATTGCGTCGAGTGGAACAAGAGGCAAGGGAATTAAGGGAAAACAGCAAATCATTTATAGACGACCTTGACGATTGTCATTCACAAAGCCTCCACAGCAGGGCGTTGAAAGGTCTCGGGCGCGAGGCCGACAATGCGACCAGCTTGTGACGGCCGCATAAATACGACAATAAAAGTGCCAGCGAGCCAATGCAGGGTCGTTGCAACCTCCAATCTCGAGCCAGAGAATTTGTATAAAATGTTCATGCGAAACCACATCAGAGTCTGGCGTCCAGTCACGAGGATGCTCTAGCTGCAGCAACACTGCTGATAGACGAGCCCGCCACAGAAACCCGCTTAAACGTGGTAGGACCGAGTTTTGCAATCCAGCGTGCGAGAGAAACAAACATTGATCGAAAGAAGCGAGGTGTGTAGGGTGTGACGGTGTGGATATTGTTTGTCTGGGCCACACCCATGCCGGCAAAGAAGAGTCTAGTGCCGAGATGACCTCAACTGGCGCTCGGGAAGATCGAGATGCAAGACATGGCAAAGGCATCGTCTAAGACTAGCGGAGCAATCCATTGAGGAGTGGGGGATCTCGAGGTTGCTCAAGTTCCGGCAAGCTGGGCGAAAGATGGAGTGTATGTGTGTGATGTGAATGTGGGCACGAGATCAGGTCCAGTCCCATCAACATCAGACTCGCTCCCAACAAGACCCGGTATAACGCAGTAAGCTTTCTGCATCTCCATGGGTGACTCAAAAGTAAACGTCATGATGAGGAAGCTTAATTGGGCAACAACAACAAGTGTAAACACTGCGTAGCTGCCCATGACCAAGGATCATGCCAGAATGGCCAACCAATAGGCCTGCCAGCGCGGCGGCTGGATGCGTTGCTGCCATGGCGACTACGGGGCCAGTGTAGCGCGCAGCCCAGTACCGCTGCGACGCTGGCTTTGGCGGAGGGCAGCTCTCTGCAGCGCCTGGAGGGGAGCCGCTGCAGCAGGGGCGGGGTAGGCCTTTTAGCATCCCGGCGCATTGTAACAGAAAGATTAGCGTCTCCAACGTCCGACTCTAGCTCGCCTCTTGCATCTGTTGCCCCAGCGACGCCTTCCGCACACAGCCCATGTTTGTTTTCTTGCCGTCCAATCAGCGCACTCTCCTGCCTGGCTCGACACCACTTCCCTTAAACACATCAACTCGCCATAGCACTCTCCCACCTGCGCATTTCTTGACAGCAACATATCGCTGATATTCAGTTGTGTCTAGTCGGTCGTCGAGCCTTTGAGAGAGCCGTCGTCTGTTGACCTTCAAGGGCGTGTTTCCTTCTTCAACGAACCGACCCTGTGTCGCCTTACTTACCTTGCCTTCGTTCTCCCACCTGGGCAGCTTCACGCCGAGTCGCGACATTCCCACCATCTACATTTCTTTGTTTGTATTCCTCTCCGCATACCAATGCGTTGATAGTCCGCCACCAACACGACAAGACCATCAACCAACTGGTTTAGCATGGCCACTGAACAGGTATGTTGGCCCGCGCCACTCTCCCTTCTTTGTCTCTGACCAAAACATGCACAGGTGCATCCTTTGCGCATCACCAAGAACACCCAAAACACATCTCCCTCCAAGATGCCGAGCGGGATACCTCGCCCGCTGTCGGAGCTCTCGCCGACCGAGATGCGGCGAAACTCCCCCAGCTGGCACAAGCCGTCCAACGGCTCCCCCAAGGTACGTTGTAAACATGGCTTTGCATTGTTTACATCTTGCTCACACGTGGCACAGAAGTCAGGAAACCCCGATTCTTCACCATTCCAGTCATCGCCGCTTGAGTCTGTGTCGTCCCCACGACTGTTTTGGCAGAACCGCAACTCCGAAAACTTCTATGGACGAGGAGGCTCCCCATCTCCAAACCGCCGCTCCTCGATCGAGCGTCTCCAGAGAGCTTCTCGAGTCAGGAACAGCAATATTCTGGCTCTTGAGCAGAAGCAGGAATATGATCCTACTCGGATTCCTCAGATTGAAAGACCCCTCGCTAAGGTCCAAGGGAACGCTTTCGGATCGACTGGCTCATTCCGAGCTTCCGCAAACGAACGCCCATCTATCGCCCACAACCGAAGCGAAAGCAAGACGAGCATTCCCACCATGAGCCCAACCAAATCTTCCATCCCTCAGTCTCTTGGGTCACCGAACCGCCCCCTTACCCCGAGTCGAGACCAAGTATCGCCCACAAAGTCGTCTCTCTCACATCGATACAAGAGCAGCTTCGACATGGAGACGGGCACCTGGTCTGCGGACTCACCTGGCGACGACCATGAGCTGCCTCCGGGACGTTCGCTGCATCGTCATGCGAAGAGCGTGACTTTTGACGCTGCACCTCCCCAGATCAACGAATACGAGATGGCGACCCCTGACCTTTCATCCATTGGTACCAACTCTCGGGAAGGAAGTTATGAGTCTGACGATGACGATGATGACGACGTGCTCTACGACCCTGGGCACGTTGATCTTGAGGGTGACAGCTTCGATGCGTCGCTCGAGGACACGGATAAGACTCCTGTTGTCGGCCCTGATGACTGGAGAGGAGAGAGCCCACTGGTGCACCGCGATGGACCTCGCGAATATGATGGCAGCCCCATGCCTGAAAACGCACCTTCTGTTGCATCCGCTGGCCGCCCAGCACACATCCGCACTGATTCTTGCACCTCGAGCGGAGAGCATCGGCCACTACCACCTCTCCCTGGATTCATTAGCCACTCGCGCAACAACTCTGCCCCTTCCTCTCCCGCGTCTCCTGGACTCTCAGCGACCGCAGAGAGGATGCTTGGCTCGCATAGAAATCTGCCCTCTCCCCCTCCTGCCTCTGCCACCAGCAAGTCCGACATCCACAATATCGGCAACACCAGAATGTCTCTGGAGGAGCGACTTCGACTTATGATGTTGTCTGATGACAATGACGGCAAGAGCGCCGCGGTGCAACAGCGCGAGCGACGCCTTCGTAGGGCTCATGGCCGTGAGCGACTGAGCAGCCCAATTTCTGAGCCTGAATCAACCAAGAGCATGACTGAGACCCTTGAGGGCGATGATGCTGACGCTGTTGGCGACATCTCTGCCCTGGAGGACTACCAGCTCCCTCCTCGCATCTCTCGTGATTCTATCATGCGCAAGGTCAACAATGGAAACAAGACTCCGGATCAGGACAAGGACTACATCTTCTCGTCTCCTCCTGGTTCACGAAGCCCCAGCAGGAGTCCTGAGCGACAGATTCCTCTGGATCCTGATGTGCCCATCCCATCGACCGAGGACTCTATGGACGATCTCTCGGATGAGGAAGGGGGCAGTGTCATCATTACCCGACTTCCTGAGAATGAGATTGACTTCTATGAGGACTCCGACTTGGACTTTGACGAGGACGAGGAGCTCGAGGAGGACATGCTCCACGCACATGCGGACACTGACAGCGAGAGCCACTACTCTGAGTCTGAACCGGCGCAGCCAACTCCAACTGCCGAGGCTGCTGAGAAGGTTGTTGAGAAGGTGACCGAGAAGGTTGTCGTTGAGGAGGTTCGAGATGAGGTCACAACTCCTCGTGCCACCACTCCTACTCTGCCGCGCGGTTTGGATGAATCTCTACCAGACTTTAGCTCGGATGGCAAAGATGCTTCATTCTCGCGAGACTTTGAGTCATACATGCTCCCTGAGCCCGAGCCAGAACCTCAAAAGCAGGAAGAACCTGCTAAGGAGGAGAAGAAGGCCGAGCCAGAGGCTCCCAAGATGGCCGATGCCCATGCTTTCCTGCAAAGACCATTCACGCCTGAGCCACTTTCGAAGCCAGAGTATGATGGCACTGGATGGGGTGAGCCCGAGGATGAGTACGAGGATGGTCCCAGCACCCCGGAGTCGGTCATCCATCATCCCGTTCCCGCCGATGTATCTGAGGATGAGGAGCCCCAGGTGAAGATCTCGCCTGCTATTCCTGAGCGTTCCGCTACCATCAAGGCAACGGGTGGCTCAAAGCTCAAGACCCGGCTCTCAAATACACCTTCCGACATTGCTTCGATGCGAGAAGCGCGCCGACAAGTCAGCATGGAGGTGCCCGACGTGCCACCGATCCCGGACAAGCATAGCAAGCGACTGTCCAAGGATATGAACAGCGGGCTCTTGGTCACCGGCGACGAGTTTATCGAACGACACCCCAGTTTCAAGAACCGCAGCTTGACGTTGGATCTTGACCTGGGACTCAGCCTCGACAAAGACTTTGAGAGAGTCATTGAGGCACAAAAGGTTGCTTTTAACGATTCCTATGTTCAACAATCCCTTCTCGACAATAACAGCCCCAGCAGACAAGCGTCTGCTACCACCAATCAACCTCAAACTCAAGAACTGAATGCTAACGTGACTTCTCGTCGTCAGCGCGGCTACCTCATGCGACAAAACACGAAGCTTGTCACCGCCAGTGACAAGGACACGGACGAGCCTCGAGGCGCCCGATCGGCCGGTAACTCACCTGTTAAGCAGGATCGCCCTATGTCGTGCATCGTCGAGCCCTGGAACAGCAAGCCGCGCCCCAGGAGTGTGCGGAAGCGCGTGGGTGGTAGTATCGGCCCCGCTCCCCCACTGCCCGGACAGGAGAGCAATGCGACAGCAGTTACCCAGGCTCCCGAGGAAGATTTTGGCCTCGAGATGGCGACGCCAGACAGCGGAGAGAGGGGTCGTCTCTTCGTCAAGGTTATGGGTGTCAAGGACCTTGATCTTCCCCTTCCAAAGAGTAAGTTGCAACCCTTGAGCATTGAAAGACCATATCTAAGAGAAGCAGATGAACGTACCTGGTTCAGCCTCACTCTGGACAACGGTGTGCACTGCGTGACGACCGCATGGCTTGAGTTGGCGCGTAACGCACCCATCGGCCAGGAGTTTGAGCTTGTTGTTCCCAACGACCTTGAGTTCCAGCTGACTCTCAACGTCAAGCTTGAGAAGCCAGTTGAGCGTGCTCGACCACCACCTCCTGCAGCCAGGGTGCACAAGCACAAGACGTCAACCTTCAGCAGAGTGTTTGCGTCACCCAAGAAGCGCAAGGAGCTTGAGCTCCGTCAGCGAGAGGAAGAAGAGCGCGCTCTGCAAATGCAGAGAGAGGCACAAGTCAAGCAGCAGCGCACTGGTCCTCCCACAGCGTATGAGCTTTTGTCGCCTCTGGCTGCGGAGGACGGCAGCTTCGCTAGGGCATATGTCTGCCTCCGAGAGCACGAGAACCGATGCTTTGGCCGACCTTACATGGCTGAGGTTGCCTGCTTCAACGAGTGGGCTACAGAGGAGGCTGGATTCGCATCCAGCGTCAAGAGCAAGCGCGGCAACACAGCGGTTGTGCGTCGCGCCCCTTACAAGGTTGGCAAGCTTGAACTCCAGCTTCTGTTTGTCCCCCGACCCAAGAACGCGACGGATGAGGATATGCCCAAGAGCATGAACTCGTGCATCCGAGAACTCAAGGCGGCAGAGGAGAGAATGTCCCGCAACTGGGAGGGCCATCTGAGCCAGCAAGGTGGCGACTGCCCTGTAAGTTATATGTCCTGAATCCTTGTGACATTCAAAGCTAACATGAATCCAGTACTGGCGCCGTCGATATTTCAAGCTTGTTGGCACCAAGCTCACTGCTTACCATGAGGCGACCCGACAGCCTCGAGCAACCATCAACCTGGCTAATGCCAAGCGGTTGATCGATGACCGTCGAGCGTTGACGGAGAAGGAGACAACGGGCAGAGGCGGCCGACGACGCCGCTCAGCCTTTGCGGAAGATGAAGAGGGCTACATGTTTGTTGAGGAGGGATTCCGTATTCGATTCAACAATGGTGAGCTCATCGACTTTTACGCAGACACCGCCGAAGACAAGGAAGGCTGGATGAAGGTGCTCGCGGACGTTGTCGGCCGCGACAGTCCCGAAGATGACGCCTCTGGCCCACGGGCAAGATCCAGGTGGTGCCAGCTGGTTCTTCGACGAGAAGAGCAGCTGCGCCGACGAGCATCGGGTCGCCGAGTGAACTCACGACCTAAGAGCATGTTCCTCTAAGACAATGATGCCCTGATATCGAGCGGTTACGACATGGACGAGCATGAGAAAAGGTGCTGAGCGCCAAATGAAAGACGACAAGACAAGCCTGAGCCAGGAGTTCAGGACCCACAGCAGACATGCCAGACAGACCTCTCTGCTCTTCTTCGCTTCTTCTGGATGGTATACAAGGTTAGGGGATTGATTGATTGCAGCATTGTTTGTGGTATTAATTTGATGAAGTATGCACAGTCCGAGTTAGTTTGGAGTCAGGCGAGCTGTGTTTGACCTTGGATGAGGATGGAAAGGGGGAGCATGGAGCCGTTTATGCACTTACAGGCGTCGGCAGGGATCAGGTTTCTTTTTTATTGTGTTTTACTGGTTCGTTGTTTTTTTGGGAGACACCCGGCGACTGCGCGTCTAGGAATTTCTGTTTGTAACATGAGGATTATAATGAATGTCTTAGAACGAAGAAGAAGAATGAGCAAAAGTGTTTGTGTCTACCAACAGTTGATGATGGAGGTTGGGGTGAGCACGTGACTCGAGAACAAGATGCCCCTTGGCACATTCCTCATGCGAGCAATCCATGGGTCAAGAGTGGCTCGATCCGCTTTGGGCTTGGAGTGGGGAGCTCGCCGAGGCGCAGCGTGATTTACAGTGGCTCAACCCTGGAATACGACACCTACTACGTAGTACCCAAGCCTGTAGCTTAGGTACCCGGACCCTCTGTGCTGCACAGGCATACCCACCTACCTACTACGTACGTACACACTGGAGCTGAACTGAGCTGCCATCCATCTTACATACAACCTACAACCAACCTACGGCATCTTTTGCCCAAGTTGAAGCTCCCGCTCCCTCGTGAAACGACGCCGACTCTCGCTGCGCTTGCGTTCCCATCTCATCACCTACTCGACCGACCCCTCCTCCGTCTTCCATCATGGCTGGCCGTTTTGTGCGGGCTTCCAAGTACCGTACGTGCCGTGAATCTAGGCGCAAACTCGCATAGGTTGCGTTGCGCCAAACATCCGCATGCTGACGCCGCTCGCCAGGACACGTCTTTGGCAAGTCGACGAGAAAGGAATTCTGCTACGACAACATCCACATCAGCCGCAATGCTTGGGACACAAACTTGGTCAAGGTGCGTCTTTGCGCGCGCCCGTGAAGCGCTGCTGCCATCCATCCATGGTTCCACCGGCTGATATAGGGGTGGTTGGGAATCACTATAGGTCAACCCCGAGTATCTCTCAGTCAATTGGGATGCATCTGGCGGCGGCGCATTCGCCGTCGTCCCCCTGAGCGAGCGAGGAAAGGTGCCCGACCAGATCCCGCTGTTTCGCGGACATACCGCTTCTGTTCTCGACACGGATTGGTATGCTTTTTCTCCCCCTGAGCTCGACCCCCGGACGAAGATGCTGACGTAGTCCGAGGAACCCTTTCAACGACAACATCATCGCCTCTGCGTCGGAAGATGGCAAGGTCTTTATCTGGGAGGTCCCTCAGGGCTTTACTCTTCACACTGACGCCGAGGATATCGTCGACGTTGCGCCCGTGAGCAAGCTGGCTGGTCACTCGAGGTTCGTCCCTCCCACTCCCCAACAACCCCCCGCGCAGGCACGAGATGCTAACACCCACCTCCAGAAAGGTCGGACAGGTCCTCTTCAACCCCTCGGCCGAGAACATCCTGGCGTCGGCGTCGGGCGACTTCACCGTCAAGATCTGGGACGTGGGCACGGGCCAGTCTCCCCTGGTGCTCCGGCACAACGACATCGTCCAGAGCCTGTCATGGAACGCCAGCGGCAGCATGCTCGTCACCACCTCGCGCGATAAGAAGATCCGGGTGTGGGATGTCCGACAGGAGAAGCCCGTCCACGAGGCCCCCGGCCACGGTGGCGCAAAGAACAGTCGCGCTGTCTGGATGGGCGAGCACAACCGCTTCGCCACCACCGGCTTCTCGAGGATGAGCGAACGTCAAATAGCCCTGTGGGAGCCGGGCAGGACTGAGCCCATCGGCGGCTTCACCATGCTGGACTCCATCTCTGGTGTCTGCATGCCTTTCTGGGGTATGTTTGTCGACATTGTGGATGCGCCAGCTTCTAACATCTGACAGATGATGGTTCAAACTGCCTGTACCTTGCTGGCAAGGGGTGAGTACTGTTTATATACTCTCTGGGTACGCTCCTAACAAACTTAGTGACGGCAACATTCGATACTTTGAGTATGAGAACGACAAGTTCGAGTTCCTCAGCGAGTACAAGTCTGGCGACCCTCAGCGCGGCATTGCCTTTATGCCCCGACGAGGCATCAACGTAGGTTTCTCCTTCATAACTACACTCTCACACTTCTCACTCTCAATAGGTGCACGACAACGAGGTCATGAGAGCTTACAAGACGGTCAACGACTCTTACATTGAGCCCATCTCCTTCACTGTGCCTCGACGCGCCGAGACCTTCCAAGCCGACATCTTCCCTCCTGCCACTGGCATCCATCCTGCTGCCAGCGCCAAGGAGTGGTTCGACGGCAAGACCGGCATCCCTAACAAGATTGACCTCGAGAGCATCTATGAGGGTGGTGCCCCCAAGGAGATTGCCTCCGACTACAAGCCCCCTGCTGCCGCTCCCGCTCCCGTGGCTGAGAAGCCCGCACCCAAGAAGGAGGAGCCTAAGAAGGAGGAGCCCAAGCCTGCTCCCGTTGTCCGATCTCCTCCCCCTACCATGAACGAGCAGAAGGGGTCCATCTCCGCCATGGCCTCCAAGTACCAAGACAACGAGGAGGAAGAGGACGACGAGGACGAGACCTCGAGCTTCGAGGAAGTCTCGCGCCCTGCTCAACGTCATGCCGCCCCCGTGGCCAAGTTCGTCCCTCCCGCTCAGGCTCCCGCTACCACCACTCCCGCTGCCGCCGCGAAGCCAGCCTCCCCGATCAAGTCCCCCGTCTCCTCGGCCCCGGCCTCCCGCACCGCGTCATCCTCTGCTGCTCCTGCACCCAGCAGCGGCGGCGACAGCTCGCTCGCCGAGATCAAGTCGCTCCTCGAGGGCCAGACCAAGCTCATCAGCGCCCAGAGCCAGCAGATCGGTCTCCTAGCCGCCGAGGTCGAGGCGCTCAAGCGCAAGGTCAGCTCGGGCTCTCAGGACCAGAGTGAGCGCATCCGCCAGCTTGAGCTCGAGCTCGAGGAGGCCAGGTCCTGAGCTCGGAAACTGCCAATTTTTCTGCCGACTTGTTGAACGGCTTGGAGATTTATGATGTTGGGTGGATTGTTGTAGCGAATATATGTATATAGGGTGTTCAAAAGGCTGCGTTTTGATGTCCCCATTGGAGTATTCCCGCCCTCTTCGTGATTGTTTCGGCTCTTCATGTGTGATTTCATGATATACCCTTGAATCATTGTTACCCGGTTTGATCTGGCAAACTGTCGGTAGACTTGACGACGTGAGCATTTGAATCAATCATGTTCGTATATGCGCAAGTTTGAACTCTCAGACTCAAGACAATTTGTGGTCGCTTTGTCCACAGCTTCACGGGTGAGATCGTTCTTATATCTATCATCCGACATACGGGGCGATGGGAGTCGAGAATTGCTTCGCTTCCCCGCGAAGCTTGTCGCACAATGTCTCAACCCGCACCGCGACGGTTTGACAACTACCGACGCTAATCCTCATTGTTTCTTTTCATGACAGCCGAGTATCACCTTTGCAGGCAGTGCGCCTCCGAGTTGTAAAGACATAACTCGGTACCAAGGCCACGGGGCAGGAGACGGGTACCGTTGGCTCTTGTGACGTTTGGATGTGAATGGATCTTTTGAGTCAAGTTTGTTTGTGGCTGGTTTCAACTACTTTCTCTTCGGTACACAGTTTCTTCATTTTAAACGCGCCACTACCCAACAAGTTCATTTTGAGTTGTGGTTGGTTTTGACTATTGACGTGATGGAGGGTTGTTGGTTCCCCTTCCATGTGTTGCCAACTAACAAGGTTAATTCCAACGTCAGTCTGATTTATCTACATAGCACAACAAACTCAAATAATAAAGTCCCAGGTCACCATAAACTAGAAAACAGTGTTCATAGAGCTACAACGAGATAGGTAAAAGGCCATTTCATCACTAAAATAACCAAAATTCATCGTGTCGAGTCAGGTGTGAATATCTCATTTCGCTACCCTACACCACCAACTACAACAACAGCCGTACAAGATGTCGTCGACATCTGTCGCCATTATTCCAACATGATAGAGATCCATCTTGATCCAGCATGACTACCCCCTCATGTTCCATCCAGTGTAACAGTAGCCGCGCTCTGGCACGCTCATGTCCCATCATGCGCTCCACCGTCGTGACTCTCACCGTCAACAGCCTGCCATCCAGCGGCCGACCATACACTACTGCAGGAACCTTTGCCGATAGATACGACCTTGCGAGTAAAGTTATTACCGGTGAGTTATGCTAAAATGTCTATCTCTGTCTGTTACACCACGGCTACGCGCCTGGCCCTTGCCATGGGCCTCTCCCACTCGGAGAATTCTCTCTATGTGGGCAAGCCCTATGAAACACGCCCCGTCAACCTCTCAGCGAAGCACACACTGTGAACGTAGATCAACCCTCGAGAGCTGAATCACGAATACCCACATTCATCGAGTAGACAAGCTCGCTGGCCTTCGAGTCCATCCCACCCCCGCCCCCCTCTCTTGACACTCCTCCAAGTGGCGACCCAGTCCAGCAACGAGGCGATGTGTGACGGACCTGCCGCCATCGGGCAGGCAGCCAGTCGGGGCAAGCAGGGTTGTGGGTTTACCGCTGGCAAGTCTTATGCCACGGCGCCGGGGATGCTTGTTTGAGGAAGCTCTGCAAGTTGACCTGTTTCACAATAAGGGGGTCTCAATGGAACGTGCGGTCCAGGCTCGGATCCGTCCTTGGATCGAGAAGGACTCCCGGACGCTTGACAATGCAGTTGCGGTGGGGGTGGTCGAGCTAGATCACGATAGAGTGGCGCTGAAAAACAAGATGGCGAAGGCGTGCCGAGAAGGGTCCTGGTCAACGGTCACGATGCCCTCTTGTCGCCCCTCCGACGACGCACCTGTCCCGGAGACCGGCATCTAGACCTGGAACTGCTAGATCTCGGCACGGAGACAGGTGGCGATCAAACACCAGAGTCATAGCATCGTGTTTGAGATATCTCGTTCGCTTGAGCGAGGTTGCACCCAGATATCAAAAGACTCCATTTTGGGAGAACAGGCTCCTGAAAAGGGCGCTCGGGGACAGGAATAGCCAAGCCGGCGGAGCTATCCAGACCTTGCTGGCCTCACTAGCTCAACGTCAAGGGAGCATCTGCAAGTCGAGAGCGCCCCGTCACTCGCCACTAGGCTCAACTGCGTGAGGAGGAGACCCTCACAACCCACAATCAGGGCTCACCTGGCCGCCGAGGCACGAGTCAAGAGAAGGGAAGGGGAGAACTGGAAGGCACCGTGCCTTGCTGCGCCATCGACGGGTCGTATCTGCAAGGTCGAGCGGAATGTCAACCGGATCGTAACCCCCTGATACCCCAGAAACAAACCTGGAGGCGAGAGGTTTGATAGCCGGTTGAGTAAAGTGCTTGCTTCAAGATCTTCTGGAAGAACCTGTGGCTGGGTCTTGGACGTTTCAGCTCCTGGGAGCTGGGAGCAGGGGGTTATCTCGCGGTTTCGGCCTCTGCATGACATGAATGGGACAGGCCCCGAGCAAGATGTGATTATCTGTCGGACCGGCTGTAACCGACTTCAGTGCTGGATATCAGGAGAGGACAACAGCTGAATGTGTTGGCCCGAGAGATTCCGACAAGAGGGAGAGTTGTGACGAAAACTCTAGCAAAAACTGACGAGTTCACCAGCCACTCCCTCGCAGGAAAAGAAACTTCTTTCCCTTTGGTGAGTACCTGCAGTAGTGGCAGAGCGTAACGGTAGTGGTGGTAACGACGGCCAAGGACAATGCCGTTGTTTCGATCTCGGGCTCGTGCTTGGCCTGTTTCAGGTTGTTAGTCTGTTCTACCGTTGAGATAATCCAGCCAAGATCCGGCGCTAGATGGGCAAAAAACCTCGGGCTGGGGCAGCAGCAGCAGCAACTGCAAGAAACCTAGAACTGACCTCGGCCAGAGCGCCGGGTTGTCACAGTTCCGTAGCGGTTCATCCCCAGCCTCACGGGACCCAGTCTAGCAAGCAATGGACATGCTAGCGAGCTGTCTCTGGCTCCTCCCGCAGCGAGTCAAGCGCCAGCCCGGTATAAGCTCGAGCTCGGTCTGGAGTAGATGGGTGATATTCGGGCCCTTTCTGGAGCCCCCTGACCAAAGTCGCCAGTTAGCGCTGCGTGTGTGTGAGAGGGGTGTAGTTGATATCCATCTCTCATCAACATGATCACTCTCTCACTCAATCCATGACGATGTGATTCCGCGGTGAGCAAAGCAAGGCAAGGCAAAGCAACCCTGGTGAGAAGCGATCCACCGCCGGAAACACAGCCCGATCGGCGACCGCTTACACCTTGGTCATGGCTGTCGTGACGGGATGCTATTTCTGGCTCAGGTTGATTTGATGATGGGATGGGATGGGATGGGATGGCAAGAGGTTGGAGAGTGAGCGAGAGCCAAGGTGAGAAGGCATGAAGATGAGAGTTGGTGTGGGAACCTGAGGCAACCAATCAGCAGCCCGAGACACGGCTCAAACTGGGCCACTTTTGCGGGCCTAGGAGGGGCCCCTCGCTACAGAAACGCTGCGTATCGCCGACAGGGAAGCTCTTCAGGAATGTGATTGGATGTCTCAAGATGCTCAACCTAAATTTGGGCACACACCAGCTTCTGAAACGCCAGCGTTGAAGCGTTGTGGCGGCCCGTTGACAAGGTTCTTTTCTTTCTCTCTGGAGCAGATGGGGAATAGGAATTCAGGCAGAGAGGACGAGGATGAGGGCGAGGCCCAGTTGCTGTCACCGCTGGAGGTGGCATTGGTGGGCTAGACGCCAGCCAGATCTGAGCTGTGTCAGATGAGACAAGACCAGAGATGCCGATCCAAAAGTTCAACGGCGTGGGCCGGACTTGAACCCAGGCTAGGGCTTCGACCAACGTTGGAACCGAGTCGTGCGTGTCTCCAGCAGCGACTCTCTCTGTCTAGGCAGCTTGACAGATGCAGTGACAAACCCTCACAGAGACACACAAACCCACCCGGCCCGCAACGGCGCGAATCATGCCTCTCTCACGTGCGAGTCGAGTCGTCGGGTCGCTTCCATCTTCCCAAGTGCAATTTTAAAATTGCTCAGGGGCAATGCAGATGGTGTCGCAGCCGATGCTACCATGCCCTGACCACATGCAAACCCATCCCGTTTGTCTCTGGCTCCCTTTTGCCGCCGACCAGGAAATCTGGTTCCTGGATCGTGAGCTTCTTTTGGCGGATGTGATATTGTGAGAAGTTCGAGTCAACGAGGCTGGCCAAGAAGCGGGGGAGTGAAAGGATGTGGTCAGCAAACTGCACACTGCAGGATATCGACTCTCGCCATTCACTCATTCATTGTCCCACCACATTGCTGCAGGCCCCAGAGGAAAAAAAAGGTTCCAATAACCAGCATGTGATGACGCCAACGGCTGTCTCCCTTGGATGCCGGCAGGCCGTTATTGGCTTTTCTCCCACCGTGTGCCATGCTCTCATCTGCAACTTGATCGAGTGTGCTGTGATCTCCCATTGTCTTGCAACCAACGCCACAGTATTACGGATATGTTTTGTCAAATCCTTCTCGTGTATCTGGCTGGCATGGATTGGATTTGAGTGGCTTGCTCACAGAGTCAGAGTCATCCATGACTTGTCGTCGTCTTTCCAGCAGAGGGAGGGAAATCCACGTCTGGACATTTCCCAACCCTTGACCGGCTGGTGTGCATCCAAGGTACTGGTCCACAAAACCATCACCTCCCATCCAATCGATGCCATGCCTAGGAAGCCTGCGATGCGTGATTCGACATCATGTCGACAGAGCCGAGCAGCCCAACCACTCACTGGGCTGGCAGAACCCAGGATATCCAGTGAATTGCTGCTGGGTGCTGGGAACCGGGAGCCTGAAAGGGTGTGAGGGTTTCAGAAGCCCAGCATTGTTAGCGCACCAGCGTCGAAACGAGCACGAGGTTTCTGATGCAGTCCTGCGGGCGCGTTTCATCTTGATGAGGGACCCCTTCCCCCGTGTCGACACAGCCTCCCGCAGGGATGCGTGTGCCAGTCATCCTGTTTCTGTCGGCCTTTTGATGGAGGAATCTTCAAAGCCCATCCCTGTCCTGCAGCGAAGCACCTTCAACAACTGGCTCACCCGCCACATCAGCCATCATGGGGACCAAATCAAAAGTCGGCATCGAGACGTGTCCTTCTGTTGCTGGCCCAAGGTAATTTCAAAGGCTGGGCTGTCATCGTCAACGCGTCCGTAGAATAGACAGAGAGATAGTACGTACGGCACGGCACACACGGTGGAAACTACGCTCCGAGGGATCGCCAAACACCGTGGGGGATTGTTTGTCAAGCCTGGGTTGCCCTGGTCTCTCATCCATGGGTGCATCTCCCCGCTGGTCGGCTTTAGAATGCGTTTACCACCTTCTAGCCCGGCTAGTGGCTTGTCCATGGCCTGATTACCTCCATGATGCCCCATGTCGACTTACGTCGGGCATCCGAGTTGGGAAGTCCCTTTACCGACTGAGTCGCGACTCTCTGGGACATGATCTGAAGAGCCGTTTATCTGGCAATGTCTGGAAGAAACGTGGGAGCAGAGTCACTTCCAAGACACCCACACCTGGCTGGCCGTTGCTCGATTTTCTCCACATGGATTCTTGTATAACCCAGCTAGCGCAGCCGAACAAGAGTCAATGCTTCGTCGTTCGCACAAGCCTTTGTGAATAAACCCTTTATGTCGTGCATATGCAGTCGCAATGGCTGACTGATTCATCTCTGAGCATGTCAGACTTGAACCAGATGCTTCATCAGTTAGTTATGCTCGTGCCGCAGGGAGAACAGACCCTCCTCCATCTCCGCCTGGACCTCACCTCAACCGAGAGATAATTTGAGCTTGTGCTAGGTAATCAAACACCCGCATACATGGTCTGCGAGATCCAGAGACATTGCTTATCCCCCTTTTCTCGACCGACGCGACTTCTCTCAAGGGGCAGCTTAACCCGACTTCTATTGCTTGCGTTGTCACCATACTAATACGGACTGCTCATGTTGTAATAAGACAAGAGCAACATCCGTAGTGGAGTTGCCCAGCGACGGTAGAGACACCGTAACGTTGGGGGAGGCCACGCGAGGTCCGGTAGCCCCCAGCTCTTAGCTGTAACCTTGATCTTCAACCCGCATTTCGCGGCATGTTGTTGATTCCGAGCCTGACCAGCTGGAAATGCGTCAAGATTGCGAGCTCGTGGTCCGGTAAAAGCCACCTTGTCTTGTTGGTATCTGTGGGAAACTTTGACCTCTTTGATCTGATGAGAGAAGACGGCGTCCAGGATTGGCCGACGACGCTAACAAGTCCGATGGCTTCGTTCTTGCAGACTAGCATTGGTTTGCCAATCTCGTATACTCCACTCCCCCAGTCTTAATCTTTGGCACGGTCGATGCGAGAAGTGGCCGGTTGAGAAGCCGATGTATTGACAAGTGGGTATGTTTCCTTGAGCCAGCTTGAGCACTCACGGCGGGTTGCGCGGTGTTCAGAAGAGGAGTTGTGTTGTTCGATGCTGGGCAATATGGGATCTCTTCCCGTCGATTAGATGGCCATGCGCCGCCTACCTTATTTTGCACACACTGCCCTTTACCAGCTCCTACTGGCCCCGGCGTTTGGACAATATGCAGCGGCCTGGAGATTGGCCTAGATTGGCCCTGAGAATCTTGGAGCTAGGCTTCAGAGTGGTCTCTGGATCCAATTATTGGGCTGAGACAGGCGGCACGATGCGGCCAGCCCATGAACCACTTCTGGTTCAGGTTTCAGACAACAAGCTTTGTCATTTTGGAATCTGCTCTGTCAGTCCTCATCCCCCCGACTGTCTCCATCGTTGTAATGACTGAGAGACATCGATCAACAGCAAAGAAAATGGCAGCCCCAAGTTGCTAGACAGCAGATGCAACTCTGGATTTGTTTCCGCCATCCTTGCCGACCCCGTCGGCCCCAAACCCATTCAGTCAGTCTCGTCCGACACAAAAGGGAGTGTGGGTTGTTGAAGCAGGGGTGTGGCACCAGCTTTCTCAATGTCGTACCTGGTAATAAGGGGAGCCAATGACGAACCCCCTGGTTTGGTGTTGTTGACATCCACCTCGATTGATCCATCTTGTGCCGCCGGGGAAGTCTTGTTTCTGTGCTATCCTGGTTTGTGTGCTCGGTCATCAGCGAAGAAGCCACCCAAGATTTGCCTCGACGCCTTCCGCCTACCGACATACCGGCGATATTAAACACTCGGGTGCCTCCACCGGCCCACGCGCCCCAGCGCCGATTCCCAAGCCCAGGTCGTGGTCTCCGGGCATGGGAATTTGTGCAGAGGCACTACTGGAGGCACAAAAAGGATGACATTAGAGCCAGACGCGTTGGGGCACGAGCCTCTTGTCGACGGCCCCAAAGAAACAACAAGCTCATGGCGTCGTACTGTATGGCGCCGGCACTGTACCTAGCTCGCTGGTGTTTTGTTGTTGTCGGCCATGCCATGCCATGGGCATTACCCTCCCTGGCCAAAAGCAAGGCGGCCCAGTTTTTGCATGACCAGGGGCTCTATCATTTGGACAAAGAGGAGATCAATGCTAGCGGTATAAGTGCGGACGAGAGGGAGGGACTGAATTAATGACATGGGAGGGAGGGCTATAGCAAGCAGCTCTCGATGGAAATCTAGTGGTGGGTGGAGAGGCGCGGCATGGCATGGCAGCAAGCAAGCGCGATGATCCAAGTTGGCGGGCGCGGCCTGGCCTCCATGGTGGAGGTGGAGGAGAACAAAAGAGGACTGTCCGAGTTCGCACTGTGCTTTGTTATGCCCCGGACAGACGATACGCCCCAGCCAGGTATCCCTCATTGGCACGATGGGGACTGCTCTGGCTCAGGCCCGCCGCTCCCGCTGCTGACGACCAAGCCCTCCTCCACCTGGCAAACTGAGCGGTACTTGCGGTACCTCCCCCTCCACCCTCCATCCCACCTCACTCCCCTAAAAAGCACCGTGCGTGGTATGTGGCTGCTCATCTGTTCCCGCCCTCGCTCGCAACCTCCGTCGTTCGCCCTTTGGCGCGTGCTCGAGGTGGTAGTAATCCAATCCATCCATCCAGCCCAGTCCAGCCTACCCAATCCCAACCCACCCGGGCAGGTGCGCCTGGGCTTGCACTAAAGGTACCTTGCCTTATCCTCTCGCTCCCACTCCCACTCCCAGTCCAGTCTCCCTCTCGCCCTCTATTACCTGCTCCCGTCCGCGCGCGACGCTCCCACCACCAACAACTCATTAAACCCCCGTGTATCCTCGCCCGCCCGTTCGGATTTCCTCTCTGAAATCTCTTCTCTCTGTCGTTTTGTTTTCTCTTCATTTTTTCTCTCCCTTCCTCCCCCCCCTCGCTCCACATCCTCCGCGGCCCCATTCCGGAGTCGCCCTCAGACTTATTGTTTCTCTTCCCTTTCAACAGAAGCCTCCTTCCCCCCCTCGACGCTCCAGGTTCATCTTCAACGCGACTCCTCGCCGTCAGCCGTCCTTCGTTTCTCTTACACCATCACGAGGTCGCTGCTCGCTTTGATGAACATTGCTCCTCGGCTCTGTTGATCCTTTTTATTCATTTCTTGTTTCTCCTGTTCGCTTACAGCTTTAATCCGGCTTCGATCCCTCGTTTCGCGCGAAACAACGGCTTCGATCCCCCACCATCGCCCAAACGCCTTGACGGTTGCTCCCTCGACGCCTCCCAGCTTCGTTCGCTAGACGTAGTAGCTGGGTCTTGAATCGCATTGCGCAGCGGTTCCATTATTCCGGGCTGGTCTCGAATTTTGGTCAAGACGCATCATCTCAATCATCTTTATTTCCACTCGGATCTAGGCTGCGCCAGACCATCTCCTTCCACAATCGCCCATCAATCGACACACTCATCTCACCATATCTTGCTTGTCGACAACAGCTTCTCAACTTGCGATCCAATTGAACTGCACCGAATCGCTTCGACAGCCTTCCCGGGCCTTTGAGCGCCAACAACACGACTGGCCGCCCGGTCACGTCATCCCAGACATCTCTTCCAAGACAGCACAGGATGTATTCACAACATTCAGCCATGGCTCCTCAGAAGCCTGAGACGTTCATGTTGAGTACTGAGGCTCAGCAAGCTCTGCCTCATGATGCTCAGGTCGCGCTGCAGCAGGTTGACAACCGTGAGTCTGGCTACTACTAAATTGCCTCAGTCACACGAGCTGACTCTGTACTCAGTGAAATACTTCCTCATCTCCGCTCCCGTCGATTGGCAGCCCGACCAGTACATTCGCCGATTTCTTTTGCCAACAGGCGAATATGTGTCCTGTGTTCTCTGGTAGGTGGCTGAGAATCCGGGCGCTTCGGTCGGGTGACTAACTGTGCGCGCAGGAACAACCTGTTTCACATCTCCGGCACCGACATTGTGCGATGCTTGTCTTTTCGATTCCAGGCTTTTGGCCGCCCCGTGAAGAATTCCAAGAAGTTCGAGGAAGGCATCTTTTCTGACCTCCGAAACCTCAAGTCAGGAACCGATGCCTCTCTGGAAGAGCCCAAGAGCGCCTTCCTTGACTTCCTCTACAAGAACAACTGCATCCGAACCCAAAAGAAGCAAAAGGTCTTCTACTGGTACAGCGTGCCACATGATCGCCTCTTCCTTGACGCGCTGGAGCGCGACTTGAAGCGCGAGAAGATGGGTCAGGAAGCCACCACTGTCGCCGTCAGCGAGCCCGCACTCTCGTTCCAATACGACTCGTCTCAGTCGCTCTATGAGCAGCTGACCAAGGCCCAGCAAGCGAACTCATCTTCCTTCAGCGCCCAACAAGCTTCTTTTTCTCAGGCTCAGTCCACGTCCCCAGTGATGAGGACGATGGACTCGATGCCTCCCCCGACAATGATGCCCCAATCCATGCCCCCTTTGGCGGAGGGGATGGACGCAATGGTACCATATGGGACGATGGCGGTCGCCAATCCGATGACCCAGCCCATCCCCGTCAAGAGGGAACCTGATTTCACCCGTGTCCAGTACAACCAAAACGGTGTCCCCATCTCGCAAGGTCACCAGCGACACGCTTCCATGCCCGCTTATGGCCTTGAGTACTCGCCAGCCCCTTCCTTTGTCTCCTCTCAATACGAAGACTACAGCAACCGAGGGATCTCCTTCGAGCCCATCACGCCTCCCCAGCAGGCGCTGGGCATCTCCGCTGAGCCTGCGTACATCGCCAACGAGGAGACCGGCTTGTACTCTGCCATCCCTGACCACATGGCCGGCATGGGTGGCCTCAACGGTATGGTCCAGCTGCCTCCTTCAAACCTGGCTGGACCTCAGTTCTCCCGTCCCTATGGTACAAACAACGTCTACTCTGTGATCGAAGGTTCGCCGACATATAAGCAGAGAAGACGGCGTTCATCCATCCCCCCAACTATGTCGGCAATTCCTACCCCGGCTGCTTCGGCCCCAGCAGCCACCCACACACACAGACCCTCTGAGCTTCGCCGGTCTGTTTCCGCCTCCGTTGGACCCGTCGCCGAGGGCGATGAGTCGGCGGACAACTCCCCCCCTGGTCTTTCCTACAGTGCCTCAGCAGTCTCGGTCAACAGCCAGCACCACAGGGACATGTCCCGACACGGCACCCCCCTGTCCACTGTTGAAGGCAGCCCCGTGGCTAACCCCATGGGAATGCACCAGCAAGAGTTCCCCCAGCTGGCCAGTGAGGAGCTTCCCAGCGAAGGCTCTATGAGTGAGCAGCGAAGATCTGTCCCCGCCCCTAGCGGTGGTGTTGTCCGTCGCGCTCGTTCCGCCACCGTCATGGAGGTCGGACCCTACCCTCAGAAGTCTCACTCCTGCCCCATCCCCACATGCGGCCGTCTCTTCAAGCGCCTAGAGCATCTTAAGCGGTAGGCATTGCTGTCCTGTATTATCGAAGCCATTCTAATTAATAAACTAGACATGTGCGCACTCACACTCAGGAGAGGCCCTATATCTGCCCTCACTGCAGCAAGGCATTCTCTCGATCGGACAACCTGGCACAGTATGTTCCCTTGCTCTTAGATCCCACTTGGCTACCCAGACTAACACCCCCTTTAGACATAAGCGCACTCACGGTCGGGAAGACGGCACCGAAGGTCCTCTCAACCTTTCTGGTGAGGAGGATGAGGACTTCTCTGGCGAGGACCACCTCGGTTCACTGGAGGAGGCTTCGCCACACTCTGATAGTGCCTACGTTACCGGCTCTCTCAACGCTGTTGCCAACCGCTCGACCCCACCATCGAGCAACACAGCTGCACCCACAACCATGGCACCCACACAACCGTTCAACAGCCTTGAAACTCTTAGCATGCCCATGACCATCAGCCAGCCGGCAGCTATCAATGCTAGCGGTATGATGTAACGGTTGACTGACGTACGAATTTGTCATTTCATTTGCACCTGGGTTATGACTACAAGGGACTTATGGCTTTACTCATGGGTCGAATTTGCAATGGGTATTCTTTCGTCCTACGCTGGACTTTCCTTTGTCTTTACATTTCATTTATTCTCATTTTATTTTCGGTTCAAAGCGCTCATCCGGAGGTTAAAAGATGAGAACCTGATAGATTTACGCTCGGATGGCCTGAGGGAAAAGCTCCTGTCTGAGGGCATTGAGCGATATGAAGGAGAACAGTGTTGCATTGAGACGGGATGTGAAGAGGACGCAACCTGTATATATATGGTTGCCATCCTTTCTTGAGAGAGACAAAATGTCTCGACATCAGACTTGAGAACATGTGTTCTTGACCAGACATGGTCGAATGTACAGCACATTAGAGAGAGAACTATGTTTGTGCAATTTGACTCTATAATCCTGCGCCTGAAGCCTGTGATGTTAAGATGACCCGGCCCTTGTCTACCTTCTTCCCCTTCTGCCAAATGCATCTCTGCTCCCTTCAATACCCCTGATGTCTCTGTCACTGAGTCGCAACTCGGCTCCCTTGAGCCTACCCACACCAGGACGGTCCACACCAAAGTCCCTTTTCCTCTCCCGGCGCCCTTTCTTGCCTGTCTCACGCTCGAGGATGACTCCGTTCTCTTTGGCTTCTCTCCTGCGCTTTGCCTCACGTGCACCCGCCGCTGCAACGATACCTTTGCGCATGTTCATGGGCATTTTCTCCTGCTTGTGGATGGAAATCTTGGAACCCAGGGCCTGGATGCGCAGATCGGTCGCCTTGTTGCGGGTGCGACCGGCGTCGAAGGCCTTGGCCGCAACAGCATGTCCTGCACCATTGATGGCCGGGGCGAGGAGATGAGATTCAGCGAGGAGTCGGCGGAGTTCGAGATCTTGGGCTAGGAGAGAGGGGGCATCTTCGGGGAGTGTAGATGAGGAGGCTGCGGGCGCTGTCGACGGTTCGGCTTTGCGAGAAGTTTGGTCTGGGGGACGTGATGACTGGGTAGATGTGTTAGATGAGAGGACTGAATAGACAAGGAGGCTGAATAATTACCATAAATGCCTTTAGCTCTCGTTTTGACATTGTTGTCGGCTTGGGTGGTTGTGCGCCTGAGTGGTCTACGACCTCTATTGTTGGAACTTCTGCTTGATGTTAGCCATCTGTCGCCATGACTGCTTTTGCGAGACTCACCCTCTTCCTCTTCCTCCTCACTTTGTTCATCATCCGAGAGACCGCCCCATTCATCGCCGTCTTCGGATCCTTCCTCTTCGTCATCCTCCTCATCGCTATCTACGCTGGTTGCATCCTCATCGTCGTCGCGCTTCGTGGCTTTTGACTTGGACTCGACATCTGCGCCAGGGAGGGGAGCGAATTGTGCTTCGAAATGCCGGCGGAAAATGGCAGCGGCGTCTTCCTTGGAGATCGAGGGCTCGGAGCGAGCTTTGCGCTTGCCTAGAACGGCCATGCTGGGCAAGATCTGGTGGTTGTGGATTGGTGAAAGAAGAGGCTGGACGGTGTGACATGGAAATTTTTGGGTGGTGTTTCTCAGCCTTGCAAGGCTGCCCCACCATAGATACGATAACATCAAGACAGCCACTCCCAGGAGTTATACAGAGACCAAGTCAATTTGGCTTGATACATTCATATCCTAATTGCGTAAAGAAAGTCTATTATACATATGTGCTTTTCTCGGGAAGCTTAGACCTGAAGTTCAGCCATCCTTCCTTACTGTACATGACATGACCCATGGTATCATTATCCCCAACGCCAGTAATGCTGAACAAAAACTTAGGCTTTCCCAGCCAATCTTGCCCTTCTTGACTCCTCGTCTCTCCGAGCCTCGCTCTTGGCCAAAAAGTCTTCTCTGGCCATGTACGAGTCCTTCGACTTGCCCGCCAGCTCGAGCTCGTCCTTGATGCCCTCCTTGTCCACGTAGCCGGCCCAGTCCATGCGACTCTTTTCCACCACGTTGAGCTTCTTGGCCTGGGCTTCCTTGCCTGCCTTGATTCGTGCGGCCATGCCGAGGTTGAGATCTGCTCGCTGAGGTAGAATATCAATTCGGGGCTCGAAAGCTGATCGAAAGGCCTTTCTCGGGGCTTGCTTTGCTGAGCTATCCGTGGGCGCCTCGGGGTCTTGCGATGCGAGATACAGCTTGGCTTCGGCCGAGTCGCGCGGGACGAGCTTCTCCTCAGTGTGTACCCGACCGGCAAAGTTATATGTGCGCTTGATCCGTATCATGGTTGAAGGATCATCGGCGGCGGAAGAATCGGCTGTTGGTTGACCATCTTCGCCCTGTTTCTCTGCGTCTTTCGTGTCCGCATTCGAGCTATCGGCCTTGCTCTTAGCAGTAGAGGTTCCAGAAATCATCTGCGCCCAGAGGGCATCGACATCGACGGTGACGGGTTCGTTGTTCGTAGCATATTTGCGCTCTTCTTTCCTGTGCCAATGTTAGCAAATCCTGCCTTCTGACCTCTGAAAAGCACCTTACTCTGCCGCCCGCTGCCTTCGAGTCTTGATCAAGCCACCTTCTCCCCCTTCATCTTCGTCGCCGTGGGCCCCCTTCCCTTTTGTCCTTTTGCGTCGCTTCTCTCCTCTTTTTATGATGGCCTCGTCGCCCGAGTTATCATAGCCCGCCTCGTCGGCCTCTTGGGTATTTGCAGGTCGTTTTGGTCTGTCGTCACCGTCTTCGGAGCCAGAATGGTCGGAAGCCTGGTCGGGCGCGGCATCTGGGGCGAAGTCGGAGTCTTCGGAGGAAGCATATTGCTCGTCCTCGTCTAGAATTGGATCTGGTGGCATTTTGACGTGATGGTGAAGAAGAAACTGCCTAGAAGTTTCACTCGCGTCAAGAGTGACGGGTTCTCGGTGAACGCCCAGCTACGGAGCCGGCATCGGTGAGTGGCCAATCAGGGAGCTTTATTTCAACTCGAGACCGAGACAGATCAGTTAAAGTAATAGGGGATAAAATGGAGGAAACTGTGGTTTTTCATGGTTATATTGTGAGAATTATTAGTCAAATATCGCTGTAGATGATTATTGAGTTTCTGTCGAGCTTGTGTGGCTGGGGGTGATTCACGCGGGTTGCCGTATTCTGAACCTGCCCGGTGAATGACCAACTTCCACCCTCCGCCGCTACCCAACCAGGGATCTGAAACCTAACTTATGTCCCTCAAACGTTCCTAGCAGCAGTCGTCGAGAATCTTGAGGCATAAATAAAAACGAGAAAAGTGTTCCACATTGTCGATCAAGTTGAACTCGTGAGGCAAACCAAGGTCACGAAGCTTGGGAAATCCAAACCCCAGCTTAGCGTACAGACTTAGCCATGTAAGTTACGGTGTGCTCCAGGTCTAGCCGGAAGAATCCTCAGAGTGACACCATCTACGTGGCGTCGTGGCATGTCAATGGAAACCGGACCAAGAGAAGGGACTCCACCTGGCGGTCTGGTGAACAACTCAAGATTGCAAACATCACCAGAGATCAAAGGGAGGCCAGACTTGAGTTTCAGGACTCGTATCAAAGGTACGACGCCCAGGATAGTGAATCGATAGGTTACATAGAGCAAAAGAAAGCCGTCACATGGAAACCAGTGGTCTCGCAGAGTTTTCGAGCGTGTGATTCAGAATCGGCAGTTGATGAGATGATAACCCATCCCTACCATCTCACCCCCGCAAACGCCTAAAATAATCGGGGCGGTGGACGAAAGACATTTTCCCAATGCAAAGCAAAGCAAAGCCCAACCCAACCACTGCAGCGTCGCCTGGCAAAGCCGCTTGACAAGGCCACCACCCGCCTGCCTGCCACTTGTTAAATCTCGCCCACCCTCCCTCGCCCCCCCACGTAACCTCTCTCCTCCTCTTTTCCCCTACCCTCTTTGGCGTCTGGCAATCGAGCTACCCGCCATGAGTTCCGACGATGATTTCGAGGTCGAGGTGCCTGATCTGGCCGAGGACGATCCCATGAGGGCTTTCCTGCCCACGTCATTTGGCAAGAAGTCGAAGGAAGCCGATATCGCAGCCCAGATCGATCGGAGTCGCAGAACGGTGCCCATCAGCGCGCCCGAGGCCAGCGGTGGACAGGGCAAGAAGAGCCAGGAACCCAGGAAGAAGCAGGATTCGAGCGACGACGACGACGACGATAGCGATGACTCGGACGATTCTGACGACGAAGATGAATTTCCCGTATCTCACGAACTCGTACTCAAGACCCACGACCGCGCAGTAACCACTGTTTCCCTGGATCCTGCGGGAGGACGTTTAGCGACCGCTTCGACAGATTGCTTTATTAAGCTTCATGATTTTGCTTCCATGACCCCGACCACATTGCGAGCATTTCGAACCGTTGATCCCTACGAGACGAAGGCGTCAGCAGCGAGCTCCGAATCCCACCCAATCCACCATATTGAGTTCAACCCTCTCGCTGGAGGTGTTTTCCTCTGCGTTTCCGCGCACCCACAGGCCAAGATTATGTCTCGAGACGGCGACATTATCACAGAGTTTGTCAAGGGAGATATGTATCTTCGTGACATGAACAACACCAAGGGTCACATTTCCGAGATTTCAACAGGGACGTGGCATCCCACTGACAAGAACCTTTGCGTCACTGCTGGTACGGATAGCACGCTCAGAATCTGGGACATCAACAACAAGCGCAAGCAGAGGGATGTCGTCGTTTTCAAGTCCAAGGCCGCAGGTTCTGCTGGCCGTACCAAGATGACCGCGGTCGCATGGGGAACTCCAGCACAGGGAGGCAACAACATTCTCGTCGCGGCGGCTCTCGATGGCTCACTCGTCATGTACAGCGGCAACAGTCCTTTCTCGCGACCGGCAGGGGAGATTCGCGATGCCCACAAGCCCCAGACATGGACCAGCGGCATCGATATTTCCTCGGATGGTCGCATGGTGGTTACGCGAGGTGGCGACGACTTGATCAAGCTCTGGGATACTCGCAAATTTACCAAACCTCTCGTCACGGTTTCGCACCCCTCGACTTCGGATCACTACCCGACGAGCAATATCAAATACGCGCCGAACTCGACAAGCATCATTACAGGCTCGGCCACAGGCCATCTCCATATTCTGAACCCGGGCAATCTGCGCGCGGAACATGTCACTCCCATAACGCCCGGATCGCCCCTCATCACAGTGGATTGGCATCCCAAGATTAACCAGATCATCACAGGTTCAGCTAATGCCGAGACACACGTCTTGTACAACCCCCAGATGTCGACTCGAGGAGCAGTAGATGTCATGTCGCGAGCCCCGAAGAAGCGCCATATCGACGACAACCCTGAATTGACGATGGACCAGTCCCTTGGCATATCCGGCGATTCTATTGTGACACCGGGTGCCATGGGAGGATCAAGGAAATCTGGAGTTACCGCATCAGGCCGATCGAAGGATCCACGACGACCGCATATTCCTCAGCAGACGCCTTTCCAGAAGAACCAGCCGGACGAGAAGCATGTCGCGGAGAATATCCCACTTGCGCGCATGCTGCACGAGGATCCACGAGAAGCTTTGTTGAAGTACGCTGACAAGGCCAAGAGTGATCCCATGTTCACCAAGGCCTGGAGTAAGACGCAGCCTGAGACTCAGTACGCCGAGTTGAGTGACGAGGAGGAAGCGGGCCCTGACAAGAAGAGGCTCAAGAGGTGAGGGCGCTGATGCATCCTGACCAATTCCTTGCCGTCGGGACAAGAGTCCAGCAAACGGACAGTCCAGACCAAAGAAGTTTCTTTTCTAGGCTCCATGTAACATGCCTTGAGCCATTCCGTAACAGCACCGGGGCGCAGCCACTCCAGGAATCTGCAACCAAGGCCAGGCAGGATTGGTTTTCCACCCGCCCGTTTGTGGAGCTCGAAGCCACAGTGTTTGTGAGAATGAGGGCGACGATCTCGCTTCCAAACGGACACCTGCTCGATATCTTTTGTGCTTCAGAACATCGACCATGGAGAATACATCCTGACAGCAGCGCGAGGGTGCTTGGGGATGTCACGTGCTTGTAATGATAGTCAACCAACTAGCCAACCAGAAGCACCCTATTGCTTATCTAATACACAAATACTGGGTGCCTCAGGCCCCATTGGAGCCTGCATGCTTGCGGTCCCCTCTTGCAGGGGGCCGTGCTGAAAAATACTGTGCCCAGCCGCCTCAATACCGCACCAACCATCACGCCGCATCTTGTCCAGCTGTGTCTTCACTACTCCCCCATCATCAACCGGCGAGTGCGCGCATCCAAAAAATCGCCAGGGCCCTCTCAAACCATCGGCTCCCATCTCGAGAAGTCGCCAAATCCGTGTTGCACGCGATTTGCACGCCGCCCCGATCCCCGGCACCGGCCCCAAACGCGCCCCGTCGCCACATCACACACTTTTCCTTTCAGTCCTCGACCTTTCTTGAAGCCTCGAGTGTCCTTTCTCGTGACTCTCGCCGCGCTCCTACTTGCTCTGAGGCCGCGGTCCACGCCAAGGCTGTCCCACGCGCCCTCCACGACGTGTCGCTCTCACCTCGACCATCCTGACAACTTTTTTCCCACCCATTGCCTTTCCGTTCCGACCTCGACGCGCTCGTTTTCGCTCCTACTTTCTTGAACAAGACGTTTTTTCCTTTTCGCGACAACCCCCGATACGCTAGGCGGCTTGCGCGACGACCACCGGCCGCGAATACCTCGCACGACATGCAACATAGGTAGCCGTCACTACATCGAGATATTTACTCTTTATACTATCCAAGGGCATCGCGTTCCCCGACCACTTCACCACCATGGCGTCGGTGCAAGCTCCTCCGGCGGTCCAGCACCCCGGCGCGCCTATGCCCGCTGGCATGACCAAGCAGCAGGCTGAAGAGGTTTTCAGGGTATGAGCTTCTATTGACGCGCCTGTTATGTGTCAATTCATACTGGCGCGGAACCTTGATTTAGTACTGCCCATACTGACGCGTCTTTGATAGAAACTGAAGCAGATGAAAGACCAGGGCGTCTCCCAGAGTGACCCCGAATTCATCAAGGCATCGCAGTTCTTGATTAACTTTCAACAACAGCAGCACATGCGCCGCAGCCAGCAACAGTATTTGCAACAGCAACAGCAGCTCCAATTACAACAGCAGCAACAGCAACAGCAGATGCAAAACGCGACCAATGGTGTATCTACCAATGGTGTCCAACCTGTCCGTCCTCAGCAGGCCACTCCCCAAGCCACGCAACCTCCTTCCAACGCGCTCAGCGCATCGGCGATGCCGACTCAGAATACCTCGACACCAGCCTCCGCAGGTACCTCTCCATCAACTGCGTCGACTCCGAACCACTTCACTCAGCAGCAGCTCGGCCTCTTGAGGCAACAGATCCACGCGTTCAAGCTCCTCGGAAAGAACGCCGGTGTTTCTGCACAGCTGCAACAAGCCATTTTCAACCAGCGTCAGCGCAGACAGGCTGCCGTTGCCGATGCTCCTCAGGGGGCACAGCCCGTCAAGCCTAGCCAGGCTGGCCCCGACGCCGGCAAGGCTTCGCAAGATGGCCCTGAGCCCGACACACAAGACGAGAGCTCGCAGGCTCCCAAGGCGCACACCTTCAAAACGGTTAAGTCTCCCTACGGCACTAGCATGATCCGCTCCTCTATCAAATACTTTGATCATTCGCAACGCAAGAACCGATGGTTTATTCCGGGCGTCTTCCCCACCGGGATTGACTTCGACCACCTGAGATATGAACGGGAAGTCGTCGTCTCAAATAGGATGAGACAACGATATGCCGAGTTGAAGAACCTGCCCGGAGACCTGGCTCATTGGGATTCGTCCAAAGAGAACCTGGAGGCCGATGATACTCTGAAGCGCAAGGCAATTATTGAGATGAAGAGCATTGCGCTGTACGCTAAGCAACGGGCACTCCGGGACAAGATTGGTCGTCAGATGATGCATTATGACAACCTTGCCATGACTACCAACAGGTCCAACTACCGTCGCATGAAGAAGCAGAATGTTCGTGAGGCTCGCATCACCGAGAAGCTCGAGAAGCAGCAACGCGACGCCCGCGAGAATCGGGAGAAGAAGAAGCACAGCGACTTCCTCCGTGCCATCTTCAGCCACCAACAAGAAGTCACAGAGTCCGCTGCCTCCCAGCGCACCAAGTCGCACAAGCTGGCACGTCTCATGTACCAGCAGCACTTCAACATTGAGAAGGAAGAGCAGAAGCGCATTGAGAGGAACGCGAAGCAACGTCTGCAGGCTCTCAAGGCCGATGATGAAGAGGCATACCTCAAGCTGCTTGATCAAGCCAAGGATACTCGTATCACTCACTTGCTCAGGCAGACCGATGGCTTCCTCAACCAGCTGGCGTCGTCGGTTAAGGCCCAACAGCGCCAGGCTGCTGAGCGTTACGGTGACGAAATCGAGCCAGCCATGGAGGAGGAGAGCGACTACGATGAGGAAGGAGAGAGCAACAAGAAGATCGACTACTATGCTGTGGCACATCGTATTCGGGAGGAGGTTACTGAGCAGGCCAACATTCTCGTTGGTGGAAAGCTCAAGGAGTACCAGGTCAAGGGTCTTCAGTGGATGATTTCTCTGTACAACAACAACCTCAACGGTATCCTGGCTGATGAAATGGGTCTCGGAAAGACGATTCAGACCATCAGTCTGATTACCTACCTCATCGAGCGAAAGCAGCAGCCCGGACCCTATCTGGTCATCGTTCCCCTCAGTACCCTCACCAACTGGAACCTGGAGTTTGAGCGATGGGCGCCTTCTGTGAGCCGCATTGTCTACAAGGGCCCCCCCAACGCTCGCAAACAGCAGCAGGATAAGATCCGCCAAGGCAAGTTCCAGGTCCTCCTAACAACCTACGAGTACATCATCAAGGATCGACCCGTTCTCAGCAAGATCAAGTGGTTCCACATGATCATCGACGAAGGTCACCGAATGAAGAACTCCAACTCCAAGTTGAGCGCCACCATCCAACAATACTACCACACCCGCTTCCGACTCATTCTCACTGGTACCCCGCTGCAAAACAACCTGGCCGAGTTGTGGGCTATGCTCAACTTTGTTCTGCCCAACATCTTCAAGTCTTCCAAGACCTTCGACGATTGGTTCAATACCCCCTTCGCCAACACCGGTGGCCAAGATAAGATGGAGCTTACGGAAGAAGAGCAAATTCTCGTCATTCGTCGTCTGCACAAGGTCCTGCGTCCCTTCTTGCTCCGCCGTTTGAAGAAGGATGTCGAGAAGGATCTTCCGGACAAGACGGAAAAGGTCATCAAGTGCAAGTTCTCTGCTCTTCAGTCCAAGCTGTACAAGCAGATGGTTACACACAACAAGCTCGTTGTCAGCGATGGCAAGGGCGGCAAGACTGGTGCTCGTGGTCTGAGCAACATGATTATGCAACTTCGAAAGCTTTGCAACCATCCGTTTGTGTTTGATGTTGTCGAGAACGTCATGAACCCTTTGAGCATCAGTAACGATCTGCTGTGGCGAACTGCGGGCAAGTTCGAATTGCTTGACCGGATTCTGCCCAAGTATCAGGCAACCGGACATCGAGTCCTGATGTTCTTCCAGATGACTGCGATTATGGACATCATGGAGGACTACCTGCGTTACAAGCGAGTCGAGTATCTCCGACTGGACGGTACAACAAAGTCGGATGAGCGTTCTGACTTGCTCCGAGAGTTCAACCAGCCCGACTCCAAGTACTTCATGTTCTTGCTCTCGACCCGTGCTGGTGGTCTCGGTCTCAACTTGCAAACCGCCGATACCGTCATCATCTATGACTCCGATTGGAACCCTCACCAGGATTTGCAGGCTCAGGATCGTGCGCATCGTATTGGTCAGAAGAACGAAGTCCGTATTCTCCGACTTATCAGCTCGAACTCGGTGGAAGAGAAGATTCTGGAGCGAGCGCGATTCAAGTTGGATATGGATGGCAAGGTCATTCAAGCCGGTCGTTTTGATAATAAGTCGTCGGAAACAGATCGTGATGCAATGCTTCGAACACTTCTGGAAACTGCCGACATGGCCGAGTCTGGTGAACAAGATGAGATGGAAGACGAGGAGCTCAACATGATGCTAGCTCGCAGTGACGCCGAGATGGCCCTTTTCCAGAAGATGGATGAGGAGCGACAGAAGATCTCGCCTTATGGCAAGCCAGGTGGCAAACCCCGACTCATGGGCGAGGATGAGTTGCCTGACATCTACCTCAACGAAGGCAACCCCATCTCGGAGGAGACGGAAGAGGTTGTCCTTGGCCGTGGAGCTCGTGAGCGCACCAAGGTTCGATACGATGATGGTCTCACGGAAGAGCAGTGGCTCATGGCAGTGGATGACGACGAGGACTCTCCCGAGGCGGCGGCGGCCCGTAAACAGGCTCGCAAGGACAAGCGAGAAGTCAACAAGCTAAAGAGGCAGGCCATAGGCAACTCGATGGGCGGGTCACCTGCAGCCAGTCGCGCCAGCACGGAAGAAATCGAGACTCCAAAGAAGCGAGGACGCAAGCCTGGCAGCAAGAATGAGAAGCGCAAGGCTGAGGACGGAGAGGAGCCACCGGCTAAGAAGCGACGCGGACCACAAGGTCGCCCCAGCAAGGTCAGCCTCGAGTCGCGTATTCCTCCTCATCAACGCGAGGTGCTGCAGAAGAGTCTTCGAACTCTGTATGAGGCTCTGATGACCCTGGAAGTGGATGACATTGAACCACCAGAGGATGACGAGTCGGATCCTGGAAAGCGCCTCATCATCGGACCCTTTGTCAAGCTGCCCCCCAAGCGTGACTACGCCGACTACTACGTCATCATCCAGAATCCCATCTGCATGAACCAGATCCAGACACGGATTAAGAAGGAGGAATACACGTGCCTGAGCGCGATGCGAAAGGACATTGAGCTGATGATCCGCAACTGCCAAACCTACAACGAGGATGGAAGCATCCTGTACCAGGATGCTAAGATCATGGAGGTGAGTGATTGTGCTATGAGAGGATTGATTGTGAACACATTTCTGACCCGTTTTAGGAATTCTTCAACACCAAGTATCAAGAAGAAATGGCAGCGCATGCCGAGCTTCAAGAGCTTGAAGAGGGAGGCAACGAGAGCTCGGTAGCCCCCTCAGGAAGCGGCGGCACACCACAGCCCAGCGGAACGCGGATCAAGTTAATTTCGAGCAGCTCCAGGGAACCGAATGGTGGCAGCACTGCGGCCCAGAGCGACGAGGAATGAGAGACGTGCTGCATCGACACTGACACCGACAGAGGATGGAGAAATTGATGCGGAAAATGTACAACAAGGGCGTCTAAATCATTTGATCGCATTGGTTCTTGAGAGCGGCCATAGATGGCGCTTGGGCAGGGATCGCGAGGGGACTGACTGACTGTTTGATGATATATGCAACGGCGTTGGGCAGGATGGGTGACATAAACATTATTCCAGGAAAGGATGAAAGCTAAGCAAGGATGAAGCGAAGGGGAGGAAGGAAATCAAATACCAAATAAGAAAGATAGTCATCGTCCAAGGTCAATTTCCTCGGCGGGCAGGGCCAAAGAGGAGGGCTTGGAGATGGTATCAAGCTCGCAAGGGGCTGGCCAAGTTGGTCTTTTCTGCAGAGATAAAGTAGCTAGTTGTATTGTAATAGAAGTTGAGACAACCAAGTCGGCCTTGCTAAACCGTGAATGATCATTTATTACTGAGACTTGGAGCTGCAGGTGGCTGTACCGTATGGATGGCGTTTCTAGGTCAGGTGTCTGTGTGTCCGTCTCTGGTCTTGTGGATTCCTGTCAGGCAACTCAACCGTTGAATCTCTACTTTATACATCATTCGCCACATGAACCGTGGCATCTACACATAATCTGCACCTTTCAGCCAATAGACAATAGACAATCAGCACCACCTCCAATCCAAAAGTAGATGGATGGGTCGTCGACAAGATGAAGAAGACTCTTCTCCTCTGTTTCATCCACGGCTTCAAGGTTGGTGGTAGTGCTTTGCCCCTCCCCCGCAATGTCAGCGGCTGACTTGTCTTATCACTCCAGGGCGGCGAGGACACGTTTGGTGTCGACTACCAGTTCACAAAGGACCTGCGCGACCTCGTCGCAGAGGCTCTTCCCAAGGTCAATGTTGAAGCCGTTGTGTATCCCAAGTATGAGACTCGTGGGGATCTGGGCCAGTGCGTGAGTCGCTTCCGCGACTGGTGAGTGCCGAATATCCAAGGATGTACATCACAGCCACTGATCAAGATTATCTAGGCTCCAGAACAAGGTCATCGACATGGAGGTCGCGGCTGGTACACCGTCGCCGACTATAGAGCCTTCTGTGCGCACCATCCTCATCGGACATTCCATGGGTGGCATCGTCGCTGCTGAGATGCTCATCGGCCTGGCCTCTGAGAGACCCATCTACACAGAGGACGGCATCGAAAAGTCAGAGACGCCCACGTTCAATGCCCTCATGTTTCCCTACATCCAGGGCGTCCTAGCCTTTGACACTCCCTACCTTGGAATCTCCCCAGGAGTCGTGGCTCATGGCGCCGAGGCCCAGTATTCGAATGCGGCGCAGGCTGCCAGCGCTATCTCGCAGCTCAGCGGTCTCGGCGCATCGCTCTGGGGAGCCAAGCAGGCCAGCTCACCGTCTACATCCCCGGCACCTCCAAAGACGGTCGGCGCCCTTCCGGCTCCCCCAGCGGCATCGGGCGGTGGATGGGGGAAATGGGGCAAGATGGCCATGTACGCGGGAGCAGCGGGAGCAGTGGCCGCTGGAGGTGCGGCAGCCTGGATGAACCGCGATAACCTGAGCGAGGGTTTCTCGTGGGCGACATCGCACCTTGAGTTTGTTGGGTGTCTTGCCCGAGGAGAGGAGCTGCGTAAGAGAGTAGCATTCCTCCTACAGCTTCGAGAAGAACTGGATGTGGGTTTTGCCAACCTGTACACCAGACTTGGAAAGGCAGCTCCGCCCAAGCAGACCAACGTTGTTGGGACGGTACTCGGTCCAGACAGGACGTTTTGCAATCTTCCCAAGAAGCAACCCGGAGGGACATGGAAAGAAGCCGTCAATGACAAGGCGACGGACGAGACGGGGGCGCATATGCGTGAGTTATCCATGATGCGATCTTGGCTCGCTGATGAACTAACAATCATTAGACATGTTTACTCCCAGGGAGAACCCAGGATACGACAAGCTGGCACAAGATGCTACAGACTTGATCACGGAGTGGCTTCAGAATGGATGGTACGAGACAAGTGCTGAGGAGAAGCCAATGATTGAGGATGCACCTATCGAGGAGGCTCCCTTGGCTTGAACAAATCGCTCGAGTTAGAGTGTTGGTTTTCTAGTTAAATTGGCTTCTATTTTCTAGACTTTATTAACCTGGGCTTTGTCGATATCCCTGTTATACAATTGCACATTGCTTCTAATGCACGTAGTGTTTCTATCCCAGACACGAAATCGCTTCTTTTTACCCACCTCCTTTTTCACCTGTCTGCTCTATCCTTTACTGGGCCTTTCCGCTCTCGGCCTTGAGGTTGCGCATAACCTTGCGTCTCTGGGTCATCATGTGAGTGTACAGGATATAAGATCCTATTGCAGTCAGCACCAAGTTCTCAACTTTCTCTTCAGCAATAATATCCAGATCCACTCACCAGGAACATAGATGCCCAGGATAGTGTAGAGAGCCCACTTGTAAGGGTCGCCCAGCTCGGCGGCAGGCTCGGTAGCCAGCCAGATGAGGGTGCACTCGCTAAAGATGCCGATGGGGTAGAGCACGAAGAAGGTGTTGTAGCGCAGCCATGTCAGGGCCTTGGGCTGGAAGCCGGACAGCGTGAGGGCGAAGAAGGAGTAGCGGATGATCTCGGTGACGGACCAGGCGACCAGCATGGACGAGTAGAAGGGCGACTGGGCGAGGTAGGGGAAGACGTCGACGATGCACCAGACGAGGAGGAAGCGCGACGAGACCTGCATGAGGGTGGTGACGAGGGGAGCGCGAACGACGCCTGGAAAATATTAGCCTTGAGCTTTCGAGGTATAGAAAGGGGGGGAATTACCGAGCAGAGAGTGCAGAACCTCCATGCCAGCCAGCGTCTGCGTCCACTTTGTAAACTCGCCAGCATACGGATACACAAACTCGGGTCCATAGAGGACAAACAAGGAGACGGTGCGGCCGAGGACCGTCGCCCACAGCACGGTCGAGATGAAGTTGTAGAGGACGAGGTAAGCCTTGTTGAGGAACGAGGCCTGCTTCTTGGGCCTCGCGGCGGGGGCGTCGGCGGCCATCTTGGGAGGCTTTGATTGAGGCGGGAGAACGAGAGTTGGAAGCCGGGATCGTGAGGTTGAAGTTGGGAGTGCTGGGGATGAATGTTGAGAATGCCACCTTCAATTCAATGTCCAAGTTGCCTATTTGGGACTAGTGAATAGAGCTCCGGAGAGAAGTGGGTCTGATGGAACCTCGGTGACAAAGATGTCGCTTTAATTCAACAGATATTCTCCGGCAAGTGTCTGTGCCTGCTTGTTACTTGGCATAGATAGATATGAAACTCTCTTCCTATTGTATATGTCCATTTGTAAAGTCATCACGGTACGGATATACAGTAAATAATACCTATGCGGCCAAGCTGTGCGACCTGCCCATCAAGTCTTTCAAGCCGTTACTCTTCGTCACCACACACAATGCCTTGTGGTTTTCTTTTATTCCGCAAATTGCTCCATCTATTCCTGATGGTCGAGTCCGTTCGTTGGTTAGGAAACTTGTTCTGAAGAGCCGCGACACACTTGCTTCGCTGATCATTGGGCCAGTTCCGAATGAGCTCATCCTCAGCAGGTGACCATAAAGAGCCTGCCCCAAAACTGGTCATCATCCGCATCATCTGGTCCATTATCAAAAGTGACCTGGTGATGGCTTCTCATTATGCTGAGGAAGATCCGCTGAGGATGGTTGGTGACTGAGCCAATTGGCATCTCCTGGCACGGTTGTCGCTTTGACTTGAGGGCCTTATACCGAGTATAGTCCGAGGGCCACTCAAATTGGCCTTCAGTTTCAAGTGCATGCAAATTCGAGCAATACGACTCACAAGAAACGTGGACATCGTCGAGTCCAGGTTTATCGGCCTGAAGAGCCGAGGCTGCTACGACACCAAGGACACAACTTACACTATTCGACTTAGTTATTCATCTACCCATCTGATAATCATGTTAGCTTCATCTCCGTTCATTTAACGCCCAGGCAGATTTGTGAAAAAGTGCAGTTACAAAAATTCTACATCTATCTAAAACAAGCTATGCGGGAATCCAACCACTCAGCAATTGTGTCAGGTAGTACAATCAAGTCCCCCCCAAGAAAGTCAATCAAGCAAGGGGGACGAAAATGACTACAGAGTTCCACGGAAGCTGCTCAAGCTCAGATGGGAGCATTCTTCATGTATTGAGGCTCGATACAGCTGGCATCTACTTGTCCATGAAAGGGGGGGGAAACACCAACTCGCCAACCATTGCGGCCACTCCCAAGTGTCCATTCAATAAGTCGCAGTCAATCTCTGTACCAGATAGTCACCGCTCTTGATGCCCTCATGCTTCTTATCCTGCTCAGTCGCAAAAGTCCCAGGAAGAGCCTCGATGTAGCTCTCAAAGTTGGGGTTGCAAAAGTAACTAGGTCCTGTCAGCTTAGTTCACGGTCTTGAGACTTGATACTTACGCAATGCTGTACCGTGGTGGGTAAGAGCCAGACTCCTTTCGCGGCGGCTCCACGACCCTGTGGATGGTGCTCTTAATAGTGTCGTTGCTCCAGCGGGAGAGGAGATCGCCAGCGTTGACGACAACGGTGCCCTCGATGGGCGTGGCATCAACAAACTGCCCCGTTGGGCTCTTGACTTGCAGTCCACCACGGCTGTCTTGGAAAAGCAGAGTGATGGAACCGTAGTCCTGAAGGTGTCATTGATCGCGTCAACAGACATGTGAACACAACACTTACACTATGCTCCCCAGCTCGCACAGTCAGCGGGTTCATCTTGAAAACATCGGCCTCCACAGCAGGATAGTGAAGCAGTCGTAGAGTGTTGTCGCCGACATCAGTAAACCCATCAAAGAACGATTCATCAAGTCCCATGCCCACGGCGATGGCTCTCATCACCTCGACGTGCAACCCCTTGCACTGGTGATAAAACTCGAGCATGTCACTGCGAAAACCGACAATGTCACCCTCCTCTTGAGGCCACTGGTTTGGGTGCCCAGGCTCATCATCTCGTCCAATCTCGTAGCTCTCTTTGAGGTCTGGGGCTGCGTTGCGGACCTTGTCTACCTCACGAATGTCCTTGAGCTGGGAGACCTTTTCGCGGCCGGGAGACGAGTATCCTCGGTTGGCTTCCGGTGTCGTCCAGTTCAGCTTCAGCTTCTTCTCGGTTGGCTGATCGAAGAATTTAGCGGATAGGGAATAGGCACGCTGCAGACTTTCAGCGGGTACGTGATGGTTCTTTAGGTAGATGAAGCCAGCAGTCTGGAAGCCATGGAGGATGGCCTTGGCTGTGTTGCTGCGCTCCGCAGGGGATCCTTTGAGGAAGAGGGAGAAATCAATGAGCTGGACGAGTCAGCTGAATGACGGCAATTCGTGTGTGGTGACACCTACGGGAATGGAGAGTCCCTCCTTGCTTACGGCGAGATCCGAAGTCATGATGAGATGGGCTAGTCGCTATAGATAGATAGAACAATACGATTTGATATTGGGGAATAGATTTCAATCAGTTTAGATCTCGGGAAAAGTACAAAAATACAGGAACCAGATCGATCTTCGCCGGGAGCAGAAGTCCCAAGGCCACCCTTTTCAACGCCAACCAGCAGCCATCAAAGGGCCAGACCACGGCGGACAAAGCCTCACATAACAAGAACATCCAATGACCAAGCTACGATCGTAACGGGATAAAGTGTCGCATGCGGTACAACGCCCGTGCCTCGGGTGCCGCCGACTGATAAGCGTTTTGGAGCGAGCGATAGGACCAGGAGCCATGATAATCTTTGAGGGGGATGCGGGGGTGGCTTTTTGCCGGATACGTCGAGTACAGTATGGATCACAATACCACCTGCCTACCTAGAGGGATCGGCCGGTGCTACTCGATGCTTGGATTCACTTGATATCTACTACGTAGTATGCCGTTGCATATGCCGTTGCATGAGGGTCTTTATGTGCATTGCAGATGAGGGGATAATGCAGTGTGAGACATAAGTACTGATAACGTTCCTTCGGCCTCCTCCGACACCTCAGAGATAAAGCTCGACATACATCATACATCACAGACCATACACGGCAATTATACTGCCTGTCCTATTCATTCAACGCCATGTCGTCCTCTATCCGCGTGGTGGACATCCACACGCACATGTACCCTCCCTCCTACATCCGCATCCTCGAATCCCGCTCCTCTATCCCCCTGGTCCGCAAATTCCCCCAAGCGCCAGACCCCAGACTCATCCTCCTAGAGGCAGAGGTAGAGGCGCTTGAAGAAGCCACAAACAACGTCGAAGCCAAGCCTCCAGGTCGACCTCTCACGTCGCACTATGCATCTCTTGCGCAAAAGATCCATTTCATGGACACTCACAAGATTGACATCTCTGTCATCTCACTCGCCAATCCATGGTTGGACTTTTTACATCCCGATGAGGCGGGTGCCATAGCAGAGTCGGTCAATGAGGAATTCTCGAGCATGTGCGGTCAGCACCAGGGAAGGCTATTCTTCTTTGGCACTCTCCCCTTGTCGGCGTCACTTGAGACGGTACTGGCCTCGATGGAGCATCTCAGGCAACTCAAATACTGCCGCGGAGTCATCCTGGGCACATCTGGGCTTGGGAAGGGACTAGACGATCCTGCTCTCCTGCCCGTGTTTGAGGCGTTGGCCCGAAGCAATCTGACCATCTTCCTTCATCCGCACTACGGCCTCCCAAACGACGTCTGGGGTCCTCGAAGCGCCGAGTATGGTCACGTTCTCCCTCTGGCTCTCGGCTTCCCTATGGAAACCACTATCGCCGTGACGAGAATGTACCTGGCGGGCGTCTTTGACAAGGTCCCGGATCTACGCATGATCCTTGCTCACAGTGGTGGAACCCTCCCCTTCCTCGCTGGAAGAATCGAGAGCTGCATCATGCACGACGGCCAGCTCGTTCGCGAAGGCAAAGTGACCAAGGATCGTCGAACAGTCTGGCAGGTCCTCAAGGAGCAGGTCTACCTTGATGCCGTCATCTACTCAAAAGTTGGACTCAGTGCCGCCATCCAAGCCAGTGGAGCGGATAGACTAATGTTTGGTACCGACCACCCCTTCTTCCCGCCTCTGGAAAGCGATGAGCAGGGCGAGTGGGAGAGCGTTGGCTTGAATGCCGAGGCTGCTGCCCAGGCGGTTGGGCAGGACACGGAGGACTACAAGACCATCATGGGGATGAATGCCATCAAGATCTTGCGGCTCGACCAAGAGTCATGATTCTAGAAAAACTCAGCATTAGCCTAAAGATACCAAACGCCGCCCAGGTGTATTGAGAGTGCTACCGATCAAACTCCGTATCCCATTTTCGTCCAGCATCCCAGGTCATGAAACGGATGCCTGTTCGGCAAACTTGACTTCGGCTTGGTGTATCCTCCTCTTTGCTTCGAACAGACCCTTCTCTGCTTCTTCGTATTCCTCGGTCGTCGCGTTTCCCTTTTGTAGGTTCCTGACTGCTTGAACGGCGCGCAGCTTGTCGCAGATGAGTTCCCAGTAGAGTCTCCGTTCTGTTCCAAAGTCCATCGAAAAGTCTCCTGGCACGTTCATGACGCCGTTGAGTGGCTCAGAAGTCTTTGCCCCGTCGGTAGCCTCAGCCGCCTTTCGCGACTTGCGCAGAAACTTTTCTCTCGCCTCGTCCTGCTTCTTCTTTTCCTTCTTTTCCTTGAGGCGTCGTCGCGCTTCGGCAAGATCCTCTATCTCTTGCGCGGCATCAGCTTGTCGCTTCTCCTCTTCCTCGCGCATGCGCCGCTGCTCGAATAGTCGTGCTCTCTCCTTCTCGATCTCCTCCTTCTCGCGCTGCTCTTTTTCGTCGCGTTGACGCTTCCAAGCGTTCTCGCGCGCCTCGAGGTCGTCGACAAAGTGTTTGCGCTGCTTGTCCATGGCCTCGCGCTCCTGCTTCCGCAGCAGCGCAGCCTTGATGGCGCCGTCGTAGGCGGCGCGGGCAGCAGGATCGGAAAGGACATCGCGGGCGCGCTCAAATAGCTGCCACTTCTCGGCATCGAAGTTGTCGCCAGCCTTGTCAGGATGGTACTTTAGTGATCGCTTTCGCCATGCGCGGTGGATGTCTTCCTTTGGGGTGAGGGCGTCGACGCCCAAGAGGTCGTAGATGTCGACATCTTTCGAGGCGTACTCCTGCGCGTACTGCAGCAGATCCGCTGCTTTGGAGTCGGACATTTTTCGGATCGTGGGTTTGTGCAAGGTTGGAGAAGACAAAGGCCAAAGCAGTGACGTTAAAACTGAAGTTCGCCGTCGCATCACGAAAGCACGTGACCCCACCAGCCAAGAGGTGCCTCACGTTGATTAAGAGCAAGCAATTGCGTTCTTCCGTGCAAATTTCTTTGAAATCAGAAAATTTAACTGTATTATCACCAATTCCAAATGGTATATTAATTCATTATTAGGGAGACGAGCCCAAGACACTTATAGCTACTCGAGTCTAAGCAACCTGTGCTCAAACGCCAACTTATACGCCACGCCATCAGCTTCAATCCTCCTTTGTATCCGAGAAATGGAATACATTCGGTGAACCGGCTGAGAGTCTCAGGAGATGCCGCTCATACGGACCTAGTGGCTCTTCAACCATGATCCGTTGCCTCTTGTCACTTGGCGCATTACTCTCGCTACCAACATACTCCCAAACCCATCGACCTTTGCTCCAGCCATTGGGGTCTCCCATGTCGTCCTCTTCACCCTTCGGGTCCCAGCCGGGGTGGAAAGGCACAGGATCTTGGTACTTCTCCTGTGTACGCTTCACCTTCCAGCTCTTGAGCAGCGATGGACAGTCCCAGACAGTCTTGTCATTCAACCCAAGACCCTGGCACGCGAGACGAATCCGCACCGTACTGTGGATGCGCTCGTTGGTGTCCTGGAGGAACCTAGCCTCGTCAAGCTTGGTCTTGGGGTCAGTCGGCCTGTACAGACCCGGCGTGCGGATCGTCTGGCCCGAGAGCTTGTACAGGAGGCTGGAGGGCTTGTTGATGGAGCCCAATCCCCAGGGCCTGAAGGGGTGGTTGTTGTCAAAGATGGGACTGATTGCCCACTTGTCTGGGACACCCTTCTTCTTCTTTGGCTTGGTTTTTTGGGCCTTGGCGTGGGATGCCTTGTAGAAGTCTGCGGTTTGCTGGAAGCAACGCTCCAAGGACGGCAAGTCAAACTCGACACCGACTGAAGCCAGTTGATCCATCATCCCTGGCACATGTCAATGCTGTTCAAGGCAAGTAGGTGGTGTCACAGGCAACTTACATGCCAGAGTACAGTTGGCAATACCCTGGTCCTCCCATCCACCGCCACAGTTGGCATGGTTACCAGGAAACCAGACCTGCCTCAGATCCGTCGTGAGTCTATTCTCTGGGCGCCTCTCCCAGACAGCAGGGCTGAATGGTGGACGAGTCTCATCCAGGGCCAGTGCCTGGAAAGCATGCTCGATTTTATCCGACAGGCTCGTATCGTGCCACTTGTACGTGCTCAGACGGTCAGCGTATATCTTCCAGGTAACGAAAAGGTGAGACTTATTCATCATTGTCGGGGCGGATCCCGAGCTTGTCCAGCCATGCAACACGGGGAATTCCAAGACTGCCCACGGTATCCCACACACAGACGGCTTTGATCTTGATCAGATCGCCCTGTCCGTTGTCATGTCTCACACGAGTGTAACCCAGCTTCTCCAGCTGGGCTCGATACACCGCGGCAGCATCCTTTCCCTTGGGCTTGTTGGGGAAGGGGATGTTTGGGAATGGATCCTCGTAGTCATCGTCCATCCAGTGCTGCATGTCCTTGAAGATGGGATAAAAGTGCTCGACTCCCTCACGGGTCAGGAGACCAAGGGCACCAACCATGCCCGCCACCGAACGCACCGTGAAGGCACCTCGGGAGTAACCGACCAGGATGATCTCATCTCCGTCAGTGTAGTTGGCACATAGGTAAGAGTACGTCTCCCTCATGCGCTACAGGGTCGAGTCAGTCTATGCTTCATCCTGAAACCTCAATGCTCACCTCTGACAGACCCAAGCCAAACGCTCCTCCGGTGATGCTGTCAAGCATGTTGCTGCCCGTGCCGACGCCAGACTCATAGTTGATGATCTGGAGCTTCCCGTCGCTGCACCTCCGCTTGAAGCAGCGAGATATGCGTGTGACGTTGGAAGGCACCTGGAGGGTTCCCTCTCCTGTCAGCAGCCCAGGCTCCTCGTAGCCATTGTCGCTGTCCATCCAGGTGCCATCGCAACAGGCGATCAACCGCTTGGTCGTCGCAGGGGTACCGTTTGAAGCCATCGTTGAGCGTTCAGTAGAATCTGCACTTCAGCCAAGACCTTGAAGAACGAATCAATGCGGGTCGCAGAAGCCGGGCATCAAGAGTTATATAGGGACGCGACAGCAAGCATTGGCACGCAGCATTCGCAGAATGCCACAGAATCGACAAAATAAGTGGCACAGCCAAGAGTCGCTTCCCCTGGTCTCAGAACCCCCCAGGGCTGAAGGCTCGCGAGATTACACCAAAGGAGCAGGGCCTCGCTTTTGCCAAGCCGGGCAATGCTGCACGGTAAGCGGCCATTCTTACAGCCCAATTCCTTTTCAGTCAATGGGCTTAAAAGGAGGAGACAGCAATTGCAGAAGCTTAGAAACCCCATGGGCGAACTTGCGAATCAAAGTTCCTCTGGTTCCCTGTCAAATGGCCGATCCACTCCAAGCTGGAGCCACTTGAATATCCTCCCCTGGTCAGCATCTCCTATTCTGTCTGCTTAGTGGCTGGGGTCTTGGAACTATCGCGCTGCATGTCTCTCAATCGCGAGCTGATGTCGATCGCTGACGGCTGCGGCCTGGTTCCTTGCTGCTGTTGGTAAGCCTTCATCACAAGAACCTCACATGGCCTCGGGGGAATTGCTCGAAACGAAGGATGCCATAGCCACAATTATGTGAGAAGCATGCCATTGCTGATACTGTGAGTGTTCCCCGTGTCGCCTCGTATGGAAGGTTAAGGATATGGGGAACGGGACGGCACGATCGGCGCGCGCCATGTCTCACAACTTACTTCTCCCTCACCGACTTGACCGTCAAAATAGAGGCGCCAGGGACATGTACTGACCCAATGCGGTTCTTGCCATTCAGCCCTGATGCAGTCATCCCGTCTGACCTCTTGTGCACCCAATGCCTCTTACTGCGGACTGTCCGAGGTTGGACAGGCACGGCTTACCACTGGCGGACCTGGATGATTCAAGAGCCTCATGATCGATGCGGCTACTTTTCTAGGCACAGCATGAGGAACTGGCCATTGAGTGAGATGAAGACATCACAGCCTCATTGAGACGATCACGAGAACATGCCAGTACCAGAGTTGGGGTATCTTCCGTCTGTCTAGTATGTGCCGTCTATTGATACACTTGTTTTACAGTATCTTGCTTCAGTGCTACTGAGCATCCTGCCTCAATGTTTCTGAGCATTGGATCTCAGTGCTACTGATCTTTTCGCCTCAGTGCTGCTGAGCATCCAATCCCTTCCTTAACCAGTCTGGCACAAAAGCCTTGACCTTGACGCCGGTTCGACTGCCCTCATCCCCCCATTCGAGCACAAACTCGTCCTCGGGGCTGAAGGCCGCCGACGCCGTCTCTCCAGGAAGCACCACATCCGTCATGATCTCGAGCCTGCACAGCCCGAGCCCGACGTTGCCCACGCCCTTGAGCCACTTGCCCGCGCTGCGCCCACGCTTCTCAAACCTCCCGATGCTCGTGTCCCGGGGAATCATGTCTGCCGTTGCGCTCTCGAGGGCCAGCGCCGCTCCTTCAGCGTGGTACTGCAGCTCGGTTGGTGCCGCGTGCTCCTTCTCGTAGATTACGCACGGCAGAATGCGCTTGCGGACGACACCGCGGTGCTTGGTTCGGATAGTGAGCTCCTGACCAACGTAGCAACCCTTTCGGAAGTCAATTCCGTTCATGACATCCATATTGGTCTCCTGCGGGAGTGCGTGCTCCCTCGAAATCTCATCCTGACCCTCCGGAACGCCGTGTAGATATCGCCGAATCGTGTACGCATCTTCCGTACTTTGCTCGAGGTCGATCTCGGGCGCATTCTGATCCAGCCGCACAAATCGGCACCCCAGGCCAGGCGCCCGCGGATCCTGAAGGGTCAGCTTTGTCTGGTTGACGATAGAGTCCCAATTGGTCCCCTTCGAATCATCCCAGGCGTGCCACACGCTCGCTTCATCCTCGCCCAGCAAACGAACTGCCAGCTTCGCCCGAAGCTTATAACGCTTGATATGCTTCGCCAGCATCTTTGCCTGATCCGCATCAACCTCGATCAGGAACCCGGGCTCCTCGGCCGAGGCACCGTGGTTGGGATACACAAAGACATCGTAGAGCACTCTGCCAGTCGCAGTCAGAAACGCAGTGTAAAACCCATCCCTCCTTGGCTCTCCATCCGCATCAGAGACGTTGGCAGTCACAATTCCCTGTAGAAACTTGGCAGCGTCGGGCCCGGCAATGGAGATGAGTCTCCTCGACGTCAAGGGCGTGAGTCCCGAGGCAGGCGGCGGGGGAGGAGACGGCGATGTCGCGAATTGTCGGCGTTGCAGCTGCCGGCAGCTACGGCAGACGAGGCCCGACAAGACATCGTGAGCTAGGGCTCGCCTCGGGAGATGTCGCATCGTTGGAAGAAATGTGCGTGGTTTTTTTCAGTTAAAGGTTGTTGACCCCGAAGACGGCCTCTCGGCATAGAGATTTGCGAAATCTTCCATGATGACGTACCGAAACGATGGAAAGCGGGTGGCCCGTGCGTTCCGGGAAGCGAATTCCAAGGGTTCGGCCTTCACGGGCAATTCGGACTTAAAACTACCGTCCTCCACACTTGCTAAACACCGAGAAGCCGTGGGGAGGGAAGGACATGGTGGAGGGGGTGAGATTCAACAACGTTTGAGGGATCTACGTTTAGTCAGGTTTGGCCTGCGGCTTTAGCGGAACAGTCATTGTTGCTCACAAATTGTTCTCGGCCGGCCACGTCGTATCAACCACCTACGGATACAACGGAAGAGTCGGAGACAAAAGACCTCTTACACCATCAATATGATATGGCGTCAGCAACAAGTATCTAATAAGCAATCGTCTAAGCAATTTGCAATAAGACTTCTCAAGAGCTTAAGATAACATCAGCACTCTCCTGCATTCGGCCAAGTGATAACATTCCCCATCGTGACCGGCTCTGATCTGATAACGAGGACGACGGGGTCATCTAGCTAATTGGCCCCCTTGCACCCGCAATCTCTGATAAGACTGAGACCCCAGGTCAGCAGCTTACCCCAGTGTCGGAGCGCTTGGGTGTGTGCAACGGTGATCAGATCAGCAGACACCTCGGCATGGGCTCTCAGAATTGTTGACAAAAACGGGCACCTTTATCGGCATCGCGGTCAAGGACGAAACCGGCCTTCTCTTGTTGCTGACCTCGGCGAGTCGGGGCTCCGCTCCTCGGTCAACCACGTTTCCCCCCTTCCCCAGACTTGTTCTCATTCCCCGCGCGAGTCAGCCCGGGTCAGCCAATGAGATTGCGCAGCGGCGCCCTTTGTGCCGCCTGGTGTCCGATATCCGGCCCGGCTGCGTTCGGGAGGGAGAGCGGAAGAAAGTGGATCTTTTCGAGGTCCTGTGACCGATCAAGGCCGGCCGATACGACGCCGTGCTCTCACGCCAGTGAAAAAAAACCTCCAGCCAGGTCCGCATCGGGACCTTGTGTCGATTTCGCCGATTGTGGATCTTGTTTCGTCTTTCGCCTCCAAAGCTTGCGCAAGACATGTACGTGATATCATCAGGGACACGCAATGGTGAAGCCCCCCTGAAGAAGCACTTTGCCAACCGCCCGAGGAAAAAAATAACGGCATCGCCATATGGCGTGCTTGCGTGCGTGTTGGTGACGAATCCAGCACATGCGATTGTTGCATGGTCTTTTGTGTGCTACGCGTATGCGTACCGTATGCGATTGCGATAACGAGGGGCTAGCTACAGTATGCGCCGTAGGGCCTGCGGAGGTGCCATTCCACCCCCTGGTTCTTTTATCAATCTCATGATACAGATCAGCTGGCCAGAACCCCAGCTCTCCCGAAGGATCTACCATTAGTTCAGGGCACCCGAACGCGAGAGCTCCGGTGTCGTCGCTGCAGGTTCGAGACCCTTTCTCTCCTATGGACTTCCTCTGTTGGAAGGCGTCGTGTTTCGCTTTCGTGGTTGAAAGCCTAGATGTTTCCCCCCTCGCTTAAGCACACGGCAGCTGTTTCTCCTCAGACCACCAGACGCCAGGCTCTCCTCGGTCCACGTGTGCCGGGCTTCAGTCAAAGACAGTGTCTAACGAGAAGGCTTTCGGATTTGGCTTGTCCCGCCCAGCCAGCCCGTTCGGCCACGAGCCCGGAAGCGGTCAGTCAGCTCAGCTTGGCTGGGCGCACCATGTGCCCTTGCATGGGGATTGGTATGTGCCTGAGATCCACGGGGCCTGGGCCTCACCTGGAAACAGGCCGGCCAAGATGGCGAGCTGGGAACTATTAGTGGATAGCGAGACAGTGCCCTGGAAACGTGTTTGTGATAGTTCAAGGGCAAAAAAGAAAGGAAGAAATTTTCTCGCCTCCCGGCTGGTCCAGTCATGAATGTTGGGCATCCAGTCTCTGCCCTGGAACCGTCTTTCAACAAGGTCAATGGATCAAGGTGAGCCCCAAGCGTTGACATCTGGTCCCATCAGGGTGGAAAGTTGAACCTGAAGCGGAGCCGACGACCCGCGATGTGAAAATTTGTACATGGCCCATCCTGGTGTTTTTCTTTTCTTTCCTTGATCTTTGTCATGTTCTTTCTCAGCCTTTTTTGTGAGACCCAGTTGTAGCACAAACTCGGTGGGCCTCAGATCCTCGTCTGTGGGGCTCACCTTGATGCGGCGCATGTCTCGTGGGGGAAAAGAAAAGTACTAGCGGCGAGATCGTAGCGAAATCTGTCAAAGAGTACCAAAAAAAAAAAAAAAAAATCCACCGACGACGCTTCGACCAAGTCTCTCTTGATGAGACGAGAGAAGAAGAGGTCGGGCTTCTCTCGGCGGGCTGCCCGATCATTTCACACCTAATGAAAGGGGTCTCCTGGTGGCCTGTAATTCTATCGCCTCTTTCTCGCTTGTTCCAGGTCCTCCTGTCATGTCGTGTCGTGTTTGCGGCCCTGTCTCTGCGCCCTGGCGTTGACCGCCCGTCGGGCTTGTCGTAGGCTCCGACATGCGCCCCCAATCCATGTCATGCTCATTCTGAGCCCTTTGCAGTCCGTGTCGTGTCGTGTCGTGTCTCTCGCTGACAATAACGCCCTTGTTGAGGAGAAAAATGTCTCCGCTGACCAAACACACCCTGACCGTTAAGAACGCCCCAATGTGAATGGCTTTGGACCCTTGATTGGGCATTGCCGGGTGGATCGGTCAAAGTTCCTTTGATGGCCGGCACAAGCTGATGAATCATTCACGATTCACCGAGAGCCACCGGATCGAAAGGAAAGGAAAGGACAATGCGAAAATGGGGCGTGTGTATTCGCTCTCGCAGAATCGGAGTGTCGGGGAGTCCGTGTAGCACGCCGAGAGCCTTGGCCCTTTGCCCATGCATGGGATGCCGAGTAACGCGCCCCCCTTCGCCCTCTTCAGTTAGACCGTGTCGGCCCATGATTCATACCGATCCCCCGATATCGCGAAATTCTGGCCGCTGATAAGGATATCGGTCGGAGGATGGCGTCAACGCCCGCTGCGATGAGAGATAGCCGGCTGACCGACCGAGACAAGAGGCGGCCGGCCGATCACGATAGGGAAGCGAACGATTTTGCAATGCGAGAGTGACTGATCAAATGTTTTGAATGTTTTTCAATTGTTTTCGGGCTCCTGCTATCAGGGCCTCTTTCTGTTTTTGGTGAGCTATCTACCTTTGCATCTGGGGGGATCCTCAAAAGGGCTGCCACTCAAACCAGTATGTCCAAAATCAGTGGCTCCTCTTGGGAGCGGCAACTCATTGAATCGTATATCCCCCATATCCCTTTGGTGATGTTCCCTCCTTTGTTCTTGAGAGTGGTGAAACCTGTAACCCCTTTGTCCTGTACACAATGAAACCCGTCTAGTCGTGTATAGTAATAAAAGAAAAATGCAATGCTTTTTTGGTGTATCCAATGTCCGTGTGGTATCCCGATGTATAGTGAAAACGCCATGCAATGCCGCCATCGCTTTGTTGTATCTGAAACAAGTCGCTAAATAAAGACCAAATCACACAATTCAATCAAGGAGACTGCCTAGTAGACCGAGATGGCCGACACCAGCCTCGCGGGATTTCGAGGTGGCAGGTAGTACTCCTCATCGTAGAATGAATCGGATTCGTCTTGTTGTTGCTTTTGCGACTGCTCCTTGGTGTCCTTCTCGTTGAAGCTGAGAATGGGCTGGGGAGGCGAAGGGGGCATCGAGTCGTCGTCGGAAGAGTCAGAGTCGTGGTCGACAAGCTCGGGTGGTGAGTTGGAGTGAGAAGGTGTTCGGACAAGCTCGAGCTGAGCGTAGTCCTCCTCGAGGTCGTCCTCCTCCATATCCTCGTCAAGCTCGACATTGGTGATGCGAGGGCTCATGGCCTTGATGGGAGTGGCATTGGCCATCTCAATGTCTTCATCCTCAGAGTCGTAGTCGTCAGAGTCAGAAGAGTCGGAGTCGTAGTCATCCTCGTCCTCCTCCTCGACAATGTTGTCGGCCCATTGCACGTGGCGGTCTTGTTGAGGGCTGGCTCCTCGGACGGATTGGTTGAACCATCGCTCCTGTTCCCGCTCGGCGTCGGCAAGCTCAAGCATCAGAGAGTCGAGAAGGTTGGCGTGTCCGACAAGCAGGCGAAGGTCGTGATCGGGCTGGGCAGCCTCGCGAGAGAGCTTAGCCCGAGCCTTGTGGGCGAGGTAGTATGTTTGTGTGATGGACATGTTCTTCTTGATGGCGGCTTGTCGGAGAGAAGAGGAAGAGGCAGTAGGCCTATGGATGGAAGTGGTTGTTGTTGTCGTCGACATGTTGAAGAGAGGAATCAAAGGTGTGGAGGTGCTTGGCCTTTGTATAATTGGCGTTTGGTTGCTGTGAGTCAAGGCAGCGATCCCGATTGCGGCAGGCTTGATTTAGCGGCAGGGATGCTCGGTGGTGACAATGACTTGAGCGATTGGGTGATAGGGTGCTAGTCAGGGTCGGTCCCGTGTGTTTTCAGAAAAAAGGCTTTGTGGAGATGATGGTCCTTGACGAGCGGCTGATAGCTTTGTAAGTTGAAACTTGCTAGGATGAGGCTGTTCAAGGGCTTGTAGATGCTTGGAGTGATGATGGGCCAGAAGTTGGGGAACGGGGGGGCAACCGATTCTTTTAACCTCCAGTGACCCTTTACGGACTTTTCTTGTTGTCTCACGCTTTTCATGGGATTATGGAGTTATGCCCGAGACGCCGCTAGAGCGGACTTTGCGCACGCGGACCCGAGGAGTGCGAGAGATGCCCAGGCATGGGGGTGTGTGGCTTAGTGATCGGTGGATGGGTGTGTGGATGAGGATGACCCATCATGGCCCATGCAAGACCCGAAGCCGCGAGGGGACCCAGAGATTTGTGCAAGATTTGCACCGACCCCTGTGCTTTTTTCAGGGCTCTACTGGACGAATGACAGCCTCTGGCCGGGGTTGTTTGCAAGGCACACAAGCACCAGCTGTGCCTGCATCTCCGGGCGCGAGAGATCCCCGCGGACGGCCGAGGTGCCCGCCCCCTTCGGTGCCAAGGTCTCTTCTCGGACCCAGGTACCTCGGACAGCCCGAGTGCATGGGCGAAATTGTAGGTACCCCCGTCAGTTCCGGTACCCGAACCAGGACCGGAGAGCTTCGTTGGGTTGATGCCGTTTTATCCTCAGCGTCCATCGTCAATCGCCGTTGTCGCAGCAATTCCCCTCTACCGGTTATCCGTCCATCTCGAATGTATTCCTCGAAACGGCTGTATTGTACAGCATAGTGACTCAATACGACTCATCCCCAATAGCGGACTTTGATGCTGTTGCTCGTGCAGAATAAGCACCAGCACACAGGCATCGATAGAGCAATCTCGCACATGGCTGTCGCAAGGTGATTCATAATCTGAGCCCTTCAGTCAGCAAACACTGCTGGAGCTTGATTAGAAACTGTGTGCCTTAGTGCCCCTCGCAGCCCATCAGCGTCCAGCATCCACCTGTGTCAACTCCGCCAGACACACACAAATCCGAAGGTGGATTTCCAAGCCCGCGCCCTTGGGCCTTACCAAAGGCAGACAGATTACTACCGTGCATTTCTCAGCAAATCGCGAACCTTAATGACCCTGTTCGGAGTCGCGATCATGATTGTCTCCGATGACTCTTTTTCTTGCTAGTGCTGTAAGTTTCTGTTATTGCGAAAAGGTGTGACTCTTTTTCCAAATACATGCGGATCGCAATTCATCCACCATGCCCATCCCCCCCTACAGCGTAATTCCAAGACACTGTCGGCATCCCGTGGCATCCGCACCTCCGTCACGATGGCAGGATGGATGACCTTGATTCTGTCTGGCCTGCCCCCGGAACAGCTTCTGCGAAACCTGCTCTGAGGCCTGCCAAAGAGTGCGTGCGCGCGGGATACGGCACCAGGATGGGGACACACGGCACGGTTCGCACCCTGATGAATGTTGCCGATTGATCCAGCTCAAAGCTGTCATGGCTGTCCGTTATGCTGCATGTCTGGCCTTACGCAGCAAACCCTTTGCACACCTCGAGCGGTGATAGATCGCCCCGTGTTCCGTGTTGCCGCACGCGCACCCCCAGGGGCACGGCAAGCCTTCACTGGGCTCCGCCCTCGTTGTTCGTCACCACCTGGACGGGAGAGGAATGGCGGGACAACGTGGGTGGGCAACGGAAGGTTAATCCAGAAGCGAGAGCGAGAAAGGGAGCCTCCCCTGGCCAGTCAGAGACGGTCCTGAGCGAGGCCACGACAGGAGGGTACGTATCGTTGTAGGGCTGAGCTTGATCGAGTCGGCCGCCCCAGGGTTGGTGTCGCGCTCGACGGAAGACCGAAAGCGACGGACGCGAGCCAATAGAAGGCGGCGATGCGGTCAGTCATCACCATCACCATCACCCTTCACTGCCATGATGGGCTTGACCTTGCCCACGTAAGCCCAACCCATCCCTACACGCATATCTTCAAACACGGCCACTTGGCAGCAGTCGTTTAACCTTTTTAGGTCCTTTCGTCATTCTCAGATTGATATTGGTGGTGTTGTATCCAAGGCGTCGGTTTCGGTTGCCAGGGCATTCTTGAATAACGTCTGCCTATTTCCAAATCATGATACCTAGACCTAAACTGCTTTAAGCTCCCAGGCACACGCACTCACACTCGCACGCACACTCGCACGCCTCGTCTCACATTACGAAGCTGCAGCTATAGCTCAGATAGCTTACACACCTTTGACAAGGCAGCAAAATTGACTCAATTGACTGATTCGAGATAGACACTGGGTCATTCCCCTTCCCCTAGCTCAGCCGACACGGCTACGCGGCCACCATCTCGCAGCCCTGTAGGCATATGCCAACTGCAGCAGGCCCTGTCGGTCGGCGTTGGAGATGCCCCCGACCATGCCTCGGCCGGGTTTGGGGGTTGCGCAAGGCCAGCCTCAGCCCTTTGCACGCACCGGCCAGGCCGGGCTTTTTGTGAATTCCGAATCCACCGACCACACACCGTCACTGTCCGAAAGTGGTCCGCGGACGACGGTGCAAAGGCGGGATTGAGAGGAAGAGTCAGAGCTTCCAACTCCGCTTTGGAAACTTTTTTTTTTCTTTCGAAGCTCCATTCTGGAGAGTCACTGGCTAGACTAAACTAGTTGTGACTACGATATCGGCCTCGGTGGAATTTTCCTCGAGAACTTTTTTCGTTTAGCAAAATTGATGTGAGTCTGTTGCACCGTCCGGGACATTCCAGACATGAACAAAACGTTCCATTGCATCCATGCAGGTAACCTTCTGATCTGGCTCCATTTGGAACTTGCAGCAGCAGCAGCGGCAACCATGCAGGAAGAGGGTTCAATACGACAAGCCGAGTAGATCAGATCAGGTCGGATTTACCCTTTTCTTCCACCTGAAGCCCGTCCAGATGCATGGAAGGTGCCTTCTATGGGGCACAGAAGAAGCAACATCCGCGTATTATTCCCCCCTGTGCCTGTGCCACTGCCACAAATAACCAACGGGGGCGCAAGCCGTGCATCTCGTGGACGGCAGCGGTTGGTGAGCGGGCTTCGGCCTCGTGCGAACCACTGACCGCCGGTCTGGTTAAGGTTGCTGGCGACACAGTCAGCGTCCCAGCAACGAAATGGCGGAGATTGTCGACTGTGGGAGATCTCAGAGGTCCGCAGCCGCAGCCAGCAGCCCATACGAAAGGCCGCAGCCTCAGCCCGCCCGCATATTTCCAGGGACGTGTCTTTCTCGTCTCGTCCCGTGGTGGATGGTCCCTTAATCTAGCCCAGGCTGCTTTGTCAGGACTGGCTCAAAACTCTCGGCCGAGGACCTGCAAGGGGGTGCTTCTATCAAATCACGGCACCGATGATCCAGCGTGCATCAACTCGCTCGGTAAGCGGATGCCTGATTTTTCGCCTTGATTCCTAATGCGAATAATCTGCCTGAGGGAAGCTTCCACAATGTGCTTGGAGATTCCCAGTATCATGGAAACTCACCCCATGTTTGCAACACTCTACCCGTGCGTCGCAAAGACTCGAAACACAACGTGCAGAGTGCTGACGCTGCGCCTTTCGTGGCATCTTGTCCTTGTGACTCGTTCCCGCGGCGGGCATTTTCGCTTTCGGGTTCACCAAACACCCCGTCCCGACATGTTCCATGCCCATCAATTGCGGAGAGCTACGGAGTCGACCTTTGGCCGATCTGCCGATAACGTGGGGAAGGACGAGGCTCCATCCCATCAAATCCTTATCTCTTGGTGTTCCTCTCCGTTCTGGTTAACTCCTAGCCCCGAGCAACTCCCGTCCCGTCGCAAGCTGTCAAAAAGTCGGCATGCCGTAAACTCCGGCCGTCCATCCATGATGACGCCTTACTTACCCTACGCCCGGATTGGGAAGTGATTCGACAGCGCCTTGCACACCTTAAATTCCCGAACCGTTGATGACGTGACCATGTCCTCAATTGAGGATGCCATTCGAGATTGTCATTGACGATTTGACAAAGCTCTGCCAGGCACAACGCCACAACTTGTCAAAGCCAAGTCAAAGCCACGCGCTGTCGTTTCCTCTCCCTGGAAGCGATCAACCGATGAGTAACTTCACATGATTCTTCTTGATCGGGGAGGCGATTCGAGGAATACGCCTGGGCTTGGCTATGTCGACTTTTACGTCACTACAGGGTATTCTCGATCGCCAATAGTCGCTGCGATTTTCTCAACTCGACTGAGCGATTGCCTCTACTGACGCAAATGCGGCTCGGCACGATCGCCAGACGACAACAGCTGCAGATGCATTACTGTTATACCGTCTACGACATCATATGAGATGCAGCAGGCAGGCTACAAGGCTGACTGAAACCTCCTGCATGTCGTATGGATCCCTGAATGCCTGAAAGCCTGAGATAGATGGCACGCTTCTCTATTGGTTAGCCGACGAAACGGCAGCCTGCTTCTTCACCGTCAGCCTGCGAGTTTCATGTGGCAAGCGCCTCTGCAGCCGATGCCGAATGAAGCTATACCCTAAAGTCTGGTGCGGAGAGAACGCAGTAAAGGAGAATGAATACCAGAGGTTGCATGAGCGCCAAAGACGCTGTTTGTTATCCCATGACCAGCCAAGGCACGCAGTCCTACACTTGAATTACTGGTACTCCTAATTGGTTGCCCATAAGCATTGCTCACTGTCATTTCTCACACAGTTACCCGTCGTCAAGTCGCTGAATAGACTGAGTTGCCGAGATGAGACTTCTAAACGTCCTTACACACGAGGTGCACGAGTTCAACGACGAAAAAAAGAGGAGTCGATACTGAATTCTCTCTCACAGATGGGACACCGACGAGGTTCTCTACAAGGACCTGCTTGACCCATCCACCAAACCCACCGCCAAAACTGGCTGGCCCAAGGTTGCTGGCGCTTGCAATCTGGCAATGCATCTTGGCTACGAATGGATCTGGATAGATACATGCTGCATCGACAAGTCTAGTAGCGCCGAGTTGCCTGAAGCTGTCAACTCCATGTTTCGCTGGTATCAAGAAGCGGATATCTGCATCGCCTACCTGGCCGACATTCGGCACATGGACCCCAGGCCCGTTAAATATGTCACTTATATGAGAGACAGCAACTGGTTCACCCGTGGATGGACTCTACAGGAGTTGTTGGCGCCGCGAGTTGTGGAATTTTATTCGGGAGACTGGAAACACCTCGGATCCAGGAACAACATCAGCCTGGACCTAGAACGAATCACAGGAATCAACGCTGCGTATTTGAGTGGCCGAAAAAGAGTTACAGAGGCCAGCGTTTCAGAGAGAATGTCATGGGCTTCGAGGAGACAGACCACCCGTGTCGAGGACATGGCCTACTGCTTGCTGGGTATCTTCAACATCAACATGCCCCTGATCTACGGAGAGAGAGAGAAAGCTTTCAAAAGGCTTCAGCATGCTATCATTCGGGAGATTGACGATCAAACTATCCTGGCTTGGGGTACTGGTTTTGTTGGACTGGAAGAAATCGATCAACGTCACGACGACTACCAGCCACTCCTCGCCAGGAGCCCTTATGCTTTCAAGGACTGTGGTGACCTAGTTCCATGCAACAGCCCGCAAGCTAAGTCAAGGCTAGAAATCCTCCAGGACGGTGTAAAAATCACCTCCCCCATACTATGGGAGACCAAGATCCTTGGCGACACCCACTACAACCCACTCTCTGGTCATTCTTTTGTGGTGTTGCTTGCACCCCTACAGTGTCGGCGGAGGAGTGACTTCTTCGACTGCATCGCTCTAGTGCTGAAGTGTGAGAACATTAGCCATAACACGACCAGAAGAAGGCTCACACTGGAAGATATGCGGCTTCATAGGGCGACCCAAGGCTGGCATCTCGTGCCCAGGAAGTTGTGGTGGACTAAGCCCCTTAGACGAACGCTGATACCGCTCGACGCTCTAGCAGAACTGAATCACCACACTGCTAGACAGGACGAGGGTTTGATCATTCGAACACTCCCGAAAGGTTACAGCATCAAGGAGTACTACGATCCCACAGCAACATATCAACGTGTTCCGCCGTCACTTCGCATCCCCGACGCCCATCCCTGCGGACTGAGCCACCCCATCATAGTCAGCATCGGAACGGACTCACGAAATAGCATTGCTCTCATAATTCGGTATCAATTCGTCCCAGCCCAGCACCCATCCCCCAAGCCCCATGTGAAGTCTGAGGCTCGGCGCGCCTCGGCATCCTCTGACCCTAACTGGCAACCATGTAGCATACGAGGCCGCATTGTTTGTATTCCCAATGGCATGGACCTGAAAAAAGTTGCCAAAATTGACGAGGCCGATGTCAGGAAACAGTGGGACGCTTTGAAGGCGATTAAGCCGGACGCGAGGTTCATACCAGGCAAGCGGCTGGATTTTCGGGAGAGTAGGTTGGAGAAGTGCACTTGGTTACTGCCAAAATTTTTCGAAAGAGCCTGGGTACGGTAATTATGTATTCATCTTGGATATCAAGGATATCCATGGGCAAGGTGTATCATCGGAGGACGAGCACTTTTTGGAGGATTGGGGGCTTGAACCCTTTGTCGACAAGGCGTTTGCGTCACATTTCCCTAGGCGAAGACAGGACTCAAAGTTATGAGTAGAAAATAGGAAAGGATTTGTGCGTCTATAGATTTCTAGCAACTCCAATTTTGCATGGATGAACAAGGGTTAAGTAAGTCTTGAAGTGAGTCTCCAAGTCGACCAACCTGCCTTGTAGAGCATACACGTAGAAGCCGGACCCTTAGTAGCTGTAGCTCTTCCTTAATTCGACAATCTAGTTGGAAGGGTGCTCAACAATGCCGCCAACAGGGGCTTCCTGGCATTCATCCCTGAGGCGCTGCACGCCATCGGCCATAGACCCGAAAGATGCGAGCACGGGAACCGGGGAACCCTTTAAGAATACGGCCCCGAGCATGAAGAACAACGACATAAACGAGACATAAAATAAGGATGAGGCACGTGCGTATTCATCTAGCTGAAGCTGGGGTGATAGACCTATTGTCGGCAATCTCGCCAGGTAAGTCTCGAGATGGTGTGCAACTTGGGCAAGCCATTGGCTGACCAACTCCTCGATCCACCCCAGGGCTACCTAAACCATCAACGGGCCGACCCGAATGTCCCTGGTTGTTTCTCAGCGGCGGTAAGGCTCTGTGAGCTTGCTTCCCTATTTTGGCAGTCTCACCGTTGTCAAGGCTTTGGCGAGACACGCCGTCACGGCCAGAGCTAAGGCACAAGCGACTCAACTAGATTGGTATCATATACTGTTCATTGAAGGTACACACGTTCGAGTTTCAACCTATGCTATTGTAGCTCTCGTCTCCTATGTACCAAGACATATGTTGCTGCTATACCCCCAAGCCCACGGCACAACCTCTGATCTAACACGTAACCAAATTCTCCATTTCACGGAGATCTTAACTCGAGACATCCAGCACCAGGAGGATAAACCGAGTAACCAGAATCGTTTGATCTGCAATTTGTGTCGAGATTCCCGTAATTTGCCAGTTGCTGTGAAGGGGATGCATGCGTTAGCTGGACTCGAGAATCCCAGGAGTGCTAACTTACTTGGTGTTTCTGAATAGGTAGCGAAGGACATATAGTTGAAGGCCGCAAAGTGGCAGAGACGGCAGCTCAAAATGCGAGAGAGTGGCGCGGCTCTATAAGGAGACCCTGGTGTTATCAATCAAGAGATTGTCATGCGTGGGCAGTGGAGGTGCTGTACTGTTTGCAAGGCTGCGTGTTTCGAAGAGAATATGTCAATGCGAAACTGAGGATATCTTCTGAGCAAAGCGCCATGCCAGGATTGTAGTAGTTTGGTTGATGTAACAACTCGCAAGCCCAGCCGGAGTGTCTTGCAGTTCAATGAGACTGTGTTGGCTCTGGTTCTATTCGAGTTATCTGTATCATAGACGTATGGATGCGTGGATCCATGACCCAACGCTGGAAGATGATCATATTGAAACGCTTGAGGCGTTGCGTAAGTTTATGCTGCGCCAGATAGGAGCTTTCGATCCTGATCGAGATCCTTCGAAGCACCATGGTTCTGTGTCCTTCCGACCCGCTGCTTCGTAATGGCAGGTTTCGCTGGAGGTAGGAAGATTGGCGGTCGTAAGTGACATTGCCCTGAGGGTATCGGCTGATTTTGATAGGTTCCCCTGGAATTGAAGTATTGACGGCATTGCTGATGTGATCGTGATGACACACGTGCCATCGCAACGCCTGCTGTTGGCCCACTGCCGAGGTTGTCACTAAAATGAAGCATCTTCGATAGACCGAATTTGGCATCAACCGCCAGCGAGACTGTCTGGGGGTACCCGGTTGGCTGGTTTCCCCATGGTTCGAAGGCGTTGAAAAGGTGTCATTCAGTGTGATGACCGGGTTTGGTGTTTGGCTGTCTCACACGAATGATGGCGGCTTGCTTGAGGGAGTGGAAGCCGAGGCGAAGGAGAGGCGCGTAGTGGCTTTACAATCATGATCTGCCATTGAATGTGCGCGCATCAGAGTCGGTAATACCCTTAATTCATAGACCCCACAGGTGCTTTGGTCCAGAAGAAGGCCCTCAAAGGGGTCAATTGCAGCCGGTGGCTGGCTGGTGGTCCTAATGGCATGAGACATAAGATTCTGGGGGCATCGGTTCAAAGTCCCTAGGACTCGAAAGGTGGATGATCCCGTATACTAGATTGCCTAGGGGTATCGGTTGATGATCCCTAGGGTTGATACCACAGATGAAATTGTCTGGGGGTATCTGGTTGGTGTTCCGACTTGAGGGATGATGGTATCGTGGATAAGATTGTCTGAGGGTGTGTCGGTTGATGGCCCCTGGGGTTGACACGACAGATGAGATTGTCTGGGGGTATTCTAGCAGGCTATAAACCCAGCCTATGTTTTCCTCCATGGCCTTGACAAAGAGGGGGTTTTCGGGCTCTGCGTCCCTGAGCTTTTGAGTCGTGGCAGCTTACCGTGTCGTACGAAGCGCTTGAGGTTCTATGATACCCCTAGGCGCCCTGATATTGCGAGGAATGCCTCTCCGGCCAGGATGGCGAACTCGATGTAAACGTCTGACTTGATGATTTGGTCCCTGGCTGTGGTTCTCGAAGGCATTATGTTGGCAGATATTGTGTTGAGAGGCTGTAGTCTTGAGAAGGTGGAAAGGGATAATTCTCTTGTTTCTCGTACGGAGGTTGGAGCAGTTAAATACCCCATGAGAGGTTTAACCTTTCATGATGATGCAGCTAGGTATGACTCTTCTACTGTAGGCAGCAGAAGGTTAAAAAAAAGGCCACTGTGTTAGCATTGGGATATGATGCTATGATGTGTTGACAATGTGTTCTTTAGTGTAGCTGAAGCCCGGCCCTTAACATCACGATTTGTGTTTTCACCTTCACTCACCCACCGCAAAATGTTATCCGCAAGTTATCACATCTGCTACTGGATCCTGTCCATCGCCGCCGTCGCAGTCTACCAAGGTATCGTGGCAGGTTTGGGATATGGAGAGGATATTTTCCGAAAGGGCCTAATCCCGCTGATGGCTTTTGCGCTTTACATCATCTGGAGCGGCCCTCGTCATCGTTCTAGATCGTGGCATGCTTATCAAAAGGCTGCCACCGCATGCTTGATGATTTGTCTTGGCGCAGTGACCGAGTTCGTTTACATTCCTGGTGGAAGCGTAAAGCCTCTCAAGGAAATCGTTCATGCTCTGCTGGCATTCTCTGCTATTGGAACCCTTGAATCCATCAGACAAAACGTGAGTCAGCACCCTGTTCTTGACACATTGACCTTGGTGTTGACATGAGACAGCGTAAAGATATCGAGCCCGCCGTGTTTTCAGGCTTCGGCACCCATCTCAAAATTGGAATAGAGCTTGTTGGTTGGCATGGCCTTGTCGCCAGCTGTTACTCGCGTTTAGTCGTCGGCTGGACTCTCCGCGGCATCGGTCTCGTGGCTGACTACGTCCTTGCCTCCATCTACGGGCCTGGGGTCTCGAGTCAATCTGTCAAGACTGCTCACATGTACAGCGGGTTTGAGCACTTGGAAAGCTCTATCGTCATCCTTTACGCCCTGGGACCTCTGGAGGATGTAGCAGAAACGGCAAGATACCTTCAAACCCTGAATTCGACCACCATAACTAACTATGTTACTGCTAGGTATTCTATCAGGGTCATTCGCGCCTATATCCCAAGTTGGTTCCAGAGCCAAGACCACTTGTCGCTCCAAACCAACCTTGGCTTTTACTGAGAAGCGGTGCCATGGTCTCGTTTTATCAATGCGTATTTGGTTCCTTGCTCGGATGCCTGTGGAAGTTGTCGGCTGGGGGGAAATAGCAAGATATTCGGGTATGGGGTTCGGCTTACCAAGGCGAATATCTACCTACCTTGGTAGCCATTCAGTTGGTTTCCTTCAAGTTGAGCCCTTCCCTTCTGGTAGAGTTGATGAGATTGTTGGCCGTAGTGGCAAAGAACACAGCTTTCGATACACAAGAGCATTGAAACCGAACTGGAAAATACCAAACAATTTCCAAGGATGGCAATCTATTGTAAGGACCGTGTTCATGGTCCGAATACCTGAGTATTCGCTGCTTCAAATGACCACTCTGAGCAGTAAATGCATTGATCCATTCACCCTGGCAAAGTAGAGTCCAGACATCCCCGTGAAAGAACAATCGCTTTTGTCTATACAGTCTAAACCCATATACCCAACTCCTACTCTGCTTGAAGCTTCTGCTTCGTCCGCTTCCTCTTGCCACCAACTTCTCGGCCCTCCTCCACCTCCAGCAGAGCCTCGCGCTTCTTCTCCGAGACAACCTTGAGGACGTCGCGCACCACACGGGTCTCCAGGTTGACGCCCTCCTCCTCCCACGACCCCATCTCGCGGCCCACACGCTTCTCGATCGTCAGGGCCAGCTCCACGTCGCGCTGCCCGATGAAGCTGACGGCCTCACCCTTTCGACCCGCACGGGCGGTACGTCCGACGCGGTGGATGTAGTCGTCCGGGTCGCGGGGAAGGTCGTAGTTGATGACGAGGCTGACCTCGGGGATATCCAGACCTCTGGCGGCGACGTCGGTAGCTACAAGAATACGAGCAGCCGAGGCGCGGAAACGAGCGAGGTTGTCGATTCGCTGTCGCTGGGGCAGCTTTGAGTGAAGCGATGTAACTCGGTGGTCGAGCAATCGCAGTAGATGGTGGAGGTAGTCGGCAGTTGAGGTGCGGTTGCAAAAGAGAATAACCGTCTTGTCGACGTTTGCCTCGGTGAGCAAGAAAACATGGAGGTAGTGCTCCTTGTGTGTGACCGGAACCTTGATGTACATCTGATTCAGAGTCGCAGGGATGGCCAGTGTCTGGGTGTCAACCTCGCACACAAAGACGGGCTGCTTGCCTGGCTTGATCGGCATGTCCTTCAGAGCGCGGACTTCCGGTGTGATGGTGGCCGTGAAGAGCAGAGTCTGTCGTTCCGTGGCCGGGGGCAAGACCGAGAGACATTCTTCTACGTCGGGAAGCATGCTGCCAGGACCTGTCGCATTGAGCAGTCGATCGGCTTCATCGAGAACCACGTATTTGACTCTCCTCAGTCCACAGATGGTGTCCTCTCCAGAAGTGCGCACATGGTCGGCCAAGCGACCTGGAGTCGCAATCACAACATGCGGCCGCTTTCCCAGCTCGATCGCCTGGGCGCGCATGTCAGAACCTCCGGTAATCAGAATGGCCTTGAGGCTTTGGGGGGATGAGATAGCCTTGAACTGCTCGTAGATCTGAAGGGCCAGCTCTCGTGTCGGCGTCAGCACGACAGCAAAGATAGCAGTTGGATCCTCCGCCCATTTCTGCAGAATAGGCACAGCGAACGCAACCGTTTTACCGGAACCTGTTCGACTTCCACCGATACAATCTCGCCCCTTCAGGATCTCGGGAATACAGCCCTTCTGAATTCCCGTCGGACGCTTAATGGCCATGTTACCAAGCGATTGGACCAGCCACGGTCTAACATTGAGCGCCGAAAAGGTGGTGTTGGGATCGGTAGGGGCGAGGATCGACTTTTGGGGAGCAGTTGAAGGTTTCGCTTGAGTCTCCTTCTGGTCTGCCTTGGCATTGCGCTTGACTCGAGAGGGAGCCTTGATTGTGGAAAGCACCCTCTTCAGCTCCTCATCTTCAGCATCGTCCTCGTCATCTTGATCATCGCCATCGTGGGGTCCTGTAGATGGCACAGTTCTCCGACGCTTTCGGGATGCGGCACTGTCTAGGTAGTCGGACTCGTCAGAGGATGAGCCGACGTCAGACAAGACATGCTCTTCTGACGCATCAGTCGCGTGGTCGGGGTCGGCGGGCGGCAACATGGCTCGGCTTTATAAATTGCAGGAGTCTCACGAATCCATACAGGCAATGCAAGTTGCAGCTGGTCTGGAAATTTTTGGCGGTGACGGGCGTCTCAAAATCGATGGACCCTTCTCCACTCGCGGCGCGCGGCGGGTAAGCTGTGGGGTTGATACCATGGCGGGGGCCAATGGGAGAAGCGAACCTGTAGACGCGCGCTTAGAAGCGTTCCCGAGCGTGGCGCCCACTTGGACAATGGGGATATGCATTCGGAAGGGGCTAATGCAAACGCATCAATCATCGCCAGACTTTCTCACGGTTACAGGATTGTTTCTCATGATGGCCCGGGACATCTGGCGCACCGGACATCCAAGTACCTGTCGCAGCAGGGGGATTTGAAGCCGAGAGCCGGGCGCTTGTCTGCCGTGGCCACCGTGCGAGAGCAACTAGCAACAGCGACAGGGTCTTTGCAGCAAATGAGGAGGCGTTGCCGGGATGTGGTCAGCTGCGACGTCGTGCAGTGATGTGATGAGACGGCAAATGTGGTTTATTGATTGATTGGGCTCTGTTGGTAGTTTGTTTTTGACTGATTGAAGAGTGTGAGATTGCTTTCATCAACAGGCAAGGGGTCGGCAGGCTCAGGGGCAAGCCACTTGTCATCCTGTTGATTGTTGATATTGCTGCCATCAACGCGCAGAGCCTTGTTGGAGGACGATCTGTGGCACATGTCCCCTCAAAGCGTTGAATGATCAACTCTGACGCCTCAAGCTTTGACTTGCGGTTGGGCCACGTTGATGCAAGGCGAGCGCTTCTCACGCATCAGACCCAGAGGGCACGGCTTTCGACTCCACAAAGAATATGCCATGCTATGCAATGCGAGGATCGATAGCCTGACATGAGATTTCCTAGGCTCAGCTCATCGACAAGGCAAAAATTGTGCTGGAGACCTGGAGCATTGTGGGCGCTGTGATAGGTTGCTCAGGGGCCCGGAGACTGGAGGAGCAAAGTGACGACGACGCCGATGACGAAGGCACCAACAAAGCAAAAGCAGGATTGTAAGACAACCGGTCTGCCTGTCTCAAGCCTCGCTGGTTCGCCATGCTGCTTGGGCATCGGGGAAAATCCTTGGCTCACACATAGACACACAAAGGTGTCGGCCAAGGAATTGACTAAGGATGAAAGAAGAATTGAGTGCCCGAGACAACAGCATTCCAACCTGGCAGCCATGTCATGCTTGCTGATGCTGATGCTGGAGATCTGTCAGCGAGCGATGGATACTTGATTGTCGGTCACCGGTGGTTCTAGAGCCAGCCTAGGTCGCCGTCTCAGACCGACGGCATCTGCGCCAGGAAAACATAAGCGGCAACAGCGCGCGTGCCGTAATATTCAGGTTTAGGTACGAGACTCATGCTGATGAATTGTTTGTCGTAGATGGGCAGACCACGTCAGTTTGGACTGGAGGAAGATCTGAGACAGGGCCCAAACAGCCAAACCACGGACAAGCCGCCTTTCAGGGCTTGGTCAGCTCCCCCGCCCCGGTTACAGGGGATGGAACCGCTCGAGCCCCGCCCCGGGGCGCCACTGCAAGCGCTGTGCCGTCGAGCTAGCTGGGGGACCAGTTCTCCGCTGAGTCCTAGGTACTGGAGCTGTCTACAGCGTACCAGAGGTACCCGGAGCACAGGGGTGTTCTCACTGAGTCGGGAAGGTCACAGGTGCCCAAGCGCCCCGCCCCAGGTACCTCTCCTCCATCCAGAGGATGGCAGTCACAAGCCCACCGACTCCGACCCGACCCAATCAATCCATCGACGCCATCATCCACCTCGGGGCATTCTCCTCTCGTCCCCTCGCCCTCTCATATCCTCTCATATCTTCTCTCATCTCCTCTCCTCGCGTTTCGGATTCGCACAGCGACGTGTCGTTCGTCGCCACGCTTCTTGCTGTCATTCCATTCTCCTCTCACGTCCTGCCCTGCAGCGCCCAACGACCGTCTTCCTGTTGGGTCTCTTCCACACAGCCCGCGAATCATCCACTCTCGGCTGTCTTGCATGGGCTGTTTGTCAACGTTACTTCTGCGGCTGTCTCGCTTCTTCTTGACGACACCACCACAATAATCTGACTCTCCAGTCTCACTCACCTCGCTCACCTCTCGCTGTCGCTGCAACAACCTGCTTAATCACCACCAACATTCGCTGTTTTTTCCGTCGATTGCCTTTATATACATCAATCCGCATCTGCCCGCCTATACAAGTATATCTCACTGCCATTACGACGACGACGCCGGCCGATCGACGACCCTGCCTCCGTAATCCCGACTACTCGAACCGACCGACCGACCGACTAAATTCTGACCCAACTTTTCTCAGAGCAACTTGTTGTTGAGCTTGTGATACGCATCTTCTGTCGACCGTTAATTCCCACCTACTTGCGTCATCCCTCTTTCGCCCACAAGCTGCCCTAAGCAGCCCAACCGCCGAGATGGCCGACCAACAACCTCAAAGTTCTGACTCGACTCCTCAACCTGTACGCTTTCCAAGCTCTCCTTGGCTGGTCCTTTCCGGTACTGACTCTTCACAGCAAATTCCTGCCGCTATTACTCCCATCTCTCTACCAACTCCTCACGCTGGCCCCTCGCCTGTCCCTCTGCTCCGTCCCGCCATCCCCGGCGCTAGGAGTGGCGGGGCTCGCACACCGAGACTCGGCCTTGCTATCCCCCCATCTCCCAATGCCAAACCCGTTGGCAGCCAAGGCGCACCGGTTGCCGCGCCTTCAAGGCCTCCTCTGCCGACTCTACACCTGAAGACTCCCATGGGAAGCAACGTCACTCCCCATGAGCAACTCCCTCGATCACAATGCGTCACCCAACCATCGGCAAGCGGCGGCAGCGAGAGCAGCGCTGCTCATTCAAGGTCTGGTAGTTTTGGTCCTTTGGATGGTAGGGCGAGCAATCCTACCTCGGCCGGCTCTCAGTACTCGGCCCTTTCGTTTGCTTCTCAGTATGGTATCGGTGTGTCAAGACCCCAGGGAACTCCAGACCCGGTGTCAGCCGTTGGATCCATGTATTCTGAGAGGAGTGAGGGTGGTGTTTCTATGGAGCGTGATGGTAGCCTGCAAGGACTTGAGGCTTTTGATCAGCTGAGTCTGGAGAAGGCCAGGACTCTCGATGTGGACGAGTTGGATGAGGAGGGCTGGAGAATCGCCAGTATGGAAAACAGGATCGTGGAGCTGGGTAACTTGGGTGAAGGTGCAGGCGGTGCTGTCACAAGATGCAAGCTCAAGGGCGGCAATACGGTGTTTGCTTTGAAGGTGAGTTTAACGTGGCTCCGTTATACGTTCGCAATGCTGACAAGTCCCAGGTCATCACCACGAACCCCGATCCCGATGTCAAGAAGCAGATTCTTCGAGAACTTGGTTTCAACAAGGAATGTGCCTCGGACCACATTTGTCGATACTACGGCGCTTTTGTCGACCCTGCCACGGCTACCATCTCCATTGCTATGGAGTTCTGCGAAGGAGGCTCACTCGACAGCATCTACAAGGAAGTTAAGCGTCTTGGTGGCCGTACTGGAGAAAAGGTCCTGGGAAAGATTGCCGAGGGCGTCTTGGGAGGACTAACTTATTTGCACACGCGACGAATCATTCACCGAGACATCAAGCCATCCAACATTCTCCTCTGCCGAGATGGCGCTGTCAAGCTTTGCGATTTTGGCGTCTCCGGCGACTTTGGTACCAAGGGTGAGGCTAACACCTTTATCGGTACCAGCTACTACATGGCCCCTGAGCGAATCACTGGCCAGTCGTATACTATCACTTCGGATGTGTGGTCAACAGGAGTTACCCTCCTCGAGGTTGCACAGCATCGATTCCCCTTCCCAGCTGACGGTACGGAGATGCAGCCGCGAGCTGGTCTCATCGACCTTCTTACCTACATTGTCAGGCAACCTGTGCCCAGGCTTAAGGATGAGCCTGACATGGATGTTTACTGGAGTGACAACTTCAAGTACTTTATTGAGTGCTGGTACGTATAATCTTGACCAATGATGAGAATCTGCTGACAATGTTTCAGTCTTGAGAAGCAGCCCAACCGCCGAGCAAGCCCCTGGAAGATGATGGAGCACCCATGGATGGTCGAGATGCGCTCAAAGCGCGTCAACATGGTGAAATACCTCTCGTTTGTATGGGGCTGGGATGACCAGCCCAAGGCGTAGGCAACTCGCAAGTGCCAAGGTCTTGGTAACGTAGGAAAATTGGAACAACGAGCCGTGCCCGTGTCACAAGCACGAGGTGGGCGACAATTGACTCGACGGCATCTCCCGTCTTATGCCCATGACGACATGAACAAGGCTGGGCCTGCGTCATGAGGCTCTTATACGAGATGCATTCCTTGGGGACGCGCCGTGGACACGACTAGGATCTCGATCACGAACCAGTCAACCACAAGACGGCGCACATTGGGAAGCCGATTCGCGGAAGGATAGGATGGTGTTCATGATGACGATGGCAGGAGGCATTTACGTCGCTATACGTACGGTCAGGATCTGGCTGAATAAGAACGAAAGATTGTGTGTTGGAAACCGGCAAAACCTGACAAGGACGGGGAATCTCCCATCTCGCGCTTATGCGCGTAGCCTTTCTATGTACTATCCCACAATATATGGGTATCATATTCTTGGATACATGTATTTTTTGCCTCCTTACATGGCGCCCACATTGACTGTATACTCCCTTCTATGCCTCTGTAGTTGTCTCCTCCGGGGGATCACCCATGAGTTCTCGTAACGCGATGGTAGCATAAGCACTACGTCCCAGCTGGAACTTGACAACTGCAGCAAGCTTCATGGGTTGCTGGGCGGCGGGAGCCTTCTCAGCAGCATCCTCAGCGGTATGGGCACTTTCTACCTTGCCCTCTTCCGCGTCCGTACCCTTCATCTCAACGTCCGTAGACGCCGATGACTCGCCCTCAACCTTGGTCTTCTTGGCGGCCGACTCAGAGTCGGCATCCTCACGAGAGCGCTTCCTGTTGGCACCCTTGGCAGCCTTGATGACGTCCACGTCGGTGGGATGCATCTGCTCCGTGTCGTCCGAGTAGGCGCGCACCTCGACCGAGGGCGTCCCGAGGAAGCGGTTCATGATCTTGCGGTACCGGCCGGGCAGGCTGAACTCGCGGCGCATGCGGCGCATCTTGTGCGGGTCGAGGCCGCCGTTCTCGGGGCGGCCCATGAACTCTTCGTAGAAGGTGCCCATGTCGTTGTCGGGGTACACGACGTCGTATCCAGGGGTAGGGAGGACAATGTCAAAGATGGTGTACTTGCCGCTGGCGGCTTCTTCGGCGGTGAGAGGGCGGGCGCGCACAGGAGCGTCGTCATCATCGTCGACTGGGTTCACAATGTCGTCGCCGTCCTGGTCCTGTCCGCTAACGAGGGGCGTGTTCTCGGTCGGCGCGATGATGAGGTCGCCAGTGATGACCTTGGTGCCGTGGAGCTCCCAACGACGGCTGGCAGCGTGGTTCCAGACGTAGGACTGGTAGGCGTGGAGGTACATGGAACGGAGGCCGCGGGTGATGTGGACAAGGGAGCCGATAAAGTCGCGCCGCGACTGAGCACCCTGTCGGTTCAGGTGTCTAAAGATGCTGTTCTCAGCCGAGAAGCGACGAGGCATGATCTTGATGGCTCTATCCACGTCCTTGTCCGTGAGGAAGAGCATGCAGGCCTGATTCCGGAGGTATTCGTCCCTTTTGGAGGGCTCCTCGGGGATCTCCCCTGCCTCTGCCTTGTTTGCGATCTCCTCGTCGTAGTGAAGAAGCGCCTTGACGGCCTCTTCGTACTTGTCGCCCAGGATCATCTGTCCAACCTGGTGTGTGCCGATATCATGGGTTCCGAAGCGCTGGTGACCAAAGTAGTTGATCCAGCCGTGCTCAGCCATGTGAGCGAGCGCGGGCTCGACATTCTTCTTCAATTTCTCAACTTGCTGCTCAATAGACTCATCGGCTTGGCCGACCATTTGGCAGCTCTTGATGGCAATGACAAATTCGTTTCCGAGAAGCTGGCCCAGGTAGATCGGCTTGTCGCTGTATTCATAATCTCCAGTCGACACACCCCAGAGTCGTCCGTTGATACCGTGGAGGTTTCTGGGCCGCATGTAGCGCACAGAGCATCGCTGCACCGTCGAAGCTCTGCGATCCTTTGTGCCGGCGTATCCAATGACCTGGGGCTTGACCTTGAGGAACCGGGCAATCTGGTTGACGGCGTCCATGGTGTCGCGGTTCTCCTTGAACAAGGTGAAGTGCAGGTACTCGCCGGCGGGCTTCTCCTCGCGGCTGCCCCGAGGGGCACGGCTGCGCTTCTTGTTGTTGCCCTTGCGTGGAGGGATAAACGTTGCGACAATGGCGCCCAGGTCAGTCGTGTTGGTGTCTATCCGAGACCTGAAGATGCGACGGATCTCCTGGTGTACTTGGCCACGCTTGGGCCTATCGTCCATAGGTTCCGAGGTAACAGACTTCTTCTTCTCGTGATCAGCGCCTGGGCCGGCCTTGTATAGCTCCACGAGCTCCTGCGTAAAGCGCTGATCGGTTAGAGTTTCAAGAGTGGCCACGTCTTCAGGCGAGACATCGTAGGTCTGCTCAGGTTGCGCGGCGGGCTTGGCTTCTGTGTTTTCGCTAGCCTGCTTCTCAGAATTCTCCTTGGTCTCCTCTTTCTTCGAGTCTCCGTTTGATGTCTCTGTCTTGGTCTCCTGTTTTGTCTCTTGAACCTAGATAAAGTCTCAACATTCTGAACATGCGTTGCAGTAGAGATTGCGCACTCACGGGAGCCTCCTCGTCAGGTATACCAATATGCTGAAGATGAAGAACAGAACCATCCTCCTTGATCTCGTTCACTTGAAAGTCTGAGAACCTATAGCTGGGTTAGGACACCAATTGCGATCAGCATCAAGACATAAGCTCATACCTCGTGCGCATCTCACCGGTCCACGGTATGGCCAGAGGAGTCACCCGCTGGCTGATGCCGATGGACCTGGTGTAAGAGGCACTTCCGCGCGTAGCATAGTGAGTTTGGTCCGCCATGATGACTGCGCTGCTTGGGAATTGCGCTCAACGCGTCGTGCGACAGCTATGTTTATGTCGTCTATACAATGTGCTGGTGGGGCAACTTTGGTATCTGGAATTTTTCTCCGGCAGTATTTTTGCGACAGCTTGATGGAGAAGGCGGTGAGGTACAGTCGCCAACCACACTGGAGGTTGGTGCCGAGTTTGGTAGGCGGTGAAGACCGCATTAGTTGGCGCAGTTCAGTACTTACTTAGGTAGGTTTACTGTTCCTACTATCTGTTCTCGTGCTGGACAAACACATCCTGCTTAAGAAACATGGGTATTACCTTGCTTAGTGTTTGAAACTGATTAGAGGGTTTTCCCTACGTTCTTCGGGGCAGCAGACAAGAATACTCCGGAGTCTGGAGAAGCCGCAATGCCATGGTGAGCACCGAACAGAGACGCAACTCGACAAGGCGGTTCATGGCAAGGACATGAACGACTGTTTAGCTGCACCCTGGACTAGTAACGAAAATCATCAGATGGCTTTCATATTAGCGTTTGCCAAGAGACGGTTGGCTTTAGAACAACACAGTGTTCAACTGACAACTCAGATCAGAAGATCGGATAGAGTTTTGAAGGAGCATACTGAGTGATGAGCAGTGCCACGGCGATCGTTCAGCTCGAGGTTAGTCTGGAATCAACATGTCACCAAAATGGATTCTTCTTGCTACCCAATGACTGCATCATGTTTGCTCAAGTGGTGTGATAGATCCTGGCATGTTTGGACAGGGAATAATCGGGTATGTGCAAGACATCCATCATTCTCCAACCCAACAAGCCCAGCCCAACCAGCCAATCTGGTCATGCATCATGGCTTTCCTTTTCCGCTCCCTCGCTTGCGCATCAATAAGCGACCGGCAAGACATAAGATTCCCAGCGGCAAGTCTTGCCTTCTGCTTCTGGCCAAGAGAGCAGCTCGGCTGCTCGGAAAGCCGCGGACTTTGCAAGGATGTCTTCCATTGCGCACGCGTCAAGGCGTGATCCAACCTCCCCTTGGTCCTTATCCGAGTCCCGTCTGCTCTCCATGAGTACGTTCCATGAGGCGGTGAATATGCCTCACTGTACGTAGTGTCGTGTTTGGCGGTAGGCTCCCGATCTCCCGTAGCTTCTACAGACTTGCTTTTGTCTGAGCCGTGTCGCCTTCGGGTGACTGCATGGTAGAGATGGCATCTGACATGTCAATCATGAGTAGTCAAGACGGGTGGTGAGGAAAGAGACAGCGGCACGTGGCTCGTAAGACTCTATATTCAAGCGAAAGTGCGACTGGTTGTTCGAAGGAGCTCTTCATGGATCCAACCGAACGACCAATTTGAGATGCTCGCCATCTCTGGCATCAATATTATCAACATACATCCATTCCCCAGGTATGAACACACGTCTTTTCCCGTTACGACGACTCGTCAAGGGTTACATTAAGGCTTTGGCCAAGGATTCCTCAATGCTCCACCACGCTGATGAAGCCCAGGTACCCTTGTCCGCTCACCTCTACTGCACCGTGGCAGGTACTGGCTATTTGAAATCTCAGTGAACTGGCTTGATGGCTTCCGGCAAAAGTGAGCAGCGCAACTCGGATATGACGGTACAGATGGGCTTACAGAGATTAGGCCAGTTATCCAACATCGTTCGCGTCTCGGGTCTTAATAATGTCGAGAAACGCAGCGGTAATGGCCGGCAGTCCACTGCCACCTTCGATGAAGACTTTATACTCGAGCTTTCCGACTCTATTCGAGAAAGTCTCGATAGAGGGGAGATTGGGCCGCGATGGGAAGAAGCCATGGGGTTTCTGACCGCGGCGCTCCGAGACGAGGCTAACAAGGAACCCCTAATGGATCTCGCGACTATCGAGAGAGGTCGTCTCGATAGGCTCGTCGCCGATATCACTGACCCTGATAAACGACCTATGGACGAACCTGAAAGATACGCAAGGGACGTGAGGCTAGCAGAACGTCTCGAATGGCGATGGAGGTCTCGGTTCCGGGAACGCTACTTCAGCATCCAAAGTTCCCGATATCTCAAGCTCCCCAAGACGGGTAGACTCAGAGGGGTGGAGAGAGATTTCGGGATCAACAACCCTGGCGAAGAATGGAGGATCAAAGATATCACGACACTGCAAGCAATCGATAGAGACGCGGCATTCAAGCCAGGGCAGTAAGACATCCTCTGGGAACGGCCAGTTCGACCTGCTTGCTAATGGATATGTCATAGTTGGTGGCTGAATCTGGCCTGCGCTCAACGAGATGGCATCGTTGACAACCCACGCGAGACACCCACTGTAGGGCATCTCGGCGGTGATACGCTGCCACTTCTTACAGGGGAAGAGTTCGAGGACCCTGTACTGAAGGATACAACCACTTATATCAGAAACGGTGGCCTGGCAGATATGCACGTATCGCTCATAACCAAAGTCGGCACCGTTATGCGTGTCCTGCGTGGGCACAACCTCAACAGCCCATTTGCCCCAAGATACGGTGTACGATACGATGGATTGTAAGTACCTACCGATCAGACTACGGTTGCGGTTGGCTGACTCGAGCCAGATACAAACTGGCCCAATATGGACAGAGATTCTATGAGAAGATGAAGACGGACCGCATGTTTCTAATACTAGAGAGGGTCAAGACACAGCCGCCGATAGAAGACTTCGAGATGGTCCCACGACCCTCACAAATAGACGACTGGGGTCTCTATTCGCAGTACGCCGAGGAGCAGGTCAAGAAGAGGTTGGGGGACAAGGGCTTCCTGAACTAGAAGTTAGAAAAGGCTCAGGAGGAGAATAACCAAGAGGCATACCGCATGGATCGCGTCTTGCGCAAACAATTAGCGGCAGAGCGTGTAGCAGAGGACGCTGTGGAAGGGTCTGGCATCAAGGAAGATGGCGTTGGAGGGTCTGATGTTCAAGAGCTAGGTGCCAAAGCACGAGGGTCTATCTAATTCATGGTTTTGGTTATACCGCAGACCTCCTAATATTTGTAGTAAAAAGAATTCATGACAATCATAGAAACCATGTAAATATCCTCTGGCTTATACCTGGTGACGCTCGGTTCATGACATGAGGGGTTGCGAGGGCTGCGTCACAAGCTGGAATCCTCAAGGGTCCATCCATGGCGGGGCAGAAAAGGCCCAGCTCAACATCCCACCGCCATAGCCATCTTTCTCTTTCATTCTCTAGCACGACAACTCGAGCGACAAGATGGGCAAAACTAACAAGGGCGGCGACAAGGGGGGTAAAGGCAAGGGAGGAAAGGAGAAAAGCGAAAAGACCAAGGATAGTAAGGACGCTGGAGGCGGCAAGGCAAAGGGTGCTCAGAGCATCAACGTCCGCCACATCCTGGTGAGTCGATGAATGAGCTTTAGAGGGGGGAGCATTACTGCTGACAAAGATGGAAAAATAGTGTGAGAAACACGCCAAGAAGGAAGAGGCCCTGGCAAAGCTCAACGAAGGCGTCAAGTTTGACGAGGTCGCGCGCGAGTTCTCCGAGGACAAGGCGAGGCAGGGCGGTTCGCTTGGATGGAAGACCAAGGGTAGCCTAGACCCAAAGTTTGAGGAGGCAGCTTTTGTCCTTGAGCCAAGCACCACGGCCAGCCCCAAGTTTGTCGAGGTCAAGACTGAGTTTGGGTATCATATCATCATGGTGAGTTTTACGGTAGACGCTTGGGATGGCATTTTGCTGATGCTGGGTTCAGGTCGAAGGACGAAAGTAGACGAAGCTCACTACCAGACATACACATGTACGTCAATATATCAATCACAGGAACAGCACACACAATTTCAAAACCAATGATGCCCAATTTTTTTTATTCCTCTCGATGCAATATGGCCATGAGACGTAAGGCCTTGTGTGTGGTTCAGATGCCAACCGAAGTGGCTAGAGTACAACAACCGCGAAGTCGTGTTGTCAAGCGGCCCCGAAAGCCAAGCCCGCAACTCTATACCCCTTCCACTGCCAACGCCCTCCGCAGAGAATCCCTTACTGCTCGGTCTGGAAGTAGTTCAGGAGGATGGATCGCTCCTGAGACTCCTCACCCCAGTCCTTAACAACGACGCAAGAGCAGTTGACGACCTTGCGGGCGTTGCCCTCACGGTCGAGGACGCCTAGACATGTCATGTTAGCATTCCCACCCACAAAGATTCCTCTCGGTTCCAATGCCACGTACAGAGACCAGCCCACTCGCCGAGCTGCTTGCCATCGGGGATCTGGATCAGGGGAATGTTGTGCTCGTTGCAGAGAGCGACAACAAGCTTCTTGTAGGCCTCCTCCTCGCAGTTCTCGTTCAGGACACACATGTGAGCCTGTCGTCGGTCGAGGGCCTTGGAAGCCTCTCGGAGGCCGCGGGCGAGACCATCGTGCATGAGAGCGAGCTTCAGGACACCCTTGAGAGCGTCAAGAATGGACATCTGGCCCTTGGGGGCATCGCCGGAAACCTCAACAACATCGGCGACCTCGGGGGTGTTGTCTTCTACGTCCGACTATATCGCGAGAACTCGTCAGTAAACCGTGTGCCACCAAGTAAAATTCCCACACCCCGCCGTCGCAAAAATCGTCCCGCCGCGGGCGCGCGGGCAATTGGCCAGCAAGGGGCGTCGGATATCGTCAAACTCACCATCTTGGCTTATTTTCTTGTCGGGCGATCCTCGAAGATTTCTATGTGTATCAAGGGGGAAAGGAAAAAAGGTTGGAAGAACGGGGGCTTGAGTCGTGATCTGGAAGTGTCTTCGTTCAGTCCCACGGTGATTTGCCGAAATCTAAACGACCGAGTGCGCTGTACCCTTAGGGCATTTTTACGTGCACGGACCACCAGGGCACACCGCACACTCCCACCCCAATCTCGACTTTTTTTTTCTGCCCACAACGCGTGCTTCTCTTCCCAACCAACGACCCAACGTCAAATTCCACGAGGTATGTATGACTGATTACGCCGAACAGCGATTCGAAATCAGAAGGATGATGCCTTTCACCATGGCAGGAGAGAGCAATCGAGGGCCTCGCCGGCCGTGAGCTCTCGATACGCTCTTCTCTTCAGCACTGGGCGGCAGAACCCTCGCGATGCGGTCGCTGAGGGCACTCTCCACGCTCACGAGCCTTCCGAAGGGCTAACACTTGGCTTCGTTCCTGGCAGATACCTCATTTCCCGTCCCGACTTGAGAATCTCCTCAAAACACCGCCAAAATGGTCCGCACCTCCGTTCTCCACGACGCTCTCAACGCCATCAACAATGCCGAGAAGGCTGGCAAGCGTCAGGTCCTGATCCGACCTTCCTCCAAGGTCATCATCAAGTTCCTCCAGGTCATGCAGCGCCACGGTAGGTCATGGACTTTTCTTCTTGTTCTTCTTGTTTTTTTTCTTCTGCAATCTCCCTTGTTCGGCATGATAACTAGGGCTACCGTCGATACCGCACCACGACCCAGCCCCTATAAGTTGCCGATAGATTAAACCTCGGAGATCTTACACGTTTTTCTGATTTTTCTTACCCATGACGTCTAACGTTTAGTCTCTCGACACATCAACTAATGCGTTTTACCAGGCTACATTGGCGAGTTCGAGGAGGTCGATGACCACCGCTCCGGCAAGATCGTCGTCCAGCTCAACGGCCGCCTCAACAAGACCGGTGTCATCTCCCCCCGCTACAACGTCCGCCTCTCCGAGCTCGAGAAGTGGGTTGTCAAGCTGCTCCCTGCCCGTCAGTTCGGCTACGTCATCCTGACCACCTCTGCCGGTATCATGGACCACGAGGAGGCCCGACGCAAGCACGTCTCTGGCAAGATCATTGGCTTCTTCTACTAAACGGGACGGGTAACCAAAAAAGTTTTTGACGAAAAAGAGTCTGGCATTCTCGGCGTTGGGGGGGAATTATGATGACAATGACCGATGCGATACTATAGCTATGGAGCTGGTCGCACACGCGAGCACTAGAATTGAACCTTGACGAGATGCTCAGATTCACCGATTCAGATGGCCACTGTGAAGTTTATGTTGCCCTTGTCCACACGCAAACTCTATTTTACAGCCCGATTCCGATGTTACGCTGATATTCTCCATGTCATACTACCATGCCTTGTGATGTCTTGTAACCTGTAGTTGGTGTTAAACCTGGAATGGCGGGTTTATGTTCTACCGGACCATCGGGCTGTCCATCATGGCTTGGGTACCTGAGGTCTCAGGTATGCTTCCATACATGTCAAGAATGGCCAACGAACAACAAGCATCAAGCGTCATGTCTGTAACTGAGCGTATAAGTTGGCAGCCGCCAGAGCCTAGCCCTTGGCTGGTACGTTTCGAGGCCAGATGCCACAAGGCCAAACAGCAGCCATTCCTCGATGAGAGACCGATGAGCGAGGCTGTATGCTCTTGTGCCTGGCGAAACTTCCGTCAGCCTCGTCTAGGGCACTTTGAGCATCAGGGAAGGGCCAACTTCAAGAGGCTGCTAGGCTATGGGGTTGATGGCATCGTCTGGAAAGTCACGATTGATGAGCGCGTCTATGCGCTCAAAGTTGTAGGTTTATTCATGCCACGTGTGTCCGCAGTGGTGATGTGCTGATTATCAAGTTCTGGGACAATAAACCTCCAGAAGGCACACGATACTGGTCAGTTCAACGAGAATGTCAGAATGTCTCACTCCTCGAGATGATGCGGTTCGCGATCGAAAACTCTTCTGATCCTATTCGATTACATCCACAACCGCAAACACATCGTGATGCATTAGCTAACCTTCACGCCTTCTCTGATGGGGGTCGTGAGAGGCAATCATTTCGAGACACACCTGGGGCGATCGAATACAATACTCCCCCTCGTTTCAGGAGGTGCTACGGCTGGATGATGATAAGCGGCGAAGAGCTTTATACGCTACCTCGGAAGATGAGAGTACCAGAAGTGAGACTAGACGGTGCTGTACGCGACATTTCGCCAAGCGAAGATTACCACGCCATCGTGTACGAATACGTATCTGACACTGGATGTGCTTTCTCTTCAGAGGTCGTGCAAGCGCAGCTGGATTTCTTTTGGCACGCTGGGTTTTGCTTGGTACCATCGCGGGTAGAGAACTGGAAAGGGGTGGGAATCCTAGTAGATATGGCCGATCTTATATGTCCTTGGCATATCCCGTGGCATCCAAGTCTGTATGGACAAAGGAGCGCAGCAGAGGTGTGTGATGGCACAGCAATCGGAGCATGAGAAATCGATGTAATGTAGGCAGGCAATATCCAAGGAGAAGGAGAAGGGAAGAAGGCCAAAGGGTACAGATAGTACAAGTACTAGTGAAGCGTTTGTCAAGTTATGTCAGTACTAAAGTTCATTCGCTACTAACTACCAGAATCTCATTCTCAAGGAGGTATCTACCTACCTACCGACCTTGGTAGGTCCTCATGATATATCACAATCACGTGACTCTACATCTAGTCAGCAACCCAAAGTCGTTGTAGCAACGCAATGGAGAACCAAGCCATTGTTTTCTTTATCCGAGCCTGTCCAATGAGAACACTCCAACGCCAACTCGTCTCACCTTTCAACGTCGTTTTCATCGCCGAGTCTGGATGGCAAGACGTGTGACTTTGGTTACGATTACGCATTAATCTTATCATGATTCTTTCACTCGGCTGATTCCTACAGACTTTAGCGCATCTTCAAAGATACCCTCCTGTCTGGCACAGAGCCAGCTCATCGACAAGATGTGGTCCCTCGTATCCTTTCGAGCTTCTCAACGACGGCAGCTCTTTTCAGTTGCCGCCCTCGTATTCTTCTTTTTCTGCGCCTACACTCTACTACGGATACCACCGGACCAATCTGGGGGGTACCAGGTACAGACACAAAGACAAGAACAAGCACCAATACAACCTCAGTCAACTCCAGGATCAGAAGGCACAGAAGATAAGACGTCGACTGAAGGAAGCCCAAACCCCAAGGCAGTCCCCGAATCAGGGGTGCATCCCATCACATATCTCGTCAAAAATGCGCAGCGCGAGTTTGAAGAGGTCAAGGCCCGGCAATCCAAGTCTCTCCAGGAGGCAGTTGTCGAGTACCGTCGGAGATATGGAATGCCACCTCCGCCTCACTTTGACAAGTGGTATCAGTTTGCCAAGGACAATGGGGTCAAGCTAATTGATGAGTTTGACAATATTTACGACCTTATCACGCCGTTTTGGGGACTCAGGCCCAAGACTATTCGAGCTCGAGCCAGAGAGGCATTGGGATTCGACAACGGGCTGATTGGAGTGTCAATCCGTGATCACAAGATCACTTATATCCAGAATGGCGTCGAATGGCAGCAGAATGCCACAAAGGGCATGATGACAAAGTTTCTCCAGTATCTCCCAGACATGGACCTTGCTTTCAACTTCCATGACGAATCCCGAGTTATTCTATCTCACGAGGATCTGGCGAGATTGGTCAAGACGGCACAAGAAAAGTACATGCCCGCAGCTTTTGCTGTTGAGAAACCCGCCAACGACTTTACCAAGACCAACTCGGAGCTTCATGATGGAAAGTCGTTTGAGGAGACGACTCTCTCACGGTTCAACTTCTTTGCACACCAGTCGACTTGGTCCCATTCCCGCCTGTCATGCCCGCCAGACACTCCAGCCCGGTCTATCGAGGATGATGAGAGCGTCGATTATCGGAGCAGGTACGGTATGAGCGACCTCGGTTTTGTATACAACACCACCGCCATGTCCGATATCTGCCTCTCGCCCTCTCTCAGGTCGACGTTTGGCTTCTTTGGTGGTCCCAACGCATACGGCATCGTTCAAGACCTCTTCCCAATCTTTTCTCAGTCCAAGATCTCGTCCTACAGCGACCTCCTCTACCCTTCCACATGGGACTGGGCTGGCAAAGTGGAATACGACGAGGACATGGACATGGAATGGGCCAAGAAGGAGAGCAAGCTGTACTGGCGTGGCTCTACGACAGGAGGATACAGCCGCGATGGCCGCTGGCGACGACAGCACCGCCAGCGTCTCGTCCAGAAGCTCAACGCCCGCGATCAAGCTCACATCCTCACCAGCCAGAGCACACCTCCCTGGGGTGCCAGCGAGGTGCCCCGCGGCGAATATCGCGACCTCGTTGATGTGCACTTCTCTCACATCGGGCAGTGCGACCCAGGCGACTGCGAGGCCCAGAGGGCATTCTTCAACGTGACCGATGCTGTGGACCAACAGGACGCCTGGCGCAATAAGTACCTCCTCGACATGGACGGCAACGCCTTCTCGGGCCGCTTCGGCGCATTTCTACGTAGCAAGAGCCTCGTCTTCAAGCTCGCCGTCTTTCGCGAGTGGCACGCTGAATGGCTTAGACCATGGGCTCACTACATACCCTTCAGCGTCCAGGGCGACGACTGGCTCGAGGCGGTGCGCTTCTTTGACAGCGAGGAGACTGCCCGCGGGGAAGGCGAGCGAATCGCCATGGCGAGTCGGGAGTGGGCGAACCAAGCTTTCCGTCAGGTCGACATGGAGGCGTGGTTCTTTCGATTGATGCTAGAGTAAGTTGTTCCTGCGGATATTTCTCAAGACGATGCTAACAAGCCTAGGTACGCTCGGGTGATAGATAATAAGAGAGAAGTGATTGGCTATGATCGCGCCAGCGCCAGCAAGAAGCTTCCTACAACAGAGGGAACTGACTGAATGACCTGTGATATTACGGTTTTGGATGGCATTGCATATGGGAACATGGGGCATGGGTTTAATGGCGTTCAGGTTGGGTCGGGATATATACAGCGCGAGTACTACACTAGCAGAATCACCTCTATGCACGAGTTAACGAGCCTTGGATAGATATATATCCATCATGTTACAAGTTGAATTTTACTATGCCCGGAATCTATGATTAAACTAGCCCTACGCCGGATTCGCCAAAAGGATGCATCTTCTCTCTGGGTTCCCCCGATTTGATCGTGACTCTCAACCTTGAGCGACAACAATACACGGCCCACTCATATCGGAGTCCTACTCCTCCTCGCCCTCGGCGTCACGATCCTCAGAGGCCGATCTTGAGCGATGGGCCGCTGGACTATGATGCGCATCCTCCTCACCCTCGGCGTCGTGGTGTCCATGCTCCTCCTCTTCCTCCTCCTCACCCTGTCCCCAGCCCAGAGGGTTCTCGCGGTACTGCTTCATTGCCTCCTTCATGACTTCCGTGGGATCCTCGACCGTGATATCAAGCTGATCCACTATCTGCTCCTCCTCGGCGATGCCAATCTTGCGGGCAATGTTCTTGGTTCGCTGAGGTCGGATGACCGACTTTTGCATCACGGGGTAGTAGTAGACAGCCTTCTGGTTAGGATAGAATGTGTCCTCGTTGTACGCCAGGATAATCTCCTCCTCAAACTTGGTCGAGTGGTCGAGCTCCGTCTCCTGAGACGTCTCGTACGCTCGGAGCCGGTTGTACTGGAAGCAGCCGCCAGCGTCTGACTCGTGCGTATACAGCTCCTCTTCGTTGTGCTCGGGGTTCTCGACGTCAAACTTGCGACGGAAACGGTCGCCTGCAGAGGTTGACTGCGCGAGGTAGTAGTCGTAGTTCATCAAGTTCTGGGGCTTGGGGTTGTTGACAGGATCCTGGTCGTGGGCTGCGAGCGCCAACTCGTACGCCTCTTCCTCCTGAGGCGTTCGGTCTATGGGCCTGAACAGACCGCTGAGCAGACGTTTATCATAGGTGGACTCGCTGGCTACTGGGTTCTGATGGAATTTGAGGGTGACATATGCACCAGAGTCGGGGAAAGCATCGAGATCGGGGATGAGAGGAGAGCAGTCCACAACAGTAAGGTTCCTCTTGGAAGGATGCTTGACGCGCTTGGGGTCCTTGAGGTCGTGCTCGGCAATGTCGAAGCCCTTGTCGATCTTGCGCTTGATGGCCTGAGGCGAGTTGGCGGCGGGCTCGACGAAGCGACGGGACTTGTTGGCCTTTGTGAGCAGGGCGCGAGGCAGAGGGCCATCGTGGCGTTTCGTGACGGTGGACGAGATGTACTCGGTTCGACGAAGGAAGGAGACGTTGGCCTCGGCGACCTTGGGCTTTCCGAGGGCGGCAATGGGTCTTAGGAGCGGTCGGTCGTGAGGGTGAAGAGTAGGAGGATGAGCAGGCGCCTGAATTGCTACGCAGAGTCAGCACGGGCAGCCTCCATCGTCAAAGCTGAAACTCACATCGTTCGTCGCCATCGAAAACACCAGGCATGCCCACCAGGTCAAGGGGCATGCCCAGCTCAGCATCAGCCTCGATATTCAGAGGCTGCTCCCTTGCAAGCCTTGATGCAAAACCGGGAGTCGTGTACTGGCCGCTGGCGAGCCCCGTGTTGGGGATGTCGAGCAGCTTTGGCGGGTGTGGTGGCGGCGGGAGCGCATTGGAGAAGCGGATGCGAGCGATGAAGTCCTGGTGAATGACGCGCTCGCCGGAGCGAGGAGCTGAAGACGACATGACTGTGTCGAATGGCGATGGGCGCCGGGGAGGTTAGGAATTGGCAAAGGTAAGGCCCAAGATGTGAGGAGGGGGCGCGCAGATGAAGGGGGTTTGGTTGGGTTGGTTGATGGAAAGTTGTTGGCGCGCGCACGGCTGAGGTCAAGGTTGAGGAAATCTGACTTTGCGGCGCAAGGCTGGCCCGTCAGAGCAGAGCTCCACGTCGCGTCAACACCACCACCAAACCACCAATTTCCATTCTTCTTTCAACGTTCGAAGACAATAGAATCTGACAATGCGCATCCAATCATCGTACTTTTAATGCCGTTTCATTAAATGGTTCATCTCAAGACTCGAGCCTCTTGCGCTCTCGTTCGGTTCGCCCTAGTCCCAAGCCCATTCAAAGTCTATAAAACTACGTTTTGTTTCGTAGGCAACTCCCAGTTCCGTTATCGCCAATCCCAGTTATCGCCCGTTCGATTTCGTCCATCCATCACTCCCACCTCATGATTTGCATGCAGTACAGCGTCCCCCGAGACACACACAACACATCGCATTAGTGCGCAGCTTGATAAAGCTAGCCGCGGTGTTTATACAGGACACGCAGGACCCAGGTTCGGTTGGCTTCCCTGGCCGGTCGTGCCGAAAGAAGAAAATATCAGTCGTAAAATCTTCCCGTCATGAATCAAGAGCTGTTCTTGGCGTAGTTCTTCTTGCCAACCGTGAAGGGCACATAGCGGTACTTGATCATGTGCTGGATCTGTTTTCGCACTGCGGGGGGTTAGCATCTTGCTGTAAATAAATGGTAGGTCGAAACTCACTGGTAAGAACGAAGAGGATAATCCAGTACATGACCAACACGGGCCAGAAGACGGGCACGTTGAAGACCTCGAACCAACTGCACACAAAAGAGATGAGGATGGCTCGGGTGGCCCAGTACCAGAACTTGAACTCGGGGAGTCGTCGAATGAAGGGCTTGAACTCCTCATCCTGCTTGGTGGGGAGAGTGCCCACGGAGCCATCCTCCATCTCATTGTCGATCTCTTCGTTCGAGGGGTCAAACTTGGGCTGCAAGAAGGCCAGGAACAGGTTCAGCAGGTAGATGCCGAGCGCATAGGCAACTATACCATGTTAGTTGTAAGGTTTGGCGTGGAGGGGCTTCCTGGAATGAAGGCGTACCGATGTACCAGCCCTGCGCAAACAGGATTCGAAGGAAGAAGAGGAAGAGGCAGACAACGGTGCCGATCCATCGGTAGAGGACAAAGGGGGTCGACTGGTCCAGCAGAGCTTGGTAATGCTATAATCAAAGTGTCAACGGAGTCGCTTGCGCCGTGGGTTCGCCCTCGAGGAGACATACGCGCGCGATCTTGGATGTGTGGACGCTGACAGCCTCGAAAGGGGTCTGCTCAGGCTCTGGCGCATTCATCTTGAACAAGTGTCGATTCGAGTCGCCTCGGTCGATAGAAACAGGAATATCTGTACAGGGTCGTTCAAGTCGAGGAACAAAAGATCAAGCCCTCAGGGATAGAAAACGGCGACTATGACCCTGTTGAGGAAGAAGAAGAATTGATGGGAGGATTAAAGTTGCGATGGATGGCGAATCCAAGAGGGCGAGCAGGGGACTTGCAACGTTTGGACTTTTTGGCGATGCAGCCACGTAAGGCCAGTTCTGCTCCCAAATGTTCTACCGGGGGTTTACCGGCGCAGCAAGAACCGTTGGCCGCCGGGTGGCCTCCCTTGGAGCTGGAAAACGAGCCGTCTCATTGGTGATTCAGAGGCTCCGGGGCAAATTAGTTTAGGGGATCTCTTGGAGAAACACCCCTTGCCCCCCACCTGTCATTGGGGCGCAGCCCGTGGTGTAGGTCGCGTTTCGCGAGATGCCACTTTAAGCAATGGATCTCCCTTTTCAAGCCCTGGAGCTTCAAATGGTAGGACGTGTACAACCTGCGTGTTTGGGGTTGACATAAGTTGAGCAGCTTCACTTCTGCCGTTACCATGTCTATGCAATCTTCTACTGTCCACTCTGCTTCACTCTTTGTAGGTTGCGGTTCATGTCAAGTCCTGGTGTTAGTGGAGCTATGAGAGCCAATTCGGCTGCCTAACACATTGCATCATCGCTCTCATGCGTAGAAAAGGAGGTAAATGGATACATCAGTACCCGTAGGTTGAAAAACACCGTCAATGTTCAAAGTCAATGTCCATATTGACTACTCTCCAACTCCATAGCTACTTCGGCTCAATTCACGTGACAGTTCCAAGCCGTCGGCTTTGCCATGGATATGGGCGGCTGTTGTCCATATCCTCGGCTTATTTGCCGACGCTTTCCAGTTGCGTCACAGTGAGCTTAGTTAAGCTCCCTCGTCTCCAGCTCCAAGCTTCCAGTATCAACCTCTAGCTATATATCACTCGGCCAATTGTTTCTACTTGAGAGAATTCAAAGGCTTCATTTCTTCACATAGCAGGTTCAATCATACCACTGTTTCTTTTTAACCGCACTTTGCTCTCCCTTTCTTCATTACAACTGTCAAGATGAACGCCCTCCGATGCATGAGACCTGTGGCCGCTCGAGTGCCCTTCCAGCCATCCACTCTTCCCCGAATTGCTCGGGCATACAGCTCAAAGAGCTATGAGTTCATTCAGGTTTCTCAGCCGAAGCCCGGCGTTGGCCAAGGTAAGCCTCTGCTTATAATTGAGGGGTTGCTGCATCAATATCTCATAAACTGACCACCATCAGTGACGTTGAACCGCCCCAAGGCTCTCAACGCTCTGTGCACACCTCTCATCAAGGAGCTCAACGAAGCTCTCCTCGACTTCAATGCCGCCAGTGATACTTCAGTCATTATCCTGACCGGTTCCGAGAGGGCCTTTGCTGCCGGTGCTGATATCAAGGAGATGGCCCCGCTCACCTTTGCTGAAGCTTACACCAACTCTTTCATCGAGTCCTGGTCCGACCTCACCACCCAGGTCAAGAAGCCCATTATCGCCGCCGTGTCCGGGCATGCCCTCGGTGGCGGCTGCGAGCTTGCCATGATGTGTGACCTCATCTACTGCACCGAGACCGCCAACTTTGGCCAGCCTGAGATCAAGCTCGGCACCATCCCCGGAGCCGGCGGCAGCCAGCGTCTGACCCGTGCCATCGGCAAGTCCAAGGCCATGGAACTCATCCTGACCGGCAAGTCCTTCTCCGGAGCCGACGCGGAGAAGTGGGGTCTCGCCGCCAGGACGTTCCCTACCCACGAGGCCCTGATGGAGGGCACGCTGAAGCTGGCCGAGACCATCGCCGGCTACTCCAAGGTTGCCGTCGTGGCGGCCAAGGAGGTGGTCAACAAGAGCCAGGACCTGCCGCTGAGGGATGGCGTCGAGTACGAGCGCCGAGTGTTCCACAGCCTGTTTGGTAGCCAGGACCAAAAGATTGGCATGAAGGCGTTTGCCGAGAAGAAGAAGGCCGAGTGGACTCACTCATGAAGAAGACATGGGATGAGAATATGAGATGAGATGGTGGCGATGCTGCTGTAGTTGCTATTGCTGGAGGCTGCTTATGGCTTCCTTGCCTCGCTGCGGCTTACGAAGGAAGCAATCCTCCTCAGAATTAGCCTTGGTAGATGCAATACAGACTCGTTGCAACCGCAGGACGCGAAATATGTTTGTTATGCTTGCAAGTAGTGGAAACAATGGTAAGTTCCGAAAATAGGTGACTCAATCCTGCATAGTTAGGTAGGTAGCGAGAACCAGTCGCAACATAGGCAAGGAAAACATCCATGGTTCATAGACAGATTTCAAGACTTTCATATCCATACAGATATCCATATCTTCTGGGCCCACAAACATCAAACGTGCCAAATGTCTCGGGCTTGATCAAATGTCCGCCCTTGTGACCGGCATCGTATCTTTCAACCACTCGACACCATCTCGCTATTCATGAGGTGGGGGGGAGGCAGTGGTTCCTCCAGGGATGTTGTAAGCGGACATCTGCAGTTGGTGTGAGTGAGAAGGATGGATGGGATGGAAGGCTCCGCATGATGACACGGGAACAGCCACAACCCGCTGTTGGTTCATGGCAATGGCGGGCTAATGGATTACAGTAAGGATGAGGTCAGAGAAGAGTCAACAAAGAGGGAATGGAAAGTAAACAACTGGCTTCCCCATCTTGGGATGCTCTGCGGATAGCCTATCATTGCCTGGTGGACAGCGTGTTGGTTATACGTCAAATGTCTCGCAGGCCTCGCACACGCTCCACAGACATACATGAGGAAATGGAAACTCTCGTCTTCTATGTAGCTGCCCAACCTCTTCCCGCCTTCTTTTTGGTCTTGTACACGCTGTAAAAAAAAAATTGTGTGTGCCATCGGATGGGATGCCAATGCAGCTATTTCCTCCGCCTTTTCCTCTCTCGTAGCGCCCATGCCCAGGCCCAGGCCAGGCCCCCAAGACCCAAGACCAACCCCCGCCACCCACTAATGGATGACCTCTAATAGTCGGCCCAACGCCCATCCTCGACCGGACTCGTATCCTCAAACATATCTCTGCTGTATTCTTCAGCGGAGGCTCCTCCTGCGTGCGCATCCCATTTTACCCAGAATATGGGCTGTAGTCTATATACCGTGACATGAATGGAGCCTCCACAAGCCGGCCTGGACCTGGAAAAGGAGCTGACGTGCTCGGTATGTCCTTCTCCCCGCCTTTGATCTTGCATCACCACCAACCCATCACTAACCTTGTGCAGATCTGCACGGAGCTCCTATACCGACCTTTGACCCTTCTTGACTGCCTTCACACCTTTTGCGGCGCCTGTCTCAAGGAATGGTTCTCCTTTCAAGCCACGACGGCCGAGCGATCGCCAAACCCGCCAGTTCCCGGTGCCAACATCTTTACTTGCCCATCATGTCGAGCCGCCGTTCGAGATACCGCGCACAATGCCACCGTTGTGACGCTCCTGGACATGTACATCGCTGCGAATCCGGATAAGGATCGGTCGGCCGCGGAGAAGGAGGAGATGGCCAAGAAGTACAAGCCTGGCGACCAGGTGCTGCCCAAAGTAAACACCCATAGAACGGCCGAAGAGCGGCGCGCAGACGAAGAGGATAGAAGGTTGGTGGACGAGGTTAGAGAGCTGAGTCTGCAGGAATCCGGAATATCATCTGGACCCCCAAGGACACGACGTAGACGTGAGAGTCGCTCTGCGGATGATAGAGGCAGGTCGGGCAGAGATCGGAGCTTGGACAGCCGCCAGCGTCGACCAGGACATCGCCCTCGCACAGACGACGGAGCCCGTCACAGCGCCGACCAGCTGTCCGAGGGTGAACGAAGACATCGACGAAGCGACTCGAGGCAGCGCCAGATTGAGCATCAGTCATCCATCAGGTCGCTCATCAGCTCAGCCGACATGAGCGAGCGAGACATTGAGAGAGAAATCGAGGACTTTGCCAGGCAGATTCAGGAGGAAGGCCTTCTTGACGGACTTGATTTGGATAGTATCGACTTGAGTCGTGATGACGAGCTCAGTAGGCGCATCACCGAGGCGTACCGACGACGACAGAGGGAACGCGCGCGAGACACATCGCGGAGGAACAACGGAAGTAGTTATCAGTCATCATCACGGCACACAGAGCCTGGGCAGCCGGACTCCCGCATGCTGGCCCCGGACGGAAACAGGGCACCCAGAGGAAGACCCCGTCCTCATTCCAGATCAACAAGCGCAGCCAGTGCAGCCAGCGCTGCCAGCCAGACCGAGGAGCGAAGTCGACCACCGCCATCCAACCCTTCAGCAAATCTTGAGGTACAGGACACAGGTCGACGGACAAGGCGCAGGACCGCCAGCGGAAGCCGTAGTGCTACTGCACCGGTCTTTCCAACTACCAGCGAGGCCAGGCCTGCTGCCCGATCTTCAACTGATCTCACGTTGAGATCTCAAACCTCGGATCCGACTCAATCTCGACCTAGCTTCAGTGAGGGACGTAGCACCAGCACTCCTATTCACCATGGACCGTTCCCTAACCCATCCGAAGCTGCGGCGTCGACGGGCAACAATGGAAACCTGTCTTTTGCCAACCGGCAAGGAAACACATCAACCACCTCAGGTGCAGCGCAGTCTTCAACTGGCCACGCCGAACAAACAGCAGGACGCAGTAGTCGTTCCCGTCCTGCAGACCTCGCGATTGTTCACCAGACGGTGGCCAGTCCAGTCAGTAGCCCAACTGTCTCGGGACAGGGACATCAGAGAACCAGATCTCAACTATTTCCCGAGCCATCCATCAGCTGTGCTCGATGCAACAAACCACACATTGAGTATGAGCTTCACTACAACTGTTCCATCTGCGCCAGCGGCCAGTGGAACATGTGCCTCGACTGCTACCGAGCAGGCAAAGGTTGTCTTTACTGGTTTGGATTTGGTTACGGTGCCTGGTCCAAATGGGAAAAAACACGCCAACAGAAAGGAGATCCCTCAATGGCAAGGCCACACCTGCTCACAGCAAGTCGGTATCGACCTCCTCGCGCTACTCCCGGCGGCGCAGATGGTCGGAAAACCATGACGACCGACGATCCCCGGAATCGACTGGAGAGTGGCACATTTTGTGCCAGATGTTCTGCCTGGACAAATGAGTGTTACTGGCGCTGCGATGTTTGCAACGAAGGAGATTGGGGTTTCTGCAACAACTGCGTGAATCAAGGGAGATCATGCACGCATACTCTGCTGCCATTAGCTCATGAAGCAACACAGCCAGCTCAAAGCAGATCAGGAAGCCCGCCAAGATCACCAGGGAGACCTCCAGCAGCAACCATCTTCAAAGGACCCAACGCGTCAAACGCTGGCCCCTTCAAGCCCCTGACATTTGCGACACGATGCGATATCTGTCAGGATCCTATTCTCCCGAACAAGGCAAGGTATCACTGCTATCAATGCACAAGCTCTCTCGTTCCAGATGCGGCACCAGGCGATTACGATATTTGCGCATCTTGCTATGGCACTCTCGTCACTCAGCGTCAGATCAGCCCCGAGAACGGTCACGCCGGGTGGAGGAGGTGTCTTCACGGTCACAGAATGGTAGTTGTTGGATTCACTGACGGAAAGATCGGGCAGTGGAGGTACATCGCTCAGGACCTAGTTGGAGGTCGTGGCCTACGATTCGAGCCAGCCGACAAGCCGGAACATCGTGAGAAGGGACTTCAGAAATGGGTATGGCAACGCGGCGATCAGACAGCAGCTCGTCTCGTCACCAGGGACGTATCAGAAACAGCACCCTCCAGCGACGGCTCGACAAACTTTACACAGAGCTTCCCTCCGGATGGCGGGGTAGGCATGAAGGCGAGCGCGAGGTGGGGATGGTATCCCAAGTCGGGAGCAGACGACGAGCTCCTCTTCCCTCGGGGGGCAGAAATCAAAGAAATTGAAGACGTGAACGGAGATTGGTACTTTGGGACATATATGGGCTCTCGGGGACTGTTCCCAGCGCCGTATGTGCGGCCGGATCAGAATTCCTCTTGAGAGCCTGGAGCATGGAGTAAGACAAGGGGTCGACGGCGCCTCATTGGATCAAGAGACTTATGATCAACGTTTCCAGGATATCACATCTTTCATATTTACTGCGTATATATCATTCAAATATCCATATCTCACAAAATTTGTCATCTTGAGCGTTATGGTGTCATTGAGGCCATCATGGAACTCGGTGTGGATCCTCGCCGACAGCCCGGGATTGCGCCATAGCTGCCCGCCGGTTGCGGCCCCACCACATCTAGACGCTTTCCCTTCTTACCAAGCCAAAACCCTCCACAAAGCAACCTCGCTCGCCTGGGACTCTTTCGTTTCTGTTGCTCTGTCAATTGACCTCTTCCGAAGCTCGCGATCCTCTTGCTCCGTCCCAATGTTCCGTCACAGCGTCCGGCGGCTCGCCGTTGCTGCCGCAAAGGCTGCTGAGCCTAGCGCCCACACCATCGCCGTGTCCCAGGCCCAGGGCGTTTCTCGGGGTCTTACCGGAGGTTCGTAGCCCATGTGCCGTTCTGTGTGGTAGCTACACAAGCTAACTCCCCGCTGCAGCCATCGGAAACACCCCCCTCATCCGCCTCAACCACCTCTCCGAAGAGACGGGCTGCGAGATCCTCGGCAAGGCCGAGTTCATGAACCCCGGTGGCTCGGTCAAGGATCGTGCCGCCCTCTACGTGGTCAAGGACGCCGAGGAGCGCGGCCTGCTCAAGCCCGGCGGCACTGTGGTCGAGGGCACCGCCGGAAACACGGGCATCGGTCTCGCCCACGTCTGCCGGTCGCGGGGTTACAAGCTCGTCATCTACATGCCCAACACGCAGTCACAGGGCAAGATCGACCTCCTCCGGCTCCTCGGCGCAGAGGTCTATCCCGTCCCCGCCGTCGCCTTTGATAACCCCGAGAACTACAACCACCAGGCCCGCCGCCACGCCGAGCGACTTGACAACGCCGTCTGGACGAACCAGTTCGACAACACTGCCAACCGCCGGGCGCACATTGAGACTACAGGACCTGAGATCTGGGCTCAGACGCAGGGCAAGGTCGATGCTTTCACTTGCGCTACCGGTACCGCTGGCACTCTGGCCGGTATCACTCGGTATCTCAAGGAGGTTTCAAACGGCCGGGTGAAGAGCTTCCTCGCCGATCCTCCTGGCAGTGTTCTGCACTCGTACATCTCTTCAGGCGGCAAGCTCATTGAGCGCACGGGGTCCAGTATCACTGAGGGCATCGGCCAGGGCCGCATCACGGACAACCTCCAGCCCGATATCGGTCTCGTGGACGGCTCCCTGACCATCGCCGACGAGAAGAGTATTGAGATGGTGTACCGCTGCCTTGACGAGGAGGGCCTGTACCTGGGCGCCAGCTCGTCGCTCAACGTGGTGGCGGCCAAGGAGGTGGCCCAGAAGCTGGGCAAGGGCCACACCGTCGTCACGGTTCTCTGCGACGGCGCCTACAGATACGCCGACCGGTTGTTCTCGCGCAAGTGGCTGACGGAGAAGAAGCTCCTGGGGGCCATCCCCAAGCACCTGGAGAAGTACATTGTTCTACCATAGATGGGGGCATGTTGTACAAAAAAGCTAGATGTTACAGAGTAAATTGTACATGGTCAAACGTTAAAATATCTTTTTCATGTCTATACCGACCACTGAGGCTCCCGGCCCGTCGTCAACTTGTATGTCTCAGCCCAGCTTTCAATATAGCGTGGGTCGGCCTTGATAAAGTCCTTGAGGTGCTGCTCCAGTGCGTCCCGGATGGGCGTCAGGTCCTTGGCAGCGTCGCCGAGGATCTCCTGGGCCAGCTCCATGCCCTTGATGTTCTGAGCCAGCGTGAGGATATAGAAGTTGACGGCAAGGTGGTTGTTCGTGTTGGGGTTCTCCTTGGTAAGGGGAGAGCGGGGGTTCAGGTCGGCGAGGACGGGGGAGTTGACCAAATCGTCAGTACCGAGGCGAGTCCAGGAGCTGGTGATAGACTCGACGTTGTCCTTGAGAGCCTGCACATCAACCTCTGCTGAGCTCTCGGCCGCCTGCTGCGCCTTGATCGACGAGGCTCGGGCGAAGAGGACCAGTCCTTGGACAACAGGGGATTGGTGTACCCGTTCCGTGGGTTTGGCGCCCTGGCCCTGGTGCTCTGGTCGCTGAATAAGGTCCAGAACCAGCTCAATCCACTTCAGAGCCTGCGCAGACTCGTTCGCCTCCCCGCTTGGCGAAGTGATCTTGTTGTTGATCTGGGTCAGAAGAAGAACAAGGTGGTTCTTCCTCGTCAAGCGGAGATTGGTCTTGCTGGACTGCTTGGCGCACTCAATGATGGCATAGGTCTGCTTGCTCTGTCCCGCCTTGCGGATGATCTTGTCGTAGTGGTAATTATGCAGGCGGATGCCGGCCTTCTTGTAGCCGGCGAGCAGGGTGCCGAGGTTGTCCCAGTCCTCCTTGGTCTCCATGAGCTTCAGGACGTCTGAGAGGGCCTTCTTCGAGTTGGGGATCTCGGTGAAGCGGTCGATGGTGGTGAACTTGTGCTCGAGGCCGTCGAGCTCGATGACGACGGGGTTCTGCTGGATGAAGGATCGCATCTTGGGGTTGAAGACGAGCTCGCGCTGCTTCCTAGGGAGGTAGGCGGGGAGGATGATCTTTTCCTGAATCGTGCCGAGGGCCTCGTTGAGCTCGGTGTTTTCAGTCTTGGAGAAGATGGCGCTCAATCCTACAATATTTAGCTGTTGGGCGGATAGAAGGACCTATCATGGCAACATACCATGGGCGGGAGATGAGCTGAATTGGCGGGCTGAAAGCGTAGGGACTCGCAGGTTGGCCAGTGGCCGAGCCACCGACGCCAATGACCTCTTGACCATTGTGATTGACTGAGGGGGATGACCTATGAGGCTATACAGAGAATATCCCAGCCGAATAATCGGTCTCGTTTCTACGACTGCTGCAAAGAAAAATGGACGGAGAAACTGTGGGGCCGAGCCAATCACACGCGGGAATTGGCATGCGGGACGTTGGAAGCTCCAGAAATTCTAAGCGTCGGATCAACCTCGAGATATCTACTCTCTGTTCACGACAAGCCACAAATCACAATGAACGTCGCCAGCGTGGGACGGCCGGTCGGCTGTCTCAAGACGGCCCTTCGACGGACGAGATTCCAGAGGTCGTTCCAGCGGTACAGCTCTTCGGGCAGCCTGGAGCCCAGGAAGTCGGCCGAGGTCCAGCCTCAGTTCAAGAAGGCTTTCAAGAATGCCTTTAGCGCTGAACAACGTACGACTTGTCCATTTTGTCCTCGCCTTGGTATACAGAATTGACAATTGTTGCAGGGGCCGACATTGCCAAGGTCAACAAGTTCCAGATCTACCCTCAGGTCCCTACCATCCGCTCAACCCACCCTGATCCGATGCCCGCCCTCCTCGACAAGCAGATCGCCAAGCTGGACCCTACAGGCGCACGCACACGGCTCTTCTCCAAGGAACACGCCGACAGCGCCAAGGTGGGCGACGTGCTCATGGTGACGACCAAGACGGGCGAGCCGTTCGCGGGGGCGTTCATCCAGATCCGGCGCCGGGGCCAGGACACGGCGATCCAGCTGCGGGGCCAGATGATGAAGGTGGGCGTCGAGATGTGGTTCAAGATCTACAGCCCGACGGTGACGGGCATCGACATCATCTGGCGACGGCCCAAGAGGGCGCGCCGCGCGCGGTTGACGTATATGCGCAAGCCCAAGCACGATATGGGCAGCGTGGACCAGCTGGTGTTTGCCTGGAAGAAGGAGAGGTACACGCTGCGGTCTCGGGCGAAGCAGACTGGGCATGGGCAGCAGAGGAAATAAGTGCTGGCAGGAAAGCTGGTTGTATGATATATGATGTATTAGAGTCTGTAAATGGACGTGTACCATCATCCAACGTGTGTTTCGATGCGAGAGGAAGGCATTGGACATTGAGATCTATGGTGCAAGAGTACTCCGTAATTGGTTGAGTATTGTGCATTGGTTTGATTCAAGTCGATCAGCCATGAATCCATCCCATCCTTGTATGTGTTCAGCCATAAACTATACTGACATTTTGCAATAATGGCCGATTCCATTCGAGTCAAATCATTTCATCTCATCAACTAGTAGATCTCACGAAGAAGCCAAGTAAATACGTTGACAATGTAAATCCAATATTTCTGCCCATCAACGTATGATGCAGGGTAAGCGTGCTCACTCGACGTCAAAGCAGAATACAATGTTCCCACCCCTTGCTTAAACTCTGCGGTCTCACTCCAAGGACAAACTTGGCTGGTCTTGGCTATTATTAGGACATGGTGGTCTCAACAATGTCAGGCGCCACAGTTGAATTGGCTTGAAGAATGATTGTTTGTCTAGGAGGGTTGCATCGAAACTCTTCATGTCCGGGTTTAATTGAAAGACTGAATATGACACGGCCTTTGTCCCAAAATAGATAAACCTATACTGCATGATAAAGAGGTTTCGCGAAACGTTTCAAGAGACCTCAACGGTCTAGCTTACGCACAAAACTCAAGCTCCCCGGGGCAATTCAACAATGAACCACCCTCCGAAACCGAAACGTCGAGTTGACGCCATGCATCGACCATGTGCAGCAGCCGCTGATCGACCCAGAGCGTTTCCCACGATACGATGGCAGGGTCCACCCCTGGACGAACGGCATGAGATGGCGTGCCGCATTGAATTTCTGGGGTTTCCAATGAGCTGACTTTCAACGGACGAGTCGCAACTGTCGAGAAAGCTTCAAAGGATGTGCTCAGGTTTCAGAGGAGAACAAAGAGGGAGCTCAGAATCTCCAGATCAGCCCGTGTGCAGTGTCTCGTCCACGTCGCGAGGGGATAGCACAAGGCATGGGGTTTATGCGAGGAGGTCTCCATTGCAGGAGGCGTGCGAACCGAACCTGTGAGGGGATGGCCTCAGTGGAGGAAGATATAAGCCCAACGACCCAAAGCCGTGTCTTGTCACGCACGCATGCCCAAACCAACCCGAGAAGAACGCGTATACATACGAAACGTGTAATTACAATCTCGACAAAAGCCACCTTTGATATTTGACAGAGTGGGTTTTGCTCTTGACCGCAATATCGAATTTCTGCCCATTTCATTTAAACGACCAGGGCACCAACACGAATCGACAGCCGAAATCGCCGCTGTCGTCGTCGACGAGGGGCAGGGGTTCGCAGACACCAGAGCCCGCTAACCAACAGAACAAACGCTAGAACCAGTTAGGTGCCTCTAAAATAAATGGCCGCCGCCGCTGGGGATCCCGCCGTCCAGGGCCTTCAGGGGAGGGGGAGGAGGCAGCCATCACTGCTGCCCCTGCAGCCCGGCAACGAGAGGTTCCCCGATTTTTGTTTACACGGCGCCCAGTATAGCAGCGACGACGCCTATTGCTCGAACCAGCAGGAGCCTGGGCATCATCAGCACTTGGAGAACAGAGACGATATTTACCACCCGCATCATCACCAGAAGCATCAACATCGTCTCAGCCAACAGCAGCAGCAGCAGGATACCCCCGGTTCACCTTCTGCTTCGCCATCTGCATCGTCCCGCTTATCGTGCATCTCTACCGTATCCGTCTCATCCTCCAGATACTCGTCCGCATCTTTCGAGTCGGCCTCATCCCCTGTCTCCGCATCAACCTCCATCGCCGACGGCCTCTCCTCACGCCCACAATCCTCCTGTTTCTCCTCGCCCGTCGCTGGCCCCGTCGCCCGCTCCCGAACTCTCACAAACACCTCTTCGTCTTCGTCTCCGTCCTCACCGACCCCGCGCAGCCGGCGGGACAAGTCACAACTGCATGCGGCGCGACTGCAGCGATCTGGGAGCACAAGTACAAGTCTATCGTTGGGCCTCCACAAGGCAAAGAAACCCTCAAAGTCGCGGAGGTTTTCGCCCAGTTCCAGCACCCCAGCTGACGCTCTCGCTGCCGTCGAGCCCCCGCATGATCAAGGCCTGACGAGGATGGCGTTTGCGGAGCAGCAACAATGGGTCAAGGTCCAGCAAAAGACCTTTACAAAATGGTACACAATGATGCCGGCTATCTGCTGCAGAGGACACTCGCTGACATGACTCATCGTCTAGGCTCAACAGCAAGATTGAGGCACGCGCCCTCGTGGTTCAGGACCTGGTGGAGGATCTCAGCGATGGTGTAGGTTGACGATGCGCACCCCCCCAAAGCTTGACGCTGACGTTTACCAAGGTCATTCTCATTCACCTCCTCGAATGTCTTTCACACGAGTCACTCGGTCGCTATGCCTCAAAGCCCAAACTCAGAGTGCAAATGTTTGAGAATGCCAACCTGGCGCTCGACTATATCAAGTCCAGGGGCATCCAGCTGACAAACATCGGCGCCGAAGATGTCGTCAACAGAAACCAAAAGATCATACTGGGTCTCATTTGGACTCTCATTCTACGCTTCACCATCAATGACATCAACGAGGAGGGCATGTCGGCCAAGGAGGGTCTTCTGCTCTGGTGTCAACGAAAGACGGCGTGTTACGACGAGGTCGAGGTTCGAGACTTTAGCGCCAGCTGGAATGACGGTTTGGCCTTCTGCGCTCTCCTGGATATCCACCGACCCGACCTGATCGACTACGACGCCCTGGACAAGTCAGATCATCGAGGCAACATGCAGCTAGCATTCGATATCGCACATAAGGAGATTGGTATCCCCAGCCTGCTGGATGTGGAAGATGTGTGCGACGTGGCCAAGCCCGATGAGAAGAGTTTGATGACGTACATTGCCTACTGGTTCCATGCCTTCTCGCAGATGGAAAAGGTGGAAAACGCTGGACGCCGTGTCGAAAAGTTTGTCAATAACATGCAAGGCGCCTGGGAGATGCAGAGTGCCTACGAGCGGCGGATGCGAGCCTTGCTCAAGGCCATCCAAGAGCAGATCGAGGGGTGGAAGCAGTCCAAGTTTGAGGGAACTTATGTCGACGCAAAGGCTCAAGCAAACCAGTTCGCCGAGTACAAGAGGGGTCTGAAGAGACAATGGGTTGCTGAGAAGAGTGACCTGGCGACTCTACTAGGCAACATCAAGACAAAGCTGGGTACATATCGTTTGCGGCCGTATGACCCTCCGGCCGAGTTGAGTCTGGAAGCTCTCGAGAGGAAGTGGGCGGAGCTGGCATCTGCAGAGATGACACGCGCCCAGCTCATCAACGAGACAATCCGAGAGTGAGTGAATTCGTTGTGCAAGCACTTGACCCCTGACTAACAGTATACAGCATCAAGAACGCCCTTCGCAAATCCTTCGCTGACAAGGCAAATGACTTTGCAATGGCCCTCAACACAATGCAACTGGCGCTTTCAGGCCTCGACGGTGACGTCGAAGATCAGCTACACCACGTGAGGAAGCTGAGCGAGAGCCTGGCACCCCTAGACCAATACCTCGAGAAGATTGCGGTGGTGGACGAAAAGTGTCAAGAAGCCAACATTGAGGAGAACGACTTTACTACCTATACATACGACGAGCTTGTATACGAGCTCGGCCTTGTCAAGACGTCGGTGCAGAAGAAGCTTGCCTTTTTGGAGAACCAGATGGTGGCGCGAAGCATGACGAACCTAACACCTATTCAGCTGGAGGAGTTTGAGAGTGTCTTCCGCCACTTCGACCGCGATGACACAAACTCCCTACAAGAGCTCGAGTTTAGCGCGGCCCTTGCATCGCTGGGACTGGTATTCTCCGAGGATGAGATGCATGACTACTTTGTCGAGACGTCCAACGGCCGCGAGTATGTCACATTCGAGCAGTTCATCCGCTTCATGGTGGATGTAACTGAGGATCAGAATACGGCGGAGCAAGTGTTCCAGTCGTTCCGCGAAGTGGCAGATGGCAAGCCATACGTGACAGAGATGGACCTACGGCATAGTCTGGTGCCTGACGAGGTGATTGACCAGCTGATCGAGATCATGCCGGAGCACAACGGACCAGACATGTCGGAAGACCGGGGGATGCCGCAGTACGACTACATCAGCTTCATGGAGAAGCTCATCAACGATCAACAAGACGGGCAGGACGGCTCAGAGGCGGCCCTGCAGGACAGGACGAATCTCGAGCAGAGGAGCCCTGTCGCAGAGACACACACGAACGGAGCCTAGGGGGCTAGAAAGGGAAGGTGAGGATCTGATCTGAGTGAGGAACAAGAGGAGGAGGGTATATATCAAGTGCTCGAAAGTGGGGAGAGGAGGTCGGGTAAGACGATGGATACTTGAACCCTTGTCTGACGGAAGGAAATGGAAAGGAAAGGAAAGTGAGGATGTCTCTGCGCAGTGGAAAAAAACAACAACTGCCCTTGCCTTTCTGTTTGATGCATCTTGTTGGTGTTTATTCTTTTTGGCGGGCGGCGAGGGGGGGACGGGGAGGGCTCTTGGCTTTGGCAAATGGATATCCCTTTGAGTTATACCGGAGAGTGTATTGATTGATTAGGATGGATATGCGGCATTGCCCTCTTGGGATGTCGTTGTAGTCTTCTTTTTTTTATTAATTATTCAAGGGTCGAGGCTTTTGATAGTCGAGATTCTGTTATTTACCTTGCTTTACCTTGCCAGCCTGAATCATGATGAGTTTGCATGTGAGTTCGCATGTCTCATGAGGTTATTGAGTCGCCAAGAATGGGGGCGCAATGTCATGCCTTTTCGGTTATATTTCTGACAACCGGCTAAACAGCTGGAGGTAACAACTGCTCAATTGGGCAAGAATTGCTGTGTCCGGTCAGTTACTCGCTTTCGCCGTCACTTTTGGCCGGTATTCGCAACGGTTCCCCCCGCCATTCTCGGTATCCAAGCTGTTTTCGCCGTGACACTAATACCCCACAGAGACCGAGAGCTGTCACCGGACAAGTCCGACAATTGAAATCCCGGCTTTCGGGATTGGAAGACTCAATTCAGACGACCGGTGGTACGTACCTCTGGCACGCACACAAGCCCGGCCCGATGTTCCCATGTGCCGGTGCCGGCAGGCTCCGCAATCGCCTCTTGCGCCATCCATACAGAGGGGGAAAAAAAAGTCGCGGGGCAACCGTTTTCTCTCGATGGATAAAGTAGCTTTCCGCCTCTGCAGGACCTCAAAGGTTCCAATTCGTCTTACACAGAGCTCCAAGCACATCAGCTACAGCTAGAAGGCACAGAACATCAACAATGTCCTCCCGCTCACAGCTCTTCCGCGCCCTGAGGGCACCCACCCGCAGCACCAGAAACTGTCTGTCTGCTTCAAGAACGAGAGGAGGCCTCGCCGTCGCTGCTGCTACTCGCGCCGCTCAACCCGTCCGATGCATTGCGACTTCAGCCCCGAGGCTCGTCGTCTCTCCGACCCAGCCTTGCCGGGCTAAGCTGACGGCCGAGACCTACCCGGACCTGGAGCGCGACGCCCGCTTCGCCCAGGTCACTCCCGAGCACGTCGCCCGCTTCCGCGAGATCCTGGGCAACAACCCCTCGGCCGTTATCGACGGAGTCACGGATGGAGGCGCTGCTATTGACGAGGCCGACCTCGAGCCCTTCAATGAGGACTGGATGCACAAGTACCGTGGCCAGGCCAGGCTCGTTCTTCGGCCGTCCACCACCGAAGAGGTCAGCGGCATCCTCAAGTACTGCAACGAGCAGCGTCTCGCTGTCGTTCCCCAGGGTGGAAATACGGGACTTGTGGGAGGCTCCATCCCCGTCTTTGACGAGATCGTCATTAGCATGGCCCGTATGAACGAGATCCGCTCCTTTGACGAGGTCAGTGGCTCCCTCGTCGTCGACGCCGGCTGCATCCTCGAGGCCGTCGACTCGTACCTTGCCCAAAGGGGATATATCTTTCCTCTCGACCTTGGCGCCAAGGGGTCGTGCCACGTCGGTGGTAACGTCGCCACCAATGCCGGAGGCCTGCGATTGCTGCGTTATGGCAGCTTGCACGGGACTGTCCTCGGTGTTGAGGCCGTCCTTCCCGACGGTACCGTCATTAACGACCTGTGCACCTTGCGCAAGAACAACACTGGCTACGACGTCAAGCAGCTCTTTATCGGTGCCGAAGGGACTTTGGGCATCATAACAAAGATCGCTATCCAGTGCCCTCAGCGATCCCCGGCGGTGAATGTTGCCGTCTTTGGCATCGAGTCGTATGAGAAGGCTCAGCTCGCCTTCCGTGAGGCAAAGAAGCAGCTCTCCGAGATCCTATCAGCGTTCGAGCTCATGGACGGCCGCAGCCAGAGGATCGTGTCCGAGGTCAAGGGCCAGGAGCACCCCCTCGAGGGCGAGTACCCCTTTTACTGCCTGATTGAAACGAGCGGTTCCAATGGTGAGCACGACTACGCCAAACTCGAGGCCTTCCTCGAGGACGTCATGACTCGTGAGGTGATTGCCGATGGTGTAGTGGCTCAGGACGAGACCCAGCTGCGCAACCTGTGGGGGTGGCGAGAGGGCATCACTGAGTGCCTAGGCCACTGGGGAGGCGTCTACAAGTATGACATCTCGATCCCCCTCACCGAGATGTATAGCCTCGTCGAGGACACCAAGGCCCGGATGACTGACGCGGGTCTTTTGGGCGATACCCCTGACCACCCCGTTGTGGCTGTCCTGGGCTACGGCCACATGGGAGATGCCAATCTTCACCTCAACATCCCCGTGCGCCGCTACGACCCTGCTGTTGAAAAGGTCCTCGAGCCCTGGGTGTACGAGTGGATCCAGAAGCGCAACGGCAGCATCAGCGCCGAGCACGGCTTGGGAATAGCCAAGAAGAAGTATATCGGCTACAGCCGAGACGAAACCACCATTGGTCTGATGAAGCAGATCAAGAAGCTCTTTGACCCTGTAAGTCTCCCTTGCTCTCCCTCCTCCTTCAGCCCTAAACCGAGCCTGTCGGAGTTTTGCCCCCTCCCATCCTGTTTCTCTGGCGTTAGGGCTGACATCCGCCCCAGAATGGCATCATGAACCCCTACAAGTATATCTGATACCCCGTCTCTTGGCCTCGCACCAAGCGGCAACCCTTCTTACCCACCTCTGCATCTGCATTCTGCGGCTGCAGCGCGGCATGCTGCAGTGGCATCCTCCCTCGCTGGAGGCCTGATTTCCATCTGTAGACTCATGCATCGGGCCCGGCGCACCTGCAATCGTCACCGAGCACGCGGCCAGATGGGTCAATGATGCGCTCTGCACTGCTACATCGCGTTCAGTCTCTTTCTTCGGACGCGATACTGCATCGTGGCTGTGTGCGTTCGTCCGGCCTGTGGAGTCACCTGTAGATACTGTAGATAGACTCGTCAAGGTAGCCTGCCCTGCGGCAGTCAAATCAAGTATGGTGGCATGGCACCTTGTCACGCAACAAGGATCCGGATTCGGCCCACCACTCCCGCGGAACTATACCGTGATGATCCAGACACGGGATTGTTCGTCGGAGCTTCGCTGGCCTGGCAAAATGGTCTCGGGAAACGTGTGTGTGTGTGCATGTGTATGGTCGCCCGCCGGCGGCCCATGGCGGTGGAAAGAGACCCAGAAGTGGTACGGAACCCGACACCTTGCTTCTCAACTCAAGCCCCCGCCTCGGGCCACCGTTGACGCCGTGGGCACTTTGTTGTGTGGCTTCTTCAGCTCAATGTCGGTGGTAGCCAACCAGCAGTCATATCGGCCATCCCCTTGCACACCTCCTGGTCAGCCTTATGGGGCTGACGGCGCTAGAAGCACCTTTTCTCCACAGCGCCCCGATGCCCAATGCCGCCGCTATGCCAAAGTTCCCGGGGCATCAAGCCAAGACCATGTGCTTGTTTGGAATCCGTCAACCGATCCAGGCTCCCGAACGTGAGTAGGTGGCCCCTCACCGTCATCCCATGCTCTCAGCCCCGATGCCAGACTGTACCAACGTCAACCACCTCGTCATGCCTGTCGTGCCCTGGCCCCTGAGCTGTGCACTCAGTGGATACGTAAGCCACCGTCCCCCAGCCGGCTGGAGTTGGATAGAAGCTCTTGACCCATCTCATTCGCTGTTGGGGGCCGCCCTCATTACCGCACCATGAAACTTTGGCAGGGTAGTTTCCGTGAAGGGAAACATCTTCGTTTCGCTTGGCCGAGCTATCCCCAGGCACGGGAGCCCTCAAGGGGATGTGGGAGATGCTATCCCGTATCTTGTGGAGTGATACACTTTCCCTGGGATGCCTCAGCCAGATGTGAGTCGTCGACTATTTAGTTTCAGCATCGCAGACGGCCTTGCCGAATTCTTGGCCATGCTCCAAGCTCCTCGTCTTTGAACGACTCAGCTCGAACGCACACTACAACGGCCCTTCCGATCCAGACTCTGCGCATCCAATTCCGACATCCAGACAGCATGGTGGGTGTTCCAGGCAAGTATAAGGGCTGCGAGACTTGCCGAAGGAGGAGAGTTAAGGTTGGTTTGCTGGCAGACTCCTCAGTGGCCTATGTCCAAAGCTGACGAGCAATCAGTGCAGTAATGAGAGGCCATACTGCCAAAAATGTATATCGAGCGGCAGGCAATGTGAAGGGTACGAGAGAGAACGTGTCTTCATCACCGGAACACTCGAGAACAAGGGTAGGGTCGCCTCGCACCCCAAAAAGGGATCTTCGTCCAAAAAAACGAAGGCCTCGGCAGGCGAGAGTTCCTCCAGGCTCAATCTGACACCGCTTCCTCCTCTCGCTTCGGCCTGGGATGACCACACACTTGTGTCGAACCAAGGCGTCGAGTATTCGGTCCTTATCTCCGCATTACACACTGGGCCTCCAACCGTCTTACGGGACAGTTCAGGTCAATATGACTCTGCAGGATTCCACATCATGTTTCCCCCATACACCCCTTTGGAGCTGCAGCAGTCCCTGAGTCAAAGAGACTTTCATGTTAGAGCGCAATGCCTGGCGCGTCTGCCTGGCGTCGACGAACCAGATGACTCGGCAGAGAGCTATTGCATCTTCTTCTTTGAGGTTGGCTCATTGCTCCCGTCAGCCCGTCCCATCCTAAACCTGCTGACACGAGCCAGCACGACTCACCACACGCATTTAGCGAGTCTGGACCACATCAGATGTGGAATATGGGTCCAGCTTACTTCAGTCATTTCCCCAACCACCACTACTTTGTTCGAGTGTATCGACCCTTGGCTGTAAGTCCCGATTGGATTGTCTGAATTTTGTCGCTCGTCGTACTGAATGGAATCAAGACTGGTTTCGCTCTCTTGAATCGGCAAGACACATTTGTGTCGGCTCCAGACTGGAAAACCATCCCGTGGCAGGGGCATCCGAAATGTTCTTTGGACCAACTGTTGGACCTCATTCTCTTCATGCCCACGATATTTGAACAGACGGACCAGGTTGTGCCATTAGAGGCTACCCTCAGTCGACGTTATCGCGCTCAGCAACTTCTTCAGGACTGTCTCTCACTTGAGGGACACTTCAGTGCTTGGCTCCAGTTTGCCGTCCGACCCACTGAAGGATATCCTGCGCCCTACTGGGAAGAGGAGTTGACGAGCCCCGGTGGCTTTATTCCATTTTCCAACTCCTATTCCTTCAGGGATGGAAACACGGGCCTGACTTTCCTGTACTATTGGATGGCACAGATCCTGCTTCACCAATGTATTGAGAGCCTGCATAGAGCCATCTGTCAGCCCGTCATCGACGCGTACCCCAACATGTGGCCCGACTTGCCACCTGACCTTCAAATCGACATATCGCGGTACCAGCATGGCCGTGTGTTTGCTGCCGATATTTGCCGTGGGCTTGACTCGGTACTCGACAACACGGTGCAGCCGGATATGCTAATAACACCAATGACGGTAGCAATGGATTTGTACAGAGAAATCAATGCAACCTCGCAGGACGGCCTGATGGAGATAATGTGGCTGGACAACTTTCGCTCGAGGCTGGTGGAAAAGGGACAGCATGTTGCTGGTGTCCTGCAGAGACAAAGATGGGCCGAAGTTGCGAGCTTTTGACCAAGGAGAAGGTGCCCATACTTGATAGGTTGAAGACTTCATTCCCCCCTCCTTAATCATGTCGAAGAAGAGTCGAAACGCTTCAAGCTCCTGCCCCGTACTTGGAGAAGAGCAGCTGGTCTGCAGGGATGTTCATGATTCATGTCGATTTTTTAGTTGAAGTATGAAGAGATAGACACCGATAGAACTGGGTAAAGTAAAAAAGAAGGCGATGAGATATAGGCCGGATAGGTGACTTCAAAAATTGGCAAGAGCCGAATTGGTTGATAGTGGTTCATATGATGAAACCCAATGAATGAATGAATGAACAAGGCAGGGGCGTTGAGGCAGTGCGTAAAGCCGTGCGAGTTTGAACAAAGACAGTACGTCGGCCCCGCCACTACCTTTATCCGGAACCACTCCCCTCGCTAGCACCGGTGCTGGAGCTCCAGCTCTCAGCCTTCCGTAGGTACCAGGCAGGCTGCAGTTCTGACGAAGCTACCCCAGCGGCTCAACGTCAACATCCACCATCAACCAGACCCAGCGCCAACCCTTCAACTCTCCGCCCTCACTCCCCGAACCGGTGTGTCGAATTCATCCTCCATAAACCTTTCCACCATACGACACATTTCTCTCCAAACCTAAATCATGGCCTCCGGATACGACAGAGCTCTGTCGGGTGAGTACTGACAGTGTTCCCCATTCATGATGCATAGCTAACAACGGGGGCTAGTTTTCAGGTTGGTATCTCTTTACTGGCTTCATTACAGCATTCTAACACATCGCTAGTCCCGATGGACACGTCTTCCAGGTCGAGTATGCTGGAGAAGCTGTGAAGCGAGGTTTGTATTAGACTCTAGAGCGACGGTATTATCATCACGGCTCACACCTCGATAGGAACCTGCGCAGTTGGTGTCAAGGGTACTGATGTTGTGGTGCTGGGATGTGAGAAGCGATCGGCCATGAAGCTGCAAGATACTCGGATCACGCCCTCCAAGATCCAACTCCTCGACAACCACGTCGCCCTGGCATTCGCTGGCCTCAACGCAGACGCCCGAATCCTCGTCGACAAGGCGCGATTAGAGGCGCAGTCCCACCGTCTCTCAGTTGAAGACCCCGTCACCATTGACTACATTACCAAATACGTCGCCGGTGTGCAGCAACGGTACACCCAGGCTGGTGGTGTGCGACCATTCGGCATCAGCACCTTGATCGTTGGATTTGATAATGGCAGCAAGGTCCCCCGGCTCTACCAGACCGAACCCTCTGGTATCTATTCCGCATGGTAAGGTTCTTCAAGGCGCAGCATGTGGCCTCATGCTAACTGTGGATTTAGGAAGGCGAACGCTATCGGCCGTTCCAGCAAGACTGTGCGCGAGTTCCTCGAGCGAAACTACAAGGAGGATATGGACCGGGAGGCTACCATTCGACTGGCCATTAAATCCTTGCTCGAGGTCGTCCAGACCGGAGCCAAGAACATCGAGATTGCCTTGATGGCACCTGGCGCTGCCATCGAGACGCTGCCCACGGCTGAGATTGAGGGTTACGTGAAGGAGATTGAGCAGGAGAAGCAGGAGGAGGCTGCCAAGAAGAAGACGGGCAGGACCCCAGGCACTGGAAGTGCGGCTATCCTGACCAGATCTCAGGATGATTCTGCTGCGGAATAGAGGGGAGTTTGGGAAGAAATCGCATAGACCAGGGCATCTAGCCTTCGAACTAGAACCCAGTGCCATTGTATCAACACAATAATGACGGGACGCGTTCTATTAGGCTGTTTTCCCGTGCAAGTGACAAGTCGCTATGAATCCTCAACGCCGTACAATTTTCCATTTCTTATTCTTCACCGATCATCCCAACTTGTCAGCATCCTCGTTCGGGTCGAAGATGGATCTCAAACCTCCCTGCCTCTTCCTGTCGTCCTTGAGCATCTTGCTGTTCATTCGGACATCGTCGCTCTCGATGGACAGGGCAGCCTTGGGGGTCTTGGCGTCGATGATGAAGTGGTTATCGCAGTGGGGGCAGTATTCGTCGGCCTCCTCGAACTCGGTGGCGTCCTTTCGGAAGCACTTCTTGCACTTTTTGCAGGCAAAGGTCATCTCGAAGGTCTGCATGAGAGGGTGGGATTCCTGCTCGGTGTGGCACTCGACGCAGTCAAACCATTTCTTGCCTAGACACGCATGGGTTAGCTCCGAGGGTGTTGTCATATGAAAGCTTGTGGCTTGGTCGTACAGCAAGGCGATCGGACGGCGACTTGGGCGTTGAGAATATGCTTGCTAATGTCATGTAGTTAGAGCCTGTGACTGCAAAATTCTGGGCGCAGCTCGTACCACATGGTGAATACTGTTGAAGGAAGATTCGGATTTCTCGATAGGCTATAGACAGTATGCGAAAAAACAAAAACTCGATTTCAAAGTTCGTGGTGGTATATGGAGGTTTAGTTCGTTCACCGGTAGGTTCAAATAGAAGCCGAGAGACTTTGGCGGGGTCTTCAACTTTTGGGAGCACCTCAGGCCCCTGACCACGCGCCGCGCTAAAATTTGGGGGTTTCTCCGAGCTGACTCCAGGCAGCGTGATCCCCTTAGTCATCATTCATCATTGAGGCAACACTTCAAGGCTGATTTCAACCCTCTCATCTCTCCAACGCATCTTCCCCAACAACCCACACTCGCTCCTCCACGCAACATCGCCAACCCCGATTCGCGCTGTACGGAAGTCGACCAACATGCCTCCGAAGAGAAAAGCGGGCGGCGCCGTTCAGGGCGGGGCAAAGGTTGGCAGGTCCTCGCGGTTGTCGACACCAGGAGCCGCGACGCCTCGAACCATCGATAGCAATGATGAGAATCTGATGGAGGAGGATGACGCCCCGATCGACGAGGCCCTGGAGCGGGATTTGAATAAGAACATAGACATTTTCTCCCTGGATCGCTACCAGAAGAGACATGCGATTCGGGATCCGCTCCCGCATATTTTTGGCGATCGTGACTTTTCCTACCTGGTTCTCAAAAAGGACCATCAGAACCGCCCTCTCTGGATCGATCCTCAGAAGGGACGCATTATCCTAGAGAGTTTCAACCCTCTTGCCGAGCAGGCCCAGGACTTCCTCATCACCATCGCCGAGCCGCTGTCCCGGCCGACCTTTATGCACGAGTACGCCTTGACGACCCATAGTCTGTACGCCGCTGTCTCCGTCGGCTTGTCGCCAGAAGATATCATCAACACGCTGGATCGATTCCTCAAGACTCCACTGCCAGACGAGATTCGAAACTTCATCACCAGCTGTACTCAGAGTTACGGCAAGGTCAAGCTGGTTCTGAAGAACACGAAGTACTATGTCGAAAGTCCCGATCCCAATATGCTCCAGACTCTCCTCAAGAACCCCAAGATTGGCCCTCTGCGTGTTCAGGGAACGGAAGAAATCACCACCACTGTTGCGCCCAAGATCGGTGGTCTCGTTATCCCCGGAACACAGAATGCTGCCGGAGTGAAGCAGGCTAATGGCCTCGGTCAGTCCGGCGAGCAAAAACAAGACGATGCGCCGGCCAAGGAGGGAGACGTCTTTGCCGACCTCAACGAGGAAGATGATGAAGATCAGGAGGTGACACACTCGTTTGAAATCGCCGACAAGGACGTGGAGACTGTGCAGAAGGAATGCCTGAACCTGGGATATCCAGTTCTGGAGGAGTACGATTTCCGACGCGACGAGGTCAACGCCAATTTGGATATCGATCTCAAGCCCGGCACGCAGATTCGACCGTACCAGGAGAAGAGTCTAAGCAAGATGTTCGGAAATGGACGAGCGAAGAGCGGACTCATTGTTTTGCCTTGTGGCGCTGGCAAGACACTTGTGGGCATTACGGCTGCTTGCACGATCAAGAAGGGTGTCATTGTCCTCTGCACGAGTTCCATGTCGGTCGTGCAATGGCGAAATGAATTCCTCAAGTGGTCTAACATCAACCCTGACGATATTGTCGCCTTCACTTCGGATTCCAAGAACAACGTCTTCACTGGAAGCACCGGTATCATTGTCACAACCTACGCCATGGTTACGCAGTCGCGAGCGAGATCTTATGATGCTGAGAAGATGATGAGGTTCCTGACGGGTCGGGAATGGGGTCTGATGCTGTTGGACGAGGTGCACGTCGTCCCCGCCAACATTTTCAGAAAGGTCACGTCGTCGATCAAGACGCATTCGAAGCTGGGTCTCACGGCCACGCTCCTGCGAGAAGATGACAAGATTTCGGATCTGAACTTTTTGATCGGACCTAAGCTCTTCGAGGCCAACTGGATGGAACTGTCCAAGCAGGGCCACATCGCGAGAGTCCAGTGTGCCGAAGTGTGGTGCCCGATGCCTACCGAGTTTTACGACCAATATCTCAAGGCACCAAGCAGGAAGAAGGGCCTTCTCTATATCATGAACCCGCGCAAGTTCCAGGCCTGCCAATACCTCATCAACTACCACGAATCGCGAGGAGACAAAATCATTGTCTTCTCAGACAATGTGTATGCCCTCAAGGCGTACGCTCTCAAGCTACAAAAGGCGTTCATCTACGGTGGTACCGGCCAGGCAGAGCGTCTGCAAGTGTTGGAGAACTTTCAGCACAACCCCAACGTCAATACGCTATTCCTGTCCAAGATTGGTGATACCTCTCTCGACTTGCCCGAGGCAACCTGTCTGATCCAGATTTCCTCACATTACGGTTCACGTCGTCAGGAAGCGCAGCGACTGGGTCGAATTCTACGAGCCAAGCGAAGAAATGATGAGGGCTTCAATGCCTTTTTCTACTCGCTTGTGTCAAAGGATACACAGGAGATGTACTTCTCATCCAAGCGACAGGCTTTCCTTGTTGATCAAGGATATGCGTTCAAGGTGATTACGCAGCTGGCCAATATTGAAAAGACTCCTGGCCTCGCGTTCGCAGACGTGTCAGAACGTCGTGAACTCTTACAAAAGGTGCTCGTTGAGAACGAGAGCATGGAAGAGGACGATCCCAACGACGATCTCTTCCATCAGGGTACCATGGGACGCAAGAAGAAGAAGAAGGGTGCCCGACGAACAGCCGGAACCCTCGGGGAGCTCAGTGGTGGCCAGGACATGGCATACATTGAGCAGAACAAGAAGATGCAGACAGTCAAGCGGAACAAGAAGGACAGCAATGCCTTCTTCAAGAAGATTGGACGAGAGAATGCCAGACGCGCCGCGGCGCAATAATAGACACAGTTGGAAACGAGACTACACAAGCGGATACGGGTTGGGCAAACCAAAGATTGACAAGACACAGGTTTCGGGAGAACGGGTATAATGGAGAGATTGGAGAATCGTATAGTAACATCCGCCTCGGAATGTCTTGGAGGCGCAAGGGACGGGGAAGACTCGGCGTTTAGGAAAAAGGAGCGGCACACGGAAGCCCGCTTAGACTGCATCATGTATTCTCATTGTACTCCGTACCAAGCAGATCAAAGAAAAATGACGTTTGAAACCAGGATGATGGGGGTTCCGGCGTGATGTGATGATCAGGTTGGAGTTGGCGGGGATATATGATGTGGAAGTATAGTGCCGGCCGGCCAGTAATACGGCGATACCGGAAGGTGGTCAACGACAGACTGTATTGAGTAAGATGGCGCAGTAAAGGGGGCTATCGAGACCTGCAAGCGAGGCATCGCAGGGTGTTGTGTATCACACCACAGGCGGTACTGCGGCACAAACCCATGATGCAGTGCGTGGGTGAGCATTCGCAAAGATGGTGGTGTAGCAACAGCAACGACGGACGTCAAAGACACCTCAGATGCGATATGCAGATAGCGTCCCTTCAGCTGTTTTAGAGTCAAAGCCCAGTTGGAGCTGGGACCTTTTAGTGCCGAGTTAGTGAGCCGGGGAGAAAAGCTTGGCGATACTAGGGCTGAGGTTTGGGATGCATCCATCTCGGAACCTCGATAAACACGTGGGCTGCACCAACACAGGTGGCTTGATATGCTGTGTTTGATAGAGAGAAGGCGGTGGACATTGAATACCCTGTCAATTCGGGGGTCCAGATTCGTGGCTGTTCAATCTCACTCTGTCTCGGAGCTGCTCGAGTTGTCGTCGTCTAGTGTCGTCTCCGGCATCCGCGGCGCTGGGTCCGGCGAGAAGGATCCGTTGTCGTGCAGGACGCTCATGCAAGCGTTCTGGGCGCCTCTTGTCTCAGCTGGTTCGTGGCTGAGAAACATCCATTAGCGAAAACGGCGACGCCGGGAGAGTGGAGGAGGAAAAGAGCGGTGACATCACAGCTTATCCCCTCTTTTGGTGTTTATCTCTGCTGTAGAATGGAATTGCCGCAAGATATCCATCCTGGATGCCGATAATGTTGGAGATGCATGGATGGAAAGACAAGTCGTGGCTACGTCAACGAGTTGTATTGGGGGCGTTAGCTTGCGAACGCCCATTGTGCTGGGACAGCCAAACCATCCATCCGAGAAACGGCCCTAATTTTGAACAGGGGGTCTAGGGTTTTTAGCCGTTGGCGTTTTTCAGCAGCCCCTTGGCTTGGCTGTTTTGAGCGTAGGCGGTTGAGGACAGTGTTTGCTGCCATTTGGCTCCTCGGGGAGAATATTGCGCTCTTGCGACAATCTCAATCAAGATCTCGTCTTCGGATCCGGGCTCTTGCAACCGTGCCTGCGGTTTCGTCAGGGATGTCTGGTATCTGCGTTGGCTCATGGAAACAGCAATTCAGGCTTGATTGCAGGCTCTGCCATTGGCCCGATAAAGGATTGGCAATGCGACAAGGGCCGCTGCAGGTCTCACTCGACGCACAGGGAGCAATGCGAACATCCCCAGCGAACATCTCGAAGCTGTGCGCCGCGTTTGCTTGTGTAGATTCCGTGGAGCGCCTGCGGGTCTGTGACGTTTTCCAATGGACCCGTCGGGGTAGTCGGAGACGTGGAAGCAATTTCGTCTCTGTTGGAATACGCTGCTTGGCGTCATCGGATCAGCAGCCATCAGAATCCAAACCAAGATTGCCAATCAGGAAGAGCACGCACGTGTCAGTACTGCGGGCGTTTGCAACGGCTTTCTCCTCCCGCCCGGAAACGGACGGTGGTGGGTGAATTGAACATCATGTCAGGCTTGGTAAGTTTGTGAGCTCTCACTTTGCAGTCTCGCCCCAGCGAGCACAAGACCTCCAGGCTGTCCTGTCGTGTCGAGACTGTGGCATGGATCCTGACCAGGGCCGCTAATAAACACCAGCGCCAGACGACGGTGGGCGGGCATTTACCGGTGCCGGGGAACTCTCCCCGAGAAGTGGTTGATAAGCTCTGCCTCACCTTGGGTTGTCGGATTTTCGCCGCCGCCGGGTCCAAGCCCCATATGTATGCGCTGCATGCATCTACTATCTCGCCAACAACCCCGGCCCCGGCCCTGTCAATGCCGCGCGTGCTTGCCTGGTGGGAACCACTCCTTGCTGTGCCTGGATCGCTATGGGCCCAACCCTTGGCCTGGATATCTTGGCCTGCCAGGTTTAGACGGCCGAGTGCTTCTGGATCTGACTCTGTCTCTCGCCCCTTGCCGCCCAAGACCCGGCACCTTGCTTCGCTTTGGTCGTCGAGGTTGCCGTGGTATGCATGGATATCCAAGTCCTTTGACCAGCGGCGGCCGTCAGTGACGCCCTCGTGTCTCGATGGCGGATCCCGAGTCGCCGCCGTCTTTGTCTCTGTGGCTTCCGTTGGATGCTCTTGGCTGTGTTTTGTGTTTGGCTCCCGTTTTGTAGCGTTGAGGTAATCAGGTATATGCGTTGTTGAGGACGGGAGGTGGGCTTGCTCGTTTCCCACAAAGAATCTTCTTTGATCGATCGAAGCCAACCTAATATTAGACTGGAAGGGATCGCTCCGTTGCCTCTTGCCGTTTACCTCTACCTACCTACCTGAGGCAACTCCATTGTCCCCTTTCCAGGTTCCTTCCTCCTCTCCTTCCTTTATCAACAACGTGGGCAGACTGATGTGAACTCAACCTCAACAACATCACACCTTGAATCTTTCCCATTCCACCTTTAAACCTCCATCACCAATCCTCACCTCTTTCCGTGAATCCCTTCCAATCAAACATGCTCCTCCTCGAGAAACTTCAGCGCTTCGTGTCCTCGGTCTGGGCACTCCTCTCCTAGCCTAGCTCCTCGACTAGACTCTAGTCGCCGCACCTGGTTCCATCTCCCACAGCCACCACCATTTTATTTACCCTTAACGACCACCATCAACCGACTGGCCAGTCGCAGTCCTTCAGAGACTCACCCGTCATCTCGTGATTCACTGCACGAATTCCCCTTCTACCCGCTCGTCTCCGCCTTGGCAAAAAACCTTGTTGCTGGTGTAAATCACCAGTCTCCTCTCCTGCGCCTGCGCCCCTCCGTCAGAGACCCTCTTGCGCCATACATAGCCGTCGCCATGGTTGTCCTTCCTTAGCCTGAAGCTCAGCGGCCAAGCAAGCGATCCTTGAACCCAAATATCCTGGGCGATCCTCTTCACAAGCTCCCCCCTGTTTTCTTCCTTTCTCCCATTGTTCACCATCAACCAACCCTTCTGCTGGTTATTCTTCTCCCTCACCTCACGAGAGATGCTAGACGGGGCGCGCGCCTCTTTTTGGGCGCAGCTCAAAGCTGTCAAGCTTCCGTTTGTTTCCAAGAAGCCGCATTTCAATTTCATTTCTGTCCACTGTAAGTCCAATCCTCCCTCGACCACTGACGTGCATCCCCCACGTGGGAGTGCGTTTCTTGTGTTCCCATCCCCCGGCACTTGACATCGAATGCCAAGTCCCTCTGTCTAACCACTTGACGAATTATAGATACGTGGATTATTGGTGCAACCTTGATCGCTTCCATTGCCATCTACGCTGCAGGCCGCGGCGCCACCGAATATGTCGACGCCCTCATGTTCGCCAGCGGTGCCAATACCCAGGCCGGTCTCAATCCTATCGATGTTAACCTCTTGAACACCTTCCAACAGGTGGTCGTCTACGTCTTCACCATCACATCCAATCCGATCACGCTCCATACCTCGGTCGTATTTCTGCGTCTCTATTGGTTTGAAAAGAGATTCCAAGGCTGGGTCACGGATGCCAGGCAACGTCGCACCACCATCTCCAAATCAAAGTCTCGCGCGCGTAGCGAGGTCCGTCAGGCCGAGGAGGGAGTCAATGGCCGGCATATCACTGTCGTGCCTCACCAGGGCCGACCACCGCGCATTACCAATGACGGAATCTTACTCGACGGGGACGCGATGATCCAGTCCCAGGCTATTGAGGACGATGACGACGATGACCACATGCCGCCTAAACCACCACCAGCCAGTAGCGACGAGAGCGATACGGCAACCGTCTCAGCCGGGCGGTCCAATAGCATGGAGCTGAGCCCTCTGGAGAAGCCCGATCAGGCATTCGAGGAGGACAGGGATAAACGCATGGAGGGGCCGGGCCAGCCGCAGAATGCGCCCACGGGAATCACATTCGCTGAGACAGTCAAGAGGAGCGACGGCATCGACGACGAGCTTACCAAATTTCCTCGGAGGACCCATGCCGAGCACATTGCCATCCTGGAGCGCCAAAGAAACCAGGACAATGAAGTTTTGCGAATTCCCGGTCCGCGTGAGACCGAGAGGGGCATGGGACCGCGACGACTTGATGACGGTGATGCACAAGACGGAGACGACGATACCATTGCCATGACACACACGAGGGACTCACGGCAAGATCAAGCAACCATCGACTCGAGGCTCCCGCGCGACCGCAGACCAACCATTGTCATTGCTGAGCCTGAACGTCCCATCAGGGAGGAGTTGGCCGACGATGCTAAGGCTGTTGGTGGCACTCTTGATTCTCTCAGGTTCCGCAAGCCTAGGATTTTCAACCGCGGCCAAAAGCAGGTCCATGAAGACCATGAGAGCGGCGGACCTGTGCGCGCTTTTCGGACTCGTACATTGGATACCATCAAGTCAGCCTGGTCCAACGATCACACCAAGGACATGCCGTACCTGAGTTATACGCCGACTATGGGTCGCAACTCCAACTTTGTGGGTTTAACTCTTGAACAACGAGAGGAATTGGGTGGAATTGAGTATCGGTCTTTGAGGACCCTAGCTCTGATCTTGCTTTGCTACTTCTGGGGATTTCAGCTTATTGCTGTAACCTTTCTGCTCCCCTTTATTCTTCACAACGACCACTACGGCAAAATCGTCGAAGACGATGCCATCTCAAGGACCTGGTGGGGTATCTGGACCGCCAACTCGGCCTTCAACGATCTTGGTCTTACCTTGACCCCAGACAGCATGAACTCGTTCAACACCTCAGAGTACACCATGATGATTATGTGGTTCTTCATCATCATTGGCAATACTGGCTTCCCCGTCATGCTGCGGTTCATCATCTGGGTTCTGGCTCAGATCGTGCCCAAGGGCACAGGTCTCTGGGAGGAGCTGAGATTCCTCCTCGATCACCCTCGCCGATGCTTTACTCTGCTATTCCCCTCGAGCGCCAACTGGTGGCTTTTTTGGATTCTGGTCGCTTTGAACGCCATCGACCTGTTGTTCTTTGTCATCTTGGATGTATGTCAAGTTTAACCCATGTTTCTGTTGATCTAGCTAACCTCAACCCAGCTCAATTCTGGCCCCGTCGCCCAATTACCAGTACATACACGCATCGCCGACGGTCTCTTCCAAGCCGCAGCTACTCGAACTGCTGGCTTCTCTTGCTTCAGCATGTCGGACCTTCACCCAGCAATGCCAGTCTTGTACATGATCATGATGTACATTTCTATTTTCCCGATTGCTATATCTATCCGCCGAACCAACGTGTATGAGGAAAAGTCACTGGGCGTTTACGGCAACAAGCGGGACGAAGACGAGGAGACAGACTCGCCCAGTGCGCTCAACTATGTCGGTACTCACTTGCGACGTCAACTGTCATTCGATTTGTGGTATGTCTTTGTGGGCTTCTTCCTTCTCGCCATCACGGAGGGTACCAGCCTCAAGGAAAAGAAGTTCAACTCGTTTGATATCCTCTTTGAGGTGGTCAGCGCTTACGGCACCGTCGGCCTGAGCATTGGCGTACCCAACGTGAACGCTTCACTTTGTTCCCAGTTCACCGTTGTTGGAAAGCTTATCATCATCGCCATGCAAATCCGTGGTCGTCACCGTGGGTTGCCATACGGTCTGGACCGTGCGGTACTGCTCCCTAGCGAATCTCGTTTCCAGAAGGAAGCCGAAGAAAACCAGCCGATTCTGATCCGGACCCGGACGAACGCCTCGATTGGAACTGCTTCCGGAGTCGAGCCCCAGGCCGGCCTTGCTGCGTCTGGCCGACGAGGCAGTTTCGGCCGCATCAAGGAGCGAGCAAATAGCCGCATCATCTCGCAGTTCCTATTCCCAGGACCTGTCATCAGCAGTGACGAGATCCATGGGCATAGACGCACTACGTCCAATACATCTCAAAACGCGGCACGAGTCTTCCCTCGAGCCAACACTGAGCCGGTTTACGACGAGGAAAAGGACCAGGTCCCTCCCTTGCGGACCATCGAGTCCCATCACCACCACCATCCACAGCCTCGTCGGGCAGACACGACCCCAATGCTCTAAGCCACATGCGAAAAGAGCCTGCTACAGTGGAGGAAGCAAGACATGCATCCCCCCTATCATGGCCTCGAGAACTCATGCCCTCTCACTTTCAAAGGTCAACGTTACTTTCAAACACTTAAACGGTTACAAAACCAGCCACATATTTACGAACTAAGCATTCTTCAGTTGAAAAGCAATTTTGGATGTTACAAGAAGGATCATGGCGTCTACAATGGGATTACAGGATTAGATTATGGGACCTGGGAAGGTGGTTTTAAAGCGCAAGCTTGTCTTTTTGCCCGCATTGAGCGAGGTTTCATGTTTCTTATTGCCCGCACACACCACCACCGCGACGCAGTCTGGTCGGTTACTTGGATTTACATGGGCGTCTTTGTCTAGCGCGGCGCGGCCTAGAAGGTCATGACGATTTCGGGTTGTCTGGTGTTGTTGGGGAACTATCTATTACACTCTACCTAGGTACACGGATGTCAGCATGGAATAGAACGGCAGTTTCAGAGGAAATTGAAACCGCCACAGGCGCAACTCTGTCGATTTGACTTTTAAACTCAAGGAGCTTTCATCATAGTGATTATGTATATTAAGACGCCTCTTCGCTAGTCCAGTCGCGTTCTAAACAAGATTACCGGTTTGGTTCTGTGTCATTACAAAGGAAAAGCCCCAGACAACTCTCTGTTGCCCAAAATGAAGGTATTACATCCAGGGGCCATCAATGTCTAAGTAAGGTGAGTAGGTAAGGTAGTCTATGATGCATTCTGTCTATCCCATCACTTGGTCTCAAACGCCCCAAGGTCCTTCAATGCGCCGGCTAAGCGGCGATAATCTCGCAACAGGTCGAGCACTTCGCCGAGTCTGAGCTCACCAGGAGTCTGTATCTCCATGAACCGTTTATTAGGTGGTGCAATCTTGGGGATCTCCTTTGGCGGGAGGGCTGCGGCAATGTCAGGGAACGCCTGGATAGCTCATTAGTATGGGATAATGGTGAAACAGCATCTGCCGTAGTAATTAGAGCAACTCACAGTTCCCAAATCTCCACCATCCGCAGATTTGGTCACCTCCTTAGCCGCTGGTGTGGCTGCCGGTGTAGTTGGCGTTGAGGATGCGTTGCGGCCAAACCCACGGATCATGCTAATACTCGGGAGTCGAGCCATGGGGTTGAACGTGTTCCCCAGGTTACGCATCTGCTCTAGGACAGCGGGATTTTGCCCGGGGCTTGGTTGGGGAGCAGTTTTGGTCTCCTCGGAAGAGAACAGGACCTTCTTTGAAGAGCTGACGCTGCGGCCACTGCGTGTACTATCGGTGCTCCTATCACGACGACCTCCAATTAAGTTGAGCATCCGATCTTCTCGCTGCGTCGGACGCTTCAGGGGATCGGCATCATCAGGCCCAAGCAGTGTGTTGATTCCACTGGTATCCTCCTCGTCCGGTGATGGAGTGCTGACCAGCTTGCGAGCATCGTCTAGTGTTTTCGGTACCAGAATGGACTCTCTGGGGCTATCCTGGTGCTCCCGTAACTTGCCAACCAAGAACTTGTAACTGTCACCCAAGCTGTTGGAGATGTTCTTCAGACTTTGGTCAGCAGAGCTAAAGACCGCATCGCTGGCAGCGCCAAACGCTTGCGCGGGAGCATTGACGAGGTCGCTCAGCCGGCGGTTGCGTAGATTAGTAGATGCCTTAAGTGCGGAAGGGGTGGGTTTTGTTGCGGCAGCATTCGTCTTGTTCGTTTCCGGGTCGCTTGGGGATGCAGCTGCTGGTCCTTGGGGATATGCAGGTGGAAACGTCTCTGACCTGGGGCTGGAGCTGCTCTTGGCTGGACCGGAAAGCTGCTCATCCGCCCTGAGAGTTGCCAAATCCACGGTCTCCAGAAAACTAATTGCAGCCTCAAGATTTGTCAAGCAGTATGCAGCCTCGCCCGTCAGCTTTGGCTCCCATCGAAAGTTTTGTACAAAGTGTACATCGCTAATAACGTGGAGGTTCTCGGGTGGTAGAGTGATAAGGGTGTAAATGAGCATGGGCATGATCTCGTCGGCAGAAGCGGAGGGATGGAAGTGAGCGAGGGTATCAACGATACTTCTGTGGGCAGCCTTGAGATGGTTGAGCTTTCCAAGAGGGTATCTCTTTTGGCTCATCATGACCAGGTCTCTCCTGGCAGGCTCCAGCTTCTCCTTAATGTCCTCTTCCGTAGGTCCAGTCGTTTCGCCAGATGCAACCGCCACCTCGTTGAGATTGATACCCAGATCAGCAGGACCAATGCCAACCAGCGCCAGAGCAGCAGTCTTTGAGCGCAGTTTATCGTCCTGGGCCTCATCTTGTGTGCTCCGGTGTTGGTAAATCTTATCATATATGCCTTCGCACAATCGGCGTTCCACGGCCTCCTCCAATAGCACCCTCTTGGCTTCGAGAGCCTTTCTTGCTCGCTTGCGTTGTGCTAGTTCGTCAGCGGTAATCATTTGCTGCTCGGCTTCTGATTTCGCCTTCTCCTTGACGTTGATTGCACTAGCTCTGGATCGTAATCGGCTAGCGGCTGAGGATATGGAGGACGACGAGGGCGTGGGGGAGACATCGCGACTCTGCCTGGATGCGAGGGCATTGATGTGTGTGTTAATGTTTGACGACGCCTGGCTGTAGAACTCTTGAAACTTCTGCGACAGTCGTTCGATACTGGGAGGAGTGGGATGGACCTTGGCATTTAAGGAATCGATGAAGCTATCCATAGCTTAGCAAGAGGGTCACAAGAGCCTATAAATCACACTGTACCTGTCGGTCAAGGTAATGAGCTCAATGGGGAGTATGTCAAGCTCGACCGAGGCGCGGCCAGTCTCGAGGCCATCGTCGGTGTCATCGTGGTCGCCAGACTCGAAGGCATCAGGGGATCCACTCGGAGACGCATTGGCAAAGGTATGCGCCCTCTTGGGGACCTGGAGATGATCGTCGCCATCGGAAGCAGGGGTCTTTGGGACCTGAGAGAATGTTGAAGTGCGGGGGACGGAAGGTCGAGCTGAAGCTCCGTCGGAGGGGCTACGGGAAGCCATGAATCGTTGACCCGAGCTGTATACGATCATGATGAGCTTATGGAAGGTTGCATAGGCGGTCGATGTGGTGCGTGTGGGTGTAAATAGAAAGGAGAGAGGCTGTCCAGGTTGCTCAGAGACGTCGAATACATACCGCAAACGTTAGCAGGCTGAGGGGAAGGATGCACCGCGAATGTGAATGATGCAAGAGACAGCGTGTCTCAAAGTCAAAACAGCCCCGTGAGGAGGTTCTGGGTAAGAGGCACCAAGCGTGAAGTATGGAGAGGGTAACAATAAGACAAAGGGGCAGCTCGCAGTAAACGAATGTCGAGTATAGATGCTATATTGGGAAAGGGGATGAAGATGAAGTTGTCTATATTGGTACGTATGCGATGACGATGGATAAGGAACGTCAGGTCACGATAAGAGCTGACGATAATGGAAACCCCCCTGGCCAAGCAAGCAAGCATCGCGTGCCTGAGATTGGTCGATTGGCTTGCATGAGAAGAGTGGAGAGAGGCCGTGATGGGGGCCAGGTGAAGCCACACGAGAATCAGCAAGCCACAAAGTGCAAGCCACGAAGGGGCGCCGCCACATCTGACCAGCCACATCCACATCATTCACAGCCATGGCAACTTTCGGTGATTGCCTCACCTTTACCGGCTTTATCCTCGGTTGAGCCAAGGTCAAGATTGGTGTACAGCGGTATTACGTGACGATAACCGTGGCTTCGGTATTGATTTGATGTCAATGCCGTTCGATTTTTGCCGCAAGAAATTCGGAAGCCCTGAAACTGACGTGATCCAGGCCAAGTCGTGGTGCTTAAGAACCCCCGGGCCTCGTCGAATCTTTCCACTTTGGACCGCCTCGAGGAGCAAGTCTCCAATCGGCTCTGACCGGGCTCCCACTACATAGTCATACTACCCTCCGTCTAGAGGGGTTTTCTAAGAAGAAAGAGGAGAAGGTGACTCCATTGGACGACCCCAATTCTGCTTGTCCATGCATGGAGAGTCCCTGCATTGGTTCCTCGTGTTGGTGATGTTGGAGTCCAGCCCAGGCTCTTTTCATGATTTCCGACAATGTGACGTGTTCACTTTATCGCAAAGCCAAGCACAATCATGGCTTCTCTTCGAATCAACATTATCCATCTAAACTGCACTGCACAGCCCAGCTCTTGACCCAAGTTGCCTCTCCACTTACACCGGAGCCGACGTGTAGGATTGCCGATGATGACCTTCCCCTTCACCTTCCCCACAGCCCGAGCGCGCTAACTAATCTACCCCGCAAAATCTAGCACCCAAAAGTCGGCTCGGGAGCGGAGCCTATCAGACTGAGAGCTCCAAAACCCTTGACGTGGAGGAGGCATCGTGAGGGCGAATCGCCCTTGTAAAGATTCAAGGGTTGTTGAAGGGGTCCCCAGCACTCCCCCAAGGATCGTGGCAGGCCCGTGTGCCTTCTATTCCTTCCCTTCACCCAGTCTTCCATCCATCCTGTCGGGACACACCGGTACTTGTTTGTGCTTCAGTTCCTTTCTGGCTGCCATTAGTTCTCACTGGTGACATCCTCAACGTCCCTTCTGTCCAGAAAACGGTGGCTGAATTATCACACCACTAAATATAAACAATGGCCTCACTGTTAATAACCTCTGCTGTGCCTCCGCCGTGATGGTAGTGCTTCTCTAAGCTTACAGCACCCTTGTGCGGGGTCCCCACGCGCAAGACCCCCTTGACGCTTCGTAGCAAGGATGGGCGTGATAGTCGATAGTTCTTCCGCCTTGGGCAATTACTTGAGCATGAAACGTCACTGGCTGCGATCGGCTAAGCTACCCAGCCCAACCCACACACCGCGCGCGCGCCTCCAGGTCTAGTTCACCGGGGAAGTTGGAGAACCGAGCTGCGCCGTATTTGCCGGGCTGAACCGAGACACAGCTACTTATGAAAATGCAGGAGCTATCCATCCATTGTTGTTTTACTGTCAACTGCTCTGTACTTGCTCTTTAACTCTTTAACCGTCTTGCTCCCTCTCTGCCTTGCTTCATCTTCTCACCAAGTGTAAAAGCCCACGTCTATTCTTTATTCCTCGAGAGCCCATAGATAAGCAAGGCAGAGCAGTCCAGTCCAGAGACACCTTCACAATGTCTGGCCCTCCCTCGCGCATTCGCTCCATCCTCAACCACCTCCGGCCTCACCCCGCCGCGTCTCCAAGCTTCCACACCCTCTCCCCGACCACCTTTCTCGAGCGCGCCGCCTCGATTGAGCCCGACGCCGAGGCCATCTTCCACATCACCGTCAACGGCGCCGTCCTGCGCCGTTCATACGCTGAGTTTGCCGATCGCGCACGCGGCCTGGCCTACTACCTCCTCAAGCATGGCTACCGTCGAGTCGGCATCCTCGCCCCCAACACGCCTGCCTTTCTCGAGTCCATCTACGGCATCGTCGCTGCTGGCGCTGTGATTGTCCCGGCAAACTACCGCCTGAAGCCTGATGATATTTCTTACATCTTTGACTTTGCCGAGGTGGACTGCATTGTCGTGGATAACGAGTTTGTTGGCCTGCTTGATGCGTACAAGGAGAAGCACCAGAATGTGCCATTCATTGTTGATCTGGTGAGTAATTGTATCCCTGGATCCAATCTGTTCTCTAACTTATCCCTACAGGACACCGATGCGACAGAAGGCCAACTCTGCGGTCCCTTTGATGAGGCTGTTCTCGAGGGTTTGAAGCATGACATTGATCAGGGTAGCCAGGGCTGGGCAGGTCTCCATGCCCAGGCCCGGAGTGAGGACGATATGTTGGCCATTCCCTTCACCTCTGGAACAACTTCGCGTCCCAAGGGTGTTGTCTACACTCACCGAGGTGCCTACCTGGCTACCCTGGCCAACATTATCGAGTCTGGTCTCAACATTGGACGCTGCAAGTATCTCTGGACTCTTCCCATGTAAGTCTACAATGATCTATTCGAGTCACCTGATCTAACTGATGGTGCAGGTTCCATGCCATTGGTTGGACATTCCCTTGGTCAACTGTCGCTGTCCGGGGCACCAATGTCTGTCTGCGAAAGATTGATTACCCGCTCCTCTGGAAGCTCCTGAAGGAGGAGGGCATCACTCATTTCAATGCTGCCCCCACTGTCAACACATTGCTGGTCGCTGCCAAGGAGGCCGAGAGATTGCCTCGGGAAGTCAAGGTCACTGTGGCAGCCAGCCCTCCCAGTGGTCATCTCTTTGAACAGATGGTAAGTCGAAGCCCCTGTTGAATATGACAGTCTATTAACATGACACGATAGACCAACCTCAATCTCATCCCAGTTCACGTTTATGGAATGACAGGTTCGTAACCTACACGCCCACCACTCAAAATCCATACTAACAACCCTCTAGAAACCTATGGTCCCATCACCAAGTGCTACACCCTTCCTGAGTGGGATGATCTCCCTCCTCATGAAAAGTATGCCAAGATGGCCCGCCAAGGTCACGGCTTCATCACCAGTCTCCCCATTCGTATTATCAAGCCGGACCAGCCCCAGGGCGTCCTCATCGACGTGGCCAAGGATGGCAAGGAGATTGGTGAGATCGTCTTCCTCGGAAACATCTGCGCCAAGGAGTACTACAAGGACCCTGAAGCCACGCGCCAGCTCTTTGCAGGAGGCGTGCTTCACTCGGGCGATCTTGCAGTCTGGCACCCAGATGGTAGCGCTCAGATCCTGGACCGAGCAAAGGACATCATCATTTCAGGAGGCGAGAACATTTCGTCGGTTGCCCTTGAGAGCATGCTGGTGGAGCATCCCGACGTGCTCGAGGCGGGTGTTGTCGCCGTGCCCGACTCTCACTGGGGTGAGCGACCAAAGGCATATGTCACCGTCAAGGAGGGCAAGGCCGTGACGGGCGATGAGATCATTTCGTGGGCCAAGCACCAGAGTGATATCAGCCGATTCATGGTTCCTCGTGAGGTGGAGGTTGTTAACGAGCTGCCCAAGACCAGCACGGGCAAGATTAAGAAGAATGTCCTCAGGGAGTGGGCCAAGAATGGCAGGGAGCAATCTGGTGGCAAGTCATAGTCAGCGAACGGAGTAGGGTCGTTCTTGGGTATCTTTTCTATCGAATACTTTTGTATATAGCATTTCAGCTTTTCTTACAGCGGCAAAATGCAAATGAGGCGCTTGGATCTCACAATATAAACCTGCTTCTCTTCAAATTTCTCAGTCCACATTCGTCTTGAATACAGCTCCCTTTGACCCCTCATCTAATGCATCTAGCGCCGCCATATCGTCCTGGTCGAGGTCAAAGTTGAAGACGTCGAGATTCTCGTGGATGCGGTCTGGTTGCACGCTCTTTGGTAATGGAACCCAACCCTTCTGTAGCGCGTATCGGATAAGAATCTGAGCAGGCGTTTTTCCCTTCTTGGTCGCCATGCTCTGGACCGTCGGGTCATCTAGCCGGGTGCCCGTTGCCAGTGGGCTATAGGCCTCGACTATAATGCCATGGGTTTGGCAGTAAGCTACCACATCTCGCTGCTGGCACCAAGGATGAAGCTGATACACTCTAGTGTCAGAGTAACTCTCAATGTTTCGAGCAGATGACTCACCTCGATCTGATTCACGCTGGGGGGCCAAGCTGCCGCATACTCTCTCATCTCCTCCAGATGCCGCACACGAAAGTTACTCACACCGATGCTCTTTGCCCTTCCCTCGTTTCGAAGTCTCTCCATGGCAGCCCACAGCTTCTCACGGTGTGTATGGGATGGTCCAGGTACATGGATCAGCAGCAAGTCAACATAGCCATCCTCGCTAGCGATGCGATCCACGCTGTCTACGACTTCGCGATACACTCCATCCTCATCACTCGCTAGACTCTTCCTAGCGGTGGGGCTCCCGACCTTTGTCGTCAGAAACACATCCTTCCGGTCCACATTAGATTACTCGACGGCGGCGCGAACGTACTGCTCGTTGCGGTAGAGAGCAGCCGAGTCGATGTGTCTATACCCTGCTGAGAGGGCTTCGATGACTGCCGCTGTACAGGCTGGGCCACGGATTTTGTAGACGCCAAAGCCGATGTAGGGGATTGAGGTTGTAGAGTTGACGAGGGCGATACGGTCGATGAGTGTGAGTGCTTGTGAGCCCATGGTGTGAGTCTGGCGTTGCTGCCTGGTTATGGCACAGGTCAATTAGGTATGCAGTTGTAAAAGCTGTAAGACGAAACAAAATCAAGCGTAGTTCGCCTCGCTAGTTCACTCTTTACTAAGCACGAATTTCCCGTATCAGAGTCACACAATGTTAGAAAGGTCGGCAATTGAGATGGAATGACAGACAATGCAGTGGAAGCAAAGACATGCAAGACCAAAGTTGAAGGAATACATATTTCTTCATCTCCATTAACCTTTTTGACATTCCAGGTTCTCTTCAAATCATTTCCTTATGAACGGATACATAGCCTACATGGTAGTTATCTGTAGAACTATATGATATCAATAACAAGTTAACACTGCTGAAACATAGGGTAGGTTATCTCATGAAGACACTAAAGAGTGGACATAAGGGTCTCTGTTCTAAAACCCTCATCAACAAAACGCCATGGGTCTTTCTAACTCTTGATATGGGACAATTTTCGGGTAGTCAGCATGCAAACGAAAAGGGCGAGACTGGCCAGGCCGCAAGCATGCCCTCCATGACTTGCACCTCAAGGTTCTTCAACATCAACCCACAGCATCAACCCTGTTATTTACCAAGTCAACGGTCACAGCGCTAGTATCCTTGGTACTACCAACACCGGCTCAGTATTAGATTGTCGTAATTGCTGGTTGTTTGTTGTTTGTTGTTAGCGAGTTGAGATCAAGCTAAGGAACCCTAGCATGTCAAAAGCCAAGTCACCAAGCATTTAAGGATATGAGGCACAAGCAATCACACTGTAGCGTTCGAAGATGTAGATCACTTCCCACAACTTCCAGGAACAGGCAAAGTTGAGCACTGTCCGGGAATTTGACGCATGACGTGCTGGATAGAACCCTGCCTCTGATCCTTCGACCGCACGGTCGGTCGGTTCCGCAAAGTCGGTGGTCGACGTGCTTAAGCGATGGGTGCCGTAGGGTACCAACACTGCTCATCCAACAAATTAGAAGCATATTCCTTGTTTGCTGAAGGATCAAGGGCTGAGTTGTTGACGTTGCACATGAAGCCGCATATCACTTGATACACGTGAGGATGGGAGTAACATGGACCCTGTTGCCACGAAAGGCTCCAAGTTTCACTTGTTACCAACTCAAGTATTCATTATTCTATCGTCACCATTTCGAGTTTGTCCAGACATGCTCATATTGCTCGATTGCCCAAGCATCAGTTCAAGATTGCCATGACACATAGACCCTGTCCAACAGCAACAGCTGATGTTGTTTCTTGGCAGCCTGTTGGTTGTGACATGATTGAGCCTTTTTCATAGATGCATTTGGGCCTAGCAAGCACGTCATGAGAATCCCTGGCGCTCTCACGACACAATCGTGCTTCATAGCCCAGACATTTGGAACGTGAAATGCGGTGATACTGCAGTGTTTGTAAATTTCTATAGGCTCTAGCCCAGGCAGATTGCTACCATACCCAATAGATACAGATACGAGCATAATAGCCTTGTCCTAGCAATCAATGCCGCCAGGTATCTCTGGGCGCACTTCTCATAGCCAGGATCCAGTGGTGTCATGATGCAACCGAACCTGGCCTGCATCAAGAGTTATCACCGTTATATATCCCATCATGACCAGTCCGTGTAAGACATTCACCACCAGCTCTTCGATGCTCGCTTTGAGAAACACCGTGGTTGAGCTTGATTAAACCGCATTGGATTATTGGTCCGATCCAGCAAATCATACCAAACACACAACAATCATGTCAAAGTCGGACGGGGAGCCTCCCACAGGGACAATCAATATTGAGACGGAGAGAGTTCAAGGTAAGTAGACTAACATCAATGTGGTGATTACACAATTAACAGTAAATAGTGAAATGGTATCGTTCAACGCTTTACAATGCCACGATTCTCGGCCTCTGTAGCTTTGCGGCACCTGGTCTATGGGGAGCGATGAACTCTCTTGGAGCCGGAGGAGCCCAGAAGCCATACCTCGTGAACACAGGCAACTCACTCACGTTTTGTCTCATGATCGTCTCGTGCTGGTTCACCAGTAGCATCGTCAAATACATCGGCATCAAAGGTGCCTTGGTTGTCGGCACAGTTGGTTTCGCCCCGTATAGCGCCGGTTTGTACCTCAACGTTCGTTACGGAGTTGAATGGCTCGTCATCTTTGGGGCTGCCTGCTGTGGCATATCAGCCGGCATCTTCTGGGCAGCTGAAGCAGCTATCGGTGTCAGCTACCCAGAGCCCAGAAACCGGGGGCGACTTGTTGCGTATTGGCTTTCATACACGCGGCTTGGTCAGATTCTCGGCGGAGCTATTAACCTTGGTCTCAATGCAGACAGGAGAGAGGCGGGCAAGGTTTCTTACAACGTCTATCTCATCTTCATCGTGCTTCAAGCCCTGGGGCCATTTGCGGCGCTGTTGTTGAACCGCCCTTCGCAGGTCCAGCGGCATGATGGCAAACCTGTTGATCTCTCCATTTTCGATAATCCTTGGGTCGAGTTTAAAGCAACGACACGGACGTTTCTAAAGAAGAAGGAATTACTGTTGCTAATCCTCTGGATCGGACAGGCATTCTACTCGGAAGCAGTCTTCTTTAGCTACATCGCCCTCTACTTTAGTGTACGAGCCAGGGCACTTGGTTCCTTTCTCTCAGGCATAGTGGCTGTTGTCGCAGGTTGGATCCTAGGCATCTGGCTCGATCAGCACCATCTCCCCCTCAAGACACGAGCACGCTGGGCGTTTGGCACCATCATGACCCTCCAGGGAGCCTGGTGGCTCTGGCTGACGGTCAACGCAACAGAGTTCCACAACAGACAAACACCGCCGACATACGACTGGGACGACGCGGGTTTCGGACGTGCCTTTGGGGTCTTCATCTTCCTCCTGGCAGGTCTCCAGCTCAACTTTAACTTTCAGTACTTCCTCATCGGGCAGATCTCGACGGGCCCGCAGGACACGATCCGGCTGGCGTCCATCTTCCGGGCGGTCGAGTCGGCGTGGCAGGCCGTGAGCTACGGGCTGGGGTCGGTCCCCATCATGGCGGCCGTCGGCAGCGCGTACATCAACTTTGGGCTGTGGGGGTTGTCGCTGTTTCCGGCGTGGCTTGTGATAAGGAGGATCGGGGAGGTGGACAAGGGGGAGAGTGAGACTGAGCAGGAGCAGGAGGTTGTGACTGTGTCCAAGGTTTAGGCAGCACTCTTCAAAGTGTAGCACATTATCTCTAATGCCACGAGACCAGCACACAAAGAAGATGCAACTGGAACACACAAAGAATCCAGGCGATGAACAAAGTGGAACGCATTGGAATCACACACGCGGGACCGTCACTCATGATAGTGGGGCCGCCTTTATTCTAGAAGACCCCACAGGGCGCTAGAGCACCATGGAAATGTCGTCACTGCCTGCTGAAAGCTCCCGCTCCAGGCAGAGCCAGGCCTGGCAGGCTTCAGTAGGTGGGTTCCCGCAGGTGACACGGACTGGAACTGATCTGACGGGTGGAAGGTGGTGGCACGCATGGAATGGCCCATCACCAAAACCTACCCGTCACCTACTTCAACCTCTCGTCACATTCTCTCCCCAAATTCTATTCTACCACCACCAAGCTCAGCTATCGTAAATCGTAAATCCTGCAGTCTCAGACCCAATTCCCGAACACTACCCCTTCGACTAGCTCGACGACAGCTCTAAAACAATCATGAGCACTCTCCGGCCTCTGCGGGGCGGCTGTCAATGCGGCCGAAATCGTTACATCATCGCCGTTCCTCAGGACGGCATCAGCGAGGCCCAGGTCCTGTTCAATACTGAGCCCGTCCATCGTAAGTCGATCCTCCCTCCCACGGAACGAGATTGCGCACGGCGTGCAGAACACGGCCAATTGATCCCAGATCGAGAGATCATCAACTAACAGCCCTCCAGAGATCCCTCTTGCAACCCCACTAGCCGCCTACATCCGAGTGCCTCTATCTTGGTACCATAGCACCACCTATGCCTTTTTCCCAGACGAGACGCACACCTTGATCCGAAGGGTATACACCCATCCCAGCCAGGAACATTCGAAACGTCACTTCTGCGGCTACTGCGGTACTCCCTTGTCGTACTGGTCCGAAGACCCGCGAAGCGAAGCCGACTACATCAACCTCACGCTTGGCAGCTTGCTGAGAGAGGATCTTCGAGACCTTGAGGACATGGGGTTGATTCCCGAGGAGGGTGAACAGCAGAGAACCGCATCGGAGCAGCCGGCCGAGGTTGTGGGCAGGAGTACGGCTCTGCGTCAGTCGTATGGAGTCCCGTGGTTCGACGGCATGGTCGAGGGAACCCGACTGGGCAGCATGCGGCGTAGCCAAGGCGTCAGACAGTCTCAGAACGGCCGTGTCAGGGTTGAGTGGGAGATTGTAGAATTCTCAGGGAGCAGCGATGGGGAAGAAGCGGGAGGGTCGGCGGGCCAGGCCGGAAAGACGGGCGAGGGAGAGGATGTCGAGATGGAGCTGTCACACACCGGAAAGCGGAAGATGAAGGATAGAGACGACTCAGAAGCCACTTCTTAGGGAAGGTGAGATATGATATTCGGTTGGTTCAGGTGCAGAGAGTGGATGTAATGGCTGGAGTCTGGAGGCTGATAACTGATGAAGCAATGCTTGCTCAGAGGAGATGCATATTAGTGATACTTTCAAGCAATCGACAGCGTGTTTAGAGTTCGACAAACACTCTTTCGTCTGCAAACTTGAGGAATGGGCTATGGACAACCAAGGCAGTTATCGAGAGAAAAGTATTAGCCGGATATCTCGAGTTGTGCCATGGCTCAGTATCATGATATGCTGCTTGACAGTGGGTCATATCACAACTACCCGGTACCTGCTCCGGAGATGACCTGTGTTGAGAAAAAACCGCATACTGTCAACATTAGATACGCATCATTCCTGTACTTACCCGCAGGTTTGTCTTGATAACGCCTTGGTTTGCTCCGGACAACTTTTTGAGTAGGTCGAAACTGCAGGTGGCACTCCTCGGCCGTGGGTGTAGTACCTTGACTGGGATGCGAGTTGTTGAGACTCACCACAGACCAATACCGTCATGAGCACACTCAATTATCCGTGTAAGCCTGTTTAACCTCATTGTGCGTCGTGTTCGGTATCAAGATCTTTCATGTGAAAAGCGATTGTGAAATTCAGGGCGGGTCTGGTGTTTCGGGCCTGGGAGCCATCGTCGGCCGGGACGCTCGGGGCAATGCAGGCCGGGCCGTTTAGCAAGTGGGGACAAGCACCGAGAGGCAAGAAGCAGAAACAGAAGCAGAATTGTTTCCAAGAGCTGGCGGCCCTGGATCTCCATGACAACAAACAAGCCACGTGCCTAATGCGAAACGCCGTATCTGACGGAGTTTTTCCCAGTCATGCGTTTAGTTTCTCCGGCGAGTGAGGCAAAGCAAGCCAACGCTCGGCCCTATGTGTACTGCACTCTACTGTAGGTGGGCGAGGGCGTGTATGGATATGCCGAAGTTCTGGCGCTGGCGGGCTGTCGTGGCGCCGGAGAGGCGGGCCGAAGGCTCGAGGAGACCCAGACGAGGAAGAATCGTCTGACGGGTCTGGGTCTAGGAGGTCCTTGTACGCGGGAAAAGAGGGGAAGCGGCAGGATGCAGAGGATTGGGACTGGAGTGTCTGCCAAGAATTGGGAATTTGCTGTCTTGTAAAAAGAATCAATTGATGAAAAGCGCAGACAGAATATTTAAAAGACGAGGGTTCATGTAAACACAAGCTGGAGTTGGAAAGCCTCATCCAAGTTTGCGGGGAGCGGCAGGGTTTTGACAACGCAGGAGCTCCCTCGGGTCCCACCATCTCAACTCGGGAAGGTACCTGCCTCGGTGCCTTCCAGACCAGGAGTGCATGTCCATCCATGTATGGATATGGGGGCACCAACCACAAACCGCCAACATCCATGACCTTCCCCCCTCTCAAAGCATCTTAATCCCGTCAACTAAACACTGCCCACCCCCACCCCAGCTCTCGTGGCAGATGATCCCGCCAACGGCTAATACGGTCCGACAGGACGTCCATTTGACTTGGGCATATGCTCCTGTGCTGAATTGCCAAGCTGCAGACGAGACCATGGACCTAGAACCGACAGCCCATGCTCTCTGCTCTGCGGGCAGCTATTTAACATGACCAGCTCGCCTGCTTCAGCAAACTTGACCTCTTCTTCTTCCTCCTCCCTCTCAGTCACCTTTCCCTCTCTTCAGTCCATCCTCCTCGTCAACCTCAGTTGTGACTGTTTGTTGTTGGACTCAGCCGACCTCTGAACTGGCTACGTGGAGTTGACGGCTATATACGACATCGCCCAAACCACTATCCTCCACCATATAGCTTAAGATATTGCCCACCATGTCTCTCCCCGCCGACTTCAAGTGGGGCTTTGCCACCGCTTCGTGAGTTGTTCCGTCCTTCTCGTCTTCTCTAAAGGACCTCAATTGACAATCTTGACAGTTACCAGATTGAGGGCTCTATCGATAAGGATGGCCGCGGTGTTGCCAACTGGGACGTGTTCTGCGCAAAGCCCGGCAAGATTGCTGATGGCAGCTCTGGTGTCACCGCCTGCGACTCTTACAACCGCACCGCTGAGGATATCGCTCTTCTCAAGTCGGTTGGTGCCAAGGCCTACCGTTTCTCCATCTGCTGGTCTCGAATCATCCCTCTTGGTGGCCGAAACGACCCCATTAACCAGGCAGGTATCGATCACTACCGCAAGTTTGTCGACGACCTCCTCGACGCTGGTATTACCCCTTTCATCACCCTCTTCCACTGGGATGTTCCCCACGAGCTTGATGTCCGTTACGGTGGTCTCCTGAACCGCACCGAATTCCCTCTCGACTACGAACGCTATGCCCGTGTCATGTTTGAGAACATTCCTCGCTGCAAGAACTGGATTACCCACAACGAGCCCTGGTGCTCGTCTATCCTCGGCTACAGCACGGGTTCCAATGCCCCTGGCCGTTGCTCTGATCGAACCAAGTCTGATGTTGGCGACTCGTCCCGCGAGCCCTGGATCGTCGGCCACAACCTCCTTGTTGCCCACGGCCGCGCCGTCAAGGTTTACCGCGAGGAATTCAAGCCCAAGAACGGCGGCGAGATTGGCATCACCCTCAACGGCGATGCCACTTTCCCTTGGGATCCTAAGGACCCCAGGGATGTCGAGGCTGCTAACCGCAAGATCGAGTTTGCCATCTCCTGGTTCGCCGACCCCATCTATCTGGGTGACTATCCGGCCTCGATGCGCGCCCAGCTCGGCGATCGCCTCCCCACATTTACCCCTGAGGAGATTGCGCTTGTCAAGGGCTCCAATGACTTTTATGGCATGAACCACTATACTGCCAACTATGTCAAGCACCGCGATGGAGAGGCCCCCGCCGAAGACTTCCTCGGCAACCTAGAGCTTCACTTCTGGAACTACCGCGGCGATTGCATCGGTCCCGAGACCCAGTCGACTTGGCTGCGGCCTTGTGCCCCCGGCTTCCGCGACCTGCTTGTCTGGCTCTCTAAGCGTTACGGATTCCCCAGGATGTATGTGACTGAGAACGGTACTAGCATCAAGGGCGAAAACGACATGCCCAGGGAGAAGATTCTCGAGGACGACTTCCGAGCCCAGTACTACGACGACTACGTCAAGGCTATGGCCGATGCCTCGAGACTCGACGGTGTTGACGTTCACGGCTACTTTGCCTGGTCTCTGCTGGACAACTTTGAGTGGGCCGAGGGATACGAGACTCGATTCGGCGTCACCTATGTCGACTATGAGCACGACCAGAAGCGTTACCCCAAGAAGAGCGCCCAGCACCTGGCTCCACTGTTTGAGAGCCTCATCAGAAAGGAGGACCCAAAAGTAGAGAGCAAGTAAGAGAAAGCCAGGGGCTAAAGTGAAGTTGACTGGGGAATAATGCCACCAATCTCGGCCGGAATATGATTGACGGATGGATGAAATTATTGGATAGTAGTTTAGTTATGCCACTTGAAAGGGGATATATGGAAGTGACGGATAACTGGGTTTCACTGCCTTGAATTGATATACTCAAAATGTTTGTCCTGTTCAAGTACTGCTATGTTGCGATATGTGTCTTGGACTAGGTGTCGAGTAACCTGCCTAGTAAGCACGCTGCTCCTTTGATACGTTCTGGTCTACCGTGCCCTTCGAAGTTTCATGCTGCTGAGTTTGCCCCTCAGTTATTTGCTGTGGTTCAGGAGTATCGCCTCCTATTTCCTCGTCCTCTTCGGTCTTGTCAATTCCACGCCGCATATACCAACGAAATAGGTAAACCACCATCTGAGCCATGAAGACCTGCTCAATCGTATAGAGCAGCACAGGGATTTGGATATAGGCGCGCGTGAGATCATCAGCCCTCGCCCACATGGCGCTCACCAAAGGGATACCCAGACTCGTCGTCTTGGCCGCCCCGCAGAAGCATACGGCAATGGTCTGCTCTTTCGACATGCGTGCTGGGAGCAGGGCTCTGGGTAGACGCCTGCCGAGCCAGGAGGAGGACGCCCATCCTACGAAGCGTTCCGGGGGACGAGCTGTGTAGAAGCATATAACTGTGAAGATGGCGTATAGGGCGACATTGATCAAGACATTGAAGACGACGTTGCTCGATGAGAGGTCCTTTAAGGCACCTGTGCCGAAAGCGCCAGAGAAGGTGGTCCACACGAGCAGAACGAGACACAATGTCGACACCTTGGCCAACTTGAGGGTCTCTAGGACCTTTACCGTCTTCTCCTCCCAAGTCCACCGGATAGCCTGACCCACGGCGAGGGGCAACACGACGCTGAGGCCAAGTTGCTTGGCGACATCGGCGTACATGTGTCCAAGAGTAGCAGGGCTAGCAGGACGCCAGTCGTCAAACGACTCGGGGTGGCCCGTGGGGAAGAAGCCGTAGATGAGCAGCGGCGAGAGAAAGGACCCGGCGACGTTGCCGAGTACCACTGAGATGATGGCCGCTGCGTCGTCTCCGCCTGCAGATCGCGTCATCACCACGTTGGATGCGATTGTCGTCGGGAGGCAGGCTGTTGCGAGGAGGCCGATTAGGATTGGTGGTGAGGGCGTTTGGGATTTGAGAGCTCCTGCAGCAATGGAGATGTGAACGATGGCTGTTTGATTAGCTCATTGGCTTTATACATGATGTGAAACTGAATCTTACCAAGTACAATAGCTGGGATGATGGCAAAGCTGATCCCCTGGACGAGAATATGCAACCTCCAGTTCGTCACGTTCTTTCGCAACTTCCCCGGCGAGAGCTGCAGACCGCTGACGAGAAAGATGAAGGCGACGGCGCCGTAGAGGATGCTGTACTCTGAGCGGATGGCACCCCCATGTTGAGCGACAGCTACCAGAAGAAATTGTTAGCAGATGAACTCGATAGGGGAGATGGAAGAAAACATACACGGGGCATAGTATCCCACGACACAAGCAATCGCGAACCCAATGATGAGGTATTGCGCCAGGATCAAGTTGGCCACCCTCTTGATCCAGTACAGCACACCTCGACTGTCCGCAACCTGGGAGACGGACATTGCTCCTTAGTATTCAATGTATCCATCTTGGATAGTATCAGAAGAAGAAAAAAGAGAGAGAAGCTCCCTGTCCGGGGTCGGAGGTTGGTCAAGTATTCGAACGAATTGTGTCATTCGCCTCTGGCCCGGCTTGGCGGTGGGAGAGGACGGGGCCGCCCGCGTTATTACCGCCATCACGACATTGATAGGGCGGAGTTTCAAATGTCCATGACCCTTGACCTGGCACCCCCGGGTCGAGGAAAAAGAGTTGTAAACCCTTTAGCTTTCCTTCTCTAAAGATGGTGAAGAGAGTATAATAAGAACAGGCAGAGAAGCTTTAAACCTTTACCTTTATCATCATACATCTTTAGCTGATTATTGTGCTTGAGAGGACCTAGGTGATTATCCCTCATGATATTTTCCGCGTGCCTGGGTTGCACACGCCCTTGGCATAGTCCATCAGTCAATTTACGGAACGTCAAGCGATTGGCAGAGGTAGAGACGATAGCAGTGATGGTGGACATGTCAAGTCCAAGAAACAATTCATCGTGAATTACATATTGATACAATTAGATAGGTACTAACGCGCAGGCAGATTAACGAATACTTCTCCCCAGCTTCGCCCGGCTCCATCTCCGAAACGCATCGTAAAACCAGGGAGTCCAGCCATCTAAAGTCAAAAGACGAGTCATCCACCAAACCTCGTGTCAAAAAGGAAACGCGGCATCCAACGCCGCCGACAACTTTTCTATCCAGGTATCTGCCTCGAGCAAATCCAAAAAGAAAAAGAAAAAAAACTGATCCAGGGGAAAACGCCGTGCCATGGGTGATGATGGTATCTTGAAGATGGGTAAAAAAGGGAAATAGGGTGCCGCAAGTCTAAGGGTATAGACAGACAGGCTCTGTGTAGGTATCTCATCAAGAGTGGCCCTGTTCATGAAAGGAGCCTTCTCATTCGTCGTCAAGAGATTAAAGAAGGTATGTTGAAAGGAAATTGACAAGCTAAAAGTCAATTGATCCAAGGAACGAAGGAATTGCAAAGTGCGAGACGGGCCGGTCAAGCCATGATGGCCGGGATTGGGTCTAGAGGTAAGGCTGTTCTCGAGTCGCCGGGGTTGGTGGTGCTGGGAGCCGGAGCAATCTCTGGATCTGGGATCTGGATATCAAGCTATAATAAATGTCAGTATTTGCAATTCCCATGTGTAACCATCACAACTTACAGTCATGTAGCCTGTTTGCCGAAGGGGCATAAGCTTGGGCGCCATGGCTCCATCTTCAGACCCCATGGCCTTTTCCATGTCAAGGTTCCATTGCTCAATCCATTTCTCGAGGCCATTCAGCCGAGACTTGATCCCAGTTAGACCTAGGTCGTCCCAGATCCAGCCTGTCACGAGTCCTAGTAGGCTATCCAAGATATTTCTCATTCCGTAGGGGTTGAACGCCGGTATCAGTTCACCGTTGAGCTTCTCAATGATCCGACGAAATTCTTGCTCCGAAAGGCCAGCAGGATCCAGGATCTCAGGGTACAAGTTGGAAAAGGTAGGCGCCAAATCGCCCTGGATCAGCCAGTCGCGTCGTATCCGAATGATGCGCGTGTTGACATACTCGGGTGAGTCGATAGGGACGTGAGGGTTCAGGTGAGGGTAGCAGGGATGTTGAGGTCCCCATTCACCAGCCGCATCTGGCTCAACTTCTTCACCCATAATGGAAGAATCCGTTGATGAGAGGGCCGATCCGATGCCATCCCCGGCCGAGACATTGGAAATTCGGGGGTCCATTATGTCGGGACCCCGTTCCAGGTCCTTGCCGAAGGACGGCATTGGATCATCGTTCTCCGGCATCATTACAGCCTTTCCCTTTCCCTTGTCGAGTTTGACGGGTGCGTCTTCCACGATGTCCCCTTCTGCAGGTACTTTGCTGGGTCGAGGTTCGGATTCTCCGGCTGAAGCGACACCACGACGAGATCGCGTCTCGTCGTAGGAAGCGCGAACTGACGATGGAAGGCTCACTCGTTTATCACTACTTCCAGTCCGATCAACCTGGAGGCTGGCACGGGCCGATAGAGAGTGGCGGGTCTGACGCTGCTCGGGGAGTGTGAGGAGGGGATAATCGCTAGGACCGGCTCCTACGGGATCGGGCAGAACGTTGTCGAGAGTAGGATGCTGGAGGGGTACGGATGGAGGCGGTGGTGTTGAAGGGCGGCGTTTGCGAAGAGTGTGAGGTCGAGGGGTCGAGTTTGTGGGATTCCACAGGCGAACGGCAGACAGTCGGCGGGCACGGCGCGTAGAGGGAGCAGTACCCTGTCGTGGGTGGAAAGGCGAATGACGGAGGGCAGGCTCTTGATGACGGTCGGTGGGTGGTCGTCTGGGAGCGTGCTGTGAATGCAGGGCGGCGGCGGCGGCGTCGGCGGCTAGATTGGCAGAGGCTGAGCCAGTTCCGGGATACGCGGGCTTGGGAGGGTCGAGGCTCGAGAAATGAGGGTTGTTGCCCGGGGCATCTACTACGGTGGCCGGGACGGGCTTGGAGGGAGGCGCTCGGGAGAGTGGAGGATCCGTGGGAAGCAGGATGTCGGCACGGCCGCCGAGACGACCGCGCTGGGAAGGTATGGCGGCGTCCTTCTCACGTGAACGTGAGCGAGGGCGAGGCAGCGGACTTGATGGCGGTGATCGCAGATGGAGATGATCCCGTCGTCGTAATGGTGTTGGTTGTGTCCAAAAGACTCGACGCTAGCTGCCAGCGCACGGAGCTGGCGTTGGTGGTGCCGTGGAGACGCAGGCGCAGATGCAGAGAGTGACGCGGATGGAGGAATGCGATGAGTGTGATTTGTCGTCGCTAAGATTGACTCGGCTGCGCCAAGAAGGCCTGGCGATGAATCGGGGATGGTGGTGATGGCGGCGGCAGCAGCAGCAGCAGGATCGTCAGCCTCGTAGTCTTCGTGATGGTCTTCGTCTGGGCCGTGGCTCGACTCTTGGAGGCAGCTGCAGGCAAAGGTTTTGCTGGAGTCGTCGATGATCAAAGGAGAGGAAGAAACAAGGAGAAGGCCTCGGCGGGCCAGCCAATCAGAGCTGGGGAAGGAGGCTGGGGGAGAAGTCGACGACCGGGGCAATGATGTGCTGCTGCTGAAGGACGCCCTAGAAGCCAGCATCCTCAGCGAGAGACACTCTAATGCGGTGAGTGTGCCTCTGTAGGTGGGTTCGGCTACTGCGAGCCCGCCTTTCATAAAAAAAATTTGGTTGTCGATCTGGGGAAATTGAGTGTAGAAAAAAAAAGAAGGCTCCAAGGGGCGGGATGCCCAGCCTTGAAGAACAAGATGGTTGGGGGTGCAATTGGAACGTCAGGATTGTCTCCTTGCAGCATGGGCAAGTCACTGATATCCAGCGTTTTCCATCTAAGAAATGACTGACTGGGGATGAGCTCGTCCCTGGTCTTTTGGGGATATTGTTTCTTTCTTTTTCTTTCTGGTGGTTGACCCTCGGATATTGCATCAAATGTCAACGGCCGGTAATCTGCGCTCGCCCAGGTATTAACTTTGGCGATGATAATAGTCAGCGGTACACGGCAATAGCGATCATACCCTGCCGGTAATAGCTGACTCGAGATTGGTGATGCTGAATTGAGGCCCTCGCGAACCTTCTCTTCTCTTCTCTCCAGGAACCAACTGAAGACACGGGGCGAGACCAACACCTTTTAATAAATTGGGCACTAGGCCAAGTCTCATCCCAAAACCCTCGTCATGCGCACAACCCCTCCCTCTCCTTTTTTTGCTCCCGTCTCTTTTCCCTCGCAAGTAAATTAACCCAAGCTGCCTACGTATGTATGCGCTGGCTGCGCGCGGTCTGTTCGTTTGCTACCCGACACCATATCTCCATCCATCCACCCAATCTTCAAACCAGGGGCCCCGTCCTCTTGGGTTTGACAGGCGACCGGCTTCCCGACAGGGGGTCGACGGTCCCATAGATCCTGCGTATCAAGGGATGCTCGGGTGTCTCCAATGACGCCATGGCGGGCTTCATTTCGAGCCGCGTCCCTTTCAGCTTGCTAAGATGGGAGGACCAAGATGATGAGAGTCTATTCTTGATGATTTCAAAGCAACTGCTGGTCAGCAACTCCTTGTTGTCGTGAAGGCCTCAAAATCTGTCCTGATATCCCCTGGTTCCTGCGTCGCCCTGCATAAAATGTAATATAAGATGCATAGCAGATTATCGATACGTGGTGGGATATGCCCGATGGATGGATGCTTTGACATCCGTAGAAAATTCCTCCTGACTCTGCCCCTGTCTGAGTTGGGATGAACTTCTAACCTCTACTCTCTGCGCCGCAAAGAGTCTGTAGCCTCAAGGAGACCTTTCTTCTTGTTTTTCTCGCACCTGACACGGCGACGACATGGGATCCTACCCGTCAACCCCTAAAGACCGTTCGATCATGATGCTCTTGGGGTGGTAGTTGCTACGCTCAGACTCTTGAAGAACGGGGTAGACTGATTCACGACAACCACATCGAGCAACACTCAGACAGCCCCTGACCCAGCACCGGCCGGATGCTGACGTCACACGATGGAGGCTATCTCTCGGTTGTTTAAGACGTTTGAGGGGGAATATGTCAGGCTCGGAATGCAGAGCATCCGTCGTGATTGTTACATGATGGGATGGCCAAGGACATCTCGAGTGTTCCTGAAATGGAAATCCGGGGGCTTTTTATCGAGCCTGATCAGTATAGGTTGCATCTGCGTGTTGTGTTGCATGGCAGTTTTCTCATGTGCCATTTCTTGGCCCTCATTCGGCTGTAAGCAGCCATATTCTTCTGCAACGCACCAAGCCCCATCACCTTTCTGGCGAAGCCACATCGCTTTGCCGCGACTCAAGCCGTCTTTTGTACATGCCAATTGCGACCCCTCATCCCTTCCCTTGCATGATGATCGGCGAGCCTCGGGACCCGAATCGAGACATGGAGAAGCTGTCAAATCAGATTTGCCAGCAAGGCCAAGTGCCGTGGGGAAGAGAGAGAGAAAAAAGAGCCGACTACCTATTTTGGCGTCGTGCCGCTTTTCCTCTTTTCTCAGCTGGACGCGGCCCAGCCCAACTCCTCCGCATGGCGTCGTGAGTCTAGCGTTAGGTACTGTAGCGTCTTGGAGCTTGGGAGAGCTCTCTGCTTTCTCACTCAGCTCTGCCGGCAGGTGACGTCGTCAATCATCTTGACTCTATTCAGCAAGGACAGACAGAAAGAAACGATCCTCTCGCCACCGCATTCCATCCTCTGCATCTCTGTCGCACAAACCTAAGCTCACTCTCCCTCACTTCTTCCATGTCGCGTGACCTCTCCGCCTTTCTCTTCCAACCCCAACTCTAGCCTCCCCCCTCCATCCCCTACATCTTTTCTCGAATTTATACGGTACGGTAGTAGCAGGCCCCCCAACACCCGCAGCGTAGCGTCTACCGAATACCTCCGCGGCCATGACGGACGAGAATACGACGTCGACCAGCGGATGGAGGCCTGGTACCGGCGTAAGCTCCGCCGTCAGCGCGGCCCCGCCCTCCGGCCACGGGCTCCGACGCGCCATGACCGTCTCCGCCGCCGAGGACGCCGCTGCTGCCCGGAGGGCTCCGACCTCGTCGTTCCCTGCCATGGACACGATGCCGCCTCGCAGGAGCTCCAACTTTTCAGAGTATAGTCTCAGTGAGGCTCGCGACATACTGAATCCCCAGTCCAGAGATCCCGGTAGCGCCGACACCTTCTCTTCCCCAGGGGACTCTTCATCACTAGCGTCCTTGTCACTGGCCTTTGCTCTTTTGCCAGCTCTCGCGGGTGTCTTGTTCAAGAATGGAAGTGCTGTCGTCACAGATGTCATGCTGCTAGGTCTGGCTGGTGTCTTTCTCCACTGGTCTGTCACGCAGCCATGGTGAGTTGGCTTTCATCCACCCCAAGGGTATAAGCTCACTTGTTGTGGATAGGGCATGGTATCATTCGGCACAGGAGGTGCGGATACAACACGAGGCAACGGCTGAGAGTGTCATCGAGGATGATAGTGACCTGGACTCGAGTCCTCAGATGCCAGCGCACTCGCCACTGGATCATGTTCCTGAGGAGGAAGAAACACAGCCGGAATCCCATGGGGCTCTGCATGAAAGGCATCCCACAACCCAGCAGCAATCAGCCCTGGCTGAGCTATATGTCTACGAAATTATCGCGCTGGCTTCATGCTTCGCACTCCCGCTCATCGGTGCCTACCTCTTACACGCCATCCGATCCCAGCTCAGCCGCCCATCGGAGGGTCTTGTTTCCAACTATAACTTGACCATCTTCCTTCTTGTGTCGGAGCTCCGGGTTCTCTCACACATGATCAAGCTGCTCCAGTCACGAACACTTCACCTACAGCGGGTAGTCCAGGGCAGCCCCTCCAGCATCCAATCAACTCGCAATGCAGAACAGTTGGAAGCGGTCCTCGCACGCTTAGATCGACTCGAGTGTCGCATCACGGCTGAAGATATCATCTCTGCCCAGGGGAGCAAGCAGGATTCTTCCAGGTCGAAGCAGCAGGACAATGCCGTGGCACGCGATGTGCGCAATGCCATCCAGCCTGAGCTCGATGCGCTAAACCGGGCTGTACGCCGTTACGAGAAGAAGGCAACCCTTCTTCAGTTCCAAACAGAGTCAAGATTCGCCGGCGTCGAATCAAAACTAGACGACGCCATCGCCTTGGCTGCGAGTGCTGCAAAGAATAGTGCATCACACAAGAACATCTTCCTATGGGCCATCGAGTCACTTACAGCCCTCGTTCTTCTCCCCTTCAAAGCTCTTTTGAGAATCCTACTGCTACCTCTTAGCACACTCTTGGCTTTTACTAGCAAGAGCAAGAGAAAAGCACCAACGTCCAAATCATCCCGTGGCCGGAATGGCAAAGCAGCCATGCAGCCTAGGTATAATGGGGATCGAGTACCAACTCGAGTGTCTAAGCGATAATCAATTCGTGCCACCTCGCAAGGTTGAGCAGTCTTTAATAATAATATTCTTTTGTATCCTAGCCAGCCATGGTGGCTAGTTCTTATAAGACGCCTGGAAACCCTAGACCTTTATGTGCTCGGTCAGGGATATGGTAGTGTTTCGCTTTGCTACATTCACATATCTTTGGAGAGCTTTCCTGGGGAAATTGTTTGCTTTGGTCTACGCAGTACGCGCAGAACAAGTTGTCCAATAAACATGGTCACCCAATGTGGTTCTCATGGAAGCTCAGAAGAGACGCTCGGTGATCGAGCCAGCCATATCCAAGATGTCCAGGGTGAAAGGCCCGAAAGGTAAACCCTCCGGCCCAGATGAATCAAACCTTGTGCCAATGGCAAGACCGAATTGGGACCAAAACAATCAACACAAGATGAATCGAGAAATATGAGCCCCCAATCTTGCACCGGTACGCCTCCGGCTGAATAAGAACCGACCTTGTGGTTTGTTGTCGGCCATGTTTTGCCTAGAGTTGCGACCTTGTCTCAGGTTGAATCTAGCGCCGGGCTTGCTCCAGCCCAACCAGCCGTGACCACTAGCGAGGCTTAAAAGCCTTGGTTCTGACCTTTGGGCTGACGGTTGGCCTTCGCTTACGGCTTTACCGGGTCAAGGACGTGTCCTGAAGCGAAGGATTGAGTTGGTGGAGGTGGGAGCTAGGAATTGACTTTCTCGCGCTCACGGCCGAGTGCTACCTCAGATGCTCTGCCACGCTGTTCCGCAGTAGCCAACATCGCCAACACGCTAACAAGCGTTGAATCAACAAACCGTCTCGATCCCGATCGCGTCACCCTTGCTCGGTGAGGTCATCTAGAGCACGTGGATGAGGATCGCATTTTCCGCTGTCCAGGATCAGGACGGCCGGAGGTTTGGTAGTCTGGGAGAGGGCAAAGGTCTGACATAGTTGCAACACCTATCCGAAGGCGACCTGCGAGGAGCCAAAACACACAAATACGATGGTCCCGTGTATGATGGTGTTCACTCTGTGAGATGACGAAGGTATGACGGGCGCCTCGGGTTTCGTATGGGTACGACCCAGCTGCCGAAGTCCTGAGGTGATCTGATACCATCAATAATGGGCTCAACCAGGACAGCCTGGGTGATACACATAGTGGACACTGCTTCATCATCTAATATCCCCGTACACTCCGCTGTACCGGATGATGTATGCAGCAATGAAAGACTGCGATCATGGCAGCGCGAAATATTGCAAACTCAGACATGCACATCACAAGTTGTCCCTATAGGCACAAGCCGAGCCGATATCCTGCCTGGGGCGCAGCTTGACAGGGTTGGCTGGTCCATGTGCATTAATCAAAACATCCGTCGAAAACACAATTGCGTGTAATTGTTGTTCAGGAGAGTAAGATGGCGCACACATGGCTGACTTTTCTTCGTCTAAAGGAGGGAGGCAAGGTTGACAGGGGGTGCGCGTCTTTTTTTGGGCTGGTGATCTTCCCGTGACGAGATAGGCGAGAAGGGACGAGCTGGAAGTGATGGGACAGGATGAGATGTGATGGGAGGGTGTTGCATGGGACAATTACCCAAAGAGGATGGGATGGGCGTTGGACTCAGAGATGACCCTCCACAAGGCTCATGTCGGCCAAAGCTGCCAAAAGGCGCGTCGTTGGAAACAAAAAGGTGGGACCCTTTAATCTCAGCACGCGTCGGTGAGGCTGCACTGGCGGCCGGTAGCGCATCTTCTCAAGAAGCTAAATTAGAAGGCTCTCAAGTAGCGCCTGGTACCTCTTGGTACGGCGCGGCAACTTGGCAGCTATGGTGGATGCTTCTGCGGACCATGAAATGGATGATGACGCCGAGCACATGGCGAATGTCGTCGTGAACCGTGGGCCTTCAGCTAGTGAATGCCCCTCTAACGTCTGAACGCGGTATCGGTCTCTCTCATGGTGTCCTCCACGAGCGGAGTCTTGGTCGGCATTCGGGGACTCGTGCGGAGCGGGCTGTTTAATGAGCTGGAAAGCCAACCTGGGCAATGGCCGACAAATACCAAAGTGCCTGGCTAGCTGGCTGGCTGACCGTGGTTAACATGGGCGCTGTGGTGCATGGCATGACATGATGTTGTTGGCGTCGCATCCGCGGGACAGGATTTGCTGATCCCGGCCTGTCGTGCAACGGGATAATGGCTTCCGCTGACGGCCCATGCGCGGCCGTTGAGTGTTGAAGAAAGCCTCGTTGTACAAGTCGACAAACAATCGAATGAGGGATAGACAGAGGTCGAAGCACGAGGTTACGAGCTGAAAGAAATCATGGATTTCAAGGGTGCAACGGTAGATGCAAGAGCAGGTTGGACTTTCAGAAGCACCTGCAGTCTTTGGTTCCCGAAATTGTGATTGGAAACCAAATGGCAGGTGCGGCTCGTAGTTTCGGTTCTAGAGTGGAAAGTGTGGACGGCACGGGCGATTGCAGAACCAGATCGATTAGGTAGCCACGCGGACTGGCTGAGCTAGTGTAGGAGGGGTGGTAGAAAACAACAAGGGATTATCAACCAACAAGAGAGCCGAGGAAAAGGAGCAAACAAGCAAGTCACTCACAAGCGAGGCCCTTGCTTTGTTCTACCTAAACACATATGCGGGCACCAAGGAGAAACAAAAACTGCAAGACATGGCGGGCACTCACAGAGAAATCCCCGGCCGCCTGCAGGCCCATGCTTTGATTTGCCCATTCACTCATGATCCGTTGAACTCATAACGACAGTGGGGAGTCCGACAGGAGAGGTAAAAAGTGGAGGGAGGCCCTTTTCGCTTCTGATCAGGTCAGGAGGCGAAACTACATGTCGAGTTCCAGAACGATAGAGATTCAAGCTTGGACCTAGGAGGATCCTCCGTCCAGCCAGAACCCCGGAACCCTGAGTTGGTGAACCGTGAGTAGAGCGGCATGAATTTTAAATTAGAAGATGGGACGAATGACTGTGAGACGATTGAGTTCCGAGCACCGAGTGGTTCAGGTTGTCGTTGACTGAACTGAGATTTCAGACAATGGATGAGTCCGGGCCGCCTGAAAGGGACGGATGGCTGGACAAGACAAGCCATTGTGCCCCCAGAGAGGCGGGAAGTGGGATGTGCTTTGTCGGTGAGCCGCAAGCCGCTGCGTGTCATGTAAGACTTTTTCTGGCTGTGTGATATCACACTGAGATATAGCTCTAGCTGTCGTGTCGTCCAGCACAGCATCAATAGAGGCGGTCGAGGCGCAGCTGAGCAGGGAAAGAATCCTCGTCGCCGGCAGAACCCTCTTGTGTGAGAGTGGTGTCTGAGGTGTAATACCACCTCAACTAACCCGCGGATTGGCCTATCAGCAAATGCGATGGCGTCGCAGAAGTGGTGACGATGCATTGCCGTGCTCCCTCCAACCCACCGGCACGGGCACGTTGGCTACGTGTGACGATGGCAGCGGCTGAACACAGCGCAGCCCGCAGTGGCTTCCCAGCAAGCGTGCGTCCTTGGCTGTTCGACCTGGCTCATCCGCCTCCAGGATAGGATCCCATTCGCAGGAGAGCTGAACGCCCGGTGACAGGCAGAGCATGACCAGGCTCTGCCGTTCGGGCGCGTTTCTTCTGGCCGCAGCAAGGGTCCCTCTGAGCTGTTCGCTGGGGCTGGGCCAGGGGCCCACCAACGAGAGACTGGTGATCTCTCAAGGCAGAGAGAGAGAGGCTGCTCTGGCGGAGGATATCGAGGCCTGCCGCGCCAGAGACAGAGACCTCGCCCTACCAGGATGCAGAGGGATTTCACAGGGATTCGGATGGGGCATTGGGGCCGCTGTGAGCAGAGTGTGCAGGCTCTCAGACTCGCCTCAGGCGCTGTTCGGCTGGAGCCCACTCTAAATCAGCCGCTCAGCATGATCCCTGCGCCGTGCAATCTTGAGGAGCAGGTTCAGGTTCTGTCTGGGTTGGCGAGAGTGGAGAGAGTTTGGGCGAAACACCCTTAATGGCAGGGCCGTAGTATTATGCGTCTCGTCTCAGCCAGAAACAGGATGCGGCGAAGCGTCGAGGAGAAAGCCTTGGAAAAGAGAATGCCCATTCGGTGGAAAAGAGGCGCTCGTCAGCTAGAGAAAATTTCTCTTTAGCCCCCGGCCGTTTTCTCTCAGCTGCCCATGCTGGCCAATTGCGCTATGGACCATGCCATTGCCGTGCCATCCCATGTCCATCCGTCCACCACCCATGATGGGATCCATGAATGATGGCTGGCCCTGGCGCGGGCGCGCTCCCGTCCAGACCAGGCTGGGATGGACGTGTACCTGAAGGTAGAGTCGACAGGTACATCTCGATGGCGATTGGCTGCCCTTTAGATGGGAGAGGGGTGGGCCGGGATGTGCCTGGGGTGAGGTACCCCACCTGCTATTCCCGAATCGGCCAACCTGAGAAGTGGAAGGTGCAGGGCGTGCAGGGCCAAGCACCGGGAAGGCGGTACGTACCTTGAAGCTCCGGCTGGCCCGCGTCTGGGTCGTCTCTGTAAGTCGTTCGTCTCGGCCATCACGACACCACGGCGTCACAGGAGGCCCTGGGGAAATTGGCCCTGGGAGGCAGCTCTCGCAGCCCGCGCCATGTGCTGTCGCTTCATCCACTCGCTGCCAACCATGGCCGCGGCTTGCCAGGGTATTCCCAGTCGTTCTCCGCGTCTCCAGCGCCAGGCAAGTGGGCTGTGACGGTCCATCGTGAGCCGTCGACTCCAGTCCTCCAACGAGCCCACCACCAGATCTTCGAAGGAAGCTAAAATTACACATCGCTGCACTCCCAGCACTGATGATAACTATGATCCCACACCCTTCAGGATCCCCTCTTCTAGGCTCTCTCCCCTCCCTCTCTTTTTCCGTCCTCCTTTTGCCTCGTGGTAGTGCTCATCGCTCTTGGTAGCCTCCATTGTTACCTGTTGGCCCGGGTTTGCCTTGTTCCACCGACATCCCGCGCTGTGCTGCTGATCGTCGACGACTCTCTGCCATCGAATCCCCCTTGTCTCTCTCCCGTCTTGTATTTCCTCTTGCCGTCTCCGAGTCCCCCTCCATTGATCGGCTTTGATCGCCTTGTTTCACGTCCCGCCGCCATCGTGCATTTCCGAAGCCAGGGCTATCAAGCTATTAGAGTTGCTTCTTGCATCACACCCACGGAGTTGGCCTGCCATTGAGCACCTGCACTCCGCTTCTTTTCCGCTCATCTTTCTTTCGTTCACAGCAAATACGCGTTCCTTGGAATATTCTGCCGGTTTGGAATTCAACGATGCTCAGCAGGCCCTTCAACGCTGCCATCAGGAGCTCTCGATACTAAATCGTCAACCACTCACCCGTCAACCTCAACTTTCGAATCACAATGTTCTTCCGCTGGTCTCGGTTATGGACGCTGCTCTGCCTGCTTCTGGTAATACAGCAAGTCAGTGGCGAGATCTTCGGATTGGCTCCACGACAAGATGATGAGCAACCACCAAAGACAACAGCTATCGAGTCCGACGCAACAACACGAGAGAGTGAACAGGCCACCAAGACGGAGGCTTCTGTCAAGAAGACTGAGGCTCGAGAAACCACATCAGCCGAAGCCGAGTCCAAGACCGAGTCCGTTTCAGTTACCACCACCGAAAGCGAGGGAACTGAAACTGAGACCGCCGACGCTACATCAACAAGCGGAGCTCTTGAAGACGACGCCGGCTTCAACTCGACTCTCTTCAATGGTAATTTTTGACAACAGCTTCTCAAGTATCTGACTGACAAACTCGACAGCCACAATCCCTGCTGGTCAACTGCCCATTACGCCGGTACTTACTCCTGGCTGGGGCGTTGCTGGTACCATCCTCCTCCTGACCGGCATTGCGCATGCCCTGGTTGGTATCAGGAACCGAATGGTTCACACCTTCTTTTCGACCGCGTTTTCTGCCGCATTGGGCGTTACCGTGCTCATCGTCTACGTTATGAAACCCGAAGTGAGCGATGGTCTACAGGGAGGTTATGTGGTCGCCGTCGTGCTCTCAGGATGTCTTCTTGGTGCGGCTTCCATGTTCTTTCGAGAAATCACCGAAGGGCTTGGCTGCGCATTGGGTGGCTTCTGCGTTAGTATGTGGCTCCTGTGCCTGGTTCCTGGCGGTTTGCTCGGACCTGTCGCATCCAAGGCCATTTTTATCGCCTGTTTCACTTTTGGTGGCTTCGTCTTCTACTTCAGCCACTACACTCGAGACTGGGCTTTGATTCTCATGATCTCCTTTGCCGGTGCTACAGTCACTGTGATAGGTATCGATGCCTTCAGCAGGGCCGGTCTCAAGGAGTTCTGGGCCTACGTTTGGGATTTGAACGATGACCTTTTCCCTCTTGGTGCTGATACTTACCCGGTCACCAAGGGTATTCGAGTGGAGACAGCAGCGATTATCATCATCTTCCTCTTCGGTATCGTTTCCCAAATTAAGCTGTGGAAGGTTGTTCGAGAAAAGCGCGAGAAGAAGGCAGAAGAGGAGGCTGAGGGCCAGCGGAACCTCCGGGAAGAGGAGGAAAATGTCGGCCGAAACATTGAAGAGGCCAACGCTCGAGAACGACGTCAATGGGAGAGAGTCTATGGAGATGGCGATATCGGAAGCTCAACAGCCTCGCGCACTTCAGATGACGGCGAGATCTCAACGGAGAAGAAGCACCGCGACAGCCAGACCGACTCTTCAAAGAGACAGTCCGCTTCAATCGTCGAGGTTATTGAAATGACGACCATGACAGATCCAGAGCCCCCGAAGAAGCCAACCCCCGTCACCTTGATGTCCTCGGAACAAGACATGGACGGCAGAGTGACGGTTCGCGTTGCCTCGGATGATATTGCTCGACCTCTGAGCCAGGTTGATGAGAAGGCTCCCATCGTACACCATGATACCCTCTCAGTTGCCAACGAGTCTGTCGACAGGCGCGTGTCTCAATCCTCATCGGCTCCCAGGTCTCCCGCTCCTCAAGTCATCCCTCTTCCGTTCACGATTCCCGTTGCCGCCGATGATGATGACGCCATCTCCGATGCCGAACGATCCTCAGTCGCAACCTTTGCCGATGACGAAGATGCCGAGCCCCCTACTCCCGGTCACCGCCAGTCGCTTGCTAAGAGACTATCTCGTCTTTCTCGTGGATCGATGGAGTTGCTGGGCAACATCTCGCATCGATCTAGCCGTGTCCTTGGCGAAGACCATGAACACGGCCATGTTCACAGTGGAAGCACTGAGGATCTTGTGATCCCACGTTCCCGGCCTCGTGACGATGATGGCTCAGTCGCGGCGACCGTCGATGACGAGAGTCTGAGTGCTGGCGACCGCCGCTCCCTGCCCGGCACTGAACCACCCAAGAGCATTGAGATCAATGCCGAGCTCTCTGGAAAGGATGATCATAGCAAGTTGAGCCCGACCCCGAGTCATCAGACCAAGTTCCTCGATGTCGACACGACTAGCAGCGCTGCTAAGCCTATTAAGGCCGAGCATACGGAGGAGCAGGCTTCTGAGGCCCTTGACAAGGCCAAGTCCGCAACTTCCGGTTCTTCGACCCGTCTCAGCTTGACGAAGGATCGCCTGCCAAGGTCATTGTCTAAAGTTGCCTTGTCCTATCGAACCAACGAATGGGCCAAGCACTTGAGCCAAGCTGACGCCCCAGAGCCTGACGACATTCACATCGACGTTCCTCGAAGCCCTGCGGTGCCGACTATCGAAACACCCGCTCCCGTTCATGTCAATGAGCTGCAAAAGTCAGCTCACGAGGGAACGCCCGCACCTGCTATCGCACGATCCGACTCTCAGGTGTCTAACATGTCTCATTCTGCCTCTCGACGCAGTGTGAGGCAAAATGTCCCCGCAGCTCTCGCTATCCTCAACGGCGAGGGACAAAACCGTAGCCCAGGCACGACGCCTACCAGTGCCGGTGTACCTCGATCTGCCTCCATGGGCCTGCGTCGAACATCGAATGGCATTGAGCCGATTGCCGAGGAGCGTGATGCTCCTAGTCTGACTCCTCCCATCCCTGAGGGACAGGCTGTACGATCTCATTCTCTTAGCCCGGCTCCTATGCCAGATGCCCACCGTTCGTCCACTCCGGGTCTCGTCTCGTACTCGAGCCCCCAGACTCTTCTCGGCCAGCGCGAGGTGTACCTCCGCAACAAGTCTCAAGGAAACCTCCTGGCAAACCCATCCGAAGTCAGCTTGAACAACCCGTACAGAGCTTCCAGTGATGCGGGTTCTCTCAACAACTATGCCATGTACGCTGCCGGTGTTGGTGCAGATGTAGATGATCTACCTCTGAGCCAACGAAAGCAACTCATGCGCCAGAGCAGCTTGAACCCATCAGCCTCTACACCTTCGTTGCAGCGTCTTAGCGGTGGAAGCGGTAGTGGCGGCATTGGTGTCAACAGCTCAGAAGCGCCCTTTGACTCTCACCAGCCCAAGCGCGTGTCCACACTCCCTACTTCTGCTGAGCGCGAGGCCCGTATGGCCAACTTCCGAGAGAGTGTCCGCCAGGACCGTCTTGCGGGTGCCCCAGTTGTCAACAGCACAGGACGCGAGACCCCATTCACGCCGATGTCGCTCCTGGCCGGCAGGGAAACCGAGGTTCAGCGCAACGTCGAGATGAGCCGCAACATTCTCATGAGCCAAAAGGAGGCTGAAGCCCAGCGACGTGAGATGGAGCAGCGAGAGAAGGAGTGGAATGATCGAGCCTTTGACGAGCGCATGCGAAGCGGCGATCTTCTCGGAATCCACCGCGAAGCCATGCGAAAGATGCAGCGAAACGCCAAGGACAAATGATGAGGTCCTCACCTTACACCAACTCTCTGGTGTCAGCCAGAGCAAAAGTACAAACACATTTCTCTGAAACGATCAGAGACACCAAGTCACATTCATTTTCACGTTACATTTTTATACCATCTTTCAACATGTTATCACTTTGACGCATTATTGATACCAGGGGTTTTCATGTCAGGGATTCTGAAAAAAGCGGGATTGGTCAAGGCTCCAAGATCAAAAACGACACTCGGGTTGGCGGAGGTTCAGGTATACAGGTACATTATATAGAGGGTGTGCGTGTGTGTCACTGTAGCGCATCGCCGGCGTTAATTTGCGGGTTATAATTCTAATGGTTCTGGTCTTCCTGGGTGGAGGACATGGTGATGGCCAGGTGTCTTGGACACGGTGGCTTGGGCAGAATCACAAAGTTATGGATTATTCACAAACATGGCTTCTCTTCTCTTGGGACGAATGTGTTTTGTTGTGACTTGTGAATGTCCTTGAACTATCTTCTGAATCCTTTCTTGACTGAAGACTGAAACCTGGAAACGCCGACGCCGACGCCGTCGCCTGCAATGATGCTGAGCTCGCATGGATGGGTATGATGGCAGATTAAACACAATAAGCAAATAAAAGGATTATCGAATCAAGTGTGGCATGCTTTGCCTCTGGTGACCTGGGTAGCTGGTGTTGGTGGTTACGTAGCCCAACCATACTTGCTTTCCTACTGTCGGTATGTTTGTGCTAGCATGGTCTCGACGGTGACAGACTGTCCAGACGTCGATGGAACAAGTAGACTCGTCTCGGGTGTAGACACAGATAGCTTGGTTTGGTCATCGGACCACGCGCGTGTCTGGATATGAGAGGGTTCCGTAGAGAGATCGGCCGTATCCCAATGGGTGTTGTTGACGACAGAGGGTAGAGACTCAAGGGGGAAACCTCGTTCGAGTTGAGGATGTCTGTTCTTCTTTCTTCCGAAACTGAAGGAGGGAATGGACGGTAGTGGTATTGTGGGCAAGTCGAACCGCGTGCGGAAGAGAAAGGGGTTGGGTGTCGGAGAGGTTATGGGTTCTGATATCCTGTGGAGGGCGGTGGTTGAGGGGGCCGTAGGAGGAGGATAGGAAACATCCCATGGATTTGACTGTGGTGCTTGAGATTGGACAGGTTCGGGCCCTTGTTCGACGTCTTGATTCGCGAGAGTGAGGTCGATTGAGTGCATGGGAGCATGGCGAGAGCTTCCTGCCGATGATGTGCTCAGGCTGGGAATGTGTCGCGAGGACATAAAGCTTCTGAGCTTGCTCTGTGGAGGAGAACTGCTTCAGTTGGTTAGCGCTGCCTGATGAGCATTTACTGTTATTAAACTGGAACTTACCTCGAGGCCCCTGTGGACGTCATCAGATGAGTGTTGCCGGAACTGCTTCCGTATGCGTCTCTGTCAGGGTCGTACTCCTCGTGAAGCTTGGGAAAGATGTAGCCAAGACCGACGAAAAGCAGGCCGAGGCGGTAGCTGTTCATGGCATCTTTTGTCGTGCCAAAGAAGATGAAGACAGGGATTGTCGCAAGGATGGTGATGTAGCAGCTGTTCATGTAGACAAAGGGGACGCCATTCGAAGGCAGAAAGATGATGTTTGACCACATGTTTGGGAGGGGTTGATTGTGGATGAGATGGGAGTCGAAGGGCTGGAGGGGAAAGGCAGCCATGAAGTTGATCACGGCGAGTGTGATGATGATGGGTAGAAAGGGGACTAGGATGGAGATGACCATGAGATAGAGTCGGCGCTTGGTTCTTTGAGCCCGCTGAGTGGTGAGCCGGTTGCTGCTGACAGCTGAACGGGTGGCCCTTGCGACCTCTCGGAAACGGATGTAGGTTAGAACTGACAACCACGTGTTAGATTATCTCAAGTCTGTATTAGAAAACGAAGTGAGACTTACTTGCGTATCCAGAAGTCATGATGGCAATGACCACAGGGGCAGTGACGAAGAAGACGATGTAAGGCCACGACGGCGAGGCAACCCAACTACATCCCACCAGAGTACCGACGACATATCGTTGAGCGGTAAGTGGCCAAACCCAGCAAAGCTGAATAATGGGCAGAGGGAAGATGATGAGTGCCTGAACAAGGTGACGGCGACGCTTCTCGCGGACGGTCAAGGGGTTGGCTCGCAAGAGACCGACTTGCTGGGCGAGGTTACGCATCATGGCGAGCAAGCATGTGACAAACAGAGCAATGTTGAAGTTGTGAATGTAAGGGCTGAGATCGCAGAGGCCATATCCGGGCCACCAACTGTCAGTGTCATCGTTCCTCCAGATCAGGGCGTTGACAATGGTGTCGAGGTTGGTCACCTCGATGTTGACGATGAAGACGACGGCTGCGAACTCGCTGTTGCGGTAGAGATGCTTCAGGGGGACGAGACAGATGATGTTTGCGAGAGTGGCGAGCAGGACACGGCAGATAAAGTTGGCTGTGAGAGCAGGAGTGGTGATGGCTTCAGTTTCGCCGGCCACAACGATCCAGGAACCGTCACGGCCGAACAAGTGGTCTGAGCCGGCCATGACGAAAGATTGATATGAAGCTTGCTCATAAAAAGTTTCAAAGAATGAAGTTTGTCAAAACACACGCCTTGTGATGTTGTTGGCAAAGAAAGATTGGAGAGGATGTGCAGAGATTGACTGGAAACCGTTGCGTCTTGGCTCAACGGTTGATCAAAGCGGGAAACGCAGGGACCTCTTCTATCAAAAGGGCAAGATCCTTTTGTTGGCTTTTTATACAGTCTTCTTGCATCAATTGCTATTGCCCAGGACCCGGGAGGCCGGATCCTGGGCAAGGTGGGCGCGCTGAGGCGCATCTCAATAAGAAGCAGCCTCAGATGCCACATTTGAGATGATATGACATGGATATGAATTACGGGCCCTGAATTAGAGGCTTCAATAAGCTAAACCGTTCGGGTCATATACGAGCGGGAGTGACAGCGTTTGGGCAGTGCCCACCGGGGCCGTTATTGAGGATCTGGAGGTCTTATTCAAGTCCGAATGCGGTAAGTCGATCGGACCAGGGGGTGGAGGTGAACCGAACGGCACTCTGGCGATCAGGCCGGCATGTGCATGCAGGCTCTATAAAAATAAACAGGAGGCGCCGGAGTTTGCGCCCCCAGGGCTTGAACGTGCGCCTGTCACTTTTTTGGGGGCGCGGGCCATGGTGATGATTTGAGGCATCTGGCCCGAAGGTGGAGAGGAAACAAGGTTGTCAAGCTTGGCCCTGACAATTGGAACTGGAATTACGCTGAGATATTGAATGTATGTTGCTGACTCGGATGGAACACGGATTAAGTGAATCAAGCGCTGGACCTTCGAACACGATACGTGGTTTCTAGCTCATGATGGACTGCTCAAAGAGAGTTGTAGTTGAGATGAGGTTGTACACACAAATCGTTATACTCAGTAATATGCGTCTACCCAGTCATTCATGCAATACCCAACTACCGAAGATATTTCGCGAGCTTCAGCCAATCAAATCACGCATTGAGACAGTCCCCCTAATCTCTGGGTCCCTGCCCTATCGCGTCTCAGAATTCACCGACGCGACAAGCTTCCCCAGCCGAGCGCTATCAACCTGGCCTAGTACGACTCCGCTCCAGCATTATCACCAAAAAAATCCCATCAACACGACCACCACCTCGTCCAAACACCCCTCAACAAGCCCCTCGCAGCCATGTCCTTCTCCGCTCTCCGTCGCGCCGTCGTCGCCCCGGCCTCGTCCGCCGCCCGCGCCTTCAGCACCACCTCGCCTCGCCCTCTGGCCAAGATCACCATCATCGGCAACCTCGCCGACACGCCTGAGCTGCACTCGACTAGCACCGGCCGCGAGATCGTCCGCTACGCCGTCGCCAGCAACAGCGGGCCCCGCGACAACCGCAAGACCAGCTGGTTCAAGATCACCAGCTTCGCTGAGGGCCCCGGCCGCGACTACCTCATGAACTTGCCTAAGGGGTGCGTATTTTTTCGTTTCGACCCTCGCGAGGAACCCATGTCCATGCTGACAATGACATCGTAGTGCCACTATCTACGTCGAGGGCGATGCCACTGTCAACACTTACACCGACGCTCAAGGCCAGACCCGTACCGGCTTCAGCGTTGTTCAGCGTATGCCACCCGATCTCCCTTGCGGTAGCACATTTTCTAACTCTGCGCTCCAGGCTCCCTCGAGGTCCTCCGACGCCCCCAGGCTCCTGAGCAGGGCGAGTAAGCGGACTTTTGTTGTTTGTTAAGCATGGACAAAGTACACTACGCGGCGCAATGCCTCCCATGTTTCTCTCCTCTCTGTAACGGATGGTCGATTTTTCTCTGGATGTCTTGTATGGGTTGTAATGTACGATGAGGCTTACACGCAACCGTCCGAGGGGCTGTATGATACCATGATACGATAAACTTGTTAAACCTATTTGGAAAGTGTGTACTAGATGAGCGCTCGTTGTGGGACGATGTGCATATTGATGTTGTGCGGTTTTACGAGCCTCGCACATGATGATTCTCCGGGTTGGTGTCATTACTAACTTGGTCCCCTTGCCATGACCTTGTATTCTGATAAGGGCATTCTCCCACTCGTTCTTGTGTAAGATACTCACCGCATTCATCCAATCAGCCTCAGTCGATGAGGTCAAGCTCTGTGGACAGGGGTACGCGGTAGAACACCATGGTTGTTTGTGTAAACCAACCAACAATAGACATGAGGGTGTGGGTTTGAAAATCTAATTGTTTGAAAGACAACCACGGCCAACCGAGTTACCGTTTGCTCTACACCATCTATTCCCAACGGCAATCACCAACGTAGGTGACACTAACTTACACCAAAGTGCAGCTGTCCATGCACCCAAAGCCAGCCGCGACGCCACCCTCTTCACTCTTGTCGCCCTTTGTCCGTAGCAAATACCCAGCCTCCTCATTGTGGTGAATCTTTCCAGAGCTCTGATCCCAGACACAAGTGCCGTAAATGCCCAACTCGCAGATGACGCCACCTTGCTCCAGGCTGCCATTGCGAAGGATGATGTTGGAGACTGGAGGAGGGGTGATCAGCTCCATCAGAATGTACGAGTTCCAGTGGGACTCGGGAATCGACTTGAGGAAACCTGGAATGGATCCTCGGTAGATGTTGTTACCGCCTCCCTCGCGCTGTGGCTTAAGTACATAGGCTTGGCAGGCTTCTGGGTCAAGAGCCTTCTTGCGAGCCTCAAGACCTGCGTCACTTGTGTCCATGGGGTAGATGTTGGTAAAGGTTCGCCACAGCTCGGCGGCAGCGTCTGTGTCGTCGCGGATAAATCGACCAAGCGCAGATGGCGCAGACGCAGGACGAGGTGTAGCGAGAATCTGCTGCACCTTTTTCGTTCCGGCCAATTGAGTCAAAACCGTAGGACACTTGATGGCGTTGGATCGCTCCAAATGGTACCGAGCTTCCCAAGCTTGCTGGTCTGGGTAGTCAGAAGGCCCATATCCGGACCTCATGTAGATGACGGCCACTTCGTAAACCTTGGAAGGGTTTCGAGGAAGGCGGTACAGAAGCTGCCGCTTCGAAGTTTTTGCGATTTCAGTGCGCTTCAGGATTTGAGAGTATGGCAGCCTGAAGACGGGTGTGGATGGCGATGAGCTGATAATCTGATACTCCAAGTGACGCTGATCAAAAATGTTTCTCTCTCCATCTTGCACGAGGAAGATGACACACTTTTGATGGCCGAGCTCAGATTTGGGGTAGGCGTTGTAGGCTGCCTCGATGCCAGCCGCCAAGCCACGGGTGCTGGTGTTATCAGGGAGATCCAGCGAGCCTTGGGGAATGGCATTGTCCAGAAGAGGGTATTCTGTTGTGGCGAGGAACCTGGTAATGTCAGGAGCTGTTCACGTGTATGTTAGGTGAAGTAAAGACACGCACTTGTGAAGACCTGACGTATAAGTCGAGAGTCCACCAAACGAGGAGGCAATGGTGTTGAACTCGACCTGCTTTACTTGAAGCGAGGGGGGAGAAGTGTGGGTATCTTGGTGAACCATGTAGTCTGAGCGGAATAGACCGAGAGACAAAGGCTTGGGTTTGTTAGAAAGAAGTAGAAGTGGCCTAGGTTGAGGCTTACCTGGGTATATCCCTCAGCCTTGACCTTGAGGTGAACGTCCCACAGGTTGCGAATAAACTCATCACCATCTGCAACCCTTGGAACAATTCAGAAAATGCGACATGCTGGTGACGATGTTCACCTACTCTTTGACGACCTGGGCCAGAAACTCCTCATCCCGGCTCACAGAAGCATACAGCTCATTGTAAGTCTTCTGCACTGCCTTGCCCTGGGCGAAACACTGCTTCGGAAACGGGCTGGGAAAGAGTGTGACGGGTACATTGACGGCGGCGATGCCCTTGGGATCTGCCTCGGCGGCTATGACTGTAGGCGGAGGCCTGACTGCGAGGCCATTGCCTATGGACCAGTCCTTGACGGTCTCGACGAGGGCTTCCTTTTCTTCGGCCTTGAGGGTGGGGGGATATGCCCCGCTTGTGAGGGAAGCCATGGCAGGCGAGGTTGACTGGGAGCGTAGAGGTTGTTCAAGAGACCTCTAGGCCGTTTAATGAGAGATTCTGGTCTGAAGGAAGGGAAGATGAGGTTTCTCAAGAGTGTATCGACGACCCGCTAGCCGAAGGGGTAGGTACTCTTTTGCGTGATCGGGAAGGGTAGCGCCGGATGGGGTGGCTTAATAATTCAGTGGGTGCTTCTAGACACAATTGGAGCAGGACTTTCTGTGAGACGCGTGGGTAACATGCTCTATAGTGGATGTTGAGGCTACTTCATTCTCCTGCTTATGCAGTCTTTACTTGCTAATGGATGGTTATCTTTGAATAGACATGAAGATATTTAAAGGTCAATGCTTCCTTGGACCCCAGTCACCCAGGGAGTTGTATGCTTCGATTGCCATTCGCGGGGTATCAAGTTGTCCTTGCACTGTGAAGCTTTTGCCACTGCAGTCCCGGAGTTTGACTGCAGAGCATGTTTTGCTTTCAACCGGCAGGCCATCAGATCTAATCCTTACCAGCGTGCTTCAACTGTGAGGCGCCTAGGTGCTTTAGCCAGGCATCAAGACCACTCACTGCGTGAAAGCAGTGATGGAGATCCATGGCTGCCCGCCTTGGTGGGGCAACCGGGTGGTTACTCACTGCTGCGTCCTTAGTGCAAAATCTACTTCTCGCAATTGACTGGATATATGCCTCCTGGATTGTTTCATAGCCAAGGCGTTTTCGTCCATTGGCCTCACACAGCGGCCTCCAACTACCTAACTACCAACTGTACCAACATGAGTGTGCGTGAGGTGCTCAATGTTGCATCCATCCCAAGGTACCTGTTGGCGGGGTATTCAAGTCACGTGAATGCCCGCAAACTGCCCCGCCGATGAGATCGCCCCTCCGTGGTACCTCTGGCGCACCGTGTCAAACAGTAAACGCGCTTGGCACAGAGGCTTGAGACGGGAAAAGCGCTGCAGCCATTCGCTCTCATCATTCGACTTTTGCGATACATCAGATCCTCACTCTTACTTCGTCCGCCGCTTCAGCGCATTATCAAGTAACGTGCAAGAGCCCGTCAGCGTAGCAACTCTTGATCCACGAGCTTGTGCACTGGCTGCATTTCGCATCGCGGCCCGTTGCTTGTCACTTGTCCAAACAACGTCCCGTCTGTTTGGCCTGCAAGCTTGAGGCCCAGTTTCTCCAACCCACGCAGCTAGCTGGAGGCTATGCGCTTTTCCTCACATCTCTGTATCAATCGCTGGGCCTACGCCCAGCCCAGCTCATGTTCTTAACCAGTACCCCCCGTGAGTTTTCTCCGTTTGTTCATCTCTTCTTTTCCATCATCTTCACAACCACTCACCCCGACATTGTATTGACTCACGAATCAGAAATACCAGCTATTGCGCAGCGCGCGCAACTCCAACATGGATGGCGTTGAGGCCCAGGATCCCTTTCTTTGGGACGTCGACACCGTGGCCCGTAAACTCTCCACTCCTGACTGGCCATGGGGGCGTGATCCGTCGACTCTGGTTGCCCATGTTCAAGAGGAAGAGCTTGACGGGAAAACCTTGTTGACCTACGATCATACCTTCTCGCGCAAGGAATTGATGGAATGTTTGGGCATCAAACCCGCCCGCCACAAGGCTGCCCTTGCAGAGGCCATCGTTGGCTTTCGGTCTAGGAGCCGCGCATATCAGCAATGGCTTCAGGTCTACTCTCGGCAGGAATCCGGATACGTGGATGATGAACCCAAGGAACTAGCGCAGGGGATGGTTGGGCTCAACTCCATCCTAGCTTTGCCAAACGGAGACCACCAGGGTTCGTCTTCTGGATCATTCTCGGTCGGGATTAACGGAGAGCAAGCTCCAAAGGCCTTCGCGCAGACCGACACTGCCTCTAGGCCTGATACGTTTGAGAACTCAGCACAACAAGGCCCGTCGAACAAGGCGCAGCCATCACCACAGTTGGATGGCCAACTTGTCGCCAGGGCGCACATTGATCCTCCCGCGACTGTCGAAACTACCGCCTCGACACGAGAGAATGCCGATGATGATAGGTCCGTCAAGCGTCGTCGAATTGTCCCTACTCTTCTCGACAGCAAGCCACACAACATTGCTCCCGCTTTCCTCCCCTCCGCAGCGGACGTCCTCGATTACTCTGCGAAACCTGATTCCGACTCTAAGTCTGAATCCGAATTTGCGCTAGAGCAAGCCGGTGCCCACAGATTCCCCTGGGAAAGGGCTCCCCCATATGCTTATCTCGGAAAGGGCAGGATCTCAACTGCCGACATCAAGGATTCCACGGTCCCTCTTAGCTCCAACCTTTTGGAGTTTGAGGACGGTGCATTCGCGACTACTACGGCAACTAAGCCTCCGCCTGGCTTGAGAAATGTGGTCTCTCGTGTTCTCAGACATGTCATGGTCAGCAACAGTCGTGAGCCCGCCCTCTTGTCAAGGTCGTCTAGTCCGGAATCCCAGGGATCCAACCACTCCGACCCTGTTCTTCATTGGTCAGACATGGACGAAGATTTCGATGAAGAAACTTGGAACGAGATAGAGGCGGAAGCGCTCGAGAATGAACAGGCAGAAAATAGTCAATCACTTCCCACCCTCATCTCGAACGAGCGAGTCAGGGAGATCTTGGATGAGGCCATCCAGTCCATGGAGGCTACCTGGCGGGTGGCCAAGCTACCTAAACATGAACGAACAGCCTACCGCTTGTGGATCAACGCTCGACGCATGGGGACAAAGAATCATCAGGTTCGCCATGCTCACATCCAGGCCAAACACTCCAACGACAAGATAGAAGAGTTCTGTACAGAGATTGTGAAGGAGCAGTGGAAGAAGGAGGCTCGGATCCGAGACCAAGCGGTGATTCTCCAACAAACTATCGAAAACAAGGCATACCACATGTGGTTGATGGGCGTGCTGGAGTCTTCTCGTCCGCCTCCCAAGCCAAGCAGACTTGCTCGACCGAGACAGGTGGCCGTGCAACAGACAGAAGTCCCGGTGGGTGAAGAGATCCTTACCAGCTCTGACGAGGATGATTTTATCGTCCCCGATGAAGAGCTGGAACTAGAAGACCATCTGATGGGCATGGAAGAGGAGGCTGTGCCAACCGGGCCAGGTTTGCGGCCTGAATCTTTGAAAGCAGAGTCACCAGTGGCCCCGGAGTACATGGACCTCACACAAGACCTTTCTGCTGCAGCTACGCCCGGGGCCCATGCCTTTGACGAGGCCGATGTCATCGACCTGACCATCCTTTCCGAGTCGGAAGCGAGTCGCCCGCCGAGTCCTCAAAAGCACGCTCAGGTTCCCCCTACTCCTCCTCCTCCTTCTCCTCCTCCTCCGCCGCCGCCGCCGCCACCCCTGCCAAAGGAAACAGTGCTTCCCAGCAGTGGGATTAATGTCCCCCCACCTATTGAGACACTTGGGAACATTCAAACCATTGGCGGTGTTTCACCCAAGAGATGGGTCAAGAAGAGCGATCGCTGGAGGCTGTTGATCTGTCTGATCTGGAGACTTGATCACTCTCGCCGAAGAGGCATCCTTGACCGCATTCAGTCGACACAGCCCGATGTCATTTGGACGGAGCACTTTGAGTCTTACATGGCCGATCCGATTAGGAGCAAGGACGAGTTGACTCCTGAAAGCAGCAAGACTGTTTCATTTGACTTCGTTCGGCTTTTCCACTGCTTCTTCCAGTGTCAGAACGTGGCGGAAGATTCAGTTATCAAATTTAAGCGCAAGAAACTGAACAAGCGGCTTCGGAAGACACGCGGAGTATGGTTCAATCCCTTCTGCAAATTCATTGAGATGGTCCTCCCTGAGTTCCCTCAGGACAGCCAAATTTACAGAAATGACGACCTCGATGCTCTTGACGCTGAAGAACTGGGTGATGATCTGGGAGACGACCTGGACGACGACGAGGATGTCGAATCGATGGCGAACCGAAAGGCGCGGAAGAATCGCCCAGAGATCATTCGAGACAGGGCGGCAGTGGACCTCAGAGAGCGAGAACATCAAAGACTCGAAGAACAAGAGGCTCGCAGGAACAAGCTGCGAATGGACCTCAAATTACACGGCGTAGCTTCAGACGACAAATCTCGCATCATCATCAACGAAAGTAAAGAAGAGGACCAAAGCCTTATCTACATCAATGAGGCGATTGGCCCTCGCATCAAGGAACACCAGATCGATGGTGTCCGCTTCCTATGGAACCAGATCGTACGCGCTCCAGAGACACGGCAAGGCTGCCTGTTGGCTCACACAATGGGACTGGGAAAGACGATGCAAGTCATCACCTTTCTTGTTGCGCTGGCCGACTCGTCCAAGTCTAAAGATCCATCTGTGGTCGCCCAGATACCCGAAGATCTGAGAAAGGGGTGGACTTTGGTCCTTTGTCCACCCTCCTTGGTAGACAACTGGATAGATGAGTTTCTCATTTGGGCCCCGAAAGGCCTGTTGGGAAAGCTGCGCAAGCTCACGGCGACCCTGAAAGGAGATGACAGATCTGACACAGTTGAAGCGTGGGCTTCAGAAGGGGGCGTGCTTGTGATCGGTTACAACATGTTCAAAATCCTTCTCGAAATCCCCGGAGTATCAGAACTCTTGGTTGAGAAACCTAGTATCGTCATCACGGACGAGGCACATGCCTTGAAAAACCCAGAGACCAAGACTCACATGGCGTGCTCCCGCTTCAACACCAATGCCCGCATTGCCCTTACAGGCACGCCCCTACACAACAGCGTGCTCGAGTACTATGCCATGATCAACTGGGTTGCACCGAACTTCTTGGGCCCGTTGGCAGAGTTCAAGATCATCTACTCCTTGCCAGTTGAACAGGGATTCGATTTTGACAGTGGCCCAATTGAGAAGAGAAGAGCTTTGACGAAACTTGCTGCTCTCAAGAAGCTGGTCGCACCCAAGGTTCATCGCCGCACGACAGCCGCGCTCAAAGATGGCCTGCCGCCCAAATACGAGTTTGTCATCTACGTCCCACCCGGGGACGTCCAGAAAAAGCTCTACGTTCTCTACCAGGAAGGCATCAAGGGTCAACTGGGAGACGCGAAGGCCAGCGTTCTCTCCGCCATGAACAATCTCAGTTTGATTTGTCGACACCCCAGATGTTTCCATGAAAAAATAATGAGAGTCCGTGAGGGAGACAGGCAGAGAGAGAGGGGAATACCCACCAAACACTCAGAGGATGTGGCATTTCCCAGGCAGATCATTCCACAGGCTTTGCAGGTGCTTAATGTTCCGGATATTAACGACATCTCCCTTTCGCGGAAAACAGAACTGCTGACAGTCATTCTCGACGAGGCACGCAAGGTTGGAGACAAAGTACTCGTGTTCAGTCAGTCTCTGGATTCGCTTAACTACCTGGAGGCCATGTGTAAGATGCAGCTCAGGACCATTAGTCGCCTCGATGGAAACACGGCTGTCGAATCCCGTCAAGAGGAGATCAAGAGATTCAATGAAGGCAGCAAAGAGGTATATTTGATATCGACAACTGCTGGAGGCGTTGGCCTCAACATCCACGGAGCCAACAGAGTCGTCATCTTCGACATCAAATGGAACCCAACCGTCGAGCAGCAGGGGATAGGACGTGCTTATCGCCTCGGCCAAAAGAAGCCTGTCTTCGTGTACTGGCTCACGACTGCGGGCACTTTTGAGCAGATCATTCACAACCAGCATGTTTTCAAACAGCAGTTGGCAGCTCGTGTTGTGGACAAGAAGAACCCAATCAGCTGGTCAAAACGCAAGGGCTCTGTCTTGGAGCCCTTGAATGAAAACATGAAGCCAGCTGATCTAAGTCCTTCGCTTGGGAAAGACGTTATCTTGGACAAGCTTATTGGTTACCGGAAAAACGGCAAGGCCATCCTGTCTATTGTCGAGACGGTCATGTTTGAGAGGGAAGACGTGGATACGACACTGACGGCCGAGGAGCAAAAGAGGGCGGATGAATTGGTCGAGATGAACAACCTCCGCTCCACCGACCCTGAGAGATATGAGCAAGTCAAGTTGCAGATTGATCGGGGAGACCTCAACCAGCAGGTGTCAGCGATGGCTGCTGCGTCAATGGCAAACCAGAGGCCAGTTCATCGATCCTTTGATGGAGCATCAGATCTTCCAGACGAGGGAAACGGACCCATCCACACGGCAGCAGGTCTCGATGGTTGGACTCTTAACGGAGGCAACGGATCAGCCGTGGTGGGAAACACAACAGTAAGTTCATACTGCGCATCCATTATGAATCACGGGGCTGACGAATTCACCAAGGTTGTCCGGCCACCAACGCCGCCTCCTCCTCATGTCCAAGGGCCAATCCCTATGCCTATGCCCGGGGCAAATACCTTCTTCGGAGAGCACCCACCGCAAGTTCCTGTCGCGGAGAATCAGCGACCAGCACCACCGCAACCGTTTGTCACGACTCCCACAGCACCTCTAACTCCTGCGGTGGCTCCAACCCCTGCAGCACCGCCAACCCCTGTGGTGGCTCCAACTCCTATGGCAGCTCCGACACCGACGGCGACACCAAAGGAGCCCCTTCAACCATCTCCTCGCCCGGCACCCCATAGCAGCATCTTCAAGGGAGGTGGTCTATTCAACGTGTCAGAAATCCCAGCCAAGGTGGAATTCGAGAAGCAGCTACAGGATACAGTCCGAAGGCTGCAACAGCGCAATGTGCCCCGGATGGGAGGGGACCCAGCGCAGATAGCCAGTGCCCTGACGGACAAGGTGAACACGATTCGGAAGGAAGGCAAGTTTGGATTCTTGCCCGATACCCAACGTTGGAAGTTCCTTGTCGGGCTGCTGTCACACGATAAGTTCGGAATTGCCATCGTTGCGGGTTATCTAAGCGCAGACTACGTGGCTCTGGCCGAAGAACACGAACTGGAGAGTCGGATGCAGACCATCAACGCGCTTGAGGAAATGGATATCTCCGCCCAGGCACACAGGAGATTCAACTCACCAGACCCAAATGTATGAGAACAGGAGCAACCCCAGCTCGCACCAACTCGGTTGTTTGAAACAAGACGGGCTGACTTTGTTTCAAGAACCTACAGAACATTCGCCGGCACAGCTTACAACGGAGCGAGACTCGGCCACTGGCCAGGGATGATATGAAAGTAATGCGAGAAGCAATGGACAATAGGAGAAACAGGGCATCCCGTCTGCCGCAGTGGGCTAATCAAGCACTGGAGGAAGAGCAGAACCGTGGATCCCCAAGACCAGAACCATTGGAGCGACGGACCGTGTCTAGGAATGGAACGCCTCGCGGAGGGCAGGTCGACCCATGGCGGGGAGCATAATGAGAAGAATTGATGGGAGGCGCATGCACAGGGTGGATGAAGAGCACGAGGGGATGCACAGGCGTTTACGGCGTGTCATTTGAACCCAACGATACCCATTTGGAAGGCTGCTTTGCCTTTACTGCTTTGCGGCGAGACGATCAAGGGGCCCTTGCATAAGGCGACACTGCGAGAAGGAAAGATTTACTGTACGGAGGTATGGATTTTGAGAAATCAGGAGATACGACTGTGGGATCTTGGCGGCGATCGCCTATGGGGCAGGAACAGTACCTGGGTCAGATTCTAGACGTTTCATGGGTCTCCAGGCGCTTGAGTCCAGCTCAATTGAAGATGGTCGCCTACCTATCCTAAGTGTTGTTGTTGTTGTTGTCTCATAGGACGGGGAGTTGAAGACGGCCTTTTCGCCGAGCTGAATAGTCTAGAAGTCAAGCAATGATTCAGTGAATATGAGTCAGTCTGGATGTTGTACAAGAACTCAGACAAGTCCCGATTGAAGGAAATGGAGCTAATAGTGAATGGCTTAGTAGTTGATATCCACTTTGACAATCGTACGAGAAGAGAAGATGGAAGACCGAGGGCATTCTAACTCGGGTCCTAGCGCGAGAAGCACCAACGTTATGTAACTGTTGAAGATGTGTCCGGTGCCGGAAAGATTTGCCTGGTTGAGAAAAGAAGCGCTTTCTGTCGGTGACACATGGCCAACTGAGATTTCGCCCTTTTCGCCCTTGGATGACAACGGCGACGGCCGGGACCAATTGGAAGCAGAGTTCGAGGGTGCGAAAAAGAGACGACGGTTTTGGCCCCTCTCGGAAAAGAAGGAATCTAGGCCAATCATGACCGAGGTATTTTCTTTACCCAGGTCTCGTTGGTGTCGACGAGTCTGACTCGGCCCTGTCCTGGTGGCATGGATGTGGATGTACCGGACAGTATTCCACATGCTGCGTCTGCATGTAACCCGTACCCTGCTGGATGTGAATGTGGACCAGATGTCGTTTCGAGGTTTTATGGAAGAGTCACGAAATATGCATAGCCGTTGTTGAATTGAGAGAAGGGTATTTGAACTATGTCATTGCCTGATTGATAACATTGATGAGTGATGCTTCACGTGCAAGGTACAATCTACAACTTACCCGACGCCTTGGCCACTCGGCGTCCCCTTCGGCTGAGCTGAAAGGTGAGCGGGCAAGCGACATGCCGGTGGGGAAGGAGGCATCGGCAACCGGCAGACGAGAAAGTCACCGGTGACTTTCCTGAATGGGGCAAGAAGCGCGGAGTTGCTTGGAGAGGGAAGGAAGCGAAAGACGGAACCGAAACGGACGGATTCTATGGGTCAGAGACGCCCTTTCCGAACCGCCGACTGTCTCTGAATCTTGCTCAGCACTTCCTTTTCCTCAACCTTTTTTTCCCTCCCTCTCCCTCTCTTTTTCTCTTCTTCCATCCAACCAACTCAACCCTCTCCACATTGTCAAGAGAGAGCAATTGCTTCGCTTTTGTCTCGCTTGTTCATTGCGACCGAGTGTAGCCCCTCGTCGCTATTTTCCGCTGGCATTTTTGCCCCTCCACACACCCTCAACTTCGACCGTTGCCCCTCCGGTTCGCTCTACTCACCGAAGCCTTCTCCGTCTCGACTTGAATCAACGAGCATAGTCGGATTCTCGCAATCATGGACGCCGTCCTTCGCCAGTCCAAGGCCATGTGCCCCTTCTTGAAGACGGCCTCGCCTGCCACCCTGCGCGCCCTGTCCACCTCGACCCGTCCCCAGGCCGCCCTCCCCTCGACGGCTGCCGCCTCTCCCTGCGGCGGCACCATGTCCAAGCTTCAGCTGCTCGGTCAGCGGTGCCCCGTCATGGGCAAGGCCATGGCTGTCCAGACGGCCAAGCACCGCGCTGCTGCCTCGGTTCGAGCCTTCTCTGGTCACTCCAAGACCGGCAAGGCCAAGATTCACACCAGCCGTAACCAGGAGGCCCGCGCCGTCGACCGCCCGCTCTTCGAGGGTCGCGACAATGGTATGTTCTCGACGCCACTAATATTGGCATCATCACATGTTGCCCGGTCTCAATTGATCTTCAGCTGACACTGAATGCAGCCCCCATTCCTCCTGGAACCAACCCGAACCGAAAGGCTACCTCGGCCTCTCCCGTCGCTGCTGCCGCCGCCGCTGGCTTCCACTCTCCTGGTAAATTCGACTACGAAGGCTTCTACAATGCCGAGCTCGACAAGAAGCACAAGGACAAGTCGTATCGCTACTTCAACAACATCAACCGTTTGGCCAAGGAATTCCCCCGCGCGCATATGTCTGACAAGGAGGATCGAGTAACTGTCTGGTGCGCAAACGATTACCTGGGCATGGGTCGAAACACTCATGTCTTGAACAAGATGCATGAAACCCTCGAGGAGTATGGCGCTGGTGCTGGTGGAACCCGAAACATCTCCGGTCACAATAGGCACGCTGTCGAGCTCGAGGGTACACTGGCCAAGTTGCACGCTAAGGATGCAGCTCTTGTGTTCAGCTCATGCTATGTGGCCAACGATGCGACTCTGGCAACACTGGGTAGCAAGATGCCCGATTGTGTGATTCTGTCGGATAGCCTGAACCATGCCTCCATGATCCAGGGCATCCGACACTCTGGAACCAAGAAGATTGTGTTCAAGCACAACGACATCCAGGACCTCGAGGCAAAGCTTGCGTCTCTGCCGCTGCACGTACCCAAGATCATCGCCTTTGAGTCGGTGTACAGCATGTGCGGCTCCATTGGTCCAATTGAGGAGATTTGCGACCTTGCTGAAAAGTACGGTGCCATCACCTTTCTCGATGAAGTCCATGCTGTCGGCATGTACGGTCCTCACGGTGCTGGTGTTGCTGAGCACCTGGACTGGGAGGCGCATGTCAAGGGTGCCCCTCGGGGAACTATCATGGACCGCATTGACATCATTACTGGCACTCTGGGCAAGGCGTATGGCTGCGTTGGTGGATACATTGCCGGCAGCTCCAAGCTCGTTGACATGATTCGCTCTCTGGCTCCTGGCTTCATCTTCACCACTTCGCTGCCTCCTGCGACCATGGCTGGCGCCAAGACGTCGATTGAGTATCAGATGGAGTATGATGGTGACCGACGACTCCAGCAGCTGCACACTCGGGCTGTCAAGGAGGCGATGAACGCCCGAGACATCCCCGTAATTCCTAACCCCTCCCACATCATCCCCATCCTTGTTGGAAACGCGGAGACTGCCAAGGCGGCTTCCGACATGCTTCTCAACGACTACCGAATCTATGTGCAGTCGATCAACTACCCCACTGTCCCTGTCGGTCAGGAGCGTCTCCGAATCACTCCCACCCCTGGACACACCAAGGAGTACCGAGATCAGCTCGTCCAGGCTGTTGACGAGATCTGGACTCGGCTCAACATTAAGCGAACTTCTGATTGGGCGGCCGAGGGCGGCTTCATCGGTGTCGGCGAGGAGGGCAACGTTCAGGAGCCCCTCTGGACCGACAAGCAGCTCAACGTGGAGCAGGCGACCGAGGAGATCAAGGCCACTGGCAATGCGGCCAATGGCATCACCGAGGCGCTCCTTGAGCTCGAGTCGAGGCAGACTTCCGAGGCTGCCACGGCTGCTTAAATGCCGTCCAAGTGCCAAGGGATAAATGTCCCTGCACATGCTGCGACTGGTGAATGAGTCGCAGCAGCAATCAAGTTCCTTTCTACTACAACCATTTGAGAGATATCTATTACAATCTATACCAGCTCTGACTGGATGGATCTGAGAATTGAATACTTTTTTACCCATGCCGCATAATGTGGCGCATATGGGAAACCAACACATATTCTTGACCCTCTTGTCTCGTGTGCCTGCATGCTTGATTTTGTCTCTTGTTGACCCTCTTGACCCTTCTGACCTCTTGTGGTGTTTGCTTTTATAGATGTCTGTGTCTGTATCCGTGCTGTTAGTGATTGCCAGGGTCTGTTTGCTCCGTTCCTCCGTCCCTCCGTTGTGGTTGTGGCGATTGGACGCGGAAAAACGTTTCACCGAATACTAGCGGAGGCATGACTCGGAGGCCAGGCCGGAGGATCGGCGCAATTTTGGGTCTCCGTGTCCGTTCCCAAGGACCAGGACCCTTGCATTTCGGACGGCTTCAGCAAGTCAAACGGCGTCCGAGGCGGCCGTTGGAGCAGTCGAGCACATGAGCCCTTGTCGAGGTCGAGAATGCCTCCGACTCTCCTGCTCCGTTTCCTTTCCAAACCACTTTTTTGCCGTCATAGCGACAGGATAATAGGCATGACAAGATGAGTCCCGGTATTGTCCCATCCAAGAACAAGGGCCCCAAGGCCTGCACGACATGCGCCAAGGCGAAGGCCAGATGCGTCCCGGGCCCTGAAGGGAGCCTCAAGTGCGACAGGTGAGCCTAGATGATTGGCCTGGCTGGTCTGGCCGTCAAGGTTTGTTGTGTGTAAGTTGGAACTGGCCGCTGACGAGAGACGTATTGCCAACCCCCAGGTGTCATCGGCTGGACAAGACATGTATGTCCCAGACTCCGGCTCCGCCCCGGCCCCGGAAGAGCCCCAAGTTGTCAAAGATTGCCGCTCTGGAGAAGCGTCTGGAGGAGCTGTCGTCCCATGTACGGCACGACTCCTCGAGCAGGTCCCCCACACCGTCCCCCGAGGCAGAGACAGAGCCAGCGTCGGAGCTCTGCAGCAAGACCGACAGCTGGGACTTTAACCACATTTTCCCACTGAAGCAGAGTGCTGATAGTCAAACACCCCATCCCCCGGCGTCAGAGCCAGGCAAGCGGCGCCCATGGGACTCATGGTGGCCTACGCCACACGAGGCCGAGCTGCTGCTGGCAAACTATAGGAACATCCATGCGTGTCTGTTCCCCTTTGTGAGGGTGCCGGAGCATCTCACGGCGCTCGAGGTGCGAGAGAACCGGCCGTTCATGTGGAAGGCCATCATGATGGTGGGGTGCTTCCTCGATGGGGCAAGACAGGTCAAGCTGGGTGAGGAGCTGTTGGCCGAGATTGGCCGGGCGGCGGTTGTGGATGGGCTGAAGAGCCTGGATCTGCTGCATGGGCTGCAGATGTTGGTAGCATGGTGGGTTTCCTCAGGCATTCCGAGTTGAGCAGGACTGACCTTGGCGCAGGTTTCACTATGCACTCAAGGGCTCGCAGGTTACGAACCTGCTCTTCCTTGCCCGGTCCATGTGCGTCAACTTGACTTTCAAGGAGGATGCCAGTTTGCAAGGGGAAGCCATGGAGCGGAATCTCGACCATATGAGAGCATATGCCGGGACATATTATCTCAACACTTTGTAAGTACCCCTGCTATTTTGAGGATAATTGCTGACCCCTCTTGCAGGGTGTTTACGGCAAACAAGAGACCGGATGTTCTCATGAACACTAGTTCCCTAGAGACATGCTGCAAGGCGCTTGAGGCAAACATGCAGTATCCGTCTGACGAGTATTTAGTAAAGCTGGTGAGAATTCAGCAGCTAGCTCAGTCCATCTCTCTCACCATGACTGTCGAAAATATCGGTCAACATGCTATGAAGCTACCTTTAACAATGGTGGTGCGCTCATTCCAGGATCAACTTGATCAGTACAGGAATTCTCTTGGTCCACGCTTTTCCGGCAATGGTGAGTAACCCGTCATTAACTTAATACCAGACGCTAACATGTGTGCTAGATAATCTCAAGTCGCATATTCATGTGGCCGAGGTCCTCCTTTACGAGATTGCCCTCTCGGATCAACACTCTACAGCCTCATACATGCCCTTGACCGACCGACTCCAGCTCCTCTGGGGCTGTCTCAGGTCGCTCAAGTCCTTCTTCGATCTCCGCTTCTCGCATCGTGAGCTGGAAAGGCCGCGGTTCCTGTGCATGAGCGCGTCCGACTTTGTCTACACCATCATCACGGGCATTAAGCTCATGACGCTGCAACTGCCTGGATGGAACCTCGCCAGCATTCACAACGAGCTCGACATGACCGAGGTGATGGACCAGCAGGTTCGCGATCTGGTGGTCATCGTCGCGCGGCGCAAGCAGGGCAACATCCTAGGCACGGCGACGCCCTCAGGTGTTCCGGCGCCGCAGCCCCCTGAGGATCCGTTCGAGAGGCTTTTGCGGCAACTCAAGACGCTGAGGGACCTAGTCAAGGTGGAGCTGAAGCGGCTTGTAGCCGGGACTGCGAACCCTCAGGTCGTCGAGTTTAGCCAAGATATTTTGATGGGTGATTTCAGCAGCGATTTCTGGCAGGGATCCACGCAGGGGTTTAATGTTTGGAATATCGTCGGGGATCCAGGCGTGTTGGATGAGTCTATGCAATGAGACGATGTGATAGTATAAAGAATGGATGAGCTGAGCCGGCTCTGGCGTTGGAATATCTAGTTATGAGACCACTTGGGCGGGCGTTGATGAAGGAGGCGTGGACTATTCAGGGGTTCAGGGGGTTATCTGGTACATGTCGAATGGGTGGTTCTTTTGGAGATAATCAAGTGTATTTTATTGTTTATATATGCGAAGCTTAATACTTTTTGATCCCTCAGTTGAACTACGCCTCGATGTCCGCAGCCTCAACAGCCTTGACCTTGGCCATGGTCAACCATCTAAGATCACCGTTGCCAGTGGCCTTTCGAATGGCATACAGCTCGTCCAAGAAGGCGGGAACAAACGTACCCGGCCCGCGAACCTCGCTTCTCTCGGCAGCGAACTCGGCCGCAAGTCCGAACATGACGGTGCCAGCTACAGCAGCCAGTAGCGGGTCGGCTCCGTATGCGGCAACCATGGCGCTCACAGTGGTGCCAAGAGTACATCCCGTGCCCGTAACCTCACCGAGATAAGGGTGTCCGTTGCTAATAGCCAGCGTGCGGGATCCATCGCTGACAAGGTCGACGGCGCCTGTCAGAAGAACCACGTTGCGGCGCTTTTTCGCGATGGAACGCACGAGCGAGGCTTTCTGGGCGAGGGTCAAGGATGAGGTAGAGTCTACACCACGCTGGGTGATTGTAGCTCCCGCCACGGTCTGGATCTCGCCCTCGTTGCCCTTGATGACGGTGAAATGGCCCGCGTCGAGGAGGGACTTGACGGCATTACGGCGAACAGATGTTGCGCCGGCGCTGAGAGCGTGAGCAAACTGAATTTGATATAGAACAAAAGGAGGCAGCTTACCCAACTGGGTCCAGAACAATAGGACGTCCGGCATCGTTGTAGGCCTTGATGGCCTGGATATAGTTCTTGAGGCCGTCAGGGGTTACGGTGCCCATGTTGACGACGAGGGCGCCGCCAAGCTTGGCCAGGTCGGCCGCTTCTTCTGCGTAGTTTGCCATGATGGGGGAGGCACCGACGCAGAGAGCTACGTTGGCGGCAAAGTTCTGGACGACCTGTAACTTGTTAGTTTTGAACACGGCTGTGTCGAGGTGAGATGTACCAGGTTGGTCATGTTGTGCGTCAGGGGAGTGCTATTAGCTACGGCGCCGACGACTTCAGGGATCTTGGCGGTGATGACCTGGCTGAGGAGATGACGAGAGGCAGCGGCCGGATCGGGGGCGGCGATGATGGCGCTCACGACTGCAACGCCGTCGAGGGCCTTGGTCGGCGAGCGGGCAGCCGTGAGCACAGAGCCGGCGTTGGAGCCGTTGACGCCGCCGATACAAACAGTAGGTACGGCGCCGTGACCGGCAGCCGCGAGGGCGGAGAGGATCTCGCGAACGCCAGAGGGGCCGATGATGGACTTTGTGTCCTTCTTGCTGGAATAGGGGGTTAGTTGGTGGTTGGTGAGGTGATGTTTTGGTTCTTACGTCTGGGTTGAATAGACGGTTCCAAGACCAAGATAATCGGCGCCAGCTTTACACGCCTTGAGAGCTTCTTCTACAGAGCTTGCAGTAACACCGATGATCTTGTCAGGTCCCAAGAGGTTCCTGGCCTCCTCAAAGGCTAAATCATTAAAGTCAGCTTTTCTCATCTCACACAGGCTCATCTCAACATACCCATATCATCCTGTCCAATATGAACACCCTCACACCCAACCTCGACAGCAACATCAACACGATCATTAATGAGCAAGGGAACGCTGTACCGCTGTGACACGGCGTGCAGCTTCTTGGCCGTCTCGACAGCCACGGCACGCTCGCTGTGCTTGTCGCGGTACTGCAGGACGGTGACGCCGCCCCTCAGCGCTGCCTCGACGACCTTCTCGAGGTCCCCGTCGCCGAGGATGGCGGGGGTCGAGTCGGTGACGAGGTAGAGGCCGTAGTTGATGGATGGTTTGGCCATGGTTGGTGAGTGAGTCAGTTTGGGGCTGTTGGCGGGGTTAGCATGGATCTTGAGACTGATAAGATTGGATGCAAGTGAATATGACTTTTTTAGGCAAATACCTGTAAAACGTATGTTATTTGATCTTTGATCAAGATCTTGAGGTAGTTGAAGGGATCAAGTGTTTATCAAAGGTGGAGTGAGTTGAGTTGAGCCAAGTTGAGCGACTAAAATGTCAGTGGGTGAGTAATTATGACATGGGGCCATGATCGCGGCATTGGCAGTGGAGGCCATAGACTCAACAACAGCACAGTTAATAATCATACATTCTATCCTTTATGAGTCTATATCTTTCAAAAAGACACTTTTTTATCCTTTGTTCCAATCTATCCCTGTCGATGCTATGCCACAAAAACAACCCAAAGTTCCTATCATACAGTTTATCCCTCCTACAATTCATCACCTTAAAACCTCGAGATATCCCGTCCAAAGATCCAAGTAATCAACCAGTAAAACGGAATCATGATCTTGTTCTTCAGACTCATGCTCTTGGTCAGATACGCAGTCCGCCAGAGGATCCACGCAGCTCTGCCCTTGAGCTCGTCGGCGCCCTTCTGGTGGATGGCTCTCCATCCGCCGAGGTAAGCCATAGTTCCCCAGTTGCGAAAGTGGAACGGCGCCGTGGGAGCTCCCTGAGATGAAGTGCCCGCGTTGAAGCGCTTACCGAGGTACGTGGCCTGCTGGCTGGCTACTTGGGCTGTTGCTGGGAACGATCGGCCTTGGACTACGGCGCAGTCGCCGATGGCGTAGACGTCTGGGAGGGACTTTGTGATGGTGTTTCCGTTGTTGTCTTGGGATTCGACTTGCACGCGGAGATGCTCGTCCACCTTGATACCGCCCGTCTTGCTGTCCTTGGCGATCTTGCCTGCGCCCTTGACCTCCTGGCCGACCAGTCTCCCTACCAGGGGATTCTGCATGAGACCAGTACTCCAGACGACAACACCAGCTGCCACCTCCTCTGGCTCTTCCTTAATCTTCATGAGTAGCACGTCGTCGTCCTGTCGAATGCGCTGAAGGTGATGCTCCGTCTTGACACGGATACCCCTGCGGCTAAACATGTTTGTCGCATATGCCGCCAAGTTGCGATCAAACATGGGCAGGACCTTGGGCGCAATGTCGTAGATGGTGATGGCCACATGCTCCATCAACTCTGGATACATCTTTGCCAAATCCTCATGAATAAGGTCGTGCAACTCTGCTGCAAACTCAATACCCGTAGGACCTCCACCCACGACGGCAAAGTGTAGCAGACGCTTCCTCTGAACATCGCTGGCACTTGGCAGAGCCGCCTGCTCAAACTTTTGCAGAACCTTGAGACGTACAGTTCTGGCGTCTGTAGCATCTCTTAGGAAGCAAGCGTGCTCTTTGACACCTTCGACGCCAAATGTCTGACTGTAACACCCAACAGCCACAACGAGCTTGTCATACGGCACCTGGAACTCGAGACCCTTGAGCAGATCCTTCCCCGTACGGGCCGTGACACCATCACGCTGGTTAGCCTCAACAGTGATGGTCTTTGCCGCAAAGTCAATGTCTGACGCCCACGCCTGGTGGAACTCTGTCAGTCCCAACTTGCGGCATGGCTCGACGGCAGCTCTAAACTCGAGCGTGCCAACGGCCGTGGAGGCGATGAGGGGAGTGAAAACAAAGTGGGAACGAGGAGAGATGAGGATCCGTGAGGCTTTTGAGGGGTTGATTGTCCGGGCGAGGGCGTAACCGGCCCATCCGGATCCGAGCACCACGATGCGTTCCTTGGAGTCGGCTGAAGTGAGACATGTTAGTGATGTTTTCGAATTGGAGATTTTAGACATGGACAAAGAAAATCCTCGAAAGAATCAAGAAATATGTCCTCGGAGTATATCAAATATCAAGCTGAACTCACCATCTTGTGTTATCGTGCCTGCCAGTCTCTTGGAGATGACTCTATTCCCAGTTCCTCCCACCCTCACCAAAGCACGACTCGGCGGAAAACCAACCATTGCGTAACGACTCTCAAGTGAAACCCTCAAAGGCGTAAAGAAACAGAAACGAAATAAAACCACCGAGAGAAGAAAAAAATCTGAAGGATCGAGTGTCGCCTTCCGTAGATAAGTGGTCGATGAGTGCGCGCTCGTGCCCGTGTAAGTGGATTAGCCCAGCCAGTGGATTAGGTAGGCCTTAGCGAAAGATTAGGATCCGGTTTCGGAAACAACGTTGAGATGAAGAAGATGTCGATAATGCCTCAATTGCTCAATGGATTTGCAATTGGTTTGTTGAGACTGCTTTTGTTTGTGACTCTTTTTTCTCCAGGCCGTGTCTAAGCGGGCTCCCTGTTGAATATTATATCAACCCTTCGTCACTTGCCTCTGGCGTCTCCGAATGCAGCTCTAGCTTCACCTCGGCCAGGTACAGCTGAACCGCCCGGCACATGCAGGGTACCTCTTCAAGGCTGGCGTCCCCTGCTAGCTCTCCTGTACCTGGTCAACCTCGTGACGTAGGTAGTGACCTCGTTCTCTAGGTGAGCCCGCCGCCACGATAATTCACCGGAGCTGTCCGAGTCCGCTCACCGTGTAAGAGCCTCCCCACGAGCCTCTCCGCGTGCCCGTTGAATCGCATCTTCAGAGTCCCCGGCTGTCCGATAAACACGCCGTGACCCCGAACACGCCGAGTGAGACACTGAGAGTCTCTTCCTAGTGACTCACTAGCTGACAGGCTCTCCTCTGTCCCGGTCTATCCCTGTCTTTACCACATGTCAGCGCCCGCCTTATCTCAAAGCATCTTGATAATGTCAAAATATCTTCTCTTTTTACATAGAAAAATGAAACTTCTAGTTAGTTGCTTGTAGCGCCTCTACGTCATAGCCTGTCTATTTCCAAGCTTTTGTGTCAACAACTCCAGTCCCTCCCTTCAATTCCTCCCTTGGTCCGTCCCATCTCATTCTCATCTTATCTCCCTACTGCAACATGGCGTCCAGACTCTCGCCCAACACTCCCTCAATCTTGACAATCCATCGGTGCGTCTCCCGTTCAACCACCTCGTCGTCATCCTCCTGCAGCTCGCTGATCCGAGGCAGCATCTCGTGCAGCATCGACAGCCACTCCTCTCCCAGCCTGTCTGTCAGTGCCTGCTCGCACTTGACAGCCGCCAGTCGCACTGCAGCAGATTCAGATCGAAGGTGCTTCAGAAGTGCCGAGTTGAGCTCCTTCTGGTGAGCTTGTGAATCTGCCGCCGAGGCCAACTCCACCGTTGTCGGGATCAAGTCCTCTGTCACATCAACTGACCCGGCATGTGAGAACTGCTCCATCAACACCGGCCCAACGGCACTGAAGTGTGCCGGTGCCTGCCAGAAGTCATCCTGATCGTGCTCGAAGCAGTTTGCCAACGTCTGCAGCACCCTCGTCCACAGCTGTCGCTCCTCAGGCTTGCTGAGGTCCACCGTCTGCAGAACCTTGACTGCATCCTCCACGATGTACGTCGCGTAGTTGGTGACAATCGACTTGAGGTTTCCAAAGAAGACCTGCAGGAACCCGTATACGCTGTACTGTCGTAGTGAACGGCCGGCCCGGTCACTCTTGGGCAGGCCAGAGCTTGACCACTCAATCAATTGCACAAACACTGGCCGGAACGCCGCGTCGTTGAGCTTGTAGATCATCTTGAGTCCCTTGTCATTTGTGCTCGCGTCCAGAGCGCTGAGCTTCAAGAGGCTCTGCTCGCCCACCTCGCCCTTGGCATGTTCTTGTCGTCGAAGGTCGAAGGCCTTCATCAGAATGCCTGACAGGAGCGTGGCATTCTTGCTGATGCCAGACTTGGGGTGCTTGTCAATGGCCAAGCCCAGAACATCGAGATATTCCGCCACAGCCTGCATATGTTAGCTAGTCTCATGCAGCAACTTGAAATGTGACAACTTACAGAAAATCCAGAGCTCCTGGCGCTCTCCCAGTTTCGGTCCAAAGCCGAGAATATCTCCTTCGCCTCGAGCTGCTTAGCCAGGAAGTGGAGACAATCAACGCGACTTTCTCTTGTCTCGTCCTCAAGATCAACCTCGGCTGACTTGTTGGATACCTCCAGGATGCGGTCGATGTAGGTCGAGAGCATGTAAGGAAGATGTTCGGCAAGAGAGCTGATGAATCCGTAGCTTGCCACGTGAAGCTCCTCATCCCGAGCGTCTTCCGCCAGGCTGTCGTTGAGGTAGGCAACGGCCTGAGGAATCGCGCTTGGTAGCACTGGCACGATGGCATCCTGTAGCACATCCACGAGCGATGTCAGGCACAGGAGAGCCATAACACGCAGACGTTCTTCAGACTGACCGAGGCAGTGCTCGCCAGCAATCGTAGTCGCTGCCGCCACCACTGCCTCGATATCCTTCTTGCCATACTTCTCGGCGATCTTGTCCACACATGTGACGGCAGTGTGCTTGTATCGCATGTCGTTGGACTCCCTGATTCCAGCTGTGAGCTGGGGCAGGAAGGCCAACAAAACAGATCTTGATGCCGGGTCTGTGTTGCTCTCCTGCTCGACTCGGACCTCGAGCGCCCGGAGAACCTTTTGTCGTAGTCCCATGTCTGGTCGGTCGAGCAAGTTCTCAACCGCCTTGATGAACTCACCGATAGACAGCAAGTTGAGGTGGTTTGAGAGAGCCTGTCCGCACCGGTTATGGAGAGTCTTAGTCGTCTTAACAGTATCTGCAAGAACGAGGATGTTCTCGAGCAGAGTAGCGTACAATTCCCTCAGTCGTGAAGCATCCATATCGTCCTTCTCCATCAAGCCACCAATCTGAGCCCTGAGCTTCTTGTTGGCCAAGAAGCTAGGGAAGGCTGACAGCTGACGGAGAGCAATCTCCTCAAGATCCTTCTTGTCCTTGTCCCTGTCATCGGTAATGCCGAGAAGGACAAACGAGATTCCGGGCTTGGGCTTGAACAGATCAGCGATGAGATCGAGCAGCTTGACAAGCGTTTCCAGCTGTGTCTGAATGCTGAAGTGGTTCAGCAGCTCAATCACGAATTGCAACAGGGCATCGCTGGGGCCATATCGATCAACCAGCATGCTGACAAGGGCGTGAAGGAAGTCTTGGGGTCCAAGGGTCTCAACCAGAGCAACAAAGAGACCGTGTCTCCGGTGGGCCGGGATGTGCTCGTAAGCAGTGGTGAAGCTCACGAGAATATCCGAGGCACCAGCAACAGGGCTCTTCTGTCCCTGGCGCAGAGACTCGATCAATGGAGGAATAACCTCCTTGATAGTCTGGGCCACAACATGGGCAGAGTAGTCGTCGCTCTGACGAAGGACAGAAGTACCCATGAAGGTGAAGATGGGCATGACACTGTGAAGCACCAGGTTTGGCGCAGTCGTAGCAAGGCTGGCGATCAAGAGGAGAGCAGCGTTCTGCACAACAGGGCTGGATGACTTCTGAATGCAGTTGACAAGCAAATCGCCATAACCGCCGGAGCTGTCAATCTTGAGCTTCTTGTTGGCCTTGTACGTTGGCATCATGGCAAGAAGGCTCCGGAGGATGAGGTTCTGCAGGTAGCCAAGCTCAGAGCCCACCACCGTTCTAAAGTGCTGGAGCTCAGACAGGGCTGTAAAGAGGCCGTCAAGAAGCTCGGGGTGCTCAACCGGGTTCGAGTTCTCAACCAATTGCAGAACAAAGGTGACCTTTCGCAGAGCTTGGCTCAGCTCAGGGGTGACCTGGGTGATGAGGCCACGGTCACCTCCAGAGGAGCTAGTCCTGCGACGCTTGTTTGGTGGGGGTTCCGTGATCATCTTGGTACCAGTTTGGATCGAGTCGAGGAAGTAGGTGAGGATATCGGTGGTCAGGCGCACACTTCGCAGCATGTCCGAAGCCTCTGCGGGGACAACCGACTTGGAGTCACTGGCAGCAGTCGATTCCTGCGAGATCTCCAGCAGTTGCTCAGCCGCAATGAACTTGATTTCAGGCTTCATTGAGGACCACATCTTCTTGATTCGGGCAAAGATGGCACGGATGAGATCAGCCTTCTCCCTCTGCTCCGGTTCCCTCAGGAACTCCAGGAAGAACTCGAGTCCGGCAGTATCGTTGGGAACAACAACATCAACAAACCGAGTATCCATATCCGACTTGTCCAAGCGCTCCGAAATGCAAAGCTGGGCCGCTTCATCTTCGCTCAAACCGGCCCACCACTGCAGAGCAGGAAGCAGGAGCTGCGTTCTTGTCGTTGTGCTAACTCCGCGGACTTCGTTGACAGTCTTCAACAGCCTATTCTTGACAAGAATCAGGGGAGTGTTGACGATATGGGAGGCGAGGAACTCGAGAAGGGCCAGTCTTCCGGGTTGAGACAGGTGGTCCTTCTTGTCGAGAGCAGCATTAGGCTTGGACTGGTATTTGCCTTGCTCAATCGCCGTCTTAAGAACAGCAGAAATATGTTCAGGGTCCATAACACACTCCTCAACAGTTGGCAGAATCTGCAAGTGGAGGACCTTGGCGACAACATCGGAAGTCAGTGAATTTGTGCCCTTGGATTTTCCATACAGAGTCTCAGCACCCCAGATAGTGAGTCCCTTGGAAGGAACCGGTGGGACGTATAGACTGGTGAGAACGGTGATTAAGTCGGCAGCGGCCTGGCGAACTCGTTTCGAAGGATCGCTCAGCGCAGAAATGCAGTAAGGGAGAAGAGCCTGGAGGTCAGTCTTGTCAGAGTCGCCAACCTTGAGCCTCCTCTTGACCATTTCGAGCGCCGCAACTCTAGCCAGGGCAGGATACGGCCCACACCAAATACGGATGAAAAAGCTAAAGTAGGTGCAGTCCTTGAAAGCTGATTGACGGTGGAGCTTGGGGTTTTGCTCGAATTCGGAGAGCAGACCGGAGTTTTGAGAGCTCTCGGAGACGATGGAGAAGAAGGCGTGGCTAAACTCGTCAAAGATCTCCGAGGGTTGAGGCTGGAGGCAAGGTGAGAGGGACTCGGATCGATCAGAGAGCTCCTTGAGAAGCAGGCCCAGGTCTTGAGGCGCCTTCTTCTCCTCCGTACCGTCGTTCATATCCTGGTCATCCTTGGCGGCTTCGGGGAGTCTTCTGGAACGGAACGAAAGATCAAGCTTCATCTCCAATTCCTCGATATCGAACTTGACTTCCTCGAGGACAGACTGAATGGTATCGCCAGACTTGCCGGTGCTCTGGGACAGGGTGATCAAAGCCGAACCCAATTCCCGTCGGAGTGCGCCATCCTCGTCGTTGTCGTCGTTGAGCCGATGCGCGGTCAGGATCAGAGACTTGAAGATGACGGAAACTTGCTTATCCTTCAGGATCGGGCTGCTCAGGATCGTGATAATAGTCGCCAATCCTCGAGCATCGCCCTTCTTGGTAAGTCTTTCGATCAGAGCGAGGCAAAGACCGTTGGCCAGCTTGTCAACTCGGCGCTCCTGTCCAATCTCAACAAGGAGCTTGCCAATGTCGGCAACCTTCATTAGTGCCTTGGTGGTCTTGCTGCTCATCTGCTTCGCGGATCGGTACTGCGCCAGGATGGCCAGGCAGACCAGACCAGGGCGTACCGTGTCGTTGGTCCAACCGTAGACTGTCTGGTCCATGAACGCGGTCACAGCTCCATCCTCAAGATTTCCCTTGGACACAAACACGGCAATCGCCATGTACGAGGCAATTTGAACACTGGGAACCTTCTTCATAACCAATGATTCCGCAAAGATGGGGCCGAGGCGATGAAGCAGAGCTTGGTCGTTCTCGCTCTGGACCGCGGCCCGGCCTGACCTCGTCTTGTCCAGGATGCCACTGATGGCCTCAGTCATGATACCCGCCCAGAAAGAAACCAGGGCAGGATAGTTGTATTGCATGCGGCATGACTCGAGGGTGTACTCAGAGATGAGGGTCAAGAAGGCAGGGTGCTGGATAGCCTGGCGAACCAAAACAGATCGGGGCGGCGAGGTAACGGATCGAATGTAAGGGTCGAGGAAGCGAAAGTCGTGTGGGATCTTGTTGGGAAGAATCGATAGAAGGGTCGCGAAGGCCGGGATCGAGTGGTAGGGGAGAAATGCGAGAAGCAGAGCTTGGGTGTTTTCCTCATGGATTCTGTCAAAGCTTAGCCTTTTATCCCATCTCCGTCAAGGATGAAATTTCGTACCTAAATCTTCGGATGAGCCATTCAATAGACTTGATAGCAGGCATTAGCCTAAGGCGACTGCCTGCGAGGCGCAGAAAGGCCCCGACTCGTCGGTCTAGCTCCTCATTCTCAGAGGCTGTAAGCTGAGTACGGTCTTGGTTCTGACTCTCCTCGCTAAAGATTGTAGCCTGGAAAGGCGCAAATCTCGCATCGAGCTGGCAAAGTTCCTCGAAGCCCTGGAAGCAGGTGGTGTAGAGAGTCTGGTAGTTCTGGGTTGCGGCGACTCGAGGTTCCCAGATCAGCGATTTGGAATGCGCAGCCTTTTGCGCCTTGACGTTGAGAGTCGACTTTGAGTTGGCGGCCACCTGCGCCAATTGAGCAGCGAGAGAGGTGGCCATGATGACGGGGGCTACACCTCAGGCTCGGGCAGGGGAGGAGAATGGTCGATGTGAAGGTCGTCCTTGAAGGTAGCGGGAGTGAGGCCTACGCCGAAATTTTTTGGCACGGGGAAAAAGATGGCCTGGAGATTTTGTTATCGATAAGAGGAACTCTCCATAGCAGGCTGCAGCTGGTAGGTTCATGTGGGTGTGTCTACCCCACCATTTGACCCACCATCCATGGAATCCTGGCTCGATCTGTTCAGCTTCTGTCATGACATAACTCGAATTATGATGGTTGGGATTGGAGTTTCTTTTTGTTTTCTCTTTTTGGATTAGCTGATCTCTTGATAGTTTGAATTGTGTTCACTTCCATGCTGTAGCTTGCCTCTGTTCGTTTCGAGCATTAATATTCGAACACTTGGTCTTCTAACGTTGTCTATCGTACCTAAGGGACACGGCGATGAAGGGCGCCATTCGATACCTACACCAGCAAGCAGGTCTATTAAGTCTGTTACTCCAAAAAGCCAATCGCCTCATATTCGTCTTTAAACTGCATTCCCCTGCTCTGCCGGCTTCTCTTTGTAGAAGCAAACACTCGACGGCCCACTTCTACCTCTCGCGCCGGCTATCACGATGCTTCATTGGTTCGCAACCCCCACAACGGCGCAAGTAGGTACATGCGAAACGGTGGGACGCAGCCTGTGATGGCTAAAACACGACGAATACCGACTTACTTATTAGGCTGTTGAGTCCCCGAGTAAATAAGTTGGTTGCTGAGTTTACCCGCTAGAGTGGCGTGCTGTCTCTGAAAGCTTAGGTACTTATCTACTGGAGAGAAACCCGACCAACTCCAAGTCAAGTCAACCTTGTCAGATATATTCCCCGCAGCGCCTCAACCTACTTCACCAGACACCGCGTTGTGTACAACATGGCTGTAAGACATCTTAGATCCTAGCAAACATTTCCTTTATTAACAATTCTTTAGTCTACACTTCCCCAAGTCGTCCTCTTCGGAGACTCCCTATTCCAGCACGCCATCCAGCTCCTAGATGGCTACTCTTTCCAGGCCGCTCTACAGTCTGGTGAGTGCTTCAACTCGACGAACATTGTGAGAAAAGACCACTAATAAATGCCCAGAATTCATTCGACGCCTGGACGTTGTCAACCGAGGCTTCTCTGGCTTCAACACTGACCATGCTCTGAAGCACCTCCCGGACATCTTCCCCGAGCGCACGGCCTCATCGCCCAAGCTGGACTATCTCGTGAGCTGCCATCACCTCACATAGCCCACTCTACTGACCGCAGCCAGGTTATCCTGTTTGGTGCCAATGATGCCGTCATGGAGACCTCTGTCACTAACCAGCACGTCCCCCTGGAGCGCTACAAGGAGAACCTCACCAAGATCATCAACCACCCACGCATCACCGCCCACAAGCCCCAGATCATCCTGGTGACGCCTCCTCCGTTGGATGAGATCAAGTCGACTCCTCGATCTCTTGGAAACGGCCACAAGGCGGCTCTCCGCCACTTTGCCGTCAGCGCCTCCTATTCCGAGGTGGTCCGCCAAGTCGCAAAGGAGAACCCAGGGGTTGCCCTAGTCGATCTGTGGCAGGTGTTCATGGACAAGGCCGCTGAGATGGCATCGCCCGGAGACTACACACCCGGCGGTCCCCTGCTGGGCTCGCCCGAGAACGGCAAGCAGGGTGGCCTGGATGTTCTCCTCCCCGACGGGCTTCACATGGGCGGTCAGGGTTACCAGATCTTTTACGACGCTCTGCTGCCTCACATTGGCAAGGAGTGGAAGGGACTCGGGGAGGAGGATCGGACAGGATGGGTGATTCCTGACTGGCGCGACCTGTGCGGACTCTAGTCCGCCAAGCCGGCTTGAGCGAGCAAGGGTAGACATGTCTGGATAGATAGATAGATAGAGGGAGCCTTAGACGTTATAGAGTCTGTTAGAGATTATAGCTGCCACTCTTTCTTTGTTCTTTATTGAATTTCCAAGCCCTACTCTAGCTTGAACGTCTCGGTCATTCACATCACCCCTTCACTCATCCCGTCCACCAGTCCTTGTCTCTTGGTTTCACCCCGCCTTCATGCCGATAGCCCCCTCAATTCGTGGCGGGTCAAGAGATGGATACCTGCGTATCAATGGCATTCAATTTCTTTCAATTCTGGGTGGCGGGTGGCCGGCATGCCTCTTATCTCCGGTCAGAGATCAAGACATTGCATTCTGCAGCGAGGATTATCGTGATGAGCCATGGATGCGTGCTACGTATGACAACATACGCCCTCGTAGTGACCCCAGTCAACCTGAGGTTGGACGGCTCGCGACGGCTTGTCCTCAAAGCCCCCCGGGCCCTGACACGCCCTGGACACAGCCTGGATTTAGTGGATTAGCGGACTCCAACACGCCACAGGCGCTAGAGGAACCGCCACGTTAGCGCGCGGCCCCGACCTCTACCCACTCCATCCAAGTGAGGTCGCTTCATCCCTCGAGACCAACCTCGAAACGTTATTCTCGACTCGATATTGCCCGATCCTTTTCGCCCTCCCTCAACGTCGACGCTGTTTCACGGCCTTTTCCTGCGCCCGAGAGAGACTCTGAAGAACGCATAGTATTTGTATCTACGCTCTCGCTACCTTATACATCCTTCACGCACCTTCGTCGCCCATTTCCGCTCCCCACCTTCTTTGCGACGCCGCGATTTGTCCACACACTCGACGACAACCCCTATCGTCCACATCCATATCGATCCGTACCAGCGACTGCGTGTTTAACTCGACTCACCCGTAACCCATCGAGTGCGAGATATAAATCCCTAGTCTAGTGACCAAAACCTCAACTCGGCCGAGTTTCTACTTGATTCCGCAACCTGCCTACGCCGTTTCACGATTCAAAGTCGCATATCTCCGACTGGACGTCGCTCTTCCAACGACTCAGCCCCTCCGACACAGTATCGACTCACTGATCTGCCGCCATACTCCAAATCTACCCATTAAACCGCCGGGCGATATCATACATCGTCCCCTCCGTCGTCGGGGACCTTGTGGTCTGTTCCAGGCGATGCGGCGGGGAGGGAGGACCTCGTGAACTACCATTCGCCTGGGGATCGAGGTCGGAAGAGCCAACCGCTGCTCTTGTTTGGAACACGAGCGCTCGTTCTAGTCGAGGTTCCATGGTGTAGAGCTCAACTTCTTCATTCCTTCGCATCGTTTGCCATTGCTGGCCTTTCCTTCGCTCCGTCTTTTCGTCACTCAGCCTCGCTCTCCCAACAGCCGTGTGTGCTGCCTGCTCTCCTCGACCGAACGGCCAGTTCTGCCAAGCTTGATCCAGCGTCGTATCACCTGAGACGGTTTCGGGGATGGATCCAAGGTTCCCTGTCACTCGCGAAGATCTGTACAGCCTACAGATGGAAGTGAAGCAAGTACAGTACACCCAAAGCAGCCATGCCGAACGACTCTTGCGATTGGAAAAGCGACAGGCGGATGATGCCGCGCTGAAGTCGGTCTGGAATTCTCCCTTTCCCGGCGTCCTCAGCGGCACTCCTCAAACAGGTGGGTTCCCTCGTCCGTCCATCACGGCATCGCCTCGGCGCTGACACTACGTCCAGGTCCTGTCACAATCCCTCACAATGACATGTTTGATGATTTGGATGAGCAAGGAGAGCAGCTCCTGGGATCACTTCATCTTGGCCCAGCAGAGGAGGAGCCGGTCCGACGAGGCGCTGCTTCTCGAGCCAATAGTGTTCGCTTCGATGAAAGCGCCTTGCACGGTTCCAACTGGGCAGGCCCGAGCAACCGTCATTCAGGCGAGTTTGTGCCCATCCGCCCTGGCAGCGGCCTCATGATGGAACGCTCGCTATCCCACAAGTCGGATGGGAGGCACAGCTCTGCCGGGCACTCGGTGCACTCTCACCACTCTGTTGCTTCTGGCCGAGCTAGCAGTTTGGGTCTTGACAACAATTTTGCGGTTGGCGACGACGACGACGATTCTTTCGATATTCCTGGTCCTCCTCCTGCTTTCTTCATCCTTGGGACGGTTCCCTCGATCGTGCGCTGCTGGCTGACGCCCAACTTTGGACATTCCACCTTGCTTTATGCCGACGTCTGCAGTGGATCGCAGAAATCCGTTGTTGAATACTCGCTTCTTAGGGAGCTGGACCTGGTGGATGAAATTCAACGTGATGTTGACGGGGCTTATCGGGTGAGACTGAACGTCTACTTTGCTGAAGCCGTCGTCACGCATCATGGCAGTCGCTCTAGCAGTCCTAGAGGCCCAGTCCCTTCCATCACCGTCTTCTTTGACGTTTCTGGCATAACTGAGCAGCCACTGCAAACCTCGGATCGGAAGACTATTCGCATCTACTTGGGTAGTGATGCGCTGCGGGCTCACTCGGCGGACATCCTCTTCTCACAGAACACCATGACGCTCTATGGCGATGAGCGAGAGCGGCTGCAGGTGCCCTTTGTGCGCCCCGAGGATGATGCCGTGTTTCGGAATATCTGCACCACCAATGTGATTCCCGAGAAGCCCAAATTGAATGCCAATGCTGCCCCTTTCGTCTCGGGCGACATGGGACAGGTCAGTCAGGAGAGCATTCCCGATATGGACCCCATCCCCCACCAAGACGACGAGTCCCGGAGCGAGATGTCCCCGATGGCTACCGAGGCGGTTCCCAGCAAACGCCCAAGCTCCCACGGCAGCCTGTCTGATGTTAGCAGGGAGAATGAGAGGCCGAGAAGGGACACCAACGGCGACGAGGCTCCAGTCAAAGGAGGGCACAGTAGAGCGGTGTCGACCGATTCCCGACGAGACACATCCTCGGGCATCTGGGGATCCTGGCGCCAAGGAACGGGTAACGGAGCCGATGGCGTACAGCGAGATGGTCCATTGAGCGGATACCAACCGGCAGGCCGGGGCCGCAACATGAAGGTCCTGAAACCTCAGAAATCGGGCTCGACATCTGCGCGTACAGGTGCTTCGTATGAGCCGCCGCCTCCGTCCAAAGGGGCCGGAGAGGGTCGGCGCAAGAGCCAAGCCAGCATCGGAGAGAACGGCGCTAGCCCCGTCAACCGATGGGATGTGAAGCGTGTCGGTAGCATCGGCGGTGACTCGAGGCCTCAGACGCAGCCACAGCCTCTTACGCCTCGCGAGGCGCGCAACGCCAATACGTTGCCCAGATCAGCCAACCCGGTCGGAGTCGCATCGGCGTTTTCATGGATGACACCAACGTCGAAGCCCAAGACGACAGCAGGATCTGATTGAGGAGCGATGGGATCATAAACCTCATTTCGACGGCATCCCTTTTTCCTTGATGGTCTTGCTTGATTCAGTGTGTGCCCCTGGTTTCTGCGCGCGAATACACGGAGGGTTAGAGGTGTAGAGGAGGAGATTCGCATATCGGAATCGAGGCAAGCCCTCAGGTCAAAACGGGGGATGATAATGATAATGGTGGTTCGACGTAATGAAATGACCAGACAAAGAAATAAAAAGGACAAGGGTTCCTTCATGTCCCTTGACTCAAAAACAATTCAAAAAATTGGGCGTAATACTTGGCTATATGTTTTGATGCGTGATGTTGTATGGTATCTACTACCCCTGGCCTTCTCTTTCAAATCTTGGAACCAGGAGGCAACGACTGCCAGACCTGTTTGGTATCAGCCATTGACCCCTTGACGACGCCGATCAGGCTCTTGAAGGCAGGATGCGACGCGTCCCCCACGCACTCGTACATCCAGCTCTCGCTCGAGGTGACGGTGATGCCGGGCTCGGCGCGCAGCCGGTCCAGCGCAACGCCCACCTCGCCGGGATTGCAGCTCGACACGCCGTCTGCGAGCACGTACACCTTGTGTCCAGCATCGCGCAGGTCCAGCGCCGTCTGGGTGATGCAGATGTGGGACTCGATGCCGACGAGGGCGATCTCGGAGCCGGGGGCGAGGTCGGCAACCACGCTGGGGATAAACATGGAGAATCGCGTCTTGTCATGCGGCGGCGAGGGGAGGAGCTCGGCGAGAGATGGCACCGTGGGACCGAGCTTGGCTGATGTTTGGGTCGTGGTTACGACGGGGATGGAGAGGGCTTTGGCAAAGTTGAGGACCTTCTGCGTCGTGAGAACTCTTGGATTATCGTTAGCTGTGTGGAATTGTTAAGTGGGAGGGGAGTGTACATCTTGTCAAACTCGTAGATGACATTGCGAAACTTGTCTTGGATATCGCAGACACTGATAGTCAAGCTCCGTTAGTTGACCTCTCTCCCAATCGATCTCGCTTCAGCTTCAGCGTCCGACGTACAAGATCTTGGGGTTCTCTTTGTCACACTCTGTCAGTTCAATTGCACGCCAGTCCATCCAGTAGACTCACTGAAGCGCAGCTGCGCCGGCGCCGAAGACATTTCGCGAAGCTGTCGTGTAACGTATCGAGGACGACGGGTATCAATTGGAGAGAAGTTCGAGCTGCGGCTCAGATTGCTGATGGTGTTTGCCCGTACAGCTCGCGATCCGAGAGCGAGCTGAGATATACCACGTCGACCTAAGAGAGCTGGGGACAAGCGCATCGCCAAGGAAGGGGCTGTGATCGTCAGGGTTTTTTTCTTTAGAGTTCCAAGGTCTCAGGTGAGCTGCGGTTGATGAGACATTGGAAAAGTCGAGGCCCAAAGGATGGAGATTGGAGCTTTGGCTCTTTCCCAGGTGGTGCTTCTGGGCGCGGGGCAGCGGATGGGAGCGGGGTGCACTGCATTAGCGGGGTCTGACGGCATGAGCAGGTGTCAGTTTGTAGTGGAAGGAGGCGCTGAATGGTCAAAAGCTCCTCCCCTGGAATGGAATCATGGCGGGAGCGTTCCCGAGTTCATGGCTACGGAGCATTTACATCACAGTTATCAACGTATCCGTGTAATTACCCCTTAAAACATCAATTACTTTTATCAAGTTGGAATATTACCTGTCTAGCATCCATTCTATGCCCAGCCAATACAATGCTTTCTTTCTTTTTTGAAACAATCAACAGATAAACCAAACGCCTTCAACTCCATAATATGCTGCTTCCAATGCTTCTCGGTCTCTCTCCGATACTCCCTCCAGTCTAAGCGTTAACCTCGGCGAACCACGTCCGAAGCAGCCCAGCCAAAGCGCTTGGCAGCTCCTCGAGATGATGGACAATGAGATAATACTGGAAGGGGAACGTGTCCAGGTACCGCTCAATCACCACCTTGCTCTCGCCGCCGTCGCGCACAAACTTGGCCTCCTTGAGCTCGAGCACGCTGTCACCCTTCTTCTTGCCCGTGTCGTCCATGATGATGAAGACGATCATGATGCGCTCCTCCATCGCCTCGCGCAGCAGCCTCCGGATGCCCTCGTGAGCTGAAGAAGGCGTCAGACCGTCAGACAGAATCAGAGCTAGTTGCCACAGGTCCGAGCCGCCGCCTCCCTGCTGCCGCGCCAGCCTGAACGTCTCGATTGTACGCTGGATCAGGAGCGCAATGTCGGTGCGGTCCTGAGAGAAGTTGAACTTTTGCAGAACCTTGGCTCCCGCGTCCGAGGCGAACGGCTCCGTCAGGCCGTGCGCCGTAAAGACGTCGCTGCCGAAGCCCATGACGCCAACTTGGCCGGCCTCGAGCATTGTAAGCGATCGCGACACCATCACTAGAGATTCCATTGCCAGGGTGCCCGAAGACGATTCACCCATACTCTTACTGTCATCGACGCAGAGCAGAATCTGGTAAGTGCGCTTTGTAGGGATGCTTCGTCGCATCCAGATCTTGTCTCGCTTGTAACTTGATGCAATGTAAGGGATGATGCGCTTGATGTTGAGCCGCTTGCCAGTGCGGAACGCTCCTGAGAGCTTGGTCGACTGCGATGGTGTGAGGATGAGTCGCAGCTGAGATGTCAAGGCCAGAGAAAGAGAGTGAGTCTTGGTCTGGAACTCGGTCCACTGGTGCATAGATTCACCAAAGTCTCGGAGTGGTCGCTCCTCGTCCGAAATGTGCGTTGTGGAGAGTTGCGTAGATGTCTCCTGGATCTCAACTTCATCTTCATCCTCTTCTGCCAGCTGCGCTTCTTGCTCTTCCGGTTCGAGCTCACGATTATAGTTGCCCTGTCGTGTCTTGACTCCGGAACGTGTGTCATCCTGGTCCTTGTCTTGGTCTTGTTTGTTCGCATCTGGCGCTTCAGCTGAATCAGTCGTGTCCATCTTGTCGGGGTCCTGCTCGGGTTCTTCCTCCTTGTCTTCGTCCATCAAGCGGCTCGTAGGATCCTGCTTTTCCTCATCGATTGCCATGGACTCATCGATAGGCTGGACCTGATCATCATCTGCCGTTCCCATAGCTTGTGTATCCGCGGCAGTGTTGTCATCCTGGAGGTGCTGGAACTCTCGTCGACTCTGATCAGCGTTGGGGTCCTGAGGCGCATTCTGCTCGTCCTTTTCTGTAGGCTCAGCATCCTTGATGTCCTCTTGCTGTCGATGCCATCGCTCAAGAGCATCGCCGAGCTTCTTAAACGGATCGCTGCGTGCCGAATCGTCCTTGTCTTGTTGCTCCTGCTCAGCCCTATCCAGGACTTCCTTTGACCGTGACATCGAACCCTTGTTTCCTGCGCTGGTGTCTTGATCCGCGGCAGCCTCTCCCATCTCGCCATCTTCTTGCTGGGCCGCGTTGTTCTGGAAGTTGTCGTCAACGTCCATCGATTCGGCATTCTGGTCTTGGCCGGAGCTCTTGACGTCGCTCGGCGCCGCGTTGTCAGCGTCGGCTGTAGAGTTGTCCTTGGGCGGCTGAGTCTGGTCCGTGGCCTCTTCCTGCTCTTCAGCCTTCTCTTCTTCCTCTGGCTGAACATCTTCTTGCACTTCGTCATTACCGCCAACCTTCTCCTCGGGTGTCTCTTCCTCCTCTTCCTTGACCTCAGCCTCGTCTCCAGCTTCCTCCTGGAGCTGAGCTTGAGCAGCAGCGTCATCTGCCTCATCCTCCTCATTGTCGCCCATCTCCTGGTCCTCAGGCTCTTGCTTCTCCTCTTCAATGTCAGACAACGCATCGAGGTCATCGCTGTCTGAGGCTGACTCGTGCTCATCGTTTAGGTCCAGCTCCATGTCCTCAGGAAGAGCCAGGGTGTCGTTCTCCTGGGCAGTCTGATCCTGCTTGTTCATCTCCTCCTGAGTCTTAACGTCCTCTTCTTCGGCGCCAGCCTCTTCGGCATCTTGCTCGCCAGAATCGTCCGCCTCAGGCTCTTCTTCGCCCTCTTGCTTCTTGGCGTCTTCGTCAGCAGCCATCTGCTCATCGTCCTTCTTCTGGCCCTTGGCCTTCTCTCCTTGCTGATCCTTCTCGGCCTTTTCTTCATCATCTCCGTCCCACATCTTCTCGTCGACAGCTGTGGGATCGAGATCATCAACGTCGCCGGCCTCTTCATCCATTTCATTCTCCTCCTCTTCCTCGTCTCCGTTCTTGGAACCTTCCTCGTCATCTTCAGCTCCATCAACGCTACCCATGTCTCCCTCCAGCTCTTCGTCTGCCATGTCCACAGCGTCCTTCTCGTCTTCCATTTCGCCATTCTCCTCCTTGTTGGCTTCTTGAGCAAGTTCAGATAGGTCCTCATCAGGCTGGATATCCTTGCTGATGTCTTCAGCACCTTCTCCGTCGCCAAGACCAGTTCCAGACTCCACCTTGCCGGATTCTCCTGAAGTTTCGTCCGACTTCTCATGAGGGGTACAGAATCCTTGAGACGCGATCTGAGTAAAGGCCTTTGTCATGCTGTAGGCCATGTGTGCGACCGCTCCGTGAAGGTCGACAACCTGCACCAGAGACTGCTGGCAAAATTCAACATACTCGACCAAGATTGGGCTTGCGATAGCCATGAGACTCATGGCTGCTTGGCTCAAGTGCTTTTGGCTCATGTCGATCTGTTGCATCATCTCGATACAGCTGGAAACGCTTCTCTCGACTTCTCCAATGCGCAGCTTCTTGAAGAGATTCGTAAACCCATCGCAGTGGGCCGTGAGCCAGGCGGGTTCATCCTCCTTTCTGGGGATAGATCGGGCAGCCTTCTGTGCAGTCTCGATAGCGACTAGTATCTTGTCGCAAAGTGTCGAAATAGCATTGGCAAAGGTCGCAACCTCCACATCGTTGGCTGCGAAGCTGACATTCTCCTCGGTAGCCCTAGTCCAGCCGTTGAGTTGCTTGAATACAAAAGAGAGCTTGGGTTCCTCCGAGATCAGCTCCTCAATGACGCCCCGGAAACTGGCGAGTTCATTGGAGAAGCTTGTCTCAGCCTGTACGGCTGCCTCGGAGGAAAGACGGTCTGGAAGTTGGCCGAAGCTCAAGGTGGAGGTCTGGAGTGACTCGAATCGTCCATACCACGACTTCAACTGCTCAAGAACTCGGACATGCTTCGATTGTCCCAGCTTCTCGTGGATTTCGATCAAGCGAATAGAGAACTGGAGGATGTGAACCAACCAAGGGAGGAGCTGAGTCCAGTTAGACTTCGTGGTTTTCTTGGTCAAAGTGTTGTTGTCTTGGACACGACCCAGGTTATTGAATTGATCCATCGATTTCTTGAGCGACAACAAAGAAGATGCCCCGGCCGAAATGAAGTTCCTCTGGCTTAGAAGGAAGTCAAGCATGCCTTCAACAAAACCAATACTTCGTCCAACCTCGGCGCCTGTAAGGTCCTCCGAATGGTCTCTGGCGGCAGCCCTGGCTTTCGGGGCGAGATCCAGAATCTTGTGCAGGTGGTAATCGATTGCTTCCTCAGTCTTGTTGTCCCAAAGCTGCACGGGCTGGATTCTCGAGAGGACAAGAGATAGCGAATCCTGCTGGGCCAGCTTGTCCTGTCCTAGGTTGTACTTCAGGCCCATCTGACGAAGGTCTCGCAACGTGTCCGCAAACAACTTTCGCTTTCTTGTCTTGAGATGCTTGACCTGATCCTTGTTCTCGTCAGTCAAGAACGGTGGTGTTTCCTTGCGAAGCTCGGCCATGGACTCATTGAGGCTGGAGATGAACTCGTCCACGATCTGGGGCACTCCGCTGATCATCTCTGGGGTACGGGAGATCTTCCGCATCACAGAGACCGTCTTGGAAACATTGGCTAACCGCTTGTGGCCAGTGATCCACCCCGGCATCGTGTTGCTAAGATGGGAGAATGCTTGCGGGGGTACAGCAGCAGGCTCCGAACTTCCCTCAGGTCGGTCTGCGCGAAGCACATCTTCGTCAGGAAGACCTTGCTCGATGATGTGCTTTGCCTCCTGACCCAAGACGCCACGGAACTTCCTCACAAGTCTAAAGAGTTTCTGGTGAGACTTGCGAGCGCTTTCTCGGAGAGCATTGATGTTTGTATCCTTCCAGCTCGCCATGAGCAGGACGTCCTTCATCTTCTTCTCAATGGGAAGGCGTCCCCTCTGGATTGTTTCACCCATTACCTTCTCGTATCGTGAGTAGTACTGGATAAAGTTGGACAGCGAGTGAAGGATGACCTCAAGCATCGGGTAATCCTTGATGAGAAGCTTCAGGTGGCTCTGGAGCTGTCTGAGAAGGGCTAGACGAGCTCCATATTGGCCAACGATTGCCGTCGAGAAGTACATCTCCAAGCTCTGAATGAGAGAACCGGCGTATTCACGCATCTCATCCGGTACATCAACCAGGGAGAGAGGAACAGCAATAACAACCTGGTAGGCCACAAACCACCAGGAAAAGGCATCATCCTGGCATTTCTTCTCCTCCATATCAAAGAGGTTGGCCCAGGTGGATAGTTCAAGCCTTCGCCAGCGGATAACCGTCTCAGTCAGGAGGTTGTGCAGAGTAAGGACGCCATGCACCTTGCTTGCCCAGCCTCCAAACTGCCACTCATAAACATGACCATGGAGGTATTCCACCTTGGGCAGGATCTTGGCGAGGGGCTCAGTATGAACAAGCTCGAGAACCTTGTCACAGGCCTGGATCACATCGGCCAACGGTTGCATGTGTCCAATCTCATCGACCAACTGGAGCTCGCGGAACCTGCCCTTGATCTTGTGGATGAGACTAACGAGCTGGCGGGCCTCGGGAACGTTTGCATCCGTGTAGAAGTTGTAAGACTTGTCCACCGTGGATGAAGCCAGAGAATCAAGTTTGTCGTTCAAGATGAGCATAGTGCCAGCCAGCATCTTGCTTGTCAGGCTACGGTCGATATTTTTGTGGTCGATGGTTTCAGATGTGATCCTGTTACCCACAGATTGGCAAACCTCCTTGAGAGCTGCCGAGAATTCCTGTCGATCAAGGAAAATATTTCTGTGGAGTCTTGCAACCCGCAACGACTGATCGCGAACCTCATCTCGCTTCTTGGCAGGAGGACCATTGGGAGCATCCTCATTATCAAAGCTAGGGAACAGCTCATTGAACTCCTCGGCGTCGAGCTCTTCCTCATCTTCCAGGGCGCCTCGGAAGCGGTAGAGGCTGCCCTTGGCTGCCTCTTCTTTGCGGTCAGCTTCGAGTCGCTTGTTCCACTCATCGTAGAAGTTGTGGAAGCTTTGGAAGACCAGCTCGCGAGCATGAGGCTGGACGTTTTTGATGTCCTCGACACTGACGACCGTGCCCATGTAGGTGAGAAACTCGAAACTCCTCGATGAGAAGTCGCCGCTAGTTTGGTTCCACATACTTCCGCCGAAGAATGGCGCGAGCTCCAAGAGTTGTTGGGAAGCTGGTGCCAGTTGGCGAGCCGAAGCAGCCTCACAGAGTGAAAGGCCAACCATGAGACATCGCAGCAAGTTCGACGTAGGTCGAGTCATATCCTGATACGCTTCGAAGCGAGCTGAGAGTCGGTCCAGAAGTCTGAGAACGTTTTCTCTAACAATGTGCAACTCCTCGGCTGCTTGAAGAGGATTTGTATCCAGAACCTGCAGAGCAGAAGACAACGCAGGACCAGTGATGGCCTTCAAAACATTGGAGAACTCAGCATGGAGCCCGCTGAGCTCAGATTTTTCAGGTCTGTAAATAGGCCGAACCTCCTCGGGCAGTGGACCCAAGGCAGCTGCTTCTTGCTCCAGCAAGCGAATGCGCTCATTTGTGCCTTGCCCAGTAAACAGCTTCTCAAACGACCGCTGTGTATCTGTACGGTCTTGGAGAAGGGCATGTAGTTCCTGGAGGAACTCGCGCTCCATCTTTGGGCGGCTTTGGGGGTCAAACACGCGGTCTGGGACATACAGCTTGACGGTTCCAATGCTAAAGTGAACCCATGCAAATGCCGAGAGGTAGGCTTCTCGTTGAGCATCTTGCTGTGAGGCGGCCAGAGCCTTCAGAACAGGCACAAAGTGCTCGGTGACAATCTGCTTGAAATGTTCCGGCTCAATGCTCGAGACAAGGCCATTGAAATGGTCAAAGTCAGTTGATCGATTGTCTGAACCTTGAGAAGCCAACTCAACAGCTTGAATGACAGCGTCCTTGAGGTGCTGGCCATGGGCGCCAAAGACCTCAAGAACAAGCTTGAGGAGAACGCCGTTCAGTCTTGACAGGGGGTTAACCATCAGATCAGCACTCAGTTTCGCAAGTTGTCGTCCAGCGATTGGAAGTTCGGCCTCCAGCAAGGCCAGGGATCCAAGGCTGACGGATCCCAGACTCTGCATCTTGAACCAGAATGAAGTCGCAAACTTGCCATCCCAAGAGAACTGGTTCTGGTATACCAGGTTCTCCACAGACTGCAGAAGTGCTGCCTGAAGATCAGAGGTGGCAAACAGCATGCCAGATCTTGTCGGCACATCGGACAACACTTGGAGTTCCTGGGTAAAAGGCATAGGCTCAGTGCCTGAGGCCAAAGACTGAAGCATCGACACCTGTCGGAGAGTTTCAAACTCCTCAGCTAGGAAGGGCTTCAACTCGACCTCATCGGATCCAATTCGGGCTTCAAGAGACTGGATTTCGGCGGTGAGATCTTGTAGAAGCCCATCGGCGTTGGGAACTTCACCTCTGAGAATTCCAGAGGCCTTCTCGAGAGTGACCATTGCCTTGGATAGGTCAGGAATTGATGCGCCAGCCTTCCATCGCAGAGCATCAAACCTGGTACCGAGCTTCTCCAGCTCCAGTGTTCGGTCCAGAATTTCCTTTGTGGGCAGAGGAGTTGGTCGGAAAACATGCCAGAGCAACTCCATGCTCAAACCAGTGGACAGCTTGAAGCCGGCAGTAAAGTCCTTACCCAGGCGGTCGAGAAGGTGAACAACAAAGTCTCGCTCTTGGGTACCATCCAAGGCGTCAAGGTGCTTCTGTAGGAAGTTCGCGCCCTGAGCAAGATGTGCCTGGAACTTAGCCTCATCAAAGTCGGTCTCTGTAGCAAGCTTGACGGTTCGCTCAAGGTAGCGCAAGACACCTCTGAGGATCTGCACTCGTTCCGCCCACAAGGCGGCCGATTCGAATCCAAAGCCAAGCCATGTCTTTGCCGCGTTGATCGTGGATGTCAAGAATGAAGCAAGCTTGACAGTGGAATCCTTAGACACAGCCGCCACGCGATCACTTACAAGAGACCGCTGCAGTCGGTTGAGAGAGGTCAACTTGTTCACTTGAGCCTGGCGACGCTGGTCCTCAATCGAGTTTTGCAGGGTGTACAGATCTTGATAAAACTCCAGGCCTGCACCGAGCCATCTTGCTTGGTTCTGGACAGGGAGAAGCTGAGTAACCGGAAAGTTGTTGAGAGGGTGCAGTGGCTGGGCGGAAGTGAGTCCGGCAGGGACAGGGAGGGAATTGTACAATTGGGAGATGGCATTAACACCATCAGCCCCGTTCGTTGAGTGGAGGAAGTCCAACAATTCTCCCACGCTCTTGGTCATTGTAGTCTTGTCAGAATCGCCGCTTGGTAGAGCATTGGCGAAGCGGGGAAGCAGAGCCACATCGTTGATCGAAAGGGCCTCCAGAGCAGAGTTGACAACTGTGGTGTCTTCGGGCATTGAGCCGGCAATCTGTTGAGACATACCGTATCGCTGGAGACTGCTCTCAACTCCTATTACCCTGCTGTAACAGGGAGCACGCTCAGGCGGCGGAGTATGAATGTGAATCTCCACAGCACGGTTCCTCATTGCACGCGACAGCTCGCCGTATCGTGGGTCCATTGTCAAGAAGATACGGAAGTCAGGATGAGGCTTGACGACCCTGGGCTCTCCACCAGGACCACAGTGTTCGTTGATGCTCAAGAAACCGTTAGGCTCAAGAAGGGAGTTCAGTCGGTCCAGAACAGAGGCGTTGCACATGTTCGCATTGTCGAGAACAAGCCACTGGCCCATCTGCAGAGCCTTGACAATGACTCCGTCCAGCCATTCGAAGCGAGGGTTCTCAAGCACCAAGGGGCCCTGAAGGAGAAGAAGCGTCTTGGAGAGTGCTGTTGCTACTTCAGAGTCCGAGGGAATACCAGCGAGAAGGGATTCAATGCAGCGCTGAATGGTAGGCAGAGAGTCCACTTCGCCGGCGAACCCATCAAGCAAGTGAAGGAGATGGAGAGCATCTTCGGGGACTTCTCCAGGCACGGCTGACATGATGGAGTTTTGCAGATCCTGCTGGACGACTCGAAGCGCGGCATTGACCTCTCGCAGAGGATCGGCCTGCTCGAAGCCACCAACAAGATCCATGGTGTCAATGTCGGCATTCATGGGGAACACAACCAGAGACTTGCCAGCCAAGGCAGCAACATGTTCCAGGAGCACAGACTTTCCATAGCCAGAGGGACTGCTCAGAATGCAGGGAATGTTCTGCTTGACGCAAATCATGAGAGACTCTAGCTCTGAGAGACGAGGAACGATGTTGATGTTGGGCAGTCGCTCAGGCTGCGAATTAGGATGCCTGTCGAGAAGAGCAAGGCCCACCTGGCCAAACATCGGGTTGATGTCGTGGTATAGGCTGTGTTGTCGCGGCGAAGCACCAGAGATGAGTGTGAAGAGCTTGTTTACTTCTTCGCGATCCCTCTCAGATCGGAAACGTTGTCTGACAATAATGTCAAGGAAGTCTTCAGCTTGAGCATTGTGAAGGAGAGGGTCGGATGAATTGAGGAGCTTCAACCAGCGGAGAACGTCACGCAAATTGAATTCCCACGGACTGCCCTGTGAACCAAAGGCCTTCTCGACGGCAAGCTTGTGCTCAAGCTGAGACACAAACTGGATCAACTGGCTGATCACTGGAGCCGAGATATCGGGATAGTTGTGCGCGGCAATCAGGTTCAGATCATCGTCCGAGAAGACATCAGCGTACACGACGATGAAACGGTTCACAAAAGAGCTGGGCAGACCCTTTCGGCCACCACCTTGGTGGTGAGGGTTCTGGGCTGCGAACAAGCGGAAGTCTGGATGACGCTTGAAAACTTGGTCCAGTTCCGAGATGTAAACTTCACCTCGGTGATCAAGACAAGCGTTCAATCCTTCCAGAACTGACTGTGAGGCAAGGTTCATCTCATCCAGAAGTACCCACTCGCCCTTTTGCATAGCTTGGAGGAATGGCGCGTCTCTCCAGGCAAAGTTACCAGCCTCGGCACCTTCAACGGGCACATCAGTACCAAACAGGTCCATCAGATCAGTCTGGTCAGAAAGGTTGATTCTCGTGAGGGGCTGGCCACATGCTTGCGACAGAGCAGCAACAAGTGTTGTCTTTCCGACACCAGGGCTTCCTTCGAGAAGAATTGGCTTTTGCATCTGAAGTGCTCGAAGAACTCGCATCGCGTTCAGACGAGTAGTAGGTGCGTGGAAAGCGAAACCAGGGTCGGCGACGCCCAGAGAGGAACGAGGGATGCTGAAATGTCCGATTGTCAAAGACTGTTCGTTCATCGACAACTCTGGGTGTGTCTCATAGACGAATGACACATCCTTTCCAATGAGTTCACTCAGCTTGTCGAGACAGCTTTGCCGCTGTTGGTTGATCGACTTGGGGTCGGTGGCCAGCAGAGCAGAAGGGTTGGCGCCAATGCTGTCGATGAAGATAGTTGAGGCACCATGTACCAGAGAGATAATGGGTTCATCAGACTGGAAGTTGTTGATGAACTGAACCCAAACAAGGATCTCTCTGACAGAGAATGGGGCGGTAGCCATTGATCTAAATGTGTCTCCAAACCAGGCGGCAAACTTGACGATGACCTCGACCAGTTGCTTTGAATCACCCACGAGCTTCGTCTTAACAATCTCGTAGATATCTTCACTCTGCGACAAAGCAGGAACCCAGATCTCTGTGAATCGATTTCGCAGCGCAGGTGACAGCTCCTTCTTTCCGAAGTCACCGCCAGGATTCATGGTGGCGAAAAACTGGAAGCCATCAGCTCCAACGACGAAAGAGTTGTCGATGCCCTTCTCTGCGAGCAAAAGAGTTCTTGATGGTTCGAGCACAGAGTTGAGACGCTCCAGGACTGAATCATCGGCAAGGGAGATTTCATCGAGGAGGAAAAAGTGGCCTTCCCTCATGGATTCTACAAGACTGCCATCTGCCCACTCGAACAAGGCCTTGCTTCGTGTCTCGTTGCTGCTTATCCGCTCTCTGATGTCGGACGGAACCTTGTCGCTGATCGACGAATCCAGGGTGTTGTATCGCTCGAGACGTTCCTCAACCGAGCCCGACACATCTAGACCAAGAGTCTGCAGAACCATCTTCAAATCAACATCCAGAGCGTCAACGATGGCGCCGCGGTTGCGAACTGGTCTCTGGGAACCGATCAAATCGCCTGTCTCAGTATTTTGGTGGGCGTTGACGATGTGAAGTTCCTTCTTTAGTGCCTCAGCCAGGAGCTGGACCACTGTTGTCTTTCCACAGCCAGTTTCACCAACCAACAGGACGGGTTCGTTGTTGCGCAATGCTCGAGCAACGAGCACATAGAGTCGCCGCATCGCATGAGTCCACACCACGCCTTGGCTGTTATCCTTTCGGCTAATTCCCTTGAGCTCTGGGGCGGTGGTAGCGGAGTACAGGTCTTGAGGATCAATCTTAACTTTGAAGACCTTCTCGATAACTTCCTTGACTGCGATGCGCTCCTCCTGGTTGCGGACCCTTTCCGCCAGCAGCATGAATCCATGAGCAGCGATTTCTTCACGGGTATCGGCATCCCGTAATGCCCAGCGGAACAAGTCTCGGAGAGTGGCAAAGCTGTCCTTCTGCTCGAATAGTCGGCTCGTTTGTCGAAGCCGGGACAGCTCCTTGTAGACGGTCACAATTCTTCGACAATCCGGTGGCGAAGTGTTGCGGCTTCGCTGTTGGAGAATAAACTCCAGCTCTTCTTCAGGAATGTCGTCGAAGTGAAGCTCCAAGAATCTGTTTCGGAATGCTCTTGACAGAACCTTTCGACCACCATAGAGACCAGGAGGGTTCTGAGTTGCAAAAAGGATGAAGTTTTCGTGAGGTCTAACGACTTCTTGAGTCTCGGGGATCAGGAGTTCTCGGTTGTCGTCAAGCAGGCGGTTCAGAGCTTCCAGAACATCAGTTGGTGCCAGGTTCAGTTCGTCGAGCACGATCCAGTGGCCTTGGCGCATGGCTTGTACGAGGATGCCCTCCTGGAACCGCAGCTTTCCATCAGCTCCAGAGATGTAGGTACCCAAATACTCCTGAAGATCGGTGTGCTCGTGGTTGTTGATACGCACGAACTTGTTGCCAGTGAAGTTTGCGAGATACTCAATCATACTTGTCTTTCCGGCTGACGTAGGGCCTTGAATGAGAATGGGGAACCGCCTTGTGGAAGTGGCCCGGACAAGGTTAAGAAGGTTGCGTTCCACATAAGGGGTGATAATGTAGTCATCCCGTTCAATGGGAGTCTCGTTGCCCTGGAATAGCCAGTACTGTCGGTCTCGGCTCTTGTTCTTGAACCGAACATATTGCTTGCCGTCATTAGGGTGCTTCGGCGCTTGAGAGAGTAGTGATTGCGAATTTCCGTGTCGTTCAAAGAGGTGATGGGAGATTAGAGGCACAAGCATCTTCTCGGAATCTCGATCCAGGAGCGTCAGGAATCCCATGGAGAAACCTTCGTAAAGGGCCCTGCGCACACCGTAGTAGGGTGCGATGGTGTTCACGTAACTCAAGACCCGAGTGAGGGTTCGAAGACTGAAATGGGGCACTTCATTCGCTCCATCAACGAGTCTCTTCTCCTCAGCCAAGCGCTTCGTGTTGAGATAGAGTCGCGCAATATCATCGGCTGCCTGGTCGTTTTTACTGCTGCTGCCGCCGAGATAGGTCTTGATAATAGTAAGGAGGTCTTTCAAGTCCTTGTCTGGACTCGAAACATAAACTTCAGTAAATCTTGATCGGATGCCAACTGGAAGATCGCGTTTTCCAATATCGGTTGCCGGGTTCATCGCGCCAAAGATTCGGAAGTTGGGGTGTGCTTCGATCTTCTCGATCTCACCAGTCTCTGAGAGCAGGATGGAAGGTCTCTCGTCAGGTCCAGTCAACAGGTCCGCAATGCTCTCAAGAGTATCCGGCGACGCTAGGTTAATCTCATCAAGAAGAACCCAGTCACCATTGCGAACAGCCTTGACCAAGTTACCCTCCATGAAAGAGAAGGCGAAACTGCCAGAGCCCCCTGAGATCTGGACGTCAAACTGCTCGAGGTTGCGAGCAAAGGTGTCCCATCGCGGCTGAAGATCACGAAGTGTTTGCAGCTTTGACTGCGTCTTTCGACGTTTTGTAGGCTGCTCATCACCATTTCGTGTCTCTGCTTGCTGAGCGTGCACCCGCTCCAGTTCGCTAACGATCTTGTTGAACATCTTTGGCGCTTCCTTCCATAGTTTTGACACCCTTGACCATTGTCCCTTGGCGAAGCACTTGCCGACCTGCTCGAGATACTTTTGGTTCTTGGATGCAGATATGCCAGTTGCGGAAAAAAGATCCTCGAACTCTTCCTTCAACGGCATAGCCAATGTCCGTGTGTTGACAGGCTTGAAACCGCCCAGGAGATCGCCGACCTCGCTCTGCTGGGAAAGGTTGACAGCGATCAGCTTATGTCCAAGAGACTCAGCCAACTGCTGCACGACTGTGGTCTTTCCGATACCAGTTTCTCCCACGAGAAGGACTGGCTCGTTCAACTTGACGGCCACAGCGATTTGCTCCAGTAACTTCTTAGCGTGTGCTGTGCTAGCAAATGGTCGTTTTGACTTTTGGACACGGTTAGAGTGCTTCTTCTTCCGCAGCACTGCTCGACCAATGCTGAACTGGTTGTCGCTCTCTTCCAAAGGGGGTATATTGGCAGTGATGTAGTGTTCTGCCCGTTCTTTGGAGAGGTGCATCTCCTCAGCAATCGCAAAGATGAGCTGCTTGCCTAAATCTTGATCTGGGCAACTTCCGACAAAGCAGTCCACAGCCTCCATGAACATCCAGTCTCGGGTCGTCTCGCTGATGGGTTCGTCTCCGGTTTTTGAACCGGCAGCAACCAGACATTCCCGAAGTCTGCGGCACCACTTGAGCAGATCTCGTAGTGTCATCTGGCGATCCATGACGTTACGGCCTCGGGATAGCGCTCCAGGGGTGCTGCTGAGTCGAGAAAGCCGACCATAGACTGCCAGGATTCCGGGGATAAACTTTCGGAGAATAGGATGTGTTTGAACAACCACATCCTCGAGCTCAGATGCTGCAAGAGGCTGAGTCCCCAGGGTCTGCCAGAAGCGGATTCCAACGAGGCTCGGCAGGTTTTCCCGTCCATTCATGCCTCGCGATGTTCGCACGGTTGCAAAAAGTCGGAAACTGCTGGCTGCTTGTATCCTCTCTCCTCGGCTGGGGATAAGTAGTTCTTTTCGCTCGATCAGGGGAAGCAGTGTGCTCAGAACTTCGGTAGGAGCTCGGTCGAGATCTTCCACCAGCACCCATCGTCCTTCCCGGACGGCTGTCGTAAGTACACCAGGGCGCCATTGGAAGCTTCCAGGTTTTGAGTCTGTCGAGTATAGGCCGATGAGCATCTTCGCATCGGTCTGTTCGTTGAGATGTAATGTCACCATGTTGGAGTACATGCCAAGCTGCTTGGCCAGCTCGTGAACCAGGGCAGTCTTTCCGACACCAGGAAGACCATATAGCAGCACTGGGTCAGACTCGCGAAGCATGCTGGCTAATCGCTCCAAATTAGAGACAGTCGTGGGGGTAAGGACGAGATTCGATGACTCCCCAGCCGGGCCCAGGGGTCGGGGCAAGATGACATTGCCGTAGGAGACAACGTAAGGAGTGAGAGCTTGCAAGCACGGGGTGTCATTGCCGTCGGCCTCGTGCGCGGCTTGTATTTCTTGGCGCAGAGTAATGACGGACTTTACTCGAGACTGTTCGTACAACGATAGGAACCCATAGTCAATCGATCTACCATCAAAGTCTGCGAGAATAGCCTCGTTCTTGCCAATGTGCTCCTGGATGAGAGACTCGAGCTTCCAGTCGGATCCATGGAGGAGCTGGATGAAAATCCTTGTAGCAAGGTACCGAACGGCTATGCTATCATGCTTGAACAAGGTCTGCATGAGAGCGGGAGAGGTCAGGGGTCCAAAGTTTCGAGGGTCGAAGCTGATGAGTCTCCATGCCACCAGGAGGCTCTGTAGTAAAGATTCTTCATCCTGGGGCATGGCATCTTGGTTGAGCCTCAGGGGCGGGAGGCGAAGCGAGGGTGAATTAGTCGGCTTTTCAGACGACGAGTGTTCGAAAAAGGTTGAGAGATAAGGGGCAAAAGGCAAAATGCGTGCCAGGGCTGAATAGATTCGTATCCGCTGTCGCTCGTTTCCAGGGTTGAGAATCCATCGTGAGCAAATGTCTGCAAAGACATGCTCAAAGTGCGCAAAGACGCGCTCTGTAAGTGGCGGGCAGAGAGCAGCCTCTGCCACGGCGTCGAGCAGCTTTGTCGAGGTCTGGTCCTGGATGAGGGCCAGTAATTCTGAGGGCAGATGTTCCAGTACAGCCGCGTCCGCAAGGAGCGACCTCCTCTGCCGCGAGACGTCAATCATTGCCATGATTGCGCTCGTGTTTGACGATTCTTGCTCTCGATGCTGGTGCCTCTCTCAATTTACAGGCAAGCTCTCCTAGACTTTTTTTTTCTGTTATCTTATCTCGGCAAAAAGGTGCCATGAAATTCCGGGCCAATCAAGGTGGCGCTATTCCATTTTTGTCAGGACCCTGACTTGAGTTGACCTCAATTGTTTCAACTCAACTTGTTGAATGTTTGAATGAGTCTTAAGTTGATTGAAGATAACAATTCAATACTATCTTGGCCTGTATGCGGATTAAATATACAGTATCTAAGGTAAAATACAAAATCGGGCTCAGCCTTCTCTTTACTTTCTTAAGAAAGTGCGTCAGATAACATCAGTTCCAGTGTCTGCCTCGATGGTACTGAGCAATATAAGATCAAGAAATAACCCGAATCGGTATATAACGTAACTTGACATAAAGTTCATGATCCAATATTCAATATCTATTTGCTCAAGCGATTACTCAATCCTGACACTCACGACGTTGAATTCATCCCACATTCAAGAACAAATGCACGGACCATAAAACCACGTGACCCAACCGCTAGCCCGCCGGCCCATCGAGAGAGCTACGAAAAACTTCAAGACGCTCCCTCAGACGCCCGCACGCGACGACTCCCGACCCTCGAATTGAGCCAACCCCCAGCCCAATCCTCCAACATAATGGCCATGTCTTGCCGGTACGCCGCCCAGAGCTGTGCTCGCCAGCTCCGATCCGCCCGCGCCGCCCGGGCACCCGCACAGCTCCTCCGCGCCTCGGCGTCCTCGAGGAGGTGGAACTCGACCGAGGCGGCCCCCTCCAACCCCAAGATCGAAGCCATTGTCGACCAGATCAGCCAGCTGACCCTCCTGGAGACTGCCGACCTCGTTTCAAGCCTCAAGGTAGGCCTCCTCGCTCAATTGGCTCTCTCCAATGCCCCCCTCCAATATCACCCCGCTGACCTGGTATACCCTCATATAGACCAAGCTCAACATCCCCGATATGCCCATAGGCGGATTCGCCGCCGCCGCTCCCGCTGCTGCTACCCCTGCTGCCGAGGAGGCCGAGGAGGCTGCCCCCGCCGCCGCCGAGAAGACCCTCTTCACGCTGAAGCTCCAAGGGTTCGAGACCGCCTCCAAGGCCAAGGTCATCAAGGAGGTCAAGAACATGCTCGGCCTGAGCTTGGTGGACAGCAAGAAGTTTGTCGAGAGCGCGCCCAAGATGATGAAGGAGAACGTGCCCAAGGAGGACGCCGAGAAGATCATCTCGGCCATGAAGGAGCTGGGCGCCACCGTGGTGATGGAGTAAGGCGGCTTCGCTCTGGGGCGACGAAACTAGCGACTTGGCACGATAGATGGCTGGATTGCATGTACAAAACATCTGTACTAGTATCTAACAACATTTACCCTCTTCAAAAAGACTCATGGGGGGTGCTCTTCAAATCACAGGGTGTTCCAGGGTAGTTGAGTTGGGGTGATGTGTATATGATGTATGAAAGGCTCCATGATAAAGACTTCATGATGAAGACTAGGGAACTAGAGTAGCCCAGTTGAATAACACCAGTAATGGTACACCTTTTTTTAGAAACCAAGCTCTCTTAAATAGTGTTTCAAGTCACCATCCCACCAAACCATTGTCAAAACGACGGGTATCGATGATTTTTCTTTCAGTACCTCGATGCAAACCCAAATCCAAACGCCGTCCAATGCCAATATGAGATGTATGATCAACGTTCCAGTCAATGACGGTTACCATTCGCCGCTCGTTGGTGTTGACAACCCGGCTGCATTTCCATCTCTTTTCGAAAGTCGGCCCGCTCTTCGGTCAGTAACCGGTCATCGTCCTCGCCAAAGTCGCTCGTGTCCTCCCACAGCCTGTTCATCTCTGCATTCTCAACCTTGGGGATGGCCCATATGCTCTCTCGCTCACGCTTGTGGCGTTCACGGTCCTCCTCAATCCGCTGCTCGATCTGACGCTTGTCGAGCCGGTGAGGTGCGCTCCGCCGGCCTGGCTTGGGTATGGTCTGTGAGGGAGGCATATCCGTCATCTCGACGTCTCCGTTGGGAGAGGCCAGACCAAGGTCGTCCGCGTTGGTCTCTCGCTCCTTGATGACATCCTCTATCTGGGTGACCGTCTGAGACTCCAAGTATCCCTTGCCTTGGAGACCTTGTAGAACCTTCCATGGGTGTAAGTCAAGGTCTCTTGAGTAGAAAAATCTGGGGTATTGGGATTGGGATCATGCATGGGTCAGCTCACCTTTCGAACCACTTTGACATTAGCAGCGCCAGACCCATCATCCGGAGCAACGGCATCGACGACACGAATAATATCACGTTGCATCATCCGAATGTAGTCTGTGTGCCCGTCGCGCTGCGCCAGGTCTAGAAAGTGCTCGATGAAATACATGATATTGGCGCGAGTGTTCATGTTGTTCTAGCCACTTGGGTCAGCACTGACACCACATAGTGGCTGGATGGTGATACATACCCGTTCGAGCTGCTCAAGGACACAGGAGTGCAAGTCCTCGTCCATGTCTTTGTACTTGAGGGCATATTGGGCAGCTTTTTGGGCGGATGTTACCGAGGCGTTGAGATGTTGAAGCTGCGAGGTGAAGCGCATGCGCACCTCAAAGGGGTCGGCCATGGTGGAGGGTAAGTGAGAGGGCAGCCAGCGGAAGGGATGGGGAGCAATCTCGACGGCAAATCTTAGCGACAGCGTGTGGAGTGTCTCGGGAGTTCGGAAGCTCGGTGACAGCAAACCAAAGGCATGAAGCTGTCACGACCAGGACCTAGCGAGACAAGCTCCAAGGTTCATGGATAGATAGACAGGGCTAGATTGTGACAGCTCTGAAGGGGATTTGTCGATGGAGGTTGGCGGTGGGGCGTTTCTCTTGTTTGTCTTGTGCCACGTTGTGGCTGTGCTCGGGCTCCATCCTGAGGTGAGCCATTTGGAGACCTCACCTCACCTCACCTCAGCGAACAGGCAAGTACCTACCAACGGGAATAACACGACACATCCTGTCTCACCGTCCCGCATTGTCGGGCGCCATTTTCCTTTCCTTTTTCCTCTCAGGCACCTTGACACGACTCGACAGACCCCAGCCCCGGGCCGGACTAGCCGAAGGTGTATCGCATGGGTCTAACCCGAACAGGCTGCCGGTGAAAGTGTTTTAAGTGTGTGCGTTCAGAGGGCATCGGCATCATGTTCAGGGGGGAGGACCCGCGGGGAGCGATGGTTACAGGGCCCGGAGGAGGCTAGAAGCCCAGGTCTGGAAAGATTCGGAACGGCGAACGAACCAAAAAGTGAGAAGCGGCAGCGTTATGTCGCGCATTCTGGGGGGCACGGGCAAGGGCCGTCATCATACAGTACATCTCATCTCCTGACAGGTTGAGGCGGTGGTGAGACTCTGAGGCCAGCACGCCCGTTCTCATTCGGTGCATAGGTGTGTGTTTACTGTGGTGAGGTCCGTGAATAGCACCCTCCGTGAATAGCACCCGTCTCTATCTGTCCTCTCTCTTACGTTGCTACCCCTTAATCCATTTGCGTTCTTTTCTTCTCTCCCAAGCCCAGGTATAGGTACCGTAGAGGTAATGGATACGGGCCGTGACGGGGCAGAACGCGCATTGGGCAGCAAAGGCACCTTTCCGTTGCCTGGTAATTTTTCCATGCTACCAGCACAGTACATTGAAGCGTAAACAAGAGAAAATCGATACGTGCCCATCTTACACGTTCAAATCTTTTAAAATCTCCCTTCTCCTTCGATTTCCCCAGCTTTTTCTTCTCGAATCCCCATCTCCCATCTCTCTCTCCTCCTCCTCTACCTCGCACCTCTACACCCTCTCCTCTTCTGTCCTTTTATACAAACTTTTTTTTACACTCTTCCCCACTACACACCTTCTGTATATCCTCCTTTACCTCAGAAATCATGCCCAACACAATGGCTCTCACGCCTTACGGCTCAAATGGATCTACCGATCTCACTATGGCTGTTCTCGGTTGCGGTAAGTCATCCATCTCAAGATACGCGATATCGCACGGCACACCACTGGACTGTACGACATGAGCCTCGTATAGATCCACCAAATACTGTGTCCTCTACGTTGCACATGGAGAATTTCCCTTGCTGATCATGAACCAGGCACCATGGGCGTCGCCATCCTCAGTGGCATCTTGAACTCGCTCGCCGATATGCAAGGTCCTAAGCCCCTGCAGATTCCCAGGTCAGGAGCCTCAACTCCCATGGACGAGGTGCCCCAGCGTCTCCCCTCTCGCTTCATCGCCAGCGTGGCCACTGCTGCCGGTGCCAAGCGTGTCAAGGGCACCCTCTGGGAGCACTCCTCCATTCTCAAGGTCGTCCACAACGACAACCTCTCCGCCGTTCAGCAGTCAGAGGTTGTTCTCCTGACCTGCAAGCCCTGGATGGTCAAGGAGATCCTCAGCGAACCCGGCATCGCCAAGGCCCTGCACGGCAAGCTGCTCATCAGCGTTTGCACTGGTGTCACCGTTGAGGACATTGAGATTGCCCTCCACGGTGCCGTGCCTTCCAAGGACCCCAACGAGGATGGTCGTTGCCGTATCGTCCGGGCCATGTGCAACGCTGCTGCTGTGATCCGTGAGTCCATGACCGTCGTCGCCACCAGCAGCCCGCCTCTTGACTGTGCTACCGAGAGTCTCGTCACTTGGATCTTCAAGCGCATTGGCGATGTCGTCTACCTCCCTGCCCAGCACATGGACGCCTCAACGGCCCTGTGCGCTTCCGGCCCGGCCTTTTTCGCGCTTGTGCTAGAAGCCGCCATTGACGGCGCCGTCGCCATGGGAATTCCCCGCCACGACGCCCAGCGCATGGCCGTGCAGTCCATGAGGGGCATGACCGGCCTGGTCCAGAACGGCGAGCACCCGGCCCTGCTCCGGGAAAAGGTCTGCACCTCGGGAGGCTGCACCATCGGTGGAGTTCTGGTCATGGAGGAGGGCAGAGTCCGCGGCACCGTCTCAAGAGCCGTGCGAGAATCCGCCGTTGTGGCGAGTCAGCTCGGAAAGGGAATTGAGGGTGTGAATGGAACAAGATTCCCCGGCCCTCCAAGCCTGCAATGAATAAACCACGACCGGGACGATGGGCCAGAGTCTGTAGAGGAGAAGTCTCAGCCCGATCCGGTCCCTGAGTCTCAGCCACAGCCAGCTCAAGAAGATCCCCATGTCACTGAACCGGTCGAGGATCTCAAGCCAACACAAACACAAATCGAAGAATCGGAGCCAAAGCCGGCCGAAGGGTCGCGGTCAGAGCCTGGCGCCGCCTCTTCTGACACGTCTCCTTTCCTTATTTTCATCAGCACTTGGCAGGCCTTGCGACATGTTTTCCGGAGCAACACTCATTTTTGTTAACGCGGGTTGTTTGTTAGGTTAGGTTGCATTGGGTAGACGGGGATATAGGTGCAATGGCTATTACATACATATATAAAAGGATAATACAGGTTTCTGTCCAAACCGTTCCCCAACTCCGAACCAACCAAACCAGCCTTCCGTTCCTTTGTGAAGATCCATCTCAGTATTAGCCACATCACTGGTATCTAGGCATCCTCCACACGAGCCTTCTTACTGCTTGAACCCTCCCCGTTTTCTTCCTGCAGCTTTCGCTTGCCGTTCTTTGGTTCGGCCTGGGCATTCTTGGCCGAACGTTCGCAAGCAGCCAGGATTCGCGCATACTCCAGTCCAACACCGTCCAATGTATCATCAAGCCTCTCGATCCGCTCATGAGGCTCAATTTGAGCAAGGAAGTCTTTGTTGTGACGGTAGAGGCGCTGCTTGGCAATCAACTTCCAAACCCTTAGCTGGTGCTTGTCTGCTTTTGTCGGAGCTGGGCGCTTCTCATCGATCGCCATCGTGGGTTGCACCGATTCCGGCAGTTGAGACATGAGGTACATCTCGAGGACACGTCCAAACTGACGAGGAGCAATCTTGGCCTTGAGGCGGATTGTTTCCAACTGGTCGCTGCCGACAATCAGTTTGGGGAGGGTTCCCTTCTTGGGAATCGTCACGTCTGTGTCCAGTCGCAAGTTGCAGAATTCAGGCATCCCTTTGAGGAACTGCAAGTCGCAAATGTCTCGCAAGAGATCAAACGCCTCATTCGGGTCTTCGACGGTAAACTCGTGTGTCTGCTCATGCTTGTGATAGTATTCGAAAACGGTTTTGTAGAGGCGAGCGCCATTGCCCTTGCCCTGGAAAGGAGGCAAGATGATGAACTGAGACAGGCGTGTTCTGCAGGGAAGCTCTGAGAGGTCCAGATCGCCTGTTGGCAGCTCCCAGTCACCCTTTGGCGACGCCGGAGGCGTTGGGGGCCTGAAGTAGTAGAATCGGAAGAGAGTTGCGTAGCCGACAAAAACATATGTGCTCGTTTCTGCAACCGTTTCCTTCTTGTATAGCGAGAAGAAGGTCCATCGGTCGGCATCGGACAGATCAATCTCCCCAGAATCCAGGTCCTGGCCAATATAGCTACCTCCGTCGATGAAGAATGGGACCAAGATTTGCAGGCGACTGTTGAGCTGCTGAACTGCTTGGTCGGCCAGGTTTCCGCGCCAGATCTCGTACTGGCCGTCGGGCGCATCGATGGTCGTGTGCAGAGTGCCGGGAGGCGTCCAGTTGTCGCTCATCTGCTTGGAGCTGTCCTCAAAGTCGCTCGCCTTGGCAAAGGCGACTGTGTATGATTAGTATTTTACCATTCAAGGCAGACAAGACATGACATACTCTTGGGCAGGTGGTGGCCCTCTTCCAAAACCGCCTTCACATCTACTGGCTCGGGTCCGCCAACAGCCTTGAACTTGCTGCTGTAGGATGTTTTCAGGTGCGGTCGCATGTCATTAGCGCGGTACCGCAGGTTGACCTTTAGGTCTTTGTACCCAAAGATCTGCTCATCCTCCCCGAAGAAAGAGTGGGTGAAACTAGGGTTGAATGCCGCGATAGTGGTAAGGCCAGTCTTTGATGGCGCCATCAAGCTGATGCGAATCGCTTCGTTGGCGTTGCTGAGCCCTTGAATTGAAGTCAGCACCATTGATTGCGCAAACGAAGCAGCGCGGGAGCTAGAGAGATACTTACACTCCTCAGCATTAGGCAAGCTAGCCATGATGTCGTCTACCGTCCTCTATTGTAATATCGATTCAATAAAAGGGTCGCAGAGCGTATGCGACACGATGCAAGAAGGCGACGATTGGGAATGAAGAATTGCGATGGATGCGCCTCCGTTGCTGGAGTGAGTGTTCGGAAACTTGACCTACCCAAACGCGCTTGCCAGGGAGATGAAGCGCGCGTCTCACGCGATTCAATTAAGCCTAGCCAGGTACACTTTTGCGCCCCAAATTTAAGGCCGCTTTTCAGAGATCGGGTTCGCGCCTGCCTCAAATGGCGCCAGAGAATGACGTAATATCACCCTTGAACAGTACGTACCTGGCGAACCCTGAGCCGGTCGGCCCGTGCCCCTGGGAATCGCAAAGCAAATGTCAGTCAAGACTCTATCCTGGACTGGCCATCTTCAGGCTTCCATCTCGCAAGCAACTCGTTAACCATGCGACTCGAGCCTTCGCCATGTTACACATCACAAGTAGTTCGTCGCCCGTCGGCTCCGCAATCTTCTCATGTCTTGCGCTACTAGTCATCTCTCTCGTCGTCCTCCTCATCTTACGATACTATCTCCCCCTCCGAACGACTCCGGCTTTTTATCTCCTCCCCATCTTCTTCGCCCTTTGGCTGCCCTCGATAGTCGTCATCCTCGTACCGATTGATCTTGCCTCGAGTGCGACCACTGGAGATGAGGCAACAAGAGGAATATGGCTCCCTGAGCGAGTCCTTCTGGTATCATGGCGCATCACTTACTGGCTGACCTTTGCATTGACTTGGTAGGACACATTTCCGGATCTGACTGTAAATTTGGCTGACTAGGTTTTTAGGTTCATCCTCCCCATCCTCGCCGAATATGCTGATGCAGGATATCGAGAACCATACGATAAATTCATGTACTCGGTTCGCAGCAATGCGATGTTTCACGCCATTGTCCTGAGCCTCGGATCGGTCGGTCTTATCTACGTCTTCGTCTACTATGGATTCAACTTCACTTCCGTCAAGGCGCTTGTCATGGCTCTTGCATACTGTTGGGGATTGATCCTCGCCATCTATCTGATGGGTCACGGGTTGGTGTCGATTCCGCGCCGCCTCATGCGTGGCGCAAGCATAAGCGGACGATTGCGACGCCTTCAGAGCAAAGCCCCCAAAGTCTATGAGCAGATGGAGGACTCGATCGCGAATCTCGAAGATATCGAAGTGCAGGTTGTTGAGCTTGGGCGGCGCAAGACAGGCAGCGCCTTGGCCTTCCGCGACTGGATCGAAGAACTGCAAGAGATGGCCAACATTCCCGAATCTCAACCCCGACCATCGCGATTCGGCACTGGCACCGATAGCGCCATCATCCCGCATGTCATCACCGAAAAATATCTCGCCGATCTCACCAGAAAGTATGTGCGCGCGAGGCATACTCGATCCCGATACGTCAACGCCTGGAGCGAGCTCGTTCAGGAAGCGGCCGAGACACAGAATATTTTGGACTCTGCAGGATCCAAGAAGCTTGAACTCGGCGATGTTTCACCTCATGCCGGGTTCTGGGAAAAGATGGTGATACTGACTCCATATACCCGGTACCTGTACTACTACCATCTGCTGCCATACGGGCAGGTTCTTCTTGGCTTGTTCCTGGCGGCAGCATCGGCCTGTATCGTTTGGTCCGAGTTTGTCAAGATCGCGTTCCCCAAGTTGTCAGTCATCAGACTAACCGTCGTGCACCACTGGGTTGGCGACAAGGCCGAGGTTGGGTTCGCTGGTCAAGTCATCTCATCGCTTTGGATCTGCTACATGTGCGCAGCTGCTCTCATCTCGATGACCGAGGTCAAGGTCTGGCGCGGCCGGGCTCTCGTCCGTCGCAACACGGCTCATGAATCGGCCTTTTGGTACGCCATGCAGGTGGCCAAGCTCACTATCCCCATCTCGTACAACTTCGTGACCTTCTTATCCAAGGACGTCTACAACAAGACCACCTTCTACAAGTTCCTGGGTGTACTGGTCGACTTTACACCACTGGGTCGCTATTTCGATGATCTCTTCCCTGTTCTGGTATTGTTCCCTGTCTTTGCCACCCTGTTTGGTATCTATGGCAGAGTCAAGAGGATCTTTGTGGGAATGGACGTGATGGATGATGAAGAGGACAACGCTGCTGGTTATGGCACCGGCTCCTGGCGCGAAGGCCGAGATCTCATTTCTCGGGAACTGGGAGGAAACACTCTCTTCCACCGCCGAGAGGATGCCCTCGCCAGAATAGCGGCAACAGGTACCTCGGGAGGCAGATCCGCTCCAGTGCTGTCTATTCCCTCTGCTCACGGCGCCGCCTCCTCACCTGCTCGATCGCCCGCTCGACCGGCCACCACGACTCGGGTACGGACATCAGCCTTTGGCCCTCACTGGAATGACGAACCACCAGAGGACGACAATATCTTCCAGATTCTGGGTCACCGCATGAAGAACACGTTCGACACCATCGAGGGGCCCAAGTGGTTCCATGATATGAAGAAGCCCAAGTGGATGGGAGGTGACGATGATGACGCCGGTGCTGATTCTTCTTCTGGGTCCGGGCCAGACTTTCGCAGATGGTTTGGAGGTGGCTCGAGTGAAGGCCAGATCCGCATCTAAGAGTCATTTTTACACATGGGCGGCGCAAGGTCTGTTTTTCTTAAAAAATAGGGATCCTCTTTTTTTATTCTGTTTGGATACACCGGCATGCTTTTCCCTTGATAGAGTCGGTCTAGGGCTAACAGCATTGCTCTGGAGTTTTTGGTCAAACCGTTTAACGTATCGAAGCTCGAGCAGAAAGACGCTGATGTGTTTATGCGGATTATGCGGAGTGCAATATATGGGTTAATGTTGACGTTTTATGGAGCTGGGATAGCGGTAATGTGAGATGTTCATAGGTAGTCAATTGTGTAAAAGGCATATATATTTCATCATATTCGTAAAAAGCCGGTCCGTGTCTATGAAGTGAAGTCGTCCATGTCGTGGTGCATGGTGCATGAATCTGTTCGTCAAAGTCGTAAAGTATCGTCGTATCCAAGGTGTAACAAGGCCACCCAAACAGAAAACAAATAATTCTTCCCGTCACCTTGGTTTCAAGGCTTTGGGGGCGGGTTGGCCGTGTTCCAGGTATTAGCCTTGCTCATGGTCCGCTTGCGCAAGGCAAACATGATCTCCTTTTCCATCTTGTCAATGTTCTTCTCCAGGTCCGCGTCGTCCTTCTTGTGCTGCTCCCGGCGACGCCTGTCGAGGTACATCCAGCACCCCACGATGAGAGCCGTAACAGGGACCGTTATAGCGAAGTAGACCCAGAGTTGGATAGAAACGACGGGGTCGGCATCTAAGAAGCATTGTTAGCAGAAAGGATGTGTAGAGGAGGGTGGTAAGATCAAACCTCTTCCAAAATCAAAGAATGTCATGCTAAAGACAGAGGCGAGATATGTTCCTGGGAGAAAGAGGGCACCCATTAGAGACAGAGTTTTCATGGCTGTGCTGTCCCGCTTGCTGGCGTGAGCTATTCTCCTCTGTTCTCCGGCGATCTCGAGATTGAGCCGTGCCTCACGCTGCGACATAATGTTATAAAGCTATCTCAAAAGTCAGTAGTGTTCCACAACCCAAGGATGGCGAGGGCATACCGCTTCGCGTTGGACCTTGAGCCTTTCCAGAGTTGTATGGATATAGTTCTCCAATCCCGTAAGCTTCACCTTGTAAAAGTCAAGCCGAGCCACCATGCTCCGATGCAGCTTGTCGAGTTCCTTGCGCTGCTTGCGTTCAGCTTCACACATATCCTCGCTTGCAGTTGTGTTCCACAGATAACGAAAGTTCTCCATAGCCTTCTCCATCTCCTTGGCAAGGGCCATGTACGCCTGGGGTCGCTTCCACATGACGTTGCCGTGGCATTCGACGAGGTCACGGTTCAATCCGTCAACGTCTATGAGGCCGTCCTGGAAATACTGCTCTTGCTCCTCGACCTCGTTTCGTAGACTGACGGCGTTTTCGAGTCGGCGAAGCCAGTGTCGCGCTTTGCGCTGCTTGTTATCATTCTCTGGAGAGAGATCGTAGGAGAGGATGATGATGGGGAGCAGCATTGGGTGGCCGACCTCAGCAGCGCAGGCTTGGAGGTGGACGAGGGTCTTTTCGACCTCAGAGCTGGGGGTTCCCTTGATGAAGCCAGTAGTTATGCCGGTCTTGAATGAGTAGGATAGGAGCATCTCCCAGCCGCGCGTTTTGCCCTTCTTGAGCACATCTGACTTGCGGTGGATGATTTCTATCAACAATGTTAATAAGAAGCCCTTTCATGAAAGTCAATATAACTCACGCAAGTGAGGGTCATCGTCATCTTGGTCGTATGCGCACCAGAAGAAGGGTCCGACCACTGATGTCGTCTCGATGCCGCGAAAGGGCAGCCTCATCTCACGAACCATGGATGCGTACCTATCGCAAGGTAGCGAGATGACCTTTGACAAAAAGGTGTCGTTGTGTTTAGCATTCTTCTGAACTCTGTGAAAATGGCGTTAATTGGCATTGTCTCATCGTGTCCAGCATCCAAGGCGAGCTCACATTAACCGAACACCACTCAGTAGTTTGGTGCCATGTCGCAGGTTGTCTGGTGGTGCAAAAGCGCCCTGTTTTCATCAGCTTGGGATCTTCACAAGGTCTTGGCAGCTTGTCACTTACCTTCCGATGCAAAAAATTGTCAAACTCGTCATCTGGTAAAGGGTGCTCCTCGCAAGAATTATAAAAGGGATCCTGACGCAGATTAGATATGCTGGATGCATGACAGCTGAGTGACATACCGAATAATTGAAGATCTCGACGTAACCCGTGTCCTCGTAAACAGTGCGACATTCATTGACATAATACCGGAACATATAATCGTCCATGGCGATTCTGAGAGCTGCCTCGATATCAATGTCGCTGCTGAAAGTCGTCGTCGTCGCTGGACGCGTCTTCAAAGCGCCACCGCTTCAACTAGCCTGGGCCTGGTTCCGTCGAGCTAGTCGTTGCTTGGCGACGAGTATAATTGCGGAGGCGGCGACGCAAGGGTTGAGGAAGAGAGGTTGAAGGGAAGGGAAGGGACAAAGAATCGGTGAGAGGGAGGTACAGCACAGTATGGATGCAATGTCAGGATGACATTTGATAATCCTAGGCCCCGACAATCAATATTTTTTTTTCCTTCTGCTCCCTCGGGTCTCCAATCCCCCCGAGTCGGCCGCTAACCCAGCCAGATCCAGACCTTGTCCGGCCTCTTTTTAAGCGGCCTCTTCAGCTGGCAGAAAGGTACCTGAAGGAAGGGATCGTCCGTAAATGAATGGGTCTGTGCCTGGGATCGAATGCGAGTATTACCAACTGCGTCGTAGTAGTGACAATTGGTCTTCCAGGGTGTCTCGAGTGTCGAGGTTGGTCATCCATCCCATCCCCCGCCCAGCCCCGTGACTTTCTGCCTCAGCGAGACATCCATCCAGCCAGGTGCAAGTGCAAGTGCTACTGCGTTCCAGTTCACTCCTCCTTCTTATGGCGGTCCGTCCCGTCCGCTCCACGATCCCCGCCAAAACCTCAGGTCGATAAACCCCCATTGGTATGAATCCATTGGCATTCTGCAATAATTCACACTCGCACAACAAGAATTAGGTAGCAACTAGGGATGCATTGATACTTGTTAATGCTGTTTCTATATCCTACTTGAATAGGTAATAGACATGCTGTCTCCAATCGCACAGTCGTCACCCCCAGTAGTCCAACTCTTCCGTGTTTCCAACACAACCTTCATAGACAGCCTCACCCTTTTCACCTCACTATCCGCAAGGCCCATCCCCAACCCAGGAACGTAGTCATACAAGAACCCATCCATATACTCCAGCAAGCACATCCTTAAAACTCCGTAAAGAGGTGTCCAAATCTGGAGCTTGTGTTAGCACATGTAACCAACTACCACACTTGTCTTCACTTACTCATCTGTTCCTCCTGTCTGGCCATATTTCTCTGGGTCTTCAGGGTATCGGTCAAACTGGCTAGCGTCACCCGCACCAGCCTTGACTGGCGGCGTGTATGGCGCATCGATATCCTTTCTAGCCAGGCGATCCCAAGTAACTTCGGCGAACCAGGGGTGATTCTTCACATCGGCAGGTCCGCCGTACAGGTTGCCCAATCGCTTTGTCAAATCGGCCGTGATCAGGCGCTCCAGGAGATTCTGGGCATCTGCATTGACGTACGCTGGATACTTGACCTTGCCCTTGAGAATGTTTTCGTAGATCTTCATCGGAGATCCACTGTCCCAGAAGGGCGTGTATCCGCAGAGCATTTCATATATCAGGATGCCCAATGACCACCTAATGCGCGCACATCCATGTTAGCCTCGTTCCCCCCAATTGTGCACTTATCCACTCACCAATCCACAGACTTGTTGTATCCCTTGTTAGAGACGACTTCGGGGGCCAGGTAGTCGGGCGTGCCACACAGCGTCCATGTCTTGTCGGGCACTCGCTTCGCAAAGCCGAAATCTGTAATCTTGAGGTGGCCGTGTCGGTCAAGGAGCAGATTTTCTGGTTTCAGGTCTCGGTAGATGACGTTCTTGGAGTGCAGGTACTCCAACGCTAGCGTCACCTCGGCGGCGTAGAACTTGGCAACTGGGTTCGGGAAACGCTTGAGAACATGTTAGCAGACTCTCCTTCAAGTCGCATTCGCAAGACCTACCCCCGACTTCCTGAGGAGCGAAAAGAGCTCGCCTCCTTCAACAAAATCCATCACCATGTATAAGTTCTTGATGTCTTGGAACGTGCCCCACAGAGTGATGAGGAAGGGATGCTTGACATCTGCCAGCATTCGTCGCTCGTCGTTGGTGTGCTCGACCTGCTTCATCTTGACGACTTGGGCCTTCTTGAGCACCTTGACTGCATAGAAACGTTGGTTGTGCTTCGATTGGACCAGATGGACTCGGCCGAAGCTACCAGTTCCAAGTGTCCTCAAGATATCGAAATCACCCAACGAGTACTTGCCCTTGGTGACGCGCATCTGTGATCCGTTGCTGGGCTGCTGCTGATGGTTCGCCTGGTGCTGTTGCGGTTGCGCCTGTTGCTGCTGCTGCTGTTGGGGCTGAGCTTGCTGCTGTTGCGGTTGCATCGTCGGCTGAGGCATGGCCTGCTGCTGTTGTTGATGAAGGACTGCGGGATCGGTGCCGGGGCTGACCGTCTGCGCGGATCGAGCTTCTATAGTTGATAGGTATTGCGAATTGGGCTGGCCGTTGTTGGCATAGGAGTTGCCCTGGGCATCGTGTTGATGCTGCTGAGGCGGATTGATGAGGTTAGTGATGCTTGGTAGGTTCTGCGGGTCGTGGTGCATCGCATTGCCCGTGACGTACGGGGGCTGCTGAACGTTGACCGAGTTCATCGTCTGCTGTCGCTCGGCGTCGCTGACTGCCGCCGTCTGCTGCGCCGGAGCAGAAGGCGGATTGGACTGAGGCGCGGTGCCTGCCTGGGCGTCGGGCTGTTGTTGAGGTTGGTGTTGCGGCTGCTGGGCGCTGGTGTTGGTCTGGGCAGCTGGCACCGAGGTCGAGTTCCTCGAGGTTCGAGGCAGTAGCGACGAGCCAAAAGCCTTGGAGATGGACTTTGATCTGGAAGTTGGCGTGACAGGGCTGGTTGGATTTGAGGCCGGATCAGAGTTACCCTCTCTGGTCCGCTTTTTCTTGAGGAACCCCAGGGAAGGCATAGGGTAGTAGTGTGACGGATGGAGGAAGGGGAGGGGGAGGGAGATGTGAGAGAAGCGGGGAGGAGAGGAGAGGCAGAATGGACCCAAAGTGAGGGAGGACTGGACTCTTGCAGATCACACCGTTTGCCGGATCAGTCGGTGGTGGGTAATGGCGATGGGGAGAGGGCGAAAGAGGGTGGGCGTAAGTCAGGTAGGCGTGGGCGTGGGAACCGGCGTTTGAATGGCGATTGATGAAAGGCCTAAGGTAACTTGGTTTCCTCTGAGGAAAGAGAGTCCAGTCAGTACGTTGCCGCAGCGGTAGAAGGGCGGCGCCGCCTTGGAAGGATTCGAGCTGGTTAGGTGGTTTCGTGCTTCCCAGGAGCCAGCAAGAGGTCAGTGAGCTCGTCTCTGGCGCAGCCTAGCCTCTAAATGGAGCTCTCGAGTTCAGGGACAGAAGGTAACAGCTGCAGGAGTGGGCAGCGCCGGACCAGGGCAGGGGTGGGCGTCAGAGCTGGCTGAGTCCTAGGTCTGGGTCTCTAACAAGCTTGTGGGGGAGCTCTCAGCTTCAGCTGCTAAGGCCAGCAACAACAACAATCAACCTGGCAGAGGGGATTGCCCTGGATACAAGAGGGGTGACGGCCGGGGTTTGGCGTGGTGCTGATGCGAACAAAGACTTCAAGAGCTTGGCACATTCCACCACGACAACAATTGACGGAACAGCTCCTGAGAAAAGAGGAATTGACGGTGGCTGACGAGTGGGGGAGTCTGTCTGTTGGTCTGTGTTCTGCGTGCGTTGCGTTACGTCTGCGTCCTGTGTGTCGCGCGCTGTTTGAACGACGAAACGACGGGGTCTTGCCGATTGACTTGTCCCTCCTCAATGGATCTGGGTCCGTATGAGATGTAGTACTGTACGTACAGTAGTATGGTATGGTGACGGTTGCGAACAAGGTTTACCACGCTATGGTGATGTAGTGAAGCTTGCGCCAGTAAAAGGCACCCCTCTTTTATGATGGGATCAGCGATTGCGCACTGGGCTGATGGGCGCAGATGATGTCCTTTGCTCGCTTATGCTCTCTCGCTCGCCTGCTGGAGCTCGGTCAAGATGGGGCGTTTGAGAGCCGGCCGTCTAGTGGCAATTGGTCGATGGGCGATCTGCAGGTCTAGCAAGCAGTAGTCGAGGGTCAACAAGACGGACACGGGAGAGGGCGAGAAGAGACGAGAGCGAGAGGGGAGGAAACAAAGGGCGATGATGTCGTCGTTCAGGTAGAGTGGGACGGCACCCGCGCGGCGCCTCGGACAACTGTGGCGGGCCTGGACGAGATAGGTGCGGAATTGGCCAGAGTTCAAAGTCAGGAAGTAGAAGAGAGTTCGAGGGGACAAAAGTCGAAAGGTGTGATATGACGGGAAGAGCTGGGTATAGGGAGGATGGAAGAAGAGTTCAATCCATGTGGTAGAGAGATGGCAATGGATGGAATGGAAGGGAGAGCTTCTCCAGGATGAAGACGACGACGACCTGAGCTCACTTCTGATGGAGAATGGATCCAATGGAGCTCTCCAGCAACCTAGGTTAGTTAGGTTCCGAGATGGATGGTGTGGGTTTGGCGGGGTTGAGTCTAGTGAGGAGGTGAGTGAGGTGAGGCCATGGGTGAGAATGACGGGAGCTTCCACACTCTTTGACTCGTCTCGCCGCGCTACGCCGCGACCGGAATACGACTAGGCCCAGCCCCAGCTTTGAGAGCTCCCATCATTCATCACCGTGACAGAAGCTCTCAAAACCCGGCTCAGGCCTAGTCTAACTAGTGCGCGCCCGCAGGACCGGGCATTGAGTTCCTGAAGCCGGTGGAATGCAGATTTGCTGCTTTCAGGTCCCCTCGAGGAACGAGACTCGCGTGTAAGACGCCTCGAGGATGGGCATGGGCATTCGAGGTCGATACTCTCATGTAGATGTTTGTTCAGTGAAAAGAAATGTCTGGCCCCTGGTCGACCGCCAAGCCCAGATGCCGAATGCATCATCGAGGGCCATACTGTTCCCAGTCCGGGACAGATCCTAAGTAGATAGGATAAGGCTCAGGATCACATGGACCACATAGTACAATTGGGCAGTCTAAAAGGAAGCTGTGGCCGCGGGTAAGTTTATGAATCAATTACCCTGAATCTCTTCGTTAGCAATCCCGATTTCATACGTCAATGGCCAATTTGCTGCCATTGACGCCATCAGACTCACATTGATAGTCAGTCAACCACCTCATTCCATTTATTGCGCTAGGATCTATTATCAGCCGTCATTGCAGAGGACAGGCCTCGATTAGAGGGTTATCGGCAGTTGATTTTACTCTGGTTCCTGCATTGGCCGAGGCGATAGAATTTGGTATCACGGGCGACAGCCGAAACTCAGTGCAAGACATGGAGTTTTCCATAACATGGGTGTTTCTCAAGTTTGACGCCCCGATCAGCTTCTGGTTGGTTTGGTTAACCTGGATAACTACCTGAAATACATAGACGGATAGGTTCATTGTCCCATCTTTCCTCTCAGCCAGATACCCAAATTAGAAGGGCTCCCCCCCCCAAGGCCACTTTGATCGACGATGGATCGCAAAAATGGCGAAGGTGGCGGCTGTCTTTCTGTTCCTGCAGTACTTCGACCTGACCTAGTAGTTCTCTTCCTTCCATCAAGCCCCTGACAGAAGTAACCCAAAATGAACTTCACGTGCGGGCATTCTCAATCAGAGCCACCACCTCGAAAACACATGGAAGAGAAAACGTGGGTTCCATAGATCCCGTGCCAATATCAACTCAGCCGTTCGGCTCCCCTTTTCAGTGAGGCCACTCTGCCCCTGATTCCGTCATTTTGTCTTACCCTGAAGAGGGCCGTTTGCGACTGAAGGCTGGATTTCACGAGAACACGGATTGAGCAAAATTTACTGATTTATGAATACTGAGTACATCGACAACAAAGCACGAAACTTGGGGTTGATTTGTGTTGGTGGCTTAATGTTTGTGTTAAAACAAGGTCTGTTCCGTGATATATACACACGCATCCCCCACTGGTGACCCCTTATTTGAAGCAACCCACAGCTAACAGTCCCGGCACGATTAGATCAACAACCTTCCGACTGCCCTCATTCTCACGATCTCAATCCAATAAATAAAAGCAACAAAAGAACTGATTTATTTTTCAGATGGTATGTCACAGTGCTCCACCGGCTGGTAGCCCATCTCACCACTCTCGGTTTCCTACTCAAATACAAAAAAGGAAATATAGATGATGCCGTCTTCCCAAGCGGAGACGTGTCTGTCTTACGTTCACCCATCAACGCGTTTCCATCTGCCCGTTCCCCGATCCGCATCCACGCCCGTATGTGAGTGCCAGCCCACCAAATTAGAACCGGTGCGACTTGGCCTTGGCTCGGTAGGCCGTCCAGCCGACGTAGGCGCCGCCGACAACGATGATGAAGAGGATAATCTTGGTGAAGAACCATGTCCAGCTACCGCCCTCCTTCTGAACGTTGCTCTTGCTGCTGCTCTTGCGGCCCTTGTTCTTACCACCAGGGGACGCCTTGTTGCTGCTGCCAGGCTGAGTGTACAGGTTCTTGGCCGAGACTGAGATGATGTCGTGGTTGTCACTAAGCTCACCAGTCTCGGCAGTGAAGCCGACGTAGGCAATGTTGGGGATCGCAGGGGGCTCGTCCAGCTCAAAGCAAGTCTGCCACTCGTCCTCAACCTTGTACTGGAGCTCCAGCTTGAGCTGCTTGTCCTGGAAGTAGGTCAGGCGCATCTTGGTGGGGATGCTCGCATGTCGGATGCCGCGCGCCGAGCAGCCAGCGAGCTCGGTGTGCTTTCCGTCGTTGGACTTGTCGTACGTGGTCTGGCCGTCGCCGTGCATGGCCATGACATAGGGGAACACAACGCCGGGGCGGTTGTTCTTGTAGGTGTCGACAAAGATTCCGAGACCCTCAAACTTGTCCGGTCCACCAAATACGGTTCCCTGCTGGGCTCGCTGGCGGGTGATCCACATGGCGAAGCCATCGCCGTAAAGCTGGTTCTTGCCTGAGATCTTGAACTCGACCTCAACCTGCCAGTTTGTGGCGGTAAGGGGCACACGAGAGTACATCCATCCCGATTGCGACGGGCGATCCGAGGTCAGTCGAATGTACCTATGATATGTCAACCCATGATCAAAGTGTCGCCATTGTCAGGACGTCGGGGAAGCGTACGAGTCGGTTCGAATGATGGTGTCTCCTCCAAAGTCGTACCAGCGGCTTTGCATGTCCGAGTCGAGGTAGGGCTACGGGGTCATATAGCATTAGCCAAGGTGTCGATCTGTCATGCTCGCGTGCGCCGCAACTAACCTGGGTCAAGGAATGTGTCCTGAGCTAGAAGTCGTGAAAGTCAGCAAGAGTCCCTGTCCGCCACGCAAACGAGAAAACGTACCGAAATACTCTTAATGTTGCCATCTGGCTCAGCAGCGCTTGCGGTCCATGCGAGCGCACCAAGAAGCGCCGCCGATAGTGAGGGCAGCCGCATCATGAAAGCTGTGCCTCGATTTCCTCCGATTAAGTTGTTCGTCTCGATAAGGGGCCAATGCGAATGTTGGCTCGATACAGGCGCACGCCGCTCGTCTGCGTGGCTAGGGGATCGCGATGCTGGTGAGGAAAGAAATTGACCGTAGAGGTCGTGGTTGAAGTCGTCGTGACGTTGTGGGCAGGGTAGGTAGGGGGTTGTTAATCGGAGCAGGAGCTAGCACAAGTGTCCTCTTCCTCTGGCCGAGCCGATTTTAGGTGTGCTCTCCACAGTAGTACCTCCGTACCTTCTTTTCAGGTGCCTCGACCGCTCTGGCGGGCTCATGGGGCCCCTGATCTTTAAACCCTGCTGCCACTAGCTTGATGGGTCAAGCCACATACGCCACAGTCTCCTACTTACACTCATGGATCTCTTACCCGTGGATGTGGTGAAACCATTCTATGACTCGAGTGTTGTAGTAGTTGAGAGGGCTTCATGGAAATCGAAATAAGGGGGCCTTCTACGACGATCGGCTGTTGGTTCTAGATTCACGAAGGATGTTAAGCCACTCGAAGAGTTTCATCATGGCCATGGGGATGTGTGGCTGAAAAGCATTTTCCTCCATGGTTGCCAATCAACGGATACTCAGTCTTGGGACCTGTAGTGCCATATAATAGTGAGCCACTTTGTTTCTGGAAACCAAACTATGGGATAATTAGCTAGTATTCACACAAGTATCCAATTCCACATTCATCTTCAAAGACATGTGTCTGCCCGCAGTCAAGTCGACCCCTCGTGGCTTTACCTTTACACACTCTGTAGAAAGCCATGCCAGGCATTATAGTGACCGAATATCAGCACGGTAGAAATATGATTAACTGTCATCTCCAAAATAAGATCACATGTTTCTTCTGCCAAAGGGGTCGTCTTGTTCCATCAAGCTCAGGGTACCTACACCTATGACGATCTTGCTGAGTCATCCGGCCCATCCAATTTTCCACCACCAAGGATTCTATCGCCCGCGATAAGCCTTTTACTCTGCGGCCGACAATCCGAAGCAACCCAAACCGTCAACGACTCCAGCAAAAAACCGCAACCATGGATTCCAGCCAAGTCAAGCAGGCCGTTATGAAGCAGGTCCAGCAGGAGGCCAACCTTGTCAACGCTCGGGCCCTTATCGAGGTGCGTATACATGATCAATTGACCCCGGAACGAAGAAATACTAACCTGGCTTGCTTAGAAACTCCAGGAGAACTGCTTCGAAAAGTGTGTCCCCAAGCCCGGATCTTCCCTCTCGAGCAGCGAGACGACCTGCATGACCAGCTGCATGGAGAAGTACATGGCCGCCTGGAACATGGTCAACTCGGCCTATATCGCCCGGTTAAAGCAAGAGTCCGGTCATTAAGAGGCGCCAACGAGAAACCAAAAAAAGAAAACGAGTTTTTCCGGTTACACTTTCACCAAAAGAAAGACGAATTGTGTCCTCGGAGGAGCGCGGAATTGTACCATATTGTTACAGTATATGTCTGGGTTGAGACGGACCTGAGGCGCATATCTGGACTGGGACTCGGGAGAGAGGACCGTGTACGAGGGGGGTATCAAGCAAATATCAGGGCGGCACCAATGGAATAGACGCGCTGGAGCAATGGTGGCAAGCATAATGTATCAAGAGCCATGGATGTTATGATATACACTCTTCGTTTCACCTTGTTTGGGTATCTAATCTTGTCCTTCGGCGGCCTTCTTCTTCTTTTCTTCCTCGGCCGCCCGTTTTCGCGCGAGGTATCGCTCCTTGGCGCTCGAGATCTCGCCCTCCGTCTTGCGACTCTTGGCCGCTCGCTCGACCTCTTCCCGTTGGCTGGCTTCTTCGTCCCTTGATCGCTTCATGGACTGTTCAAGCTGCTCCGCCAGCATGCGCGACTGTCGTTCTCGCTGGGCTTGCCTCCTCCCGATTTGCTGACCGGTGACTATTCTTTGCGGCCGTTCAGCCTGTCGATCGGCTTCTCGTTGAGTTGATTCCTTCTTCTTTGCGCCCACGTTTAGGCCGCCCCTGAGGAGCTGGCGCTTGTCGACGACCTGTCCCTCCTCGTTGATGGCCACTTCGGCGCCCTTCTCATTCAGTTCCTTGGCGATTTCGGCATCCGTCTTTTCCTTTTCGGCTTGATCTTCCTTCTCTTCCTCCTCGGGTGCGCCGTTCTTGGCCTTTTCTTCAGCAGCCTTGACAGCGTCCGAGTGTCTCTGCTCATCCTTATCCAGCAGCTTCCTATAAAAGGCAGACATGCCGCCTCCCTTATTCTTCTTCGCCTCCTCCTCTTCTCTCCTCCGCTCCTCCTCCTCCAATCGTTTGTTCTCCTCCTGCTGTTTCTTGTATGCCTCGGTGACAAACTTTTCCTTGCCAGCGTACTCATCGCCTTCGGCCTCTCGTTCGCGGGCAATCTTCTTCTCCTCGGCAATGAGGGCATCGCGCTTCCGGACCTCGGCCGCCTGCATCAGGTTGCGCATGTACTTAGGCTTCCTCTCCTCGTCCTCCTTGGTAGCCTGCTTCTTAGGCTTGAGCGAGTCGTAGACGGAATCGTACTCGTAGACGCTGGCATCGACTTCGGCGGCGGCCTCGGCGTTCTTCCGCGACGTGAGGGCGCTAGAGAGATCGCCAAACATGATGTTTGGCTGGCCCTTGGATTTGAGCTTTGGGGGTTGTGTAGGGGGTCCATTCTTGGATCTGGTCGATTTTGACTTGGTTGATTTTGATGTAGCTATGCCGCCAAAGTCATCAAACTCCCCAATCTCTTCTGTCTTTCCATCTCGGTTCGCGCCGTCGTTGTCCGAGTCGTCGTCGTCGCCAAACATGGGCCGTCGCTTTGGCGGGGCTGGTTTGGACGCGCCTGGCTTCTTGGTGAGGTTGAGCCCGAAGGCCAATCCAGGCTTGCTCATTGTGTCTTGATTTGTCTCTGCGATGTGTGGGTGATTGGTTGATAGTCGAGTGTCGAACGGATGATCGCGACGCGATGTTGAAAGGTTAGCAGGTGGGTAGTTTTGGTTGGTGTTTGAAAGTTGAAGATTGAAGAGGCAAGGTTAAGCACCGCGACGCGAGAATGGAAGAAGTCGGCTGCTCATGGCTTTGCGCGACCTGACGTATTAGGTATGGGGATGTAAGAAGCAGAATTTCTAGTTTTATCATAAATATTCGAATTACGCATTTCATTTAGATTGTTTCTAATTCTATGAAATATCCTGCTCGAAGTACAGTCCCTGTCACTTAGTCCCCTTGACCCTTTGCGCATCCTGTCATGCGCCGCATCTCAGTGGCGTCTCTCTTTTCCGCTAGCATCTCGATCATGACGTGATTGGACGAGCAAATCGCAGGCAACCTACAGCACCTCACATCTTGCCGCTCTATCAGCTGCACTTTTGCCTGGGAACTCCTCACTCTGGATACTCTATCAGATACCGTTAATATTATTATTAAAAATCATGGAAGCCTGCTCTACCTGCGCAACCGTCCTCGAGTCAACGCCGGCTTATACTGAAGATGAACTATCGCCCCAGGACCGTCGAGTTCAGTGTTGCTATAGGGTTATCTGTGGCAAATGCATCGTCGTCCGTCGCCCGCTTTGCATAACCCTCTCTCGTTGCTGACCCTTCCTTCAGAAGAATGAACGCTTTGCAAACTATTGTCCTTACTGTCAAGTCTCGACCGTCCCCTCCTCTCTGCCACAGGGCCTGAGAGAGCCGCCAGCTTACACCTCGTGGCCCTCGTCGAGTTCAAGAACGGCGGATATCTCGGGTGCCCCGCCACCATACACACCAGCTTCACCCCGCAAAGTCGCTACCACAGATGTCGAGAACGAGAAGGCGGCGACGGCAGACGATGGCTCCAAGGAGAATGTTCTAGATACCCTTCATTTCCTCGATCATCGACACGATAGCGTCAACTCGTTGTCCCTTCGATACGGCGTCCCCGCCACCGTTTTGCGAAGAGTGAACAATATCACCAGTGACCACCTTCTAGTCGGCAGACGCACCGTACTTATCCCTGGCGAATATTATAAGGGCGGCGTCAGTCTTTCGCCACGACCTATCGAGGGCGAAGAGGAGGAAACGAGAAAGGGAAAGATCCGGCGCTTCATGACTTCTTGCAAGGTCTCCGACTATGATGTAGCCGTGCTGTACCTCGAACAGTCTGGCTATGACCTTGAGACCGCCGTTACGGCATACCTAGACGACGACAAATGGGAGAGGGACCATCCATCACAGATACCAGGAAAAGGGAAGAAGACCGACAGATACAAGAACCGCGGCCCCTTCTGGAGAGGGCTTTGACTCAGCTTTGACTTGACTTGGATATTAGATTCATGCTTCATACCGCCTTGTGGGCTGTCAACACATATTTCTCAACTCGCTGGATACCTTCTCCCAAGCCAGGGACTCTTGACCCTGTACGATAACGCCGTCACCCGACCTCCCAAACAATCGAGGTTTTTGTACAATAGCTATCCCAAAGATACCACCTTTTCCGTCATTAAAACGCTGATCGTGTGCGGATGTCCTGAATTCGTGTTAGCAAAGCAGAAACAGATATGGTTCATCAGGGAAACGTACAGAAATCTTCCTCTCAATTTCTCGGACCGAGCGATCCAGCTCGCCCGCAATCATCTGCTTCTTGTCGTTTGGAAGCAGGTTGTACCTCTCACACAAGTCGCCGTCGATAACTCCCTTCACAGGAGCGTAGTAACCGCGATACATGAGATGGTCTCGGCCTGCGAGAGGGGGATCCTCAGTCCTCAGGTGTTGCTCGAGGTTTTGGAAGAAATCAGCGTCCTCACGGCTGACAAAGGGGATGAAGACTCCGATCGTGCCCATGATTCCGCTCCACAACAGAATCTCCTGGCCACCAACTACCAGACTTGTCTTGGTAATGCTAGTGGGGACATCTTGCGTGTAGAAGTGACACATCAGACCCAGTCTGTGAGGTGTACCGTGGAGATAATCTCGAGCGTTGATGAGATGTAGGCCAGATTGCTCCTCATCAGCCTCCTCACTGGCCTTTTCGGGACAGCGAACAATGAACATGTTGCCAAACTTATCGCCGCCCGCTATCGACTCGTAGTCCACCATCGTTGTACACGTGGTCCACCTTGCGACGGTATCATCGGCGAAGGGAATGAGCTTGTTTGTAGCAGACTTGTACACAACAAGAGTGACGCCCTGCTGCACGTCGCCAACAACAATGCGGCTGCCTTGTGTGTTGAGCGAGACGATTCGCTGTGCTGACACCTCGGCCTGAGCTTTGCGAAGCATCTGCCTCATACCAAGGTCGTAAATGCGCAGTTGTGTGCCGACAGCGACAGCGACCTTGCCTTGGAATGGTAAGAGAGCCAGAGGAGGCTCCTCAATCTTGGTCTTGTGAATGAACTCCAGCTCTCGGCCGTCCTCCACAAAACGATAGATATATAGATAACCCTCAGAGTAGCTCTGAGGATTGACGATCATGTCCTTGCCCGTGCCAACAACAAGGAAACTTTCGTTGTCCTGGCTGGCAAAAGAGACCACGGTAGCGCTGACAGCTGCTTCGTTGTTCTCAAAGTGGACGGTTTGCAGAACCTGCCCTTCTTCGGACAAAGGATCGATCACATTGATGCATGATGCCCACCGGCGGTTAGCCTTGGGGTAGCCAAAGTCCTCAGGCGGGAGCACCTGAGAGTCACCGTTTACCACGTTGGGATCGGCCAGCAGCTGTGCGCGTAGCTCAGGCGGTAGGGTGTTGTTGTCGGCCTCGATCGTATAGAACAAAGGTTGTTCGGGATGTTTGACCAGCTTCTTGGGCGTATAAGTCAGGGGAATCGACTTCTGAATCAAAGTGTCACCCAGACGGTCGATGTTGAAGATTCTGTATGCGTTAGCATTTTGCCTCACAAATTGCTCAACAATTAATGGGGAGAAAAGATGTTGCTTCAGTAGGAACAATTGGAAAAAATGCGTAATAAGCCTCATTGCTCAAAGCATAGGATCCCGTTTTATCATCATATGCAACTGAAAGGGGTATCAAAATATCAAGAAAAACGTACCGTAAAGATTGGCCCTGGATGCCAACAATGCCTTCCTCGCACTGCTCACTGCTAAAGTTCCAGCCCCATTCAAGGTCAACGTAGCTGAGCGGTGTCACCACGAAGCCCTTTGTGATGGGGTCGGGATAGCCAAGCCAGGGTCTTGAGCTCAACCCGAGAACGCATGTCTTGCCCTGGACAGTAACTTGGAAGAGTCTCACCTCCTTCGGTCCGAGGAACTTCTGACGTGTATCTGTCAGCTCGCCAGTGACCTCATCCAATACTGTCCGCAGATAGACACCGGAATGAAGACCGATATGGAGATACAGAGTCGAGCCACCGGACGATGAGTCCTCCATGGCGATAATGGCCAACGATGTCGGGGCGGCTGTCAAAGCCTGCACCGACTTGTTTTCCAGAGTCGAGTCAGGGTCCAAGCTGAGAATGCGGACGGTGCAGTCATCGCAACCGACAGCAAGGAACGAGCTTCTTAACCGTCCTTCGGGGACATCACCAAGGCTCAGGCAGGTAACAGTTCCGAACATCTCCTTCTTTTCGTCATACTCGGCCAGCGAGCCATCAGCATCCATCTCAAAGTAGACGATCTCTCCAGAACTAAGGGCAATGGCAACTTGATGAGCGTTGGCTGAAGCGGCGACGATAGATCGATGCTGCGGAGCTGCCCACTCATTGATGTGGCCATTTCTGACATGTCGAATACCCTTTGGATGAACCTGGATAAGGCCATCCTCACCAAGAAGTTGTGCGGCCAGTGTAGGAACGCTGGTGAGGAAACCAGAGTCGCTCACTTCCTCGACCGTTTCTCCAATGCTCAACACCAGTGTGCCGTTGGTAAACGAAAGGACAATGTAAGCATCGTACTGCTCCGAACGGTTTAACTTGAGTGTCCAGACAGCAGATGGGATTCCGGGTAGTTCTGAAGCGACGATCTCGTTGACCTCCAGGCCATGCTTGAGCATCCTGAAGGTGCTGCGAGCGCCGTTGCCACAGATGGTGTAGATCTGAGGGGCATCCTCTCCCGTGAGATTTGCAACCTTGCAGTCCAAAAGAGGATTCATGGCAGGGATGCTCTCAACCAAGGCCAAGTTCTCAGTCGGCCTTGGGTGGAAATAGACCGGATCATACGAAGCCTTTGGGTCCGCAGGGAAATCATCGCTGATGAACTCGAGCTCATCATCGTCATCTCCAAGCTTCTCAAACTGGTAGAAGGAGTAGTTGCCAAACTGACTGGCAACATAGAGAAAACCGCTCTTCAAAATGCAGAGGCTGGAAGCCACGGGAACGGTGTCGAAGTACTTAATCTTCAGCCTTTTAACCTCTCCCGTGGGATTGCCGTCTTCGTCCTCAACCATATCAATGGACAATTTGAAGAGGTCGCCATCCTCGGTTTGTAGGAGGAAGAAGAAAGCTCCTGCACTGCCTTTCAGCTTGTGCATGATGCCCGACACGATTGTGCGCTTGCGGTTGGGGTCCTCAGTCGCACCTCGTCGACGGGGAATGGCGACGCGAAATGCTTCTTGGTTCGAATGTCGGTAGGTGATGTTCTCCTCGCCACAGACGAGCACACCACTGGGGCCATCATTACCACCAGGGACCTGGAAGAGTAGCGACGCTGTGGGATCGACTGGGTCTGACCACCTTCGAACCACGTGGTTGAGTCCCAGGTCAAGCTCGTAATACACCAGCTGGGTCTCCAAGTCCTCCATGGCTTGGCCGCTTGAATCTTGATCAACCTCAGAGTAGTCGATTTCAAGCGCGGCGAAAACGGGATTGGAGTAGCCGACATCAAGTGCAACCATGGAGATGACAAGCACACCCGGCTTGTGGGCCTCGAGAGGTGACGAGATTGTCAGCTCAGCCTGGGAGTTTCGGTTGAGAACATAGACAAGCTTGTTTTTCTCGGTAGACGCGATGAGACACGCTCTTCCCTTGGGGTCGCATGCGAGATACTCGCCAGGAATAACGCGTCGCACGCCCGACTTGCCAAAGGTTTCGAGGTGCAATCGCTGGAAACGGTTTTGGGCTGGCAGATACTCAATGATGGTAATCCGGCCAGAGTCGGTAGCAAGAATCAGGTAATCTATGCAGATTGCGTTAGCATTGTCCTCATCTTGATGTGACACTGTGCTCTCGATGGCGCTGCATTTGGCGCGTCTGTGGCATCGCCTTCGAATATCACTAAGTGATCTTCCAAAGAGTTTTCGGATGACTTACCCTTGTTGCTGCCCGCCAGACGGAACGCGGCGAGGGAACGAATGATTCCAAAGATATCATGGGAGAGGAGGGTAATCACCTTTCCCTGAGACGGGTCAGGTCGCAGCAGCGTAAGCTGTGAGCCTGCTCCAGTAATGATGAGCTGCTCCCTGGTGCCCGCGAACTGGCCGAGCACCGCCTGAACGACGTTGGTCGGCGGCTGGACCGTCAGCGAGTATAGGAACATGTTCGACGTTGTCGCCATGTTTGCGGCTAGGCGCAGTTGAGCCTGCGCGGCTTCAAGGGCTTTTGCTTGGTCGATTGAGTCGCGTCGAACGAAGCTGATGTTTAAAGCTCGAGGCTGGTGCGAGCTTTGATTCAAAAGTTTAGGACGCGTCGGAGGAACGATATTGCGGCGCAGAACGACGGTGGCCCGAGCTCCTCGAAATATCCCACTCTGCGACACCACCAGGTCTTTTGGTGAGCCCAGGACGATCAATTCAAGTCCCAGACTCGATTGCTCCGGCACAAAATGGAGCCTACCTTGCGGCGAGCGGCTTCTAGCCTTTGTGGGCGCTGCTCTGCTACTCTTCGGAGGCAATTGACCACCGGGAGCCAGGCGAAGCCATGGATGAGGATATCAGCCCATCATATCCGAAGCGTCCATTCGACGACCAAGGACCAGAAGCGACCTTCGCCTGCCCAAAGGGACTTTTCGACTACGGCGAAGAATCAATCCGAAGCTGCAGCTGCGAGCAAAAGTCCGGAACCTCCAGTGCGCCTGAGCGAGGATAACCTGTTCCACCCGTTCTCCAAGTCCCCAGTCCCGGAGTTCCGACGTCGAGCGGCCTTCATGCGACAGCATGCCTATTGCCCACACCCCGATCACCAGCAAACCAAGGTTCCGACTATCGCCCCCCAGCACGAAGATGCCAAACCCCAAGGCGGTACCCAGGCACCGGCCCATGTCAACTTTGACTGCCCTGACTGTGGACTTCCCGTTTACTGCTGCGAGGAACATTGGATGGACGATTACGAGAAGCATCTTGAAATTTGCGATACACTTCGACAGATCAACGAGGATGATCATGACTTGCGTTCTGGCCGAATTTTCCATGAGGCAAACCTCCCGGACCTGCAAATGGAGGACGCCGCTATCAACATGACAAACTGGGATACTTTCATGTATACCCGAGAGTTTGATGCTGTCAACTCGGATCGTTCGATGAGACAGATTACCCGTCTCTTGACGTACCCCGTTACGATTGGCAGTGTTCTCCACGAGCTTAGCCCGTACAGCATGAAGAAGGGAGAACGATTGACTGCGGAGGGATTGAAGAGTTTCAGCGGTTGGTGCTACAACTTGCCATGACCAGATATTGCATAACTAACATATGGCGATAGCCCTGCGGTACAACCTGCACCCCCCCAAGTCTGGTCGAGGTTATGGTGTCAACCAGCTCCGGCCTGAGCCCCCACCTGTGAGACTTTTCATCCTGGGAGCTCGTGCTGAGTCGTCTCTGCCACGACCTGCTTGGGTGCAGTTGGCACACATGTTCCCCGAGGCCCGACTTCATCTCATCTTTATTGGACCAGAGAGTATGGCCAACCGTGACGACGAGTTTCCGCTGCCGGAACGCACTCCATCGAACCCCTTTGGAGCGGTAGTGGAAGATCGTGTCTGGTACAAGATGAAGATTAGCACGATCGTGGATTACTACCACACCATCCACAAGACCCAGCACTTTGCGCCTTACGATCCCTACTTTGATTGCTTTGTGCTCTTCCACCCCGGTCTGGGCCATCCTGCCAGCAGTCACGAGTGGGAGGAGACGCTTCCTCTGCTTCTCGAGACCAAGGTTCCTATCATCAGCACTGGATATACTCAGTTTGATATGGAGCGGGATGTGGAATGGGTGAACAAGAAATCGAAGGGAGAGTTTGATATCCTTCTTCAACCCGGCGAGAACGTCTTCCGAAGTCTTCGATGGGATCTGAATGACATGGATCCCCAGGATATCAGCTGTGGTAACTGGGGTGTTTGGGCGTTCCGTGGCAAGAGGTATGCTGTCGTCGATCGTCCTTGTTGATATAAACGCTGACCTTGACTCTACAGATATGAGACGACGGTTAAAAATGAGGAGTAAAAATGTGAATATGACTGAGGTTGGGAGGAGTTGTACCCATATTGTACAGAATCTGTAGCATTTAGTCGTGTCTGGATAGACCAGACCGAAGGCATCCTACTTCTTACATCTTGTAAGGAAGTAGTAGAAAATAAGAACATCTCCTGAACCTTGACCACCTAGCGATTATTCATAACTGATCTGCAAGGCTTGCATTAATTAAATCCTTCAAAATCAAGCTTGCTTAATGACAACTTCCATGCCATGCCGTCGCCGTAGCTAATGCAGGTAAAGCAGGTACGACGACATGCCTCCCCGCGCCTGCAACGCACGGTTCAGGCAGGGCAGTAGCGAGCGAGCGGGTCAACCCGTGCCGTGGGCGGGCAGGAGCTTAACACGGCGACACTACATGCGGCCAGGCTGCGACCTGTTGTTAAGTCAACCTCCAACCTCCAAACCAGAGATAATAACTCCAACGACGTCCGCCGCCCTCACTATAATCCGCCTCCGCCGCCGGGCCATGATTCCGAAGCCTAGCCGATCGTCCCGGTCATGACCGCCGCTTCTCCCGTGGCCGCGGCCACTCCTCCTGTCCGCCCTCCGGCCCCACGTCCCAAGACCGTCGCCTTCGAGGCAGATGCGGCGTCTTCTGCTACCTCACGCCGGCCGAACCGCTCGAACTCGTCCGATCCGCTGTCTGACCGAGCGACATCTCTTCTGATACGTCGCACGCTGTGCTCACCGCAGCTTGGGGACAAGAGCCGAGATGCGCAGGTGCCCATTGATGAGCTGCTCCCGCCTCTGACCAGCCGCAACGATGTCGACCTTCAACTATACGCATTCCTCGCCATTATTATGAGAGAGTTTGTCCAGAGCTGGTATAGCAAAATCACCTCGGACGAGAACTTTGTGTCAGAGATATTACACATCATCGCCCACTGCTCACGGGCGTTGGAACAACGGTTTAGGAAGGTTGATCTGGAGAGTCTTCTGCTAGACGAGATACCTGACTTGCTGGACAAGCACATCACTGGTGGGATCTCTACGCTCTAGATTATATTGATACCGTCTAACCGCCACCAGTTTACCGTACTGCGCATAATGCTGTATCGAGGCCGCCTGTAGAGGTGGACCCTCGAGAGGCGTATCATGCTCTATGCCCTCTTCCACATCTTGCGCCCGTTCCTCGCTCAGATGACCCGGACACAGCATCAGATCAGAAGGAGAACGAGGCGCTCTACCGTCAGCTGCTTGTTCAGGGCGTGTTGGCTATCCTGTTACCAACCGAGGACCTGGAGAATCCTTGTCTCACAGCCCTCGTCGAGCAGATCTTTTCCGAGCTCATCATTGGCAATGTCATTGCCAATAAAGCCTCTCAGCCGTGGCTGTTATACGAGGGAATCTGCATCTCAGCCAGGGTGATACGAGAAAGGAAGGAAAAAGGGGCGATGTCGGACAGTTCAGCTGAATCTCTAGAGCCTCAACTCGAGGTCAAGGGCGGTCGTGCGTGGTCTGTACGCTCCATGTTCCTGGGCGTGATTCAACTGGGGATGCTGGTCGTGGGCTCGCTTCGCTTCATCACAACGGCTCTTGTTATGGCGTCGTCTCTTCCCGCTAGAACCACGCCCTTGGAAGAAAAGGAAGCTGTGATGGATCACGACAAGTCGGCCGCTTCCATCTCATGCTCCAACCCGAGGTCATCCGACACGGCCAAAGCCCCCATCCTATCATGTCGAATCTGGACGTGTCTTGGGAACCTGCTCGAGTTGAGCATGCGCATGCCTTGGCTTGCCGGGTTTCTGTCGCTTCTCCAGTACGGCGCGATTAACGGGCCTGGACGAATAGCTGGCCACGATGGGCCTGTTGACAGGTAAGATATGAGCATTCCCCTGGATTTCTTGATGGACTCTATTACCCCTTCATTCACCTCGCATGAGTGCCGAGTCACTGGACCTGTTGATGCTCCAGTGAGCTTGCAGAACAGGGATTCTTCAACGGCTTGGTGAGGCAAATCGGGCCGCCCGGTGGTTTACGGCCCATGCCGTCCGTCTTGTTTGTTCAACGATAAAACGTTTTTGGCGCACACCCTCCTTCGCAATCCACAGTCAGTCGGTCGCAAGCGCACGAAAACAGGGCAAGACGATTTCACTATCGACGTTTGGTGTCTCGAACATGGACGGGATGGGTCTTGAGGAGCAGCCAATCGAAGGGCGTAGCGCCGTCTTTGGCTTCCGATTGCTTGACGAGGTGCGCCAAGCTAGGTCGCTTCGTCCAGCAGGATTACAAGATTACGCGCCCGGCCCTGACCGGGATGTCAGCTTGTTGGAAGAGACAGACCGCCCTCTGCTCAGTCGAGAGAGGCGAGCAACAAACAACACCAACAAGCTTGAATTGACTCTCGCCCCGTGCCGCGCCACCCGAGGGGCTAGCTGGGATTTCCCGAGACGATGAAAGTCGGACCTGTCTTGTCCTTTTTCGTCGAGGAGGGGGAGTGAGGGAGGATTGGCGATGCCCTGGCCTGGCCTGGCCAAAGATGATACCACCGAGTGGCACCTCTCAACCTGCCAGGAGCGGTTTGGTCTGTCAGGCCTCATCTCTGAAGGAACCATGCTGGCATCCGAGACGGTTGCACAACCGCAACCATCCTTGATGGGCCTGCCTCGCCTTACCTTGCCGACCTTGAGGGGCGAATCCGTCTGGTGACATTGATTTGCACACCACCCACCAACACCCATCAGCCGCCGTGTCTCTCTGTCACGCCTCATGGACCTGCTGTGTAATATCACAGCTCCTGCATCAAACACGCCGGGCTGGACGCGTCTCTGTCTGCGCTTCCCCGCACTCAACAGGTCCCCCCTTGTCTGACCTATCCCCGGTCTCAATTTCACGCCTTGGACGCTGCCCGGCTTCCTGGATCAAGATGGCAGCACCACCCTCCATCGTTGCCGGCCGGTCCATGCATACGACGCTGAGGCCCAGCGGTCCATTGGCAGCCTCGTGTTACTCACACTCGCATCGAAACATGTGCCCCTTGCTGCAGACAGACAAAGCCTTTCCGCTTGCTTGACAAGGACCCCCCCACGCTGCGATGCGCTGCACTACGTTACGCTGCGCGACTTTGACTTGAGATGCAAGCTAATCCCTTCTCTTCCGTAGGCTACTCTCTCATCACATTCATTCTCTCTTCTCTCCTTCTCATCTCCCCCCTCTCCTGCGCACCCTCCGAGGCGTTCTCTTCCCCAACAACGCCCCCGGCACGACGAGCTTGTTCCCACCCTCCTCCGATGCCGAGCTGCAGGCCTTGCGTCGCAGAGCCGCTAACGCCCTTTGGGGGCTGCTGCCGAAGGGGGTGGGAAGCCTCTACTTTGGCGGTCGCTTATGGCGGCGCGGGGCGTCCACCGGTGAGGGGGATTCCTCATCGGACGAGGAGGATCTTTTGGTAGACGAGATGGAGCGGCTCCTCCTGGTGCTGGACGACGAGTACTGCAACAAGCACCTCATGTACAGCATCCTCGAGTTGGTGCTCGTGAGGCTGATGCCGGAGCTCAACGAAAAGGGGGTGACGGATCTGTGGGAGGAGAGGCTCGGAGTAGATGTGTAGAATGCGATGATGATGATACCCTATTTTGTCAGTAGATAATGAATGACCATTTCGATCGAGTTCACGATGAATAGCAAAGATGGACGAGGTCAAGTTGTTCAAGAACAAGGGCATTTCCAAATGCACAATCGCCGCCCATTCCCTTCCATCCCCTTCCTATCCTCAACTATTCAAAAGGAATGTCCATATCTGAGCATCCCAAAACAAGGGGCAAGCGACCCTCCACCCAACTAAAGCCTCCCAACAACACATTGATTTCCGCCGCCTCCCATCATCGAGCACGTATATTCCCATGAATCCCAATGTCACCTTCTTTTCCCGAGCCTCCCCCCCTCCCATTTTGTTCCCCCTTTCCATGATGACCGAAGCATCTGTCAAAAAATAGAGACGCTTCACCCAGACCAGAAAAAACAGACCAAATTTCCATCCCACACTCCCCCCTTACCCCTTTCCCTTAAATGCCGATGCCTCGCAGCAAGTACCCTCTCGTCTTTGTGTGTGTGTGTGAGCAAAACGCATGCGATGTGAGTAGTAACCCAAGGAATGTTGCCATAGACAGAAAAAACATGATTATGCCCTCCGCAGCGATGTCTTGTGATGTACGATGGAAAAGGAAAAAGAAAACAGAAACTATACTAGAAACGTAGAGGTATAAGAATAAATAATAAAACAAGACAAGAGAGAAAAGGGGGGGAACCAAAATTCAAGAGCCAAAAATGAAGCATCGTTGAACTCATGTACTGCTCATCGTACAATCCCTCTCTTTCTTGTTCCCTTCCTCCTCCTCTCTGTTCTCATAAAACCATGCTTGTACCGCCCTTCACGAGCGAGTAGAAGCAGGTTCCTGAAAAGGGTCGTGTGGACGATTTGTTGTATGTAAAATTGTGTTCGGGTTCGCGTGAGCGGGAGAAATAAGTCTTGGGGGGTTGTGGTATCGAGTAATAAAAGAGTTGATTTGGTTATTTTTTAATAATTTTTTCCGGTCCGTGTTGTTCTCTTCTTTCGGTGGATTGATTAGTCGTCGTTGTAGTATCTCGAATCGCGAGAGTGTATCTAATGCAATATATACAACTCTTGGATATTCGTCGTTGACCGGTTTAAACGGGCATCGAGGGTCGAGGAGGGGTCGTCGAGAGTAGAAGCGACTGACTATATGGCAAATCAAAGCATGTAGTCAACAAACAGATCTAGCCTCAAGCGTCCATGACGCGAGGCGCGAATGCCAGGAGGGCGCCCCTTTTTTCTTCTCCGCGTGAGCAGATATGGCCCATCCCTCCCATTTTGGTCTTTAAACCAAGGCACTCTTCTCTTCTGCGGCGGGCTCTTGCATCATAAGAGCTTCCCTGTGCAGCGAGTGGTCCCTGCTGTGAAAGAAACAAGAAAACGCCCAGCGTCAACAAGAAAACATGTAAACGCATAGTCTCCCCCCCCTTGATCAGATCTTCACGTCGTCTCCATCTTGGCTGATATAAGAGCGGGTGCCTCGACGTCACCCTCGGGAATGCGAGACAGACCCCCTATCGAGGGCCGGCCACCTTGGTGCTGGTGGATCTTGAGCTTCTTGGTCAGCTGCACAATGGTGATGTAGTCGTTCGAGTCAAAGTTGCCAGCCGTCTGGATGTAGGTCAGCAGCGTCTGGGCGGCACGACGGGCATCCTCCTGTGAGGGTGAGACGGGGGAAGAGTCGACAGGGGTCGGGCAGGTGGCGGTGGAGCGTGCGATACTCGAGTTGCTGCTGCTGCGGCGTAGCGTCGGAGGGGGTGAGTTGACGCTCGTGTCGATACTGAAAGGTGCCCCGTGGAGTTCGTGCTGAGGCGACTCGAGAGCTGAAGACGGTGCCGTGGACGATGGGATATGTCGAGGCGTCATTGGCTCGGTCGACCCTGATACCTGGTTCACGTAGTCGATGTTGAGTGACGGGAACGTGTTGCTCCTCTTCTCTCGAGACTGGAAATCGGCGCCTCGCAGTTGATCCATGGGAAAACCTCCAACGTTGGGGTCCGGTGAGAACGTAAAGGTGCCTGTTGGGCTCATTGTGCCCGAGAACGAAGATGCCGGGTTATCTCTCAGATCGCTGGACAGGGACGTGGTCGACTGAGACTCGGGGTGCTTGTATGTAAAGTCAAAGTCGATACCGTCGATAGGGCCATCTTCATCGCTCCGGCTCCCAGACAGGGGCGAGATATTTCCCGTAGGCGAGGTCGGAGATAGAATATCCTGGCTGCTGTTGTTCTTGGTGACCAGCGTTGATAGTCGAGCACTGTCGGGGATATTGGCCTCTGAGGCTCTCCGCGTCAACTTGGCTCCTCCAATGCCGTGCTTTTGCTTGAACTTTTGTAGCCAGCTACTCGTCAGGCCGTTGAGGACGTTCTCCTGGTTCCCGCTCGCATGGGCAAACAGCCTAGCCTGCTCCATGATCTCCTCATCGCTGACCTTGAACCCTCGCTGTTGTTGTCTCCTGACGTAGTTGCTGAGCGTGCGGTCAAAGTCAGGGTGCTTGCCCTTTCCGCGCTTGACGGCTGGGTTTTCTGGCTCCTGATCCCGCTTGAGATATTGATCCTTGTGCCTCAGAACCTTGGAAACCGTGCTGTGATGAATGTGTCAGACTTTGTTCTCTTGTTGCTCTTCCGTAGGTGGATAGGAAGGATAGCTAGCCATCTGCTCAAAGCTTCGTCTCTCCAGGGCCTGCCTACCTTCTCTCGACACCAAACCGGGCTCCAATGTCGGCTTGTCGAGTGCCTGGGTTGTCCTCGTGAAACTGGCACATTGCCCTCTTCTGCTCGGTAGTGAGCGTCTTCCTGGATTTTTCATGCTGCGTCGGTAACCTGGGAGGGTCCACAGGTGGTGCACTCGTGGCGGGTGTTATTGATAGGGGCGGTGCTGAGTAGCTCCCTGAGGGAGTCGGGTTCGTCAGTTGGCTCGGCCATGTCGTGTTGAGCATTGGAAGCTGGTGATGGGCCATCGGCGGCGGCGGCGGTGCTGGCTGGATCATCTGGTGAGGCTGCGGCGGAGGCGGAGGCATCCTATTTAACGGTTCTGAAGGCATGCCGTGACTGACAAAGGCTCCAAAGGATGGGTACTCGGTCAATGGACTGGCGCTGTATGGGCTCTGACTATAGGGGCTCATGCTGGTCCAGGTATCGCTGCCGTAGCCATTGCTGTTGGAGCTACCATTGCTCTGGGCCATGATGGTGTCGTGGCCCATTGTCGACGTCCCATTGACGTTGTTCATGTTGTAAATGTATGTTTTATCTGTCCTGTCTTCCAGCTAACACTGGGGTCAATAAGAAGTAATGTTTCGCGGTAGCTTAGCCCCCAACAGAGCCAGCAGCAGCAGAAAGTTCCTGTCCACAGGAACAATCAATTGATTGGGGGGCGAGACCTGCGCCGGTTGGTGGTGTATAGAGTTGGAAGAATAATCAGGCTCCCTCGAGATGCTGACCACCAGATGAAGCTGGGGGAGGGCGAGGGAACAGAGACTTGGTGGGATGGGCCCTCACGTTTGATACGAGTTGTCGATGAGGAGATGCATCGTCTTGCCCAGATTGATTCCTGAAAGTGCAGAAAAGGAAAGGGATCGATCCACGTTTGCTGTCGATCAACCCAACCAAGTTCCAACCAGGGGGTCGGATAGAACGGTGGTGTTGGGGGCTAGAACAACTACTCTTTGAAGCAGCAGCAGCTCTGGCGCATGCACTCAGACGCAGCCTCCTCTCCCAAAGACGGGGCCGTGGAGCTCTCTCGTCTGTTCAGGGCTGAGGGCTGCAGAACAAGCAAAGACCTGTTCTCTCACCTGTCAACTCTTCCTGGCCAAGTTCAAGACTTGGGACTCCTTCTTCTGATGGAGGGAGGGGGGAAAAGAGCCTTCTCTCACTCTTCCCGTCTGCTGTCCCACGCGGATGCTCCCCTCAGAAAGTGAGACAATGGCCGGGAAGTTTCTTCTAGTTTGCTTTTTTTTCTTGCTTCCTTTCTCTCTCTCCCCTTCTGTTGCACCTCGTGGAGATTGCGGAGACTTTGACCAAAAGGTAAACGCGGCAGGGCGAGAGACAAGACAAGTCAAGACAAGACAAGACAAGACAGGAACGGAACGGAGGTCGGTTGGTAACAGTGTGGAGGTCGTTTCTGGTGCAGTGCAGCGCGGTTGTGGTGGTGGTGCGGGCGGACGGGGAACAAGAGACAGCCACACAGACAAAACAGGGTGGCAGACGGGACGGGGAAAAAAGGACCAGCTGCGTAGCTAGATCCGGACGACAGAGTTTCGATGGCGGGTGCCGCAGACTGAGGCGGACGTTCCAGCACGAGGCCAGACCGTTGAGTATAATCGTTGTCTTGTACTGTCGTAGACGCGAGGCGAGGCGATGCGGTGGTGAGTGAGACCCCAAGCCCATTCACCGTGCTACATATGTAAAGACGAGGCCCCAGAAAGGTCGACGACCTGGTCCATCTACATATGTATGTATATGGGATGGGATGCAGAACGCACGAGGAATACCGGTCCAGGATGTGGGGGGGCCTCTTGCAGGGGGGAGGGGTGTGCCAGAGATTAGAAGGGAGTGTGTGGACTGAGAGAGAGGTGAATCTCTCTAGAGGCCGACTTGGTGTGAGTGTGAGCGAGTAGCAGTGGTGGTGGTGGTGATGGTGATGGGATAGGATAGCATGGCATGGGGGATACAGAGATATGAGAATGACGGGGAAACCTGGTTCGCATGGGGTATGACAAGCAAGACAACCGATGGCGATGCCTCCAGGGCAAGACCAAGACTTCACCTCCTCCCTCTCACACGCGCCTATGTACAGACACAGCACAGACAGGCACGACGCACGCACACACAGACACACACTAACAAGCGCGGCAGATGAGGACGACCGGCCGACCGACGACAACGACCAAGAGGAAGAGACCGGGCAGGGCATGGCATGGGCATCATGATGGCTCGGGGGGTGGACCGGTGAGCCAGGGTCCAACGCTTGCTTTCCCTCCCTCTCCTTCTCGTCTGTCATCCCTCCTCCACCCCGGCAAGGTAAGGTCGCCGCTCGCGGGAAAAGCAACTCACAATCGTCAGCCGTTGGGAGACGGCGTGCGTGGGTAGACCCCCCCTGGTCAGCGCCAATCTGATAGGTGAGGTGAGAGACAGACAGGCACCTCTCAAGGACAAGAGACACAAGCTTTTGATCAAGAGAGAGAGAGAAAGCCGAAAAAGAAAGCAATGACCAAAGGAAGCAAGTCAGTCTCAGGGCGAGACTCTTCACTCTCCCTCTCTCTCCCTTGCATATCCCAGGAACCTTCTCCCGTCCTCTTCCTCTTCTCTGGTGTCTCACCCGTTCCGGACGAACCACCGTCGACTCTTCATTTCCTCATTCCCCTCTTGGACGAACCGGCCCTGCTTCTCTTCGAGAAGGGGTTAGTTGGATACATAGGCCCATGATTACAGACCTGGGCCCATCAAGATGAGGTCAGAAGAAGGACGGGGCGTGCCGAGTCGAGTACGGTACCCGCTTGCCCTCTCGCTTTTTTTTTTTTTCTTTTCTTCCACAAGCCGCGAGCACGAGCACGAGGCATGAGGCATTTCGACCAGGGCCTAACAACTCTGTTCCTCTTCTCTGGTCTGGTTGGTGCCTCGCAGTGGTTCAATGCCGACATGACATCGTTCCCCCACGAGAGGGACCACTCTGCTCCGAAGCAGCAAGGCGTGTAATACTTCGAAGCAGGTGTGGGTGCTTCTGCGAGAGAGAAAGAGATGCGTCTCAGCGTGTCTCAACCGCCCGTTGAGAAGAGAGAGAGAGTCTGAGAGGGGGAAAGGGCCCCATGCTGGCTCAAGACCAGGACCGACGCGCGCGGGCTAAAAAGATAGTCGCCTAGCAAGGCCACCAGCTCGCTACTCTCATAGGGCATCTCTCACTGCCCTCAGAGTGCGGCGCCGGCGCCAAGAGCCATGCCCATTCGACAGTCCAAGATGGCCTGGGCTCGACTGGGTTTAAACTGGAGAGGCTATGGTAGGAGGGGGCCATAGAACCAGGCCCTTTCTTCCGAGAGGGAGTCCACCATGAGTGGACCAGGTCACCTGCTAAGCCATATCCTCCCCAGATACGAAATCCCTCCCGCCCGCCCTGGCCTGAGAGAGTCAGACTGAGCCTGAGCATATGAGCCCGCGATATCGACATGCTGCTTCTGGTATAACGCCCCTCCCTCCCTCCAGACCAGGCCGCGACCATGCCATGCCATCAGACGGACGGAAGAGCACCGACCGCGCTCGCTCGCTCGCTTCCCCCCTACCTCTCCCCCCCCAGCAAAGATCGACTGACGGGCCACGGATGAGATACATTCAGCAGCGACGACGACGGCGGGAGGTCCGGCTTGCTCATGGCATGGACAAGGGTCTCGGGCAGCCCTGGTCCCTGACCGACTAGAAGCAGACTCCAGGATGATAATCATAACCCAGGCCAGCCGCGAGCAACAAAACCCGAAAGGTGTTGAAAAGGGTAAGGCGGCCAATGTCACTATTTAGCTTCCTAGCCCCAGGCACAAGAGCCGTTCCCTTCAGCTCTACTTCAGCCTTCAGCCTCGGACGGGCCAGCTCGTGGCCTCGTTCGCCGGCTGGCTGGCCGGCCCCCTTCCTTCACCTCACCGTCCGTGTCCATTGCTTGCTTCCATTTCTTCCCCGAACGCCGGACTCTGTCGTCACGGTGCCCTTGAAGACCAATGCCCGCCCGGATGGCGAGATCCGGCTCTCGCGCCTTGTCTCATCGGATGGGGTCAGGCCTGGGGCGGAGATGATGGGTGAAGGGAAGAGGGGAGGGGGGGCAGACGAGAGCCACTCATCAGCGAGGCTCTGGTGGTTTGATTCGCTCAGCCTTGTCCTTCGTGCGCCATGTCCTGGCCCATCTCTTCTCCCTTCCTTCTCGCGTCTTTCCTCGCCTCGCCTTTGCCTCGTGGTTCCAGGGTGGTCGAGCCATGCTCGGGCCTCACCACCACCCACCCCCGTCTTCCAGGCCAGGCTTGACGAGGCACGTTTTTCTCTCACACTCTCATGCATGCGCGCGCTGACCATACCCCGATGCGATGCTCGATAATCCCGGGACACTACGCTGCTGTTGGTCTTGTACCGTTCTTCCTGGTCCGTCCCCTGGCCAAGCCCGTTCAGCGGCATGGCTTGGCTTACTGGCCAAAGTCTAGCGCGGGCAAACATCGTGGGCCGTGGAGATGTGCCGCCCCAGGATACCTCGATAGGTAGTAGCTACATACCAGGACGGGCGGGAGCGAGTCGTAGCCATGTTACTCTGTAACGGACTGGGCGCACGTGTGGCCGTGGTCCACTCGACAGCCCTCTTTTTTTGAGTTGTTGGTCTGTGTTGTGAATCAGCTCGTGGCCGGGCTAGGCATAGCATTAGTCTGAGCGAGATGCGAGTGTTTCGTCCATCTTGATCGGTCTGCAGTGTTCAGCAGATAGTCCGTCCACGATGGGCTCTTCCCCCTTCCCTCATCTTGATCTCGGTGTCGTCGTCCTGCTATAGGCGAGCAAGCAGCCAGCCGGCGTCTCTCGCAGACACACCTTTTGAGTAGAGCAAGCAAGCAAGCAAGTAACATGATGACATGGTGCTCGGGATTCCGCAACTGGAATGACGGTGGGTCATAGCCTGGTCTCGTCCATCCTATCCTATCCTGTCCCATGCCATGCCCTGGAGAACTTGGTGTATGGATTACGGAGCAGGTACTGTGCAAGCATGGTAGATACTGACTGTACTGTACTATCCGTCTGATGTATGGATGGATGGATGGATACCTCTCCTACACCTGGTGCCTCGAGTCGAGACGAGAACCGAGACGGAGATCTACCGCTACTCTGCAACTGCAGCAGCAGGTAGGTAGCAATCAAGAACCAGAACCGGGGGGCTTGACATGGACAGAGGCAGACTAGTGGGACGGGCCTTTCTGGAGCCAGTTTGACAGCCGCCGCCTGCCGCCATCCATCATCCATCATCCATCGCTCATCGCCAGTCGACGTCGCCATTCCGCCCCCTGTCCTGTTCAGCAGGAGTCTGTTGTGTGTATCCATGTCATGGCATGTCTCCTCCCGTGTCTCGCGGCTTGGCTTTTTAACCTTTCCGAGCCGTCGCTGCACCCTCGGTGATTGTCGCGTATCATTTCTTCATCTCTCTTGGGTTTGGGCCTGGGCCGCAGACAGAGCAAAGAGGTCCAACATGGAGGAAAACGGCTCCCATGGCTAGTCAGATCTCTAGCGCAATTTCCGGGGGAGGCATAAACGGGTGTGCGCCCACTTCCGAGCGCAGCTAGAGCTTGTCTACCACTCCACCCCCGGCAGACGGAGAGCCATTGGGCAGCAAGCAACCTCTTGTGCTTGTTTGCTGCCGTCCGTCTTTTTTCGACCGCCGACAAGAGAGAGAGATCCTGACAACAGTAGAAAGCCCGCTGAGAAATGGAGGAGGGGAGGGGCGCCGCCTCTGCCCGTGGACGGTCCAATCCGCCGTCCGGCTGTTGATCCAGTTGGCCAGCTCCATCAAGATCCCTGACACCGGGGTCTGGGGTTTTTTTTTTTGCTCTTCCTTCCCTTCCCTTCCCTCTACTCTGTCTGGTTCACCTTTCGCTTCCTTCCATTGATGGTGTCAGGTACCTCTCAAACGTTTCTTTTGTGGCTTTCCTTTCCTGCTGGTGTCGTCCAACGAGTGAGATGACAATGGCAAGTTGGCGTCGGCGGAAAAAGAAAGCAAGATGGAAGGATGCTTTGTTTTGCATTGCTGATCTTCGGGCCCCAGACCCAATCCGTCTGTAGTGTAATATCAAGCTGGAGCCATCCGCGGCAGTCGTTGCCTGAACAAGCTTCCTTGCTCGCTCATTGACTTGACTTGACGGCATCAGACGAGCTCTCTCTCTGCTTTGGCTTTTCTCCCGTGGTGGCATGGCGCACTAGTACTGTAGGTCCTCCATCCCATCCGTCGGCCCCCTGTTGCTGCTGAAGCTTGACAGAAACGAGGCCCTCCGCCTGTGGTGAGATCATGACGACGCGACGCCCACTCGGCGGCTCCAGAGAAGGATCGCAGCACGCGTCCAGATCTAACCCAGCATCTCATGACAGCGGTATCATGTCGTATCGTATCCCAACGCCCAGCGTATAGCCATATACGCCCTCTTCGCCCGTGCTACCGTGATGCGGCCAATCGCATTTCATCGCCTTCAGACCTGGTGCTGTAGGGACCGCGGGAGGTGAGCCTTTGATCAGTGCAGTCAGTGCCCTGCTGCCCTGCTGCTGCTGCCCTGCCCTGGGATGCCATGCCATGCCATGCAACTACTACCTTGGGGCCGTGTTTGGTCAATGGTTGCTAATCAAGCGCAGCCAGGGGAGGGTATCCATCTTTGTTGTCTCTTTGGGCGCCATCTGCCCCTTGCGCTGCCCGATTGAGATCTCATCAGCCGTCGTGATATGACTGCTGAAGAACAAGACTGGCTGTTGCTTGACCTCGTGCATGCCGTGAGCTTGTGTGTCCTGATGTTTGCTTCTACAGCAACGGGATCAACCTTATCGGTCGGTTGTTTCAAGCCAACCGTGCCCATCAGCTCCCAACAAGACTGACTGACTTGCCGCCTCCCCGTCCGTCTCCATCGCTTCCTCCTCTTTCACTCTCGACAAGGCTTTGTGATCTTTTTTTTTTTTTTTTTTCATAACCCTAGACGTTAAACCCTGTTCTCCCACAGTCCGCACGCACACACCAAAACATGATCGAGCAAGCAAACGTCCATGCAGACAGCAAGGCCCCCTCCCTCCTCCTCTTCAACAGCTGCTCCACCTCCTCCCTCCCTGCAGCCACTCTATGCTCCTGTGGAGATCAAGCCCGCAGCGGCCTGTGAGAGCGTTCTTACCTCCCCTGCTTGCTGAGAGGGGAGAGGGATCCCCTTGTCCAGAGAGGGGGCCGCCTAACCCCTTTCGAGACTGGCGCGGGCTTCGGGACGTTTTTCATGTCCAGAGGCTTGCCTCTCCGCCTTTCACGATGCTTCTCTTGCCGCCGGGCACCATGATGAAGGGTGGGTCGCAGAGCGGCACTAGCGGGGGGTGGACGGAACGGAGCGTGTCGATGCGAGGAGCCATGTCGAATCTTGTTAGTGACAAGAGCGGACTTTGTCTGACTCGTCGTTGACCGGGGGAGAGGCAGAGAGATGATAGATGCCCATGCTAATCCTCCCGCTGCTTTCTGCTGCTTTGTCATGATTGCGGGCATTGTCTCGATCCTGCTTCAACATGCCCTTTGCCTGTGGATATACGGGAACAGGGCCACCAAGGGGAGCCGGGGCTGTACTGTACGTGCCGGGACACCTTGACTTGGCATCTAACGTGGCTTACGGATACCTGAAGAGCACGAGCCTTCGGCATAGATCCTTTGGCTGCTGCGTCTGCGTCTTTGCATGACACGATAGAGTGAGCCAGACCCGTCAGGGCCAAAGATGAAGTGAGCCTGCGCTCACTCGCGAGCTCGTCTCTTTAAGCGCCCCGATGCAAGCCAAGCAAAAGCAAGAGGACCTGTTTCACGGCCCCCGCCTGCATCCCACGCTTCTGCTGGGAAAGGCGGCCGCAGATCGAGAGGCCCTCGGCTATGCAGGTCGAACCACTGCGTCCCGTTGCTTGTCGACATTAGATGGTGGCGTCGTCTTTGGGGATCAAAATCTACCTAGCGTCGCTGTCTGTTGTAAGTCTTGTAGATGGTGAGTGTGAGTGAGTTTGAGTGATTGGTAAAGGCTCAAGTCAAGATCTCTGTTGTTGCTGCTGGGAAATGCGTCTCTCTCTTTTGTTGATGGATGGACTGACTGTTCGGAATTGCCCAAAAGCGGTTCCGAGTGGTGCAATCTTCCAAACAGTCAACTATGAACTGCCGTGGCCGCCTCTTCTCTTGCTGATTGATGTGCACGCCGCAAGTGCTTTGCTTTGCCTTGCCTTGCCTGCCTTGCTCCATACGGCAACCATCCCGGAGATATCTCTGCTGAGAAATCCCCGTCTCCGTCTCCGTCTCCGTCTCCATCTTCATCTTAATCTTGTCGCGTCCCTTGTTCATCGTCGCCTGCCGATTAACACTTGGTTCTCTTTCTTTCATCTCCCCTGGTGCAGCCCCATCAGCTTGCCCTGCGAGTGCGCACGCCACCTCGTCTTCCCCCCGGAAACTATTGTGCCGATCATTATCGTGCCTGGTCGAGCCCAAGTCGAGACTTCGCACCAGCCAGACGTGCTCGTAGCCGCGCATCCAGTGCAGTGTCAGCCCTGCCCTTATTGACCCTGTTGTAACCGTCATTCCATGCCGTTACCCGCGTGGTTCCCTCCTCTCTGTTCCCCTCAGCCACTCGAGTCAAGCCCAAATCAACCCACTGCTCCAAACCTAGTGAGTGGTCGGGCATGGGCTCTGGCTACACATCGATTGCAGCGCGGCGGTCCAAGTTGCCCGGCTCACGAAGCCTCTGACGTTCCCGTGGGGAAGCCCCCCTTCATCTCCGCAAGGTTTTCTTCATCGTTTAACAATGGTCACTTTGACAAGACAGTTAGCATCGTCATGACTCTAGCACAAACCCTGGCAGCCTAGCCCCAACGCACTCGACTGGGGGGTCAGACGCCCCCCGGCCGGTCAAAGAAGCAAGATCCCGACTACATCGGGTAGATCAAGCTTGACGGCCTCAGAGCATCCGTTCCCGCGATCTGCGTTTGGGCCGCCTCGGAGTTGGGTTTTGTTTGAGAGGGGGTCTTGGTCGGGGTCACCGAAGTAAGCTACTCACCAACATCTTCGTCACACAGCTCATGTCCCAGCCCGACTCGCTGCGGCTGATGCTTGACAGACTTGCCGTACACGATGGCCGTTTTGAAAACTTCCGTAATGCTTCGGTGGATAGCGTTACACTGGGCACCGGATTTGGTCAGCAATCACATATTGGCCAAATTACAAGGCTCCGCTCTAGGAACGGGGTGAGCTGGGCTCTCTCTCAACTTACAAAGTCTTCAACCGTGCAGCGCGTGGATCGGAGAACAACGGGCGCCGAGTAATCGGGCTGCTTGCCCTTGGGCTTCGTGTACACCCGAACAAGGTTGAGTTTGTCCCACATGGCCTCCATCAGCTCGTCAATGTTCCACCCGTGCTCGGAGCTGATGGGCACGGCGTTGGGGATTCGATACAGCAGATCAAGCTCCTCAATGCTGATCGAGTCGATCTTGTTGAGGCAGTAAACCACGGGAATGTAACTGGCGGGTTACCAATGTCAGCATCTCAGGTTCATCTCTACTTCAGGTGTACCAGGTGTTAGAGCTCGCCTACCTTCGACTCTTGGCCTCGAGAACGTCGATCAGGTCATCGACGGTGGCGTCACATCGGATAGTAATGTCTGCAGAGTTGATCCGGTATTCGCTCATGACAGCCTTGATCTCGCCATGATCGATATGGGTCAGGGGCACTGTGCTCGTGATATTGAGGCCACCCTTGTCCTTCTTTTTGAAGGTGATGTTTGGGGGCTCCTTGTTGATGCGAATTCCGAAGCCCTCAAGCTCCGACTCGATCACCCGCTTGTCCGTCAGGGGCTTGTTCACGTCGAGCACAATGAAGATCAGATGGCACGTCTTGGCGACGGCGATGACCTGGCGACCTCGACCTCGACCGTCCTTGGCACCCTCGATAATTCCGGGAAGGTCGATAATCTGCAAGGGGGCGCCTGGTGAGTGCGTGTCAGCCGATCTGCCACAAAGCCCGGGGGGGCACGAAGAAGCAACTCTAACAAACGGCTCGCCAACGGGGTCGGGTATCAAGCCCGCCAAAACGGCCGCAGCCGCTGGGCGGGCGGGACAGAGTGGAGGAGGGGGAAGACAAGTGAAACTAACCGTTATAGACGACCTGTCCGGGCACCGATGTCAGGGTGGTGAACTCGTACGCGGCCGCCTCCGAGTGTTGGCCCGTCAGTCGGCTCATGAGCGTACTCTTTCCCACAGAGGGGAACCCAATGAAGCCGATACTGGCGACACCTGTCCTGGCCACATCGAATCCAGCGCCGCCTCCACCGCCTCCGCCACTGGGGGTCAACAGCTCGCGCTTGAGTTTGGCCAACTTGGCCTTGAGCTGACCCAGATGAAACGACGTCGCCTTGTTCTTCTGGGTCCTGGCCATCTGTTTCCACGGGTTAGAGCCGGTTGGCTGAGATACGGGAGGGTTCGTCGATTATCGTCATCTCGAACACGCCGAGGGAGGGGGGAGTCGATGGGAATCACGCACTTCGGCCTCAATCTCTTTGATCTGGCGGGGGGGGGTCAGGGTTAGCAACCTCATCTCGTTCATGGCGCAACTGGTGGCGGTTCGCAGTAACATACCTTGTCCACTGTGGTAGCCATGGTGGCGACTAGCTCCTGCTACGGTATCGGCTTGTTTCCAGGCTGTGTCTGGCCTCAGATCTCGGGTTCGTAGCACAAATCCGCGGTGAGCAGGGGACTTTTGGTGATAATTGAAATGCGTGTGTTGGAGTCTTTGAGATGGTGGGGTAAATTTTTCTGGCAACCACCACCCACGAGTGGTAAGTGATGTCAGCCAGCGGGGTCTCGGCAGCCAATCAGGTCTCAGGTCAAGTTAGACTTTGGGTATCAACACCACGTTGTGAGTTGCCACTCAAGTCAAGTATTCAGACATTTTGACGTTTGTTGTTGTTTCGTTGATTCTACCGTGCGTACAAGCGCTCATACAGCGGGATCGAGCCTGTCCAACAGTGTCTCGTTCCAGTAGTAACGTCAAGTGTCCCCCAGCCATTAGCTTGTGCGTACATGACGAGCGTCGTCCTTCTTCCTTACACGCGACACAACCTGTCGCCTTCAAACATCGTCTTCTCAGGTTCTCGGAAACCATCCAACCCATGTACATGACATGACCATTCCCCCAGAAACAGGCCTATATCCCGATCCAATCCTCATGGGTAGATAGATGCCATACCCCTCTTTACCTGTCATCATCCCCATGTCGACGAAGCAATAACCCAGACCATTCCCTGTCTGTGCCTGCGCCGTCCATGGTCGTTACTTGGACAAAGGAAACTTGAAATAGCAGTATAATAACTCTCAACCGTGAATCTGAGACTCAAACCCCATTGGGTGGCTTCAGGTTCAATTTCCGTTAACTCCATTCGTGAGCCCCTCGTGAGCGGTAGTCGAGTTTGTCATGCCCTCAGACGACCCTGGCGTCAAAACCCGTATGGTGCCATTCATCGACTTTTGGCTGATGGGTGATGAATGAATGCCGTTGACAAGAGGCGGGCTTAAGTGACCGTTGACCAGATGCTCAAGTCCTTGCTCGACGCAGATTCGAGGGTACTCTGGGTCGTCTGGGTGGACTTGAATCAGTCCTCGTCGAGGAACCTTCTTCTCTGGGAACGGTGTGCTGCTCGTCTGTGCGAGTTGAGGCATGTCTTCGCCCACCAAGAGACCGCTATAGTAATATTTGGATCGAGGTGCGAAACCATGGAAGCGACCAGCATCTGGATCTTGCTTCCACTTGTTGTTTGTCACCCACCCACGACTTTGCGCCTCGGTCTCCAACAGTTCGCGGTATTCCACCGCAAGTTGAACATGACACAGGTGTGGGATATTAGGAACAGTGTACATCAGATCCGACACCTAACTCGTATTAGCAAATGACAAGTCGCTGGCCATCGTGTCACAACATACCTTGACAAAGAACATCTCCATGTCGAGGAACCTCTCCCAGGCTTCCTGCTTGAGCCGTTGTTTCGTCTGGAAACGCAGTTCGGAGGGCTCCTCATCTCCATAGTAGTTGGGGAGCTGGCGTCCAAGATCCCAAAGCTTCTCGTCGACAAGGGAGTAGAGACTCCATTCAATTCGCCAAAGAGTAAGTTTAGCCAGGGAGGAGACGGGAACACGTTCCCAAGCCGTGTCTAGAACATCTGTTAGTGCAATCCAGTATTGACTCAGTAAGCAAACTTACATCGCGACAGATTCAGATCCTTCTCGCCGAGAAGAAGAGCAGCATGTGTGTTGAGAACCCATTGCTCGCGCCCTTCGGGTGTTTGGTTGGCTTCCGGTCGGATGGTATCGTAGCGGCAACCTTGCATCCGCTTGAACTTCTCTGCAATAGTAGGAAGCTTGGGGTTGGGGCAAGTATCCAACCACCGAAGAAGAGGGGGCAACTTGTCGAGGCGCGCGCGTTCCTGTTCCTCGCGTATCCGTCGTAGTTCGGCTTCGCGAGCGGTTCGCTTCCTTTCCATTTCCTCACGATGTGCTCGGTCTCGGCGCTCCTTTTCTTTTCGTTCCTCCTCCTCGCGTTCACGGCGAGCTTGTTCGGCCGCTTCTCGCTCAAGCTGCTCACGGTGTAGCCTTTCCTCTTCCTCTCGCTGCTTGCGCTCTTCCTCCTCCTTCTTCTTCCGTTCCTCTTCCAGGCGCTTCTTTTCTTCTTCCTCACGGCGAGCCTTTTCCTCGGCCTCACGTCGTTGCTTTTCCTCTTCTTCTCGTCGCCGACGCTCCTCCTCCTTGCGTTTCCGTTCGGCCTCGCGTTCTTCCTCTTGCTTCCGCTTTCTCTCCTGCTCGGCCTCCTCCTCCTTACGCTTCTTCTCCTCTTCCTCTGCTCTCTTTCGCGCTTCTTCCTCTTCACGCTTCTTCTTTTCTTCGGCTTCGACTCGCTTGCGCTCTTCCTCCTTCTTTCGCGCCTCCTCCTTGCGAGCCTCCTCCTTCTTCCGGGCCTCTTCTTTCTTCTTTGCCTCTTCCAATTCGGCGAGACGCTGCTTCTCTTGCTCGGCTTCCTGGGCCTGTTTGGCCTGCTTGGTCTCCTTTGCTCGAGCAGCTTGCATCTCTGCTTCTGACACAGCTCGGATTGTATCAGCATCCTTCATGTCAACGTCAGTATCTTCTGACTTGACATGGATCAGCTTCTCGGCGCTGCTGGATCGATCCGGTTCCGCACGATGAGAGTCATGATGTCTTTCCCGTCGATCGTCATCATGCTTCTTGTGATTCGATTTGGATGAGAGCTTGGAAGAATCTTGAAGAGAACTGGACTTGCGTGGTCGTTCGTCAGAGGATAGCAACTGTTTCGGTCGTTTCTCCTTGGTTTCACCGTCGATACGTCGTCGTTTCAGTGGGACTTCACTATCGTCCTTGTCACCGTTACTGGGTCGATCAGGCGTGGTACTAGCTCGGTGCCTCTTGGCCGACCCGTCGCCGGAAACTGACAAACGATCCCTCGACTCGTCTCGCTTGAGAGCCTTGGTTCGGTCATGGTACTTCTCAGACAGTTTCTCGGGCCTGTGCTTGTCGGATGGTTCGTCGTGTCTCGTTTCGTGAGGGCTGGTAGGGTGATCCTTGAGTGATGAGGCGTTGGAGGCCATGCTAGCACGCCGTTGCCTCTCTCGTTCTCCTCGGAGCTCGCCCTTGGACACAAGCTTCCTTCTGGGCTTGACAGTTTCGCCTTCAGACGACACGCCAGCAGCATCTGATTCGGCACGTTTCACCTTGAGCTGCTTGTGAGAAATCGAGGGAGACAGTTCGCGGTCTGAAACGTTGATAGAGGGGAGGCGATCTTCCTTTCTGGGACGTCCTGGGCCACGTTTCGGGGGATGGTCATCTCCATGATTGGCGGATATGTCTGTTCTTCGCTTTTCCTTGGGACTGGTGAGCTTGGCGCTGCTGAGCTTCTTCTTCGGCTCCGGACTAGAGAGATGCCGCTTTTGTTGCAAACGAGCCTCCTCCTTCTCCTTGGCCTCGGCTCGCCTAGCTCGCTTCGCTTCGCGCTCCTCTCGTTCGCCACGCTCACGCTCTCGGTCCCGTCGGCTGGGGGATTTCGTTTTGGCCGAGTCCTTGTGACTCCGCTTGTGCTCGTCGTAAGCATTTTTCAACATGTGTTCTTCTTCCTTCCAGTTCGAGCCTGCCCGACGCCGTGCAATTTCGTAGTAAGTTTCTCCCTTGAAACGCCGTGTTGGATCAAAACCCTGCTGTTCTAAGAGTAACTCCACAACCTTGATGTTCTCTTGTCCAATTGCTGCTAGTATCGGTGTTGCAAACTCTGGTTGTACGGAAGAAATGGGTGCTGGATCTGGGTTTGCGGCTCCTAAACTTAATAGCAATTGGATGACAAGATCGTGGCCTCCTCTTGCAGCAGCAACCATGGACTCGGGGTCGTTGAAGCCTTCCTTCACTTGCAGGATGCGGGCAACGGTTTCCTCGTCTCCGCGTCCAGCAGCTTGTCGAAGGGTCTTCTCGTCCAGGGGCATGTACAGCAAATCGTTTCTTGTCTTTTGTGCGCGTACGGTTCCTGATCTGCGTCCTTGTTGATTTGTGGCAGGGGAATTCCGAGGGCTGTCCGGTGCGTGTGAATCTCTTGCGTCATGGGAGTCGTGGTGCGAATGGCGGTCTTCGGAGGTGCGTCGTCGTTCGCCTACTCGCTTCCTTGCTGCCATCAGAGCGGCACGGATCTCGTCTGCGTTTTCCGTCTTCTCGCTCACACGGTCGACTGGCTCCTCTCCGTTCACGTTGGCTTTTCGAGGGTTGACACCAGCATCCAGCAAAAGCTTGACCACTCCCAGGTGGCCGTTGTCGACGGCGTCGAGCAGTGGAGTATCTTTATCGTAGTTGACACAGTCCAGATTGCAGCCGGCCTCGATCAAAAGTTTGACAATATCCTCGCATCCATTAATTGCAGCAATTTGCAGAGGGGTATTTCCAGCGTAGTCGGCAACGTTCAGGTCCTCTGGCCTCTCCATAAGGCGCGTTTTGGCACCCTCGTAGTCTCCTTTGGCGCAAGCGCGGGCTAGGAAGGTCTGGCCGTGAGCATCGAGATGCTTTTTGTGTGGCGCCATTCTAGCGGGAGAAGCATTCGTGTCGGCGGTGGCAGGCGTTGCCAGGCTACGAAGTTTGGAGCTGCGAGGGTGGGGACTGCCACTGGCAGAAGATTCGTCCGAGTGGTATTCCGTGGAGTGTAGAGGGGGAGGCAGGCGCCTCTTCTTTTGACCGGAGCCGTTGGAGGAATGTGAGGGCAGTTGGGAGGATGCGCTCCTCCGGTGAGATCGAGACTGTGGGGAAATAGATCGGTTCTGTGATTCATGGTGTGACTTGCCAGAGAGAGCCTTGTGCTCCTTGTGCAGGCGACCCGAGTCGATGCCTACGCTGGTTGTTCGCTGGCGGCGGACCTTGCGGCTGTCGGCCTCGTCGTCGGATTCGAGCCTTGAGCCCTTTCGCTTGTGCGGCACCAGGCGCTCGGTAGATTTTAGTTTGTCACGGATGGACGTCTTGGAGGGCCGAGGGCGAGAGTGTTCAGAGTCGGAAGATGAGTGGGGGTCGTCGGAGCGGCGACGGTGTTGACGCCGGTGCTGCGGTGGGGACGCAGGCGCAGAGCTCAAACCACTCGACGCCGCATCTTTGCCCCGTGACTGCTTTTCGCGTTCGAGATGGGCCGACAGGCGCTTCTTTTTAATAGGGTCGCCGCGGGCAATAATCGAAGACTGGTTTTTTTCGAGGTCGTGAGGCGGACAGCCGGCCGCCTGGATGGTCGACTTGGAGGCGTCGCCGTCGCCATCGCCATCGCTCTTATCCTCCTGCCTCACCTTGCGGGCCTTTGAAGGGGAGTGGCCATCTTTGCCAGGCAGAACGATTGTTTCGGCGTCAGAGTCGCGGTCATCGGGAGCATCTGCATCGGGCGCCGACGAAGAATTCGCAGGTTGACGAGGTTCCTTGTCCTTATCAACGGGCTCGGAGGGCTTGGGGCTTACAGGCGGCGGCGTCGACTTGGTGGTTTCGGGTTTGGGGTCGGGCCGCCGAGGTTCATCGCCAGCAGGCCTCGTCTGGTCGGACTGGGCAGCATTCTGCGCATCCATGACATTTACCTGCGAGGACGGCCAGCGACTACCACCATTCTGGTGATGGATGACCAGGACGACGACGATGGGGGCGATTGATTCGCACGGATGAGACAAAAGGGGGAGCCCCTATCGACGACGACAACCGAGGACAAGGTGCGGGTGCGGGCGCGGCACACGAGATGGGATTCGGTGAGGCGTCGAGAGCGGGCGAGAGAGGACACGGGCGCCGGTGACACGAGGAAAGGCGGAAAAGGACAGACAGCGACACGTATTCAACAGAGATCCGGCGAGCGTTGAAGGTTACGGGGAACAGAGTTCGAGGGATCGGAGTCTCGAGAGGAATCGGGCGGTCGGGTCGCAGGCGGTATACGAGGATGAATGATGATGGATTGTTTTGGAGATGAGATGCTGAAACCTTGTTTTGCTGAATGGATGACTGAGAGCGACGGGGAACTCCCCAAGCCGAGAGCGAAAAGAGTCTGTCCGTCCCCTTTGATGGCCAGCGGTGATGTGATTGGACGGTTCCGTGCTTGGGTATTCGTACTATGCTCTGTTAAGACCTACGGCCGCCCACAAGGTGCTGACCGCACTCAATTACGGCAGACGAATGAGCGGCGCCGTAGGCACTTGAGGCCAAGGGAGGCAATAATAAAGGGTCCAGGCTCCTGGGGGCGAACATAAGAATGCGTCTCTCCCGTCACGATCCTTGCCCAGAACGCGTCCGGCTTTTTTTGACGGCTCCCTCTCAAGTCCCGGTCTTTTGGCGCCCGGGGGGCAACTCTAGGTCTCCTCTCCAGCGCGCTTTTAGTGGGTTTAGCAGCCACCGGGTCCCAACCACCCTTGCGATAATGGCACCTGAAGATGACACCTTGATCCATCATCTCGACGGCACGGGGACAAGGCCAGGAATCAAAATCAGTTCATGCTCGGGGGTTTGCTAAAGAGGAGCAGGCGGCATTTTTCAATGTTACAAACTGACTTCCTTTGTCCCGTCCCTGTCCTCCTCCTTCAAGGCTGTCTGCCTACCTCCAGAAGATCGTCCTTTCTTCATTTCTCTCCCCCCCGCCGCTGCAGCGCACGTGTACATGCATATCCGTAGTGCGCCCACAGCTTCAGGCAACCACTCGCACTCGGCCTCCAATATTCTCCACTCTCATTCAACAATCCTTGCTGATCCCTGGTCGAAACACCGCCTGGCGCCATCACCAAGACTGACTCTGACCCCTCGATCCTCATGAAACAACCCAACGGTACGGAGTGTGGCATCTACAAATTGCAGGGATTCATGCCAGTGCAGTGCAGCGTGTGCGTGCTTGCTTGCTTGATTAATTCATTCTGCGACCCTACAGCGAAAAAAAAAAAAATCCGACATGATGGATGCATCTGCCTCTTCTTCTGGCCATAAAGACGATGCTGGCAATGGCTTTTCACTTCCGCCTTCCCTGGACCACGCCAGGATCACCACTCTACCTCAGACGGCGTATTACATCCCAGACTTCATAAGCGAGGAAGAGGAGCGAATGATTTTGGATAAAGTGTGTGGATTAGCCTGGACGACATTCATGCCTCATAGCTGAACGATACCCCTTAGATCTCGAGTGCCCCCAAGCCGAGGTGGAAGCAGCTCACCAAACGTCGTCTTCAGACGTGGCCCTCGGATCTCGTCAACAACAAGCTTCTCGACGCTCCGCTACCTCCTTGGCTCGAGACTCCCGTGGTCTCTCGCTTGCTGTCACTTCCGACTCAGGATTCCGAACTTGGACACATCTTTGCCCAGAGTCCTCATAAGAAGCCCAACCATGTTCTCATCAACGAATATCCACCTGGTATTGGCATTATGCCGCATAAGTTGAGTACACGAAAATCCGTGGTCCCGTTGCTACGGTATGCTCATCTTGCGTAGGATGGATCCGCGTATTGGCCTGTCGTTTGTACGGTGAGCCTTGGTGCCAGCCTGTGCTTGAACCTGTACCGCAGCAAGGAGGACGGTGCCCTTGATCCTGAGCCTGCGTGGAGGATCCTGCAAGAACCTCGTAGCCTTCTCATCACGACTGATCAGCTGTATACCGACTACCTCCACGGTATTGCCGACATTGAGGAGGACACCGACCTCACTGCAGACACCGTCGCCAACTGGGACCTCCTCCGCGACGCCGATGCCTATGCCAGTGGTCGGAACATCCGCCAGACCCGTACGAGTCTGACGTACCGAGACGTTCTTCAGGTCTCCAGGGTTGCGAACAAGCTCGGCATGTTCCTCAAGCGATGAACGACGTGGGCGCTCAAGTGAGCCTAGAATACGAGAGGGATCATTGTCCACCTCTTGGCCACCTTGTCTGCTCCAAACTTGTTGGCCATCCACTTCCTCGTGCCGTGAGCTGTGGCGCCCAGGTTCACAGCCACGAACAAGAGTCCGCATAGGACCGTTTTGTTGAGGAGCTGGCCTGGGGGCGCGGCAATCCAGGCAATGGCGACGTACAAAAGGCATTCGCAGGTGTAGTGTGGGCAGACCAGGTATTCAAACCACCCTTCGCTTGGAAGCGTGTACTTTTTGAGGCTTGCCAAATACCTATGGCATTGGTTCTGCTTGAGGCATGCCACAACGTACAGGGCCAGGGCTGACGGAACCTTTCGCGGGACTTGGATGGGTTGGTTGGGCGAGTCCCAGGATGCGAGAATTGCGCCTACGTCTTGTCAGTTTCGAAAAGCGAGTTTTTGCATATTGGTGACATACTGGAGCCCTCGATCCAGACAGCGACGCTCATTGCGGTGTAGTATCCAAGCCCGAGCGCCCAGTGAACAAACCACATGGGCGAGGATCCCGGCTTTGACACGCATAAACTCTCATAAAGCCGTCTCGAGCCCTGCAATGCCATGAATAACCAGGCCACGAATACCTGTTCCAGACTCATCGATGACTCTTGAGGTCTGTCTTGCAGGGTCGCAATCGTCCTCATGACTGTGCCCCTCTGAATATACTGCCATGCCCAGAAAGCAGAAAAAGACACAGATATGATGTAAAAGTGCAGAAACCACGAGTGAGGCACCTGTCCGTAGTTTGTCAAGGTCTTCAAGAATGACCTGACAGCTTTAAAACTCTGCTTCGATGTTTCCGGCTTTCCGCTTGCTGGATTTGCATCCTTGGGTCGTCGAGGGCCGTAGTCCATGAGAGCGCTGCGGACATCCTGCGGGAGTGCCTGTATGAAGAGAATGAGGCCGGCCGAGAGGACGAAGAAGCTTTGACACCATTGCGCCGGCGTCAAGGACGACGCGATGTCGATTGACCTCTGTACCAGGTCCATATTTAGCTGCGTATGCTGAATTGGTGGTGCTATATGGAAAGAAAGGAGTTGGCCAATTGAGGAAGTGAGGGAACATGTGCTTAAACTGCCGAGGCGTCGCGCTGTTCTCTTGTCGTACAGTGTCAATTACGCGTCTTTATGCTTGTGGACCAACGCCTGCACTGTACTGGCACGACACATCACCAGCTTCTACTTCTACTTCTACGACATCTACAGCCAAATCGTAATTCTCCGTCGGTGTTTATCTAGTATCGCAGTTCAATGTAATCTGCTGATGAGAGAGATGAATTCATTGTCAGCGCGGCATGACTCCGTAATTAGAGTCACAATCTGGCCATGTCGTCAACAACCTACCCAAATGAGAGTTTCATACAGCCACCATAATCAACCCATCTTATGATACCATGAGCTGATAGAGAAGCAAAGGTACACAAACCATGGAATTATCAGACTCGAACTTCTCGCCGTGCTAATAGCTGAGTGTGGAATTGGCTCTTCGCGGCAAGACGACTCTACTTACCCTATACGCCCATATCGACGAAGATGACCTTATGTTCAGGGATCAAATAGTTGTCACAACCCTTGGCCTCCAACAGGACAAACAAGTAGAAACTTGATGATTCGAATCTTTGTACGACGTGGTTGGGTTGGGCGTGTGTAGTATCAAGCGCATGATACTCCTGGTGATACACTGAGAGCTTGGCATGTGGATGATAGACAGTCGCTGAGAGAAAGATCGGTGGACATCAACGAAGAATGACGAGAAGAGAGAAGAATGAGAGTGGCGCCGCGTCTAATGACTCAATTACGATATATCCGTGCTGTAATTCGATCACGCCTCATGTGTGTGCGGCCTGGTCTCTCGGACTCAGGGGCTGACGGAACATGTGAACTTGGACTCTCAACCTAGTCATCTTCTCTCATGTAGCTATCTATAGAAGAACAAGTTCAAGCTATCAGAGTCGTAAGAATAAGAATCAGAGCCAGTCACAGTCACGATAGTCAAGTATAGCCAGAGTGATAAACCAATGCAGCCTCTATTGTAGCGAATGACAGTCTAAACAAGCAATTCTAACCCAAACGAGTGTGTGTCTAGCAAGTCCATGCAATGCAACCCAATCTAGAAACAAAAGACAATCAAAAAAACCAGACCAGACCCATTGAAACCGTTCTATCCCATGCCCAAGCCGGAACCCCATGCACCTCTCCCTTTTATCGATCGATACCCAAGTAGGTACTGTAGGTAGACAGGTAGCTTAAGATCAGCTGTAGGCAGCTTAAGCACCGGTACCCCACTTCTGGCAGCGCGAGGCAGCGTTGACCTGGGCGTTCTCGCCGAGGCAGTCCTGGTACTGGACGTAACACTTGGTCTGGGCAGACTGCCAGCCGTCGTTGCCAAAGATGTTGAACCAGCGAGGCTCGATGCCCGACTTCTCGAGGGCGCGGCGGTGGAAGTGGGAGTGGCCACGCTTGTAGTTACCGCCGTTGAGCTTCTTGCAGCTCTGCACGTAGACGTTGTTGCACTGGTCGTACTGGGTCTTGCAGGCGTCGGCGCAGGCGTTGCTCTGCTGGTTGCGCTGGTAAGACTTGCACGAGCGGGAGTCATCATCGGTGTAGAGCTTGAAGGGCTTCTGGGTGAAGTCACCCTTCAGATCGTTGCAACCGACGAGGGGAAGCTCAATGCCGGCAACGGGGTTACCAGGACCATAGCCGTAAGAGCGAGAAGAGGGCTGCTGGCAGATGTTGGTAGGCTGAGGAGCACAAGAGGTGGAAGAAGCAGGAGGGACAGTGCTGCTGGTAGTGGTGGCAGCGCAAGGGAAGACAGAGGTGGTAGTCTTGACAGGGTTGCCGCCGACAGGCTGGTTCTGCTTCATGCAGCCGCTCTTGTTGCAGCTACGGCCGCGAGAGCAGGTCGAGGCACAGAAACCCTGGACACCGTCGCACCACTTGGAGAAGTTGAAGCAGTCGAGAACGTTGGGCCAAGCAGCCTTCTGGAAGCAAGAGGCGATGTTCTTGGCGCAGGTGTTGTAGGCGGTCTGGCAGCTGTCCTGGTCCTGGAAGTCGGGGACCGAAGGGGCACACCAGCTGCCGACCTTGTACTCGCAGTCGTTGGGGACGACAATGGTAGCAGTGCACATGGGACCAAGGGTAGTGCAAGAGGAAGAGGACGAGGTGGTGACCCGAGAGGGGTTGGTAGACACCTGAACAGGGGCAGTAGTGCTAGTGCTTGTACTCAAGGTCGAAGTGCTCGAGGAGCTAGTACTGGCAGCTGCAACGCTGGAACTAGAGGACGAGCTGGAAGACGAGCTCGCGGCAGCGCTGGACGAGGTGGTGGTGGTGGTGCTACCTCCGTTTCCATTGTTGTTGGTAGACGAGCTAGAGGCAGCAGCAGCACTGGAGGAAGAGGAGCTGACAATGGAAGAGCTGGAGATGGTGGAGACGATCGAGGGAAGAGCGGACGAAGAAGAAGACTGCGAAGAGCCGGGCTTCCAACCACAAGGCTGAAGAGACTGAAGGTCGGTAGAGACAAAGACGCTCAGACGGCTGGGACCACCACACTTGAAGGTGCTGTCACCGTTGCAAGGCATGCTGCAGTCCGCAGGGTCGGCCTTGGCGGTGTCGTTGGCCAGAACGTTGCCGCAGTAGCACTCGCCACCGTACTCGATACCAGCCAGGGGGAAGCCCTGGTCAGAGCAGGCGTTGAGGCACTTGGTGACAGTCATGGTAGAGCCATCCATGCTCATACCCCAGGTCAGGGCGCGGCCCTTGGGGGAGTTGTCAGTGTAGCAACCGAGGGGCTGATAGTCAGCGATGACCTTGAGAGCGCCGCCGAGGATGGTGGTAGTCTTGAAGGTAGGGTCCTGCCAGATAGAGAGCTCAGAGTCACCTCCGCAAGTCTGAGTGCTGTTGCCGCTGCAGGGGAGGTCGCACTGGTCCTCGGTGAGCTGGGCACCGCTGACAGTAGAGCCACAGTAGCAGACGCCCCAGTATTTGAGACCGGCGTAACGGAAACCGTTGCCCTTGCACTCGGCGACACACTTCTCGACAGTCATGTTGTACTGGTTCTGGCTGGAGCGGTAGATGAGGGCGCCGGCAGAGGTGCCTTCAACACCATCCGTGTAGCAACCAGAGTAGACAAAAGGCTGGAAGGGGTCCAGACAGGGAGGGAACTCAATGTGAGTGGCAGAAGCGACGCCGGCCAGTGCGAGGGCCGCACCGGCGACGATGGTTCGAAGCGAATGCATGTTGTTGATATCAACCAGTGAACGGATGTCGAGGGCTGTGAATGGTTTGTTGTAGCAAGTGTTTGATGGTGTTGCACGCCCCGGTGGCGTTTGAAGGCGATAAAGAAGTCTTAAAGAGAGTGGTGCCTAGGGGCAAGCAAGGGCAAAAGAGGGAATGTAAAAGTTTCAAGAGAAGAGAGTGTGAGAGCGGGCTAACTGCTTGAGAAGCTGCTGTTTGATGATGAGAGGAGAGGTTGTGACCCTGGACGGGAGGAGACAAGGTTATATATCCTCATGCCAGGGTCGACGATCGTGACGAGGAGACTCTCTCCGTCTCTTACCGATCAGATCTCGAACGCCCATCTAACAAGCCATGGACTCAGGGGCCGGAAGCCCCGTCCTCCCCCACAGTGCCACGAGAGAGCCATGATCGAGGTCCAGGGACGCCTCGAGGCGACGATGAGCCCGCTTGTCCGCCCAGCATGGCAAGGTCCCGAGTCGACGGGTGGCTCACCAGGACGCTGTTCCTAGAGCGGAAGCTATAGACAGACGCCACGAGTCACCGAAAGCAGACAAAGGATCGAGTATCACGACGTGCGGAACCACTCCACTGGCGGGGGTGAGACAATCCGATGGGGCTCGATCAGGCTAGCCAGAGATGCCAGTGGTGGACGAGACAGAGGGCTTGCCGGCCCAGAGTCCTGGGACAAACCGAGTAAGCGAGAGATGCTGAGGCTTGAGAAGCTGACAAAAAGGTTACAGGTCCAAAAGGCTGAAGTCTGGAGCACGTGGAGATGCCAAGGGTCCAGGCATGCCCCGATAGCTGTCGGCTCCCGGAAGAGCTCTGAAGGCTGTCCCTGGTGTCCCTGCATGATTGTCACCTTGTTCCTACAGAGCAAATGCAGGTACCCTTCAAGCGCCATCATGGAGCCTGGGGGCGAGTAGTGACACCGAGGGCCCGAAGTCAAAGCCCAGCAAGGCCATCATGAGTCCTAGACAAATAGCGTCCACTTGGTACGACTGCCTGGTCTGCAACTTGCTAGCCACGAGAAGCAATGTGACTACAATGCCATCAATGAAAGAAGCTCACTCGACATATCTCCTCGACAAGTAAACCAGGGCGACGATCCTCACAGATCCCTGTAAAACATCCCGTCTTCCCGAAACACAGATCTGGATATGCACCTGGATCATATTCCAAATTGCCCCAACGGGCATTTACCTTCAGCTCGGGCCCTTGATAGAGTGCCAGAGCTCTGCTAGCTCCATCTCAGGTCCGTACGAGCATACCATGAGCCTTCTCTCTCTTTCGTCTCCTCCGGCCCTAGGCCCAGCACCTGATGTTCACCTATTTGGAGATAAGACACCATAGTGGTCCCTTTGTTGCCGGCTCCGATCAATAACCAGCTGATTCATCTTGAACCAACGTCTGACGCCGGAAAACCCTTGCCACCAGGATCTAGATGTCCACCATCCGGGTTGACCGGCTACGTTGAGCGGCCGGATCTGGTCAAGGCTGAGGGACGACAGAAAAACGCTTTTAGGTTGGCAGCCTCTGCGCGTTAGTCCGTTTAGCTGGGAAGCCACGCGAGAGAGTTCCTGCGTCTCCCTTTCCCTTTCTGGGAATGTCTGGCTTGAAACCCTCGTCATTCGGCGATTGTAAAGAGGTTATGCTTTGTGCTTGAGGTTATGTTGGTGTGGCTCGTGCAAGGTTTCAGGGGCGCGTCGCTCACGTGATTGACTCCAGACTTACACGAGCCGTAGGGTAAGAGACCTCCATCTCAACACTTCGAGATCAGTAACAACACAATAATGTTTTGAGAGTGAAAAGAAAGCTAAGGGGCCGTATGATTAAGATCAGAGTAGTAAATAGAGCCACAGACACCGATGACACATGGCACAGATCTAGGCTCGCCCCATGTACCTGGTCTGACAGCTCGAGGCTACCCACCAGCGAGCACTGATATTGAAGAAGTCTGACGCCTCAAGACATATCGGCTCCAGCTGAAGCACTACTTTGACCCCGCCACAGGTCTCATTTAGCTCCGATACTACCTCATGACATGCTTTCCTCATCGGTCTATGGAAGGGTTTGCGTCGGACCGCCTGGCGCTTTGAAGCCGTTGAAGTTTTCAGGAACCAAACTATCGCCAACATACGCTACATTTTCTACCATTCCCATACTTTGCGATGCCCACCACTAGGTCTTGATTCCTCACACGTGGCTACTGCGTTGCTACTACCAAGAACAAACACTAGATGTTCTAGGCCCTCATGACGGTAGCTAATAAGGGCCAACATGACAAAGTAAAACTCGCCTGATCCAGACTCAAATACAAGGCACTTGAGTAGGTCATCAAGCTCTTCAGCCAGTGGCTACCTACTTCATTGACAAATATCAAGTTCAAAGACTCACTCTTTCAGCCACGATATCAACTTCTTCACGTGGAACTCAAATCATGGCGTCTGCCTTTACGAACAGTGTAAGGCTTTTCATCCAACTACACAATCAACAAGCGAGGCATTAGGTATCCAAATAGGATCATGAAACATGTTGCTCGTATGCTGAATCACATCGAATAGATACCTACGTACTGCTTTTCCTCCCTTCCAATCTCTGGTTCGCTCAATCCTCAAAACGACGGATTAGACTGAGCTCTAGAGTACATTCATCTCCATGTGCAACCAACCAATCCCTTAAACGCCGATGCGAATCGCAAACAATGCATACCCGGCTGCGTCCTCCCCCAATTTAAGCCTTGTTCCTCATATGAGGAGGAACCCACTTGCCAGGTGCCCGCGTTGCTGGCAGAGGCTCGGCAGGAGGAGCAGGGGACTGCTTTCGGTCCTCCTCACCACGTCCCTCACCACGTCCCGAGTCTCCACGGTCCATCGGCGCACCACCCCGAGGAGCGAAGCGAGGGGGAGGAGCGGAAGGACCGGCATCAGCCCCACCGCTACCGCCCTTGGCCGCCTCACGGTCACGCCAGCTGGGCCTGTTGCCAGAGCCAGCAAGCTGCAGTCGGGGGGGACCACCAGCAGAGGGGCGGTCGTTGGACTCGGCCCTCTCCATGGGAGGTCCACGGGCTGGGGGAGGGGCGTCGCCACCCTTGTTGGCCTCGCGCTCCCGCCACTTGCCGGCACCGAAGACGGGTGGCCTTCGGCCCTCGCTCGGCTCTGCACGCTCCGCACGCTCCGCACGCTCCGGACCCCGAGAGAAGGTAGGTGGTCCCCGTTCCTTCTCGGCCTTGCGACGGGCCAGAGCCTCTTCCTCGCGTCGCTGTTGAAGGGCAGCCTTCTCCAGCATCTCTTGACGCTCCTTTTCTCGCTGCTCCTTGAGCTTGGCGAGCTCCTCCTTGCGTGCCTCCTCCCGGCGGCGCTGCTCCTCCTTCTCGCGGGCCGCCTTCTCTTCGGCCTCGCGGAGCTCGCGCTCCTTTTCCTCGCGCTCGCGCTTCTCGCGGAGACGTCGGTCGCGAACCTCCTTCTTACGGATGGAAATCTGCTTCTCGAGTTCTCGCTCAGCATCACGGCGGCGCTTCTCAAACTCATCACGACGACGCTCATGGAGCGAGTCGCGGAAGGACTCGTACTGGGGCACCAGGCGGCTAAGTCGGTGCTTGAGCTCGACACTCTCCTTGTGCTTCTGCTCTGCGTCCTTGAGGGTCTGGGCCTTGACCTTCTCATAGATGGCGCGGTCCTCCTCGATCTGCTTGGCATGGTCCTCGTGCAACTTCTTGGCCTCCTCCTTACGGAAGGCACGTTCAAGATGATCAAGTCGCTTGCCAGTGATGCGAAGACGCTCGTTGACATCGTTCTTCTCCCGCTCCAGCTGGGCCAGCTTCATGGCACGGAGACGGTTGCTGTCAAGGTTGTCAAGGTCCTCAAGGTCGATGTCAATAGCCTTATCGCCCATCTTGAGGTCAGCAATCTGCTTCTTGAGCTCCTCCTTGCGAACACGGTCACGCTCGGCCTTGAGACGCTTGGCTTCACGCTCCTTCTGCTCGGCAGCAAGTCGCTTGTCCTCGGCCTCCTGCAGAGCCTGCTCGCGGAGTCGCTTCTGGCGAGCATTCTCCTTCTCCTTACGAGCCTGGATCTCGGATGCCTCCTCCTTGCGCTTCTGAATGACCTCCTTTCTGGCGAGGATCTCCAGATGCTCCTGCTCAGCACCAGCCTTGGCACGGGCAAGAGCCGCGGCGCGGGCCTCAAGGCGCTCCTTGTTGAAGCTGGGATCAATGTAGTGGCAGGTAGTAAAGAGAGACTTGGCAAGACGAGTGAGCTGGGAACGAACGATCTCGGAGGGGGTGCTCTGGAGACGCTGAACAGTGCCGGTCTCAGACTCGGCAGATCCAGCACCGGATCCGCTGTGGCCAGCCTTGGAGGAGGAGAAGACGTCGTTGTCGAAGCTAAGGACGCCTGTGGCATGGTCCATGCGGATAGAAAGATCACCCTTCTTGTTACCGTTCATGATGAACTTCTCAATAGTGCCGCGAGTGACCTGGTAGGGCTCGGGGAACTGGGCCAGGCTCTCAACGAAAGAGAGGTCAACAGTTTCGTAGACCTGGGAGAGCTGCTGGAAGAGACGGGTAAGGATGACCTGCTGGAGAGGAAGAATGTACTTCTCCATCTCAGCATCGGCACCAATCTTGGTCAGGATAGGAGAGATCTTCTGGCAAATGGACAAGGGGTGGAAGTCGACCTCAAGGATGTTGTACAGATCTCGGATCTCGGGGCGAGCACGCTGAAGGAGGGACTTGGAAAGGGCATCCCGGAAGAGTCTGGCACGGGTGGGAGCCTGGGACATGCCAAGGAGGTGAGTCAGGCGGGAGTTCTTGTTCTTTCGGGCCTCGTCAAAGTCAACCATGGCACCACGGGATCGCGAGGTGCTGATGACAGGGATGGCGAGGGCGGAGAGAAGGACGAAAGAGGCAGCCTTCTGGAGATCGGCCTCAGACGCAGGGGGGTTGTCGGACTTCTTGCCCTGGCCGCTGGCAACCAGGACGGAGGACTGACGGAGGAGAGTGTAGTATCGAGACCAAGCAGCAGCATGGAAGAGATAGTTCTCGCCGACGAGGAAGATTCGGGTGAGCTTCTCGTAGTAGTTGGCCATCATGACGTTCTTGGGGGGTCGCTTGCTGAGGTTGAGCAGGGTGTGGATGTCCTCAACACTTCGGAAAGCCTCCTGCCAGAGCTCGAGCTCAACGGCAACGTTAAGCTGCTGGAAACGGGTCTCAAGGTGTCGCTGAAGAGTGTCTGGGTCGCTCAGGTTGATGGCATGCATCTGCGACGAGTACTTGGCGGCGGTCTGGACATGGTTGCGGAGCAGCTCGCAGAGACGTCGGAACTCGGTCTTGCGAGTGTACTTGAGGCAGAAGTCGAAGGCCTGGGTAGCGGTGCTCTGGTAGAGGATCTCCAGGCGGGCGTTGTTTCGGAGAATGTCGAGGACAGTTCGGTAGGCCTCCCAGAGGAACTTGAGCCAGGGAGTGACGATCGCCCGGTCTGTGCGGTCTCGGGACTGTTCACCAGAGACGGTGGCAAGGAGGATAGACTCGGGAGTCTCACTGGCCTCAAGATCGTCGACGCTGGAGGTGGCGGCGGTAGCCTCAATGCTCTCCTGGACCTCATCGGCCTTTTGCTGGGCGGCGGTGACCTTTTGGACGGCGAGCTCGATGAACTTTTTCAAGACCAGCTGCACATGCCGATGTTAGCGCCGAATATCTGACAAGCAAACAGCGGTCCGGGCGAGACCGGAGTTTAGACACGCACCTCGATGGTAGCAATATTTGTGTTTTGGGAGATGTTCTTGTACTGGTAGAGAGCATCCTTGGCAAGCTTGCCCTTCTTCTGCTCGACGGAGAGCTCGACGAGGAGGAGCATCACAGGCTCCAGCGAGACGATGGGAACATTTCGGGAGCGCTTGCTGGTGATGTGCTCGTGCAGCAAGGTCAGGGCCGCGGGGGCCTGGCCAACGCCAATGAGCTCGTTGGCGCGCTTCAGGACATTCTCGGGCTTTTGGTGCGGCGGAGGAGGCTATCCAAGACGACAGGTTAGCATCATGACGAAAACATAGTGCGGGAGGGAGGGGTAAAGATTTCTGGGGATAGGGTTGTTTCGCCTCACGGCGACTCGGGACAAAGGAAGGCATCGCGTACCATGCTGGGCAACCTCCTCTACGATATGGCTTGACGGAGAGAGGAGATTTATAAGTGATCCGAGATCGATCGCAGCCTGCGGAGGCAAGTGTGCTGAGAGACTTGGCCGGCACTCGTGATGGTGTTGCGAGGCACAATTTTCGATGGGATTTTCGTGTGTGGGAGCCTGAGGGGCTCCCAGCAACCAAAAATGGAAAAGTCACGTGGGATTACATCAGCAGCTCGAGCTGCAACGGCGTCGCACGGCGTGGCTGATGATTTGCACCAGCCACACGCAGCCACAAGCCACACTCTCAGCGAGATTATCGGATTTGCATCATGACTGGAGTTCAGTCATTCACCAGCCTGTCTGGATTTAGATGCTCATCAGTATATTTCATTTAGGAGAAAATCCAACAACGTATGTACAGAGAAGCTGCTTGAAATCAAATACATACTTAGCAAGATTCTGATTCCCCAAGAAACTGCCAAGATCATGGTAGAAGCACCACAAAGCAATCTCTGAAACAAAAAGCATAGATCAATTTGAGAAAGCTCTGTATTTCAAAGTAGAGAGAAGATCAAAGAGTTGAGCAGGACCAGCTTGTCGGCTCCTTGAACAGCTTGAGTAGCTTGAACAGGGGAGATGGTTGAGGCGAGGCTGTCGAAATGGAAGCACTGCAACACACGTGACTAGAGATGACCTTGACCCCGGAGAATGGCGTCAGATGGACTGTGTTTAGCCAGCAAGGCTGTTCAAATAGTTTCACGGTGGGAAATTGGGTCTTTCGTTCCTCTGGCAGACTGACAGTGAAAAGATGGACGAACATCAGACTGTGAATGTAACATATCAACCTAGCCAGGGGAAACTCTGGTGCCTAGCAGCAGCCTGGATGCAAAAACGAACATGGCGCTAGACTCAAGACGGGCCTGATCCACCGGGAATGAAGAGCTCGAACCATGTTGAAGAGATGGTACGCATCAGCCCACAAGCGGAACTGGCGTCAAGGTAGCGCGGCTCTTGCTCGACTGGGGAGCCGAAGCGATGGATAGAGGAAGACCTCGAGGACAGCTCAATGTTGACAATGAACAAGGTAGAATGCTTTGGATCTCAATACCTTCAAGTTTCTGGCGGGCATGTGAAGTCTTCCGAAACCCTGACGGCCGATGTGACTATTCGCAACAATTTCCAGGAACGCGTCTAATAATTGCCCAGGGTTACATAGCCCTTCTCACGTCGTCGACCCAGCAGTTGAGCTAACATTCCTCCTTGGAGGGCGAAGACTTGAGGTGCCAAGACAGGTCTCATCTTAATTGCAGGCGCGAGCCCCAGCAGCATGAGTGGAGTCGTTGGTTCCTTAGCAGAAGATCCCAGACGCTTAGTCCCGCTCTTAACGGAATATCAATGGGGAATATGAGAGACGGCAAAGATTGCAGGTAAACAAGAAGACGCGCCGCGGATCTTTTGTCGTTTCTGGAACCAACAGGAGGAGCATGAATCGATCCTATTTGCGCGAGCCTCGTAGATAATTGCTTTGTTTCCTCGGGACGCGGTCCTCGAGATGGAGGTTGAAGAATCTTTCTCTCGCTCCTCGCCGTCGAATCCACAGAGAGCGGCCCCTTTCTACAGTTGCATATCGCTACTGCAGCGTTCCGGGAGCGGGAAGTGACAGAAACGGAGGCCCTGAGCGTCCTTTCAGAGCCAAGAGGCATCCTCGAGACGGGATGCGGATGCGGCAGTCCGTGCTGCGGTGCAGCGCATTTCCGTCGCGTTCTCAGCTCAAGGCTTGCACCGAGCGGCGACAGTGACAGCTGTGAATTCCGAGAAGGGATCGAGGGCTTTTTTCCTGTCGGTGCTCACGCATACGCGGATGGACTCTGCGGGCGTGCTTTGACCCCTTCAACACCTGTTGTCGCGATGGATGCAGACGGACTGAGGGCGTGATGCTTTCCACTCCCGCATTCTGGCGGCCGATCCTCCCGTCCATGCCGATTTTGATCAAAGCTTGCTCAAGAGGCTTTTTGACTTTCTGATCTGCCTTGGTAATAGGCATTGGAGGGTTCACCCCAGAAGCGAGGGGGGAGCGGAATGTGAGCGTCATCTCTCCAACGTCAAGAGAAACGAAGGTGATGTCCAGTGCCAGCAGACACGAATGTCATCATCCGACCTGCCCCTTTCCAACAAAGCAAGGCTTCTTCTGCTGGCTCGATTCATGCCCTGAGAGCCCTGGCTTGGGGGCTGCTGATTCAGGTACCTCCTAATAATCCGAGAGGTAATCTTGGGCGGACTTGTAGCTTTCCCGCTAAAATGTTAAGCCTGAACGTAAACGGACAGTCGACAGTGTGGACTGGAGATGGAGGCTTCGGGGCCAAGGGGGATTACCTGGACACGGCTCCGCAGGGCCCCAGTATCGGCCAATCGCATACTGGCAGGCCAATTTGCGCAGAAGGCCCTTTTGCGATCCGTGGGCTGCTGCTACTGAACACAACTTGTCGCTCAGCAGGGCTGCCAGTAACACGGCAGATTAGGGGCCTCGAGTCTAGACATACAGGTGCGGCGGCGGCGTGCGGCGTCCTGGTGCTTCTGCTGCTGCGCGTTGGAGTAGCTTAGGTATGCACATACTGTGCAAGGCAAGGCAGGCAAGGCAAGGGTCGCGACCAGTCAGAGAATCACCCGTTTTCTCTCTGCGCCTTCGGAGCCGTCCAATTTGATCGATCCCCTTGATGGTCGTCTCCCCTTTACAGTAGCAGCCCCTTTCGCAGGCCTTCCTAGCATGCCCCTAGCTCGGGCAGACGGGGCCCCCCCAGATGCTGCCCCTACCCCCCAATTTCCATGCCAGGGCTCCCGAAGCAGGAGGACAGCTCCCAGCGCACGAACCACCTGCACCCAGGAAAGCCCCCCCCTAACAGAGCAAAAGCCCGCTGGCCACTGGCTCGTCCGCTGCTGGAGTGGCCCCACTGCAGCCTCTAAGCCCTGCTTGGTGCTGGTGCTTGCGCTGGTGGTTCCGCGCGAGACCTGGACCTCTGTTGGCTTTTGGTACGGCGTGAAGGTACCTTTTACTGTACCTCCAGTACCTTCCTCGGGGTTTCCATTCCCTCTTTCGCTCCTGCTCCTGCTCCTTCCTCCCCTTCGGCCTGCAGTTTCCCCCCCTACCGACCTGGCTCCTGCCGCTGCTGTTGCTACACAACCTTACCTTCCTTACCTTCCATTTTCCTTTTGCATTCTGCCTGCCTCGCCTTCCCTTTCTCGACGGATCCTTTTTCGACGCTTCATCCGCCGCTTCAACCATCACGTCCACGCCCACGACTGCGCCGAACGTCGATACCCTCCTTCTCATCCGTATCCGCTCCCGGCGTCATTGTTATTTGACTCGAGCACGACCTTCCGTAAGTCACAGTCACATTTCGTTGGACTCGTCTCGTCGAGGCCGCCGCGCCGCTATTAGGGGCGAACCATCTAGGCACTCGGGTGCTACGGCAAGAGGGAAATTGGGCTGGGAGGAATCAGAAAAAGGAGATCGACAATGCTCCCTTGGACTAGCTTGTCGCGACGAACTCGAGCGAGGCGAATTCGATTGACAGAGCCTCTCCGTCGACCTCTTCTTGATCCTTCTTACTCCCATCCCGCAATGCCCTCCGCCGCCGCGTCCTGAGCCCATCCAGAGCCCCATCAACACCAGCTAACCGTGGATGATGCCTAGTTCTCAACACAGTCGCGCGCCAGAACGCCGCGACTCTACCATCAAACCCTCACCCTCTTCGCCCTCCTCGGCACCACGTTCCAAGATGCCTCAGTACACTTCGCGAGATGTCGGCGACCCTACGCAGATCAAGAAGAACAAGCAGTCGATGGCCGACCTCAAGCTACGCCGGCTAACCGAGCTCAACAACCGTCTGCGCGAGGATCTTGAGCGAGAACGCATTCCCGTCAGCACGGCGTCCAAGAGGTGAGCAACTCGCGTCCTTTATTTGTCCACTGGTGCTGATGCCATTTGACAGCATTATCGCCTACTGCAACGGCACCCGGGACTACATGGTCCCCTCGGTCTGGGGCGCTGTCCCCAAGGGCGAGGACCCCTACGCGCCACAACAATCCGGTGGCTGCTGTGTGGTCATGTAATAGTGCTTCCGTCACTCTTTTCTTATTCCCGGTTACCAAAAATCAACAACCACGCAACGCCGATGATGATTCAGCGATTGGACGGAGGAGGCCCCAGTCGATTTTGATATGTTCGTGACGCATTTAAGGGGGGCAAGTAGATTGAGGAGGATACCGAGTGGGGAGAAGACTCGGACGGCCAAGGAGGAATAGGCTCTGGATATCGAAGCACCTGCTACCGACATCACAACACAACGACACCCACGATCGTCACCCCTGGGATGCTGTCATGAACGACAGGTCCCGTCAACGAAGCGCGAGATGGGAGGAGAAATGACCGGCGTGCAGGACCTAGTTTAATACAGCGACCCAGATCGAGATACCCCGAGATACCAGTGGAGCGGGTCACGAAACCGAGAGCCAGAGCAGGGGAGCTGGAGTTGACGGGAGGCGAGAACGATGTTGATGTTTAATTCGTCTCTTTGCGTCTTGTGGTTCTGCCTCTTCTGAGGGGAGACACGGACAATGCAAAGAGGTAATCAAGAAAGGGGAGGGTTTGAACCACAATGGGTCTGGGTCTGGGGAGCGGTCACGGATCGGGCTCTTGCGCAAATGTAATAATTCCCTTTTTTTATCATCCTCTTTTTGTTATCATCTCTATCCTTTCCATGTCGTGTACGTTTCCCGCCAGCCAATATATTTTTTCTCATGACTTGATGGACTTTAATATGAGTATACTACATCTTTCTGTCTGAACCTCCTTCGCGACAACCTCGTGTCATTTTGTCTGTTTTACGTGTTTGAGGACAGACCATTTCTCTATCAGAACAATCACGCCGGCATCGAGAGCCTCCTACCTCCAGTACCACCACCACCTTGTCCATCCCGCATTGTCTCTCGTCAAAGTCACGAGACCTGCATCTGCCCGTCCGTCCGTTCGCGGGTCCGAACCCGCGTTCAAAGGCAAGGGAAGGAAGCGGCCGTTCTCCACTCTCACGCCATTCCTAATGCAGAACCTCCCGATTACTCAGCAGAAAAAAGGCTAGACGCACCTACAGGGGAACTTGTTCTCGACCGCGGGGCTTGCATCACGGGTTGGAGGGGCAGAGTGAGTGGAATTGCATTCCTGCTGATGAGCTTTTTCAACATTGAGAATTGATCGTTGACTTTGACTTTTGCCCTTTTTCGAATTGAATTTGGCTACCTTCTATTTCTGGAAGAGCATTTCTGCAGAAATAGAGGAGCATTGTCGTTCAACGTCTTGCCCGAGTCAAGTCAAGCTCTGAGACACTCAACGCCTCAAAGGCAATCCTTCAAGAATAGCCAAGACTAGGACCATCTCGACGAGGTAGAGAGAAGAAATAGGCAATCATGGCTAGCCAGGTGCCACCGTCGACGCCGCTTCCTCGCGTGGCGATCCAGTTCTGCACGCAGTGCAAGTGGAACCTCCGCGCAGCCTATGTAAGTCGCCCTCTTCCTACTTCAAGGAGGACTTGACTGACTGGTCCCAAGTACGCTCAAGAACTCCTATCTACCTTCTCCACCGTCCTCGGTGAGGTTGCTCTCCAACCCTCTACCGGGGGCACGTTTATCGTCTCCATAACGCACCAGGCCCCAGAAGCCGAGGCCGCTTCGACAAAGGTGCTCTGGGACCGGCGAGAAGATGGCGGCTTCCCCGAGACCAAGGAGCTCAAGAGGAGAGTGAGGGATGTTGTCGAACCTGGCAGGGATCTCGGCCATGTGGATGGGAAGCACGCAAAGAAGGCTGAGGAGAACAAGGCGGCCCAACCTCAGCAAGCAGAGGAAAAGGCTGTGCAAGGAGAAGCGAGCCAGGGAGGAGACAAGAAATGTGAAGATTGCCAGTGAGGAAGCTTTCAAGTTTGGGATCTTCTTGAACAGCATGGCCTGAAAACACTCAACCTCCCTGATAAGAGGTTTCCAGTTCACTTGTCTAGCAAGAGTTCCGTCTACCATTTACACCACTGTACACACCAAGGCCAAGACCTAGAGCGTCTTACCTCGCTACTACATGTCTCAAATGAATAGACTGACGCAGGGACTCTCAAGTTACCATCAGGGCTCGTCATGAAATAAACATTTGTTCTAACATCGTGTCCCACACCTCTCCAAGCTCCATCATGCCTCCTTGAAAAAAAATCCGGCAACGCTCTCTGCTCCGTACCGCCCTTCCCAAGCCAAACACAAACTTATACATGGGTGTCGTCAAGCAACGAAAGGAAAAATGACCACTAGAGTTCGTCCGTTGAGTTTGTCGTACGTAACAATCGATCGCTCCCAGTCAAGAACCGTTGTCCTCGTCATCACAAAAAAAAAAGGTTGAGAAAAGTCAGTCTCCCGAACTGCATACATCCACGGGCCGGCCTACGCGCGACAGACATATATGGCACCATGACGCCTGCCCTATGGATTGTGCATGGGATCCGAGAACTGTGAGCAACTCAAAAAAACAAGTTATGTCAATGTTTTATCTGTGAGCTAAGAAACAGCCGTTTGTCGTTATCAAGTTCGCATAGAGGCATTAGAGACGATTCGGGTTTCGCAAAAGTCAGCGCCGCGGACCGGCGCCTTTTCAGTTCCGACACCCTCCCAGTGACCCAACGTTCCCTGCCACGCTCAGTGGCAAGGCGAGCTGCGAGACGGCGGAGATTGGGGGTGCGCTTCGATCGAGACGGGTCTCGAGTCAAGTCGTTCGTTCTTCGTCGCGGTGGTCGGTCATCCACATCGTTCGAGGATGTCGTCGTCTAACGTCGGCCGAACCTAGTGAAAGCGGAAATTGTTGGCATAAATTCTTCAAGTCTTCATTTTGCGCGGGGAGTTTGCCGGTTTGCTTATGCTGCCAGCTCTGTTTGTAACATACTTTTGCTTCTTCTCAGCGGGTTTCAAGATCTGTCGGGGAAAATCGGGTCAGTATGGTCTTCAACATGCGCCGTGGGACACCATCACATACTTGGAATGAACAAAGCAAGCTCTCGTCCACGCTCATCATAGCACCGGCGTTGTCGAATTCACCGCAGTAGTTGGGCGCACTGAACAGGGTGACCAGTTGGCGCTTGGAGAAGAATTCGTAGCCGTCCTCGACAACCTGGTGGGCTCGGCAGATGAGATCCATGTCGTGTTTCTGGAGGAAGCGAGAAACGACATCAGGGCCGAATGTGAATGAGACACCACGATCGTTTTCGCTCCAACCGGTAATGTCCTTGTCAGGATCCGACCAGAGAAGATCGCACAGGAGACCGCAGTCAGGAATCTAGAACCCATCAGCACAGCGCTCAGACGACGCCGCCGCACCACCGTCGTGGCACAGCGCAGCAAAAACTCACGTCAGTGGGACGCATCACACGGCGGATCTGCTCCATAGAGTTGAGATCGGGGCTCAGACCGCCGTGCATGGTGAAAATCTTCTCGTCGATGATAGCAGCGATGGGAAGGCAGTTGAAGCAATCGGTAAAGGTCTTCCAGAGCTTAATGTTATAGCGACGCTTGCACTCGTCGTAGAAGCCATAGATACGGTTGATAGAAGCACACTCGTGGTTACCTCGCAGAATGAAGAAGTTCTCGGGGTACTTGATCTTGTAGGCGAGGAGCAAGCAGATGGTCTCGAGGGACTGCTTACCTCGGTCGACATAGTCACCGAGGAAGAGGTAGTTGGCTTCGGGGGGGAAGCCACCGTACTCGAAGAGTCGGAGGAGATCGTAGTACTGTCCGTGGATATCACCGCAGATCTGGACGAGGCGGAAGCCGGTGAGTCAGCATGACAATTTCCCGGCATCGCTCAAGACCTGAGCACCAAAGGCCAATTCCAAGCACCATGTCTCGAACTTTTGAGGCCGGAATGCGCGGTCAGATGACATACCTTGATAGGGGCCTCGAGCTCGAGGAGGATGGGCTGGGAGATGAAGATCTCGCGGGCCTTGGTGCAAAGATAACGGATCTCGGCCTCGAGAAGCTGGACCTGCTTGCCTGGGCGGCTGCCTCGCACCTCGAGTAGCCTGTCGATTATAGAATCGAGGTCGACCTCATGTTGGTCTGCCATTTCAAAGGGATGTGCTTGCGAGAGCGGGCTCGCAGAAAGTATAGAGGGAGGGAGGTCCGGGGGGAACGGCGGGGAGAGCTAAGCGGCAAGCAAGATCTCTAATCAGGTCGGCTGCGGGGTGGAAGTCGTCGAGTGGAATATGATGCCAAATGGATGCACTTTCGCAAAAACCTGGCCCAGTCAGCCGGTGAACCGTGGCAACAAGACTCAAAGACAAGAGAGAGGACGAGAAAACAACGCCTCGGACTCGCTAACGCCGCAACCAAGAGGGCGGGGGTCGGGTAAAAAAATGTTGACAATGCGAGGGAGGAGATGAGGCGCGTTGCGACGGTGGGAATAGGTAACGAGCGAGGGGGGGCATTAGAAAATTTGGAGGGGGAGAAGCCGGAGGAGGAGCATGGAGGCGGGCGTGGTAGTGCGTGCGTGCGGTGGTGCTGTGCGGTGCGGGAGAGGAGGGGAGGGGGGGCAAGGCAAGAGGGGACTTCCATCAATGACTGGGCTTGGACTTGGGCTGGATGGAGGAGAGGCGGCGCGGCGACCATCGGGGAACACAAAAACTCACCCGTGAAGGGATCACGTCTCTCTGGAAGGGTCGGACTTTCTTTGACAGAAAGCGGACAAGACGGGGAGAGCGACAGCGACAGAGCAGGCAATGTCGTCGAGAGCAGCAGCCGTGTATTACCAACGGGATCAGATCAAGTAGAGAGGGAAAAAATCGTCGTCGTGGTTGCCGCAGTGGGCCACCGACTTTGGTTGTTGATAGCTGTACCAGAAAGAGACGGGCAGGTACAGGGCGTCAGAAATGGGGGGCGAGCCAGAAGGGGGGGTGAAGACCGTCAGCCAGCAGCCAAGTGGGCAGCGAGCTCTTGTTTTCTTCGCGGGGAGGAAAAAGATAAGTGGGCGTCTATATTTGACGCTTCGTCGCCGATATTAAGAAAAAAGAGCAAGTAGAGGCGTCACAGGAGCCTCGATCGTCGTTTGGGGGAGCGGAGGGGAGGGTATGCTCGTTCGTCTTTTCTGCAACCCGTTGTTGTTGGGGCAGGCCGGTCGGGCGCGCGCGATCAGGGAAGGGAAATTTGGAGTCGGGTTCAGGTTTCTAGGACGGACACGGTGGTTCGTCGGTCGTCGTCTCGTCTCTTTCTGAGAGGAGAAAAAGCCGTCGCGGATGTTCGAGATATCGATATGCGTCGCAGGGCGTGTCAGCGATGGGCAAACACGTACGTGGGTAAGTCTTCGTCTCGTTCGTTTCGTCGGTTGAGTTGAAGGGTTGAAGGTTTTTGGAAGGGGGGATTTTTTTTCTCGCTCCTGGTCAAGGTCAAAGCAAAGGGGACGGCACCTGCCCTACCTCTAGCCTCTGGGTACCTGTAGGCGCTAAGAGAGGTGCCTGTAAAAGCCTGGAATGGGACTGCGGGCTGGCACTCTGGGGATGCGGCTACAGGGATGCTGGCGCTGTCGGGTTCGCTGAGCTGTACCTAGCGCCAGGTGCTGGTGGGCTGCCGCTATAATTGCTTTCTCGTTACGGGGCCGTATCTGGCTAAATGAATGGATCCAATGGCGATTTCAAGTCGCTTTTCCAAGGTTCTTGAGAGCTTGGCTATGGATACCAGGCAGAGAAAAAGATCTGCCCTGCCATGGATGGATGGCACAATCGTATCGTATCGTCCAAGACTGGAACGCAGCCTGAGCCGGGGGCTTCGGGGCCTTCCGACGACTTCCCTCTGCACGTCGTCGTACAGCTACCGACCGACCGACTGACCCCTCTCTGGAGCTCTACCTACATAGGTATGTTGCTCCCGTTACTACGGAGTACTCCTTGGCACAAGCCAGCGTCTCATCTCGTCCTCCATCTCCGGGTCTCATCTGCTTGCTGCCCGTTGGGTGCCCATGGATACACTCGCCCAGGCTTAGCTCTACGTACCCAAGTAGCAGTCGAATCTCGGCAGTGCCAACCTTGATCCATCTGACACCTTGCCCAGTCCAGGGGCAGAAATCATCCATCATCAATGGATGGAGGGGGACGGGTCTCAACTCTCGAGCCTCCTGCGTAGCTTTGGCGACCGGATTCGTCGGCGCTTAATAGAGCTCGCTCTGCTCAGCCTCTTAGGTACCTAGTCCCGCTCTCCACCGTGCCGTACCGTACCGTACCATAGGTACCCAGTTGGTTCGTTCCGCGGATGTGCAAAGACGCGTTCTCTTGCGACCGAGCAGACTGACAATACGAGGAGCGAGAGCATGTCGCGTGCATCGTTGAGTTCAAAGGAGCTGATTCGGCGTCAGGGGAGGGGAGACCTTGTTGCTTATCACAGCCATGTATCATCTTCACTGCTTGACTCGAAACTCGTACATTGGACGGGCAAAAACTACCTATGCTAGACTAGCACTGGCTTCCCCCCTCAACAGATTCCCATTGAACAAAACCCTCTCATCTATCTTTTCAAATAGTCGTAACCCTCGGCCCCTTTCTCTCCTGCTTGCCACGCAACCCAAGACGACGCATCACTTCGCATCGGTCCCCCTCATCTGGACCCCCTTTATTCCCACTTGCTGATCTCTCCTTTTCTCGGCCCAGAGCTCAAGCTGTGTCTGTCCACTTGTCGAAACACCACAGATGAAGAAAGCCAGGGGCCACACGGCTACCCGATTTGTGTCTGGGCTGCCTCTGTCAGATAGACACTGGCTGACCCTGAAGAAAGCTTCAACTCAAATCTTTCTGCAACAAGTCTCCGATTCCGCTTCCAGCCAAAATCCTACGTCAGCTCTGTCAGTTATAACTACCCAGGTACACCATCTGACCGACGCAACTACGGATCTCAGCCGTCCCTAGCCGTCTAGCCGCCAGCCGAGTTTCAACCCTCCTTATCATGCGCGTCAAACTGTGACTGTGACTCTCTCTTTGAAGCTTATGTAGACACCTTCCCCTCATCCGGGCTCTAACTCATGTAGCCAGGCCCTCTCACCGAAGTTGCCCTGCACATGCAATCCCCAAAAGTTCGCTGCCTTTCACAGCCAACTCCCCCTCATTGCGTCAGAACGGGCATTGTAGGCCCCGCTGGACGCGCAGCCGGTGTATGCGCCACGGGAAGCTGGAACGAACGAGTGTGGCACCTCGTCATGTCGAGAGATGTCATCATGCATCTCCCATCTCGATATTGGTCACGTGACTCACATGCGTTCTTCAACGACTCTGCAGTCCTGTGTAGATCAACAGGCTAAATTGGAACGACTTGATGCGGAGAGGAACGCTTCTTGACATGATAAACATGATGTACATCATATCATTGACTTGCATCGATCGTGATCGGAATATTGTTCTGAAAGCTCACCGCCAGGACTCAACATTACGTACATCTCAACTTCTTAACATACTCTCAAGCAAGGCATCGCAAAGACAAACATGCCATTCAAGCCGATCAACTGCCATGGTATCTGAATCAAACGCTCTCATAGAAGTTGTACATTTGTATCGTACTCTTATCCCTCCTTCGTCCCGGAACCGCCATCCATCCATCCATCGCTGGACCCTTCCAACACCATCTTCCTTGCCCGCAAACGCCCTTGGTTCCCCAAAGATTAGAACTAGCCCTATAATTATCCCCCATCTTGCCTCAAAACGCCAAGCTCAGCAGTGGTGCAAGTGTGTTTGGCCATATGACCCCCTAAAACGTGAGAAGAGAAATGAAAACGCAAGCACGAAGATCCCCTTAGTGATACAGCACCTGCTCCAACCCATCCAGCATGAACCTCATCTTCGCCTAGTTGATGTCCTCCGCTTCTTCGCCTTGCTTGCCCTCGTCTTACCGCCGACAGATTCGGTTTCTTCAGCTTCATCTGCCTCCACAACAACAGACGCGGCTGCTTGGTCAACAACCATCCCCAAACCCTTGAGCTCCTCGTCATCCATGTCTGTGAGGTCTTCGCTGAGCATTCTGACGGCGTCCCTGCCCGCCCAATGCTCTCCAAGAACAGAGGTTCCCTGAGGCTCGTATCCCTTCAGGTACCAGAGCACTCCTCCTTCGGTAAGAGGATCGAGTGGTTCTAAGCCAAGACTCCCGTTAGATTGTGGTGGCGTTGGAGGTCCTGATTGAGCTGGCCGAGGCTTTGACACATATCCGTCAGTGTCTGGGGGGGTGTCTGATGACTTGACGGCGTTCGCAAGGCCATCTCGTTTCTCCTCCTCGTCCACCATGTCGAGACCTGAAGTGTCGACGTCGATATTAGTGCTGACCTCGATATTTCCACCCTCCACTTCGCCATCTGGCGTCGTGTCCATTACATCCCCCTCCGACGGGTCAGCCTTGACTGTAATTTGAAGTTCGGCATCCACCATGATGGTATCATTGGCCTCATCGGTTGGCTTCCCTTGGCTCGCTGTGGTTAACGGCCGACCCGCTTCTATACTTCGGTCTACCATGCTCTCCAGCTCGTTCTGCAAGCCTTCGAACGGTTTCTGCGAAATCTCCGACTCAACTCGCAGGGCAGCCTCCAAGGAGGGCTGCACCGCCTTAAGGATTCGCTTGCCTAGCTTGCGCCGTTCCCGGATATCCGCGAATGTGTTCTTGACAGGCAAAGCGTCGAGATGCTCAGATCGTGAGTCCTCCGTCGGCGACCCGCTGTCAGGGGCCGTAGCAATGCCATTTCGTATTACCTCGCATATGTCAGTGGCGAACGACATGACCGTTACGTAGAATCGTGTTTCGATGCGAGTTTGCAGCTTCTTCAACCCCTCGATGAACAGGTCCTTATCCAATCTACAAAACGTTAGCCATCAATCATACAACTCAACTGCGCGAGGGACACAGACGATATTGCTCTTTCGATAGTAGGGCTGAGGAGCTTTGCAACCGGGAAGTAGCACTCATCCACAAAATCTTGCTCGAGTTCACCAGCTTCCATCTTCAGTTGCTCCCGCAGAACCAACTCGTCCGAGAGGTCCTTGACTTGCTCAAGATCCTTGATCAAGCTTTCAGCAAACTGGATGCGTCTGGCAAGTCTAGCCTTTCCGCTGGGTCCCATGGCTGCAAAATCGCGCCGTGTCAGCTCCATCGAGGAGAACGACTCCATTTGAAGCTGAAGACGCTTGATCAATGCTGCGCCGCGGCGTGCTTCACGCTTCAGTGTCCAATAGCGACATGCTTCTCCAAGATAATCCTTGCGCTTCCGGAAAGAAAACCTTTGGATAGACGCCTCAACAACTTCAAAGACCGCCTGTGGTATGATGGGGGCACCTGATGGCAACTTCCACAGATTCTTTGGCGGCTGGCCTTTCTTCTTGTCCCCACCATTGGCAGCAGAGTTTTTGCTCCCCGCCCCTTGCGACTCGTCGGGGAAGCTCTCCGTGAGGGCGTTTCGTTGCTCAGCAGCAATAGCATGAGCAACCGCGGCATTGTCAGCCCAGATGCGGTTCCTCATGGTCCTCTTGTAGAACTTCTTGGCCGCCCGAGTGGCCTGATGGACACCATTCTCCTGGGCATAGTCTGGTGGGCAATGCTTGTCGCAAAAAGCCTTGAGCACCATGCCACCGTCCAAAACAGCTAGGGCACCCTGGCTCGTCTTCATCTTAAGGAAGAGCCGAGATCTGCGAGCGCACGTGACGTGGAATGCTTGGTAGCAGTTCTTATTTCCGCATTGAATGCAGGCTCCCATTTTCTGCCGGCAGATGTAACAAGTCAACTTCCATCGAGTTTTGGGCACCTTTTCCACGTCCATGACTGGCTCCATGAAGGTATGGTTGCCGAGAGAGACCTCGGGTATCCACATGGCGCAGAGCAGATGTGACCATTTCGAAGAATTCGTTTGCTTGAACGCGCCGTCGCTGTTGGGACAGAAGATGCAGGTCTGGAAGGTTGGTTAGTATTGGCTCTGCTTGAAGCATATTGTTGTACTTACGGGAACTCCACGGCCACAAAGCTGACATTTACGACACAGCCATTGACCTTCTGGAATAAAGGGCACACCGTAACATTCCTGGTGGACAGCAAGATTGCAGCCATCGCAGAACACGATCGCATTGGTGTTTTCGCAGTCGCCATCGTCGCAAATGGCACACTTGGAGTCAGGCTCCTCACCCGCCTGCGGCTCGCCGTTAACTGCTGCAGCAGAGCTCGACCGAGGACGATGAGTCTGGGGTGGTTTGGGATTTGGTTTGGGTATCCGCTTCTCCAGCGCATGCCACTCCTTCTCAATCTTGGTCATGGTGATCTCAAAGATTTCTCGGGGGATCTCTTCCAGCTGGTTTTGCTTGCGCTGCAAGTTGTATTGCTCCAGCCACATGTCATCCTGCTCATCCATGTCATACTCGACACGGCCGATTCTGGAATGGTGAACCGCTTCTTCGGAGCCGGCTCCCTCGGTCAGGTCTGCCTCATCCTCCGCGTTACCATCAGCAGATTTGATGAGGCTCTGCTCGGGGCGCATGTAGTGGTCGCTCTCTTGATAACCGACATTACTCATGGCCTTGTCGACATATCGAGCCTGTCCAAAAGTTTTGCTCTCAAACAATTCGATGCGGTTAGTCTTGCGATATGAAGGAAGTTTCAGGTCCAGTTTTTCCTTGGGGGTCTGATTCTGTATAGGCAGGATTTTTGGCGTTTTTGGTGTCGCAGCAAGATCAAGAGGCCGGGTGCTATAAAAGCTAACGACATCTCGAGTCGGACGACGAGGGCGCCTTTGAGGTGTGTCGACAGCAGCATCGGTGGGATTCGAGTCCGAGCGACCCTGGGGGTTCGGAGTGTTTCCGGTAGATGCGGGGTTCGGCTGCCTTGACGGAGTCATGGACTCGTTCATCGGAGTTCCAGAGGTCTGGATAGCAGAAGAATCAGGGGTTTCTTGGGGGATTCCATCAACCTCTTCGGATCGCAGAACCAAGAAGCTGCCCTCAATATCAAGGTTGGGGTGAAAGTCCTCCCAGCTGCGCTCCTCTCGGGGCTTGTAGTCTTCGGCCTGCTTGACTGCAGTCGCCATGGCTGCAGCAGAACCCCAATGCATCTCTTCTAGGTCGTCGTTGCCGGCGGCTCGTGTGCGAGCGCCTCGCTCTCGTCGTGGCATCAGGGAGGGAGAGTCGCCATTGATGGCCTCGCGCGCGGCCGTTCGTGATCGCGATATCGTGGAAGGTCTGGAAGTACTCGGTGTTTCGAGCATATCGGAATCGATGAAGCGCCCACCTCCACCAGGACCGCCTGGGACATATCGGCGCCTCTTTGGAGGGGGCTCGCTTGCTGCTGCCGCTGCGAGCGCGGCGGCCCGCGCGGCGCGAGCAGCGTTGGTTGTACCGGGAGGTCGCCCTCGGCGCCTAGCAGTTGGTGGCCTCCTCGGAGAAGGCGAGGCCGGAGCCATCTTGACAGAAGCTAAAGACGATGAATATGGGAGATTCGAAGGCTCGCTGGCGCAGGAGTCGGGTGGATGAGCGCGTCAGGGAGAAGGTGGCGCGCGGGCTCAGTCCGGGGCTTGGCGGGGTAACCAGTCATCTGGAGGGCGCCATACACGCCGGAACGGGTGCTGCCTCGGATCCTGCGAGTTCAAGAGTCGAAATAGGGCTTCGTTGGTGAATGGTTGATGGAAGTTGACAGCATCAGGAGTAGACGTGACGTCGGCTGGCGGCTCTGCCTCGGGCGTAGAAAAACATGGATACACGCGTGAAGTTGGAGCGCACGGACCCCAAAACTGGAGTCGTGGCCCCAAGTGTCAGGGGTTTGCATTAGTCAGCCTGGGGAATTCCCGATCCTGTTGAAAGCCATCCATGGCAATTATTGGAAAGGAGCTTTGTGTAAGTGAAGGATTGCGATGTCTGATTGATAAAGGATGTCGCTCATATATGTCTTTCATTTATATAGTATTGAGTCTCCAATAATCACATTGTCCTTTATCTCTTGAAACACATATAAGCCTTTACGAGAACACACGGAATGGCCGCCAGCATGCAAAGACCATGTCATTCAATCAACACTCAATCTCAGTTCCATAGTTAAGCGATCTACAGATGGAAGAAATCCGGGGACTTGAGCATTCAAGAAAATCTCCGAAGCGGGGGCCATCATTGGGTGCACTGCCAAAACATGCCCGCCCATCTCCCCAGATTGGCGCTTTGAGTAGGTCGCAAGCCGAGGTCTGCCAGACTTTAAGCTTCTTGTCGCTGCTGACCATTTCTTCAAGTGAGCGTCGTGGACCTCGTCATTGAAGCGAATCACGTCGTCTTGTCCGTCATGCACACAATTCACAGCCTAGCCAATCCGATATTTCCACGCTGACAGACCGCACCTCTGAAACCGTACAAAATGTCGTACCAATCAGCGGATATTCGTGAGTGCGCGCATGCCCAAAGCGCGAAATCACGAATGCCCGCACGTGGAGGAGTAAACATGTTCATGCGAGATCCATTCATGGCGGGCCACGATGGCCTCAGATCTAGAGACCCTAGCGCTTCGTCGGCGCCGCCCCCGGCCGTGGGGCCGCCCATTCCGATCCACTCGGTCGCCTCGGGTCCGACATGGCTTGCATCGAGGTTGACGTGTAAGTAGAAGGACCGAAAGGGTAGGGGGGTTGTTTCTGGGGTCTTGGGTTAATCTGATCAGATAGCTGGTTACACGATGCTCACTCGCAAGCCTGCGCAGTGCTATTAATTCCTCCAGGTCTATTCTATGGTAGATGAAGACGGCTGGATCAGGCCCAGACGCCCCTTGTATCATACAGCATTCTCAAATTTCGAGGTGCGGCAATGACCATAAAAATAAAACTCATCGCAGCAAAATGCAACCATCACCAGAGTTACTATCCTTTATCCGTCAGCACGTCGCAGCTCTGCTTGACAGCTCGCCAGCACCGAACTGTAAACCTTCAGAATGATCAACGAGACCCCGAAGAATATTTGGAATAGCACATAGACTCTTACTGACCAAACCGACGTGATGGTAATCATGCATCAACTTACGTCCCTCATGTGCGTCTCTATTCACGAGCACTGAATCTTGGCGTTGGCACATGCCAATCGCTCATCCGTCTGTCGCCCAAATGTCTCTCCAGCCTCACCGAATGTCTGCCATGGGGATAGCTTCACTCCATCCAACCATCCCTTAGATCTACACCACATCCCACTCACCCTCAGCTGAAACCAGTTCACTCAGCGCCAAAGAAACCCTCGAGCATGTACCTGATACTCCTCACCCAGCCCACCATCGTCATCGGGCTGTTCTCCCCCACCACCATCATCACCACCACCCACCACCCTCACTAGTCGAAACCTGCCACTCCGAGGACCCCAAACCAGCCAGATTATGCTTTGGCCTTTCTATCCCTTTCCTCCTTTCAGAGGCCGCCAAGCCCCAAACAATTGCCCAGTGTCTCCTCACTCCCAATTCGGGGCGCCGGCCTAAGTGCGGTCATGCGAACTTGGCCGTGGCTGACCTGGTCACGTCAGCCAACCCTTCTTTTTTTAGTCTACAACCCTCATGGCGGCATCACCGGAACACCCAGTGCCTGGAAGGGTCATTTCTTCAAATGCCAAAAGCTGAACCTCAACAGCACGTGGGTCGAGACCAGTTTACCCTCTCCTGAGGATAGCTAATAACCAATACAGCAAGAGTAATAGAAGACTATAAAGGATATCCAAAGTTTCGCTCCGACTACACTGTGAATACTCACGACTTGGAGGTGTTAGATAGAGAACAGACTCTTTGCGATTCTGGGGTCTCGTTTATCTCTTGATCTGTGTGAGGGGGTAGCCCTTGACTATTCCATCAGGAACATTTGCACCCACGAAGTCCCGCCGTGAGACAAGAACATCCTACGTCTCAGCCAAGTCATCAGTTAAATCTCTACAAGTCATGACAAACACCAGAGATGCATCAAGGTTTGAACAGATCCATGATTTCCATGTATTACAGCAACTCTCAACAACAACTCTGTCAACCCCTCCACTATGGAAATCCACAAACTGTGTGCCTTGTCAAACGACCACTGAAGTCTTTTTTCTTTCAGCCCACGCCACACAAACCCAAAATGCAAAAAACCAAATCTCATCCTTGTTCCGTAAACGCCGTGTCCAGACTCCGACCAAAATAATCCAATGTCGGGGGTTTCCCACCCGAATAGATGAGAAAAAATTGAGCATTCTTGAGAAACAGGTCCTGCCCTCAAAAGGGATTCTGCTTCCCCGCATGTTCCAGATATGCGTCCAGACCACGAGTAACATGACCAGGAATGCTCCGGCAACCAAGAATAGCAACCATGAGTAGTGGTGCTGGCTCTGAATGCTCAAACAAATGCAAATGTTCCTTCTGCCAAAAACGCCGCCTCGCTATGCTCCGTAATATCATTGCAAAATGCTTATAAATGTCGAAAACAGAAGTGTGGCCAAGCTTGAGTCTCCAGAATCAAGCTCGGTCAAGGAGAATCGAATCATGCTGCAGAATCCACCAAATCCCGCGGCAGAGAGGGTATATAGGGGTATCATTGGGGTATCATCATCCTCCGGATACAGATGGTGTGTGAGTGTCTTGGTCTAGCCCAAGGTTCGGCCACTGTGAATGGCCTGCGCTTGGGGAAGATGGATTGGAGTATGAGCGGTGCGCATAACAGGGGCAGATGGGATACCGGGAGATGAATACTCTGTCGGGCGGCTGGAGCCCCAGCTCTCCTCGCTCAGGACTGAAAGGTAGCCGTTTCCGACCTTATTCCGCAAGGCTTCAATCTTCTGGCGATACATCTCGCCGCTGGCATCCCAATCCTGGGGCTCTTTCCAATCCGCGCGGTCGTCGTCGGTGGAGTAGACAGTGGAAATGTTTGGTACCACACTGGTATCGATTCGGGGGACTTCAGGGGCGCTCACAGCGCCCGAGTGGGTGGAGAGTACCACCGGAGGCAACAACTGAGTCTCAGGCTCTTGGGAGATTCGATAATTCCCATCGTTTGTGACTGGCGCCTTGGGCTGTCTGACAGCTGGCTTCGCCACGTGCACGTCAACAGGGGTGGGAGAGGGGAGTGTGTCAGACGTGGCAAGGTCGACGATACGCCTCTTGGGCGTCTTCCGCCGACGTGTCGAACTTGTGTTGATCTCGCTCATGACAGCCTTGGGAGCAGGCCGCTCTTTTCGGAGAACGGTAGGCTCCTTGGGAGGATTGTAGATGATGGCAGGCTTGCTCACATCAACAGTGGGCACCTCAGGAGCCTGTGGCTTGACCACGGGGACGGACTCGGGGATGGGAGGGCGTTCGACCAGCATACGCTTTTCGGCATAACTGGGTCCGCTGCCATCAATGATGACATCCTCCGTGTAGCCCGGGGTCTTGCGGAAGAGATTGAAGATGGTGACACGGTAATCCTTGTGCGTGCGTGTGAAGGGGTTACCTTCTACCCAAATCTCATGAATGTCGGGAATACCAGTGAGTCTCGCGAGCTCCATGGGATCAACCAGACGGTTCTCTCGCAGATCAAGTCGCTCAAGGGGGAACAGCTTCTCAACACCAGCCAGACACTGAAGTCTGTTGGCTCTGAGGTTCAAGGCTGTGATGGCGGGGAGGGGATTGCGAGTGAGCGACTGAAGCGAGTCGATCATGCAGTGCGACAAATTGAGGGCTCTAAGAGCAGTGAGGGTGGCCAGGCTGTCCGGGACCTGACTGAAGAGGTTGGCTGAGAGGTCAAGAGAGTAGAGTGTGTTGGAGAGGGGGGCCAGGCTGTTGTGAGGAATGGAGGTCATGGAGTTTTCCGCCAAGCTCAAGTGTCTCAGGAATCGCCATTTGGAGGCGGGAAGGATGCCCATGGCAAGCAGGTTGCCCGAGCTACCACGGGCGTGATGGTGACCACCCCAGGAATCCGAGAGGCTGGAATGGGAGCTACCAGATCCAGATCGCCTCATACGGTGATGTCCACCACGAACGTGATGGGACTGAGTCCGAGAACTAGCAGGTCGAGGAGGTGAGTTGCTTCGGGGACGAGCCTCCTTATGTTGAGGCTTGGAGGAATCCTCCTGGTCCTCTCTGCTCAAAGACTGCCTTCGGCTGCCTTCTTCCACAGCATGTTCGCTGGGCGTCATCGAACCAATCCTCATGTCAACATGGTGACCAGGAGAGCTCGGTGCAGAAGCGGCCCGATGAAGCTCTGGATGGCCAGCGAGGACACCGCTTCGTCGAGGGCTGCTGCTCCCTGCCCAGGCGGAGGTAGGTGACGACTGTGATTTGGAAACCCGTCTCCGACGCTTATCCATGTCATCCAATACGATCTCAATCAGAATGTCCGCAGGGTCCTCGACGCCAGCACGCTTGAGCGTCAATGACCGTAACTGATCGGCCAGACGATCCCAACCGAAAAACTGTCGAAAGTCGATGCTGTTGACCTCGAGGGCCTGGAGATTCTTAAAGGCGTATAGAGGGACGGCCGAGTCAAAGGGGAACTCCTCGTAGCCACGGATCAGGCGGGCACGCCAATCCGGTGCCAGCTTAAGGCAGGGGATCTTGGTAAACGCAGAGTAAAGGTACTTCATGTCGGCTTCCAGAGCAGCCTTCTGGCGCTCAGTGCGGGCAGCAGAGATGCTGGCACCGATGCCAAAGCTGGCCCACAAGGCAGACATGCCAGACATGACGCTGCGCATACTCGATACCGAATGAATGGAATCGATATCGGAACCCTTGCTTCTCGACCGTTGGGTGTTGCTGAGGAACGAGACATAGTTGGCGGAGGATGAGCTGTCGTGGAGGTTTTCTAACCGGACCTTCATAGGGCCAACATTGATGTTGAGCTCTTCGAAACGCGAGAGGAGGTAGAATAGGTGGTGAGGGGTGAGCGCCAACTTTGCCGATTTAACATTATGGGAAGTGAAGCTGAGGGCGCCCAGCGACAAGGCGGCGGCGAGTGAACTCGAAGTGGATGAGGAGGTAGCGGGTCGGTCGGGGAGGGAGGTCGAGGTCTGGGAGAGGGCGGCAGCAGAGCCAGTGCTCTGAGAGGATTTGTGCCGAGTTTGACGCCGTTGCAACTGAAGGGCGTTGGCGAGAGCCTTTTCATGCGTCCGCACGAAGCTGGCAAGTTGCTACATCAGTCAGCTGGGTTGCCCAACTTTTCAAAACTCTCCAACACCACCATACCTTTATGAACAGTTCTCCGTCTTCTGAATCCATAGTTATTGTCCACTACGCATAGGAGCGGGGTCCGGTCGTGGTAATAGAAAAGTATATGGTCGGATGGGAGAAGCGATGCCGGGGAGGGATGGCGTCACCTGGGGTATCACGGTCGGAGTAATGTCGAAGGTTCCAAAAGTTCTACCTATTTCACAATAAGGTTAGTTGGATGCGTCGCCAAGCGGCAGCTGAGAAGGCGCAAAAAAATGTATAAAATGTGAGCAAGCAAAGCACGAAGGGTCCAAGGCGTTCTGCACAAATCTCGGCATCCAGTCTGCAGGCGGGGTTGGCATGACATGCCAGCTGAAATAGGGCGAAAGAAGTGGTTGTATAAGTGTAAGTCGACCCGTGATCGTCACTGCACAGCCTCGCTGTTCACTTTGCCGCCCGTGGATTGTAAGATGGGAACCGAAATCGTAATCGTGGTCACACGCATTCGATGATCGTTGAGGCAGCAGTCACGGAACACGGGCGAGGAGGGAGCGGCGATGGCTTCGGAGAAGAGGTTTGGACTGGGAGCACGAGATTTCTGGCCAGGAGAAGCGAGTGCAGGACACCGAGAAGCGCGCAGATCGTGGCAAACGAGACGTAGGTTGCGAATTTGCAAGAGGACAAGATTTTCGGGCGGAAGACAGGTAAAGGCAGACAAGGTTCGGTTTTCAAGCGTGAAAAGCCGTGGTAGACACAGAAGCGGTAGGCAGCCGTGACGAAGACTCGAGCGTCTTCACCACGGAATCCCTCTTCACTGTTGTCGCAGCGCAGCAAATCAAATAGCAACAAATAGACAGCGACAAACAGCAAGCAATTTAGAGAGACATGCAAAGCAAACGCAAGAGAAGAGGGAATGATGGAAGGGAATGCAATCAAGATCATCGCGGAGCATCATGGACTCACCTTTGACGAGTAGGGAAAACCCAGCGGCGGTTGCAACACAGCAACAGCCCAAAGCCGGGAAAGGATTGTAAAGCCTCGACAGGTTCGCCAGACAAGAACAGCTGCGAACCCAGATTCCTCCGTGGCCCTGAGGATGCCTCGAGAGGATTGTCGATATGAAAAGGAGAGGAGAAGGAGGAGGAGGAGGAGGAGGATGGCGTTGATGTGATCCAGGAGTAGACGGGAGGACGCAGAAGTAAAGGAAGGGTCCCAAAAGGAAGGTGGAGGGGCCTGGAGGGTTCCTATAGTAATATGGAACGGGCGCTGGCTGCGCAAGAGGGACCCGTCGAGGAGCGGAAATGACCAGGGTCTCACCTGGGATGGGATTTTTCTGGCTGGCTCTGATTCTGCTGCCTCCATGCGTCGACGAGAGAGATCACTGCGCTCTGCAACGACCTGGCAGGCCCAGTAACACAGGGCATCTCAGGCCTGTCCTCGCACTTCCTGGCACCTCGACACCCTCTCCCAGGACTAGCACGGTTTTTCGGTCCCCTAAGCACCACACCCTGGCAGTCTGGCTGGTTCATCAGCGGTCGTACGGGCGGCTGATTGGGGCTGGACGGGGCCAGTTTGGGGGCACGCACCCCATCTCGCAAAGTATCCGGTACTTGTGACCCGCCTCAGGAGCAATGACCATCAACGGGGTGTCCACTGAGGAGCCTGTGGGCGGCCACTTGGTGTGGACCCTGCTGGGTCTCTTTGCCGCCATCTGAACGAGGGTCTCCCCCCATCCCGGCCGAGGGCATTCCCAATCCAAAGCATGCAATCCCTAGAAATCATCCAATGATGATCACTGCTCAACCACCGCCTGCATGAGCGCATTGCAGTGCAGTGCAGAGTGCAGCCAGAGCCAGATGCGCATTCAGAAACCATCCGCCTCCCTCTCGCGCGCGGTCGTCTCGGGCCTTGATGCCATCCGCAGCCAAGCACAAGCAGCAGCAGCGCCTCTTCGCTTCGTGCGCTCCGCATCCATCGCATCTCGGTCTGCAGCCGGGATGAGATAACACCGACGACGACTGGGGGATCCTGCGACTACGACTTCGACGACGGAGACTACTTACGTACCGATCAGAAATTGGCCCTGGCTTTTTACCTTGCTTGCATCAACTCAACCTTGGACCATCCAGGATAAACGATGGATCCAACCAATCCATCCCTGGTACCACCGCACCTCAACCGCGACGTCTTGCTCAAGCCAAGTAGGGATTTTCCCGTCACCTCTCACCTCAACTCCGCATTCATCCATCGCCTCTCGATTTTTCGCGTTACCCCATCGTCATTGTCTGTCAGGCTGGATTACAAGAAGATCAACTTGGAAACTTGGAACAATCCAGTAATAGAGCATTTGGGTGCCCAAGAGGTTGAGTTCAGTTCAGCCCAGCCCACCGCCACTTTCGTATCCGGGGAATTGGGCTGGGAGAGAAACATGTTCCAATATCAACTCCATATTTTTGGTTATCTTCACTCAACTTGCGCCTCATGATTTCACTCATGAATCTGCAAACTACAGAGGGCTGACAATGGTCGGACCAGCCTTGCTAACGCTAATTATTCACTAAACACGTCTTCTCGACATTCATAGTCGTCTCTCGATATGTAGGCAGACGCTCCGGACTCGCCGTAGGCTGAGAACAGCTCGATAGCGAGACCGAGAGGTTACTCGCAACAGAATGACAGAGGGCAACACCAAACAGGCCGCCGAGCGTTCAATGGTCTTAAGTGGAGTCGTCGAACGGGACCATGCTCGAGTCGCTCACCACAGTGGGGGTCCTCTTGGCGTGCACCCACCTGGCAGGTCGAGGAAAAAAAGAGATGCCAGTACAAACTTATTTGAGTATCATCCTCTGAAGGGAGTCTATAAAACATAGAAATAATATATAAAAAGGACTTCAAGGTATTGCTTTTATTATGATATATACTCAGGTATGTTATCCTATTTTATATAATTTTAATTATTATACTTGAGAACAGTCAAGTAACCTTCTTAATGTTCTGGTGTCTCATTTATTTCTTGACCCGCGTGGCTTGGAACCAGGATCAGGAGGACCAGGCCAGACGCGCAACGACTCGGCGAGTAGCAAGTGAGAATGCAAGAGCTGCACTTGAGATTGGTGATGGGTGTTCCGCCTAGATGGCCAATCTAGCATGGGCGCAAGCCGCTTATTTCCTTTAGGGGGATCTAGAGAGGCCGTAGCGTCGGCTGCGGTCGAGGATTCGGGAACTCTGTTCAAGACGGGTGTTTGCGCGCTGGGCCTTCATTTCCAACAGGACCAGTCCAGGCTCAAGCATCGTCAACAGCAACACGACGACGACGAATCGACGATGAAATGCAGCGCGGTTGTTGGTCGGTGCGGGCAAAGATGAGAGATTGAACCGTGTGCGTGCGCACGCCTCAGCCATGTCTCACAGGCCAAGCCAAGCAAAGCTGGAGGGGAGGCATGGCATTGACGGACGGCACAAGGACATGGACCCCGTCCCCCGCCGTCTTTATGGATGTTGTTGTTTGTTTACTTGGTCCCGGAGATGCCGCTATTGACCATGGAGACACCGATATAGCCTCCTTGGTGGACTCCCGAATGAGCACCGAGAGGTCGAGAAGAGGCAACCGTCGAGCAGAAGAGAGTCAGCCCGCTGTCGTGAAACGGAAGAATTTGTTCGCCTCTTCTCTTATCGCGACATTCTGATTCCCGGGTAACTCGACGACAGGCACTTGTAAATTTCTCAGTCGGTGGAGCGCCGGCACTGGTGATGCACCAAGCAGCAGCAGCAGGACAGAAATGTCATGCAGCACATCATCATCTTCCTGACTCGCAGTCTGTCGCAGGTTGTCCTTGCATCAAAGCAGTCCCCTTCTTGTCGTGTCCCGAGACATGGCAGATCACGCCTCGAAAATCCCCATACCAGACGAGAGGCAAGGCTTGTTATCTCGGGGAGTCGCACAAGCCTCCTCTTATGCCCAGCCGAAACCCATCAGCCGTGCCGCCGCTGTTTCGACGTATTGCCGGCGTTCGTTGATGGGTACTGTACCTGAGATTGGATTTGATCAAATGGATGTCAATACAAGGTGCACGCAACATCAATCACGCCGGCCCGCAAACCACCACGGGTCTGCTCCAGAAGAATCCCACCTTGATCAACCTTGATCAACCATCCACACCAACCACCATGCTCTGGATCATCCATCCATCCATCCGCTTCAGCGCAGTCCAGTGCGTGATTCACTGAATCAACAGCAGCAAACACCCACCACCAACCGCACATCCAGATCCAGAACCCCCGAGCCCGCCTGTATCGCGGCAGGCGTCTGTCATGACTCCATGGCACATCCAAGACATGCCTATCACGCAGCACAGCTCGTTGCTGCCACGAGACCATCCGCTCCGTTCCGAGCTGTCCCTCCCTCCAACATCTTATGCTCGCACCACGCGCATTCCCGTCATGAGGATGGAACATGCGGAAGAGGCCATTTCCTCAGCTCAGCTTTCCTTCTGTGGGAGAGCCTCTGCCGCCACTATGCTCTCCTTAGAGCCCCTTGTGGCTCACATTGGATCTCATCCAACCCATGATCCATCGCATTCTGCATCTGCATCTCTGCTGCGCTGCGCTACGCTGCGCCTTTGGCCTGTGTCGGGCGCCGCCTCAAGCGGAGCCTCTGACCATTTGCTTTCACTCTGGGCCGCTCTGGGCGCGCCCCCCAGCAGTTATGTCATATCTCCACTGCACCCGCGTGGCGCCGACGTTTGATTGGGGGAGTGGCATGTCATCTTGCTTCAAGGGCCTCTTGAGCCCCTGGTCGCAGTCCCATGTACTAGGGACAAGTACGAGTACTTCTCACCTGCAACTTGCAGGGTTCTCTCCTTTATCCTGGGCTGTTAGTGGACGCCCATCCCGCCCGAACCACCGCAAGATGCTCCAGCTCGTCTGTGACGGCCATGATCTTCAGCATCTCTGGCATCCCGCTGCGCTTCAAACGACCAACCACTGCCAAGACGTGTCCGGGCTACCTCACTGCGTCACTCTACGATAATGGACATTGGATAATGTGGCCATTTCCGTATCGATTTTCATCAACTTGCAGAAATCCCATGAAAACTGACTCGACTGTAACAGTCGATCTCTTCACCTCAAACCCGGTCCAGCCCGCGGATAGGCGATTTGTTACCTACCATCCAAAGGATTTTGAGAGCAGAGGACACTGCCCTCCGTGTCATGATGTTTGTCCCGCAGAGGCCGCTGGCCAAGAGTCTGGGGCGGTTTTGTAGAACCTGAAAGAGACATGGCTGCACTCTTCGTCCACTCAAAACGTTGCGCCGCTTACAAGTTGAGGCACCTCTTGTCCAGGCCCCCTGGTCCATCAGCTCGCTCTGGAAAAGTTGGCTTGTCGAAACAGCCAGTGTCTTTCAAGAGCTGCAAGTTGGGATGGAATGCCAATTCATTCTGACAGGTTCTTGGAAGAGACATATTCTACTCGGGCTGACACTCAAGACCGGTGTGGTTCCTATTTTGATGGCGGCTGTCGTACATGGATTCACGATAGGAGCAAAGTCTAGACCCTCCAGTGGTTCGGCGCCGACATCAGCCCCGTTCAAGGACCCTTTCATCCTGCCGGATCCGGCAATTTGTCTCTAAAGACATACGACGTTCCCTTCAACCCACGAACTACTGCACGACGACATCGTCGCTGCGACCATTGTCACAGACAGACACGGCTCAGACCATGTTCGCGCAACTCGCAGATGGTGCTTCGACCGTGCGAGGACAGCCCCATGAGTGCGTTTCATGGCCTCTGAGAAAGAATCGTGATGGATGCCGATTGAAGTTTCCTCGAGAGTGCGGCTTGGAGTGCTTGCATCATCCCGCGGGAATCAACAGAGCAAGGGTCCAACAGACGAGAGCCAGGGTCTCATTATCGCGCGCGCACTGGCCATAATCTGGCATCACCATCCTGTCCTGTCCTGTCTTGGCCGAGTCATGCCGCCTCGAGTGTATTGTCCGATGCGAGACATGATTGAGGACCGTGTTGCACTCTCGGTCTGGGGAATAAAAAGTGCCGTCGCGAAGTAACGACGTGAGCCAAAGTTGAAAATCCTCAGATGAGATCCATACCATGCCATGTCCCACCTGGAGAGGACTCTGCTGCGGCCGGGTGGATCTAGCGTCTCGTCTTGAGTGAGCACAGAGAACCATCAAGTCCCCGGATCCAATGTCTTGACTTCACCAGTGGCTCATCTACAGAGGCCGTTTCACCAGGTCGGATGATTTTCGAGACTCGTCCGGCAGAGGAGAGGGAAGAACCGGTAAACCATGTCCGTACATCGGAGGTTGACCATCACCTGCTTCGGATGTCGTGAGATGAAGTGCGCGACGCCGGCTCGGAGGGCGATCTAGTCTTGATGCTAACAGACGGAGGATCTTGGGTGGGTGGGATAGACCGCCCAGTTCAGCGAATAATCAATGATACTGTCCCTCCCAAACTGCCTCATCTACGTGATGGCGTTGGTTTGCCGTGTCGTGGGTTGACGGCTGAGCCTCTTTTGACCCTTTGCGCTACTGGCGGTTGTTCTAGAAATCGAGACACGGTGACCAATGATGGGTGCCAGGTGCGTCCTCAGCCAAATTGAAACGAGGGGCACATGACGCTTGACGGTCGCATTCCTCTCTCCCTCGAAGCTACGGGAGGTGGCAGCTCGGGGGAAGGCCGTGTTGGATGCTGGGTTTGCTGATATTGGCTGGGATATCGGACGTGATTCGCCCATCTTCCGCTCACCGCTGCTTGACCCCCCGCGACATCCAGTCGTCCAACCCCAGGATTTGAGCATCACATACAGGAGACCGCAGGACATGACACCCTCAGTGATCTCCAGTGCCTTAGTACATGTCACGATGCATCCAAAAAGATCTTCTGGCTCATTTGCGAAGCATCACGCAACACGCTCACGCAGGCGTATGGCGCTGTGCCGTCTCGACTGTCCTTGAGGGACACTGTCGGCGATCGACCGACGAGGGACGGCACTACGGCGCGTATCAGGGTCTCTGTTCAAAGGTCCAGGCCCTCTCTCGCTGGAGCATTCTACCCCTCGATCTGGTGGGGAATTGTCCAATCTGCTTGGGCGACATGCCACCTCTGCATCTCGAGGGTTGATGGGCTGCAAACCGACGCGCGACAATGATGATTCTGCTTCTTGGGGGGCACACCATTCGTCGAGTTCTAAGGAGCACGAGGGGCACGCATCTCTAGAGGGGATCTAGCGTTGGTAGCGAAAACGACAAGCGAGTGAGCAGATGTCGGATCAAGATGGGATGGTCCAAGTGAGCTCCCCTCTCCATTGTTCGCAAGCCACTCCGCCGATGCGGCTATCTGCATAGATATCATGACACTGCTCCAGATGTCTGGGCCCCTGCTCTCAAGGACGAAAGTGATTGCGTGGAACCATGTTTCACGAGCGCCTGGAACAGTCACTTGAATGGGCGCCGCTGCTCTGTGACAAAGGCGGATGCGTATTCGTTTGGGGGACAAAGACAGTGGGTAGGCATGTTGCATCGCCCACATACCAACCGGTCGACGAGAAAAACGCTCCGAGGACTTGGGCTTGAAGCAAGGCACAGAGTGGACATCAACTGCAGGGCTGGTGCAACTGTTGGCTTGCTGGTGCTCGGCGGTAACATGACTTCGGACTTGCAACATTGAGGCAACGGATATCGACAATGGAAGATCACGTCGAGCCTCCCTCCGCTTACACCGAGCCGAGCACACAACAAGTACGAGTACTTCCAAGACCTGTGGTCCCTTTCTTCCTTTCGGCCCACGGAATGCCTTGTCGGTCATGTCAGAATCTGCGTGGGCGCCAATAAGAGAGGCAGCGCAAGGCGCGTCGGCCACGAATCTTTATCGCGCGCAGCTTTCTCGAGGTTGGAGTTCTGAATCTGGTCTTGATCTTCATCTTGACAAGAAGCCTTCCAAGGTATCGGCCGCAACGTTTCCACAGCACTAAGCCCCCCCAGGTCAGGGTCCCTCGTCCAGGGTGGGACGCTCAGAGCTCACCGCAAGCCGTAAAGGGCTGACCCAACCAGGAGCACAAGCTTGATGACGTCGATGAGCCCACAACAGCTTTGTTTGGACCCTCCGGATGGAGTTTTACAGATGTCGGCAATTCATTCTGATAGAGCTGACGATGGCGCAGGCTTCAATGACAAGCCTAGGCGATAGTGTGTGCGCGCGGCTACGACTCTGAGGTTTGGACCCTGATTTGCAGGGGAGGGGGTCCGAGTGTTTTGATGACCGCACAAGGTGTTGGATCCATGTGCCGGACAGAGTTCGATTATTCTCTCGAAAGATGCACGATAAAATTGCCATGGTTCACTCATCATGGCTCGATGGCATGATCTCAAGGCGCCCGCCGCCGTCCAAACTCGAGTGACAGCGCGCGTGCGAGTCGCTTGATTTGATGGGCGTCCACAAAGCAAAGAAGCGAAACCCACGGCGCTAGGCCCCGCCTGTGGAGCTTTGAGGTTGCTTGCATTGGATCGTCAAAAGGCTGTTCAGCGAAACTGTCAGGGATAGCCTCGTCTGCTGAAGCTGGGAAGGGTGAGGCTGGCTGACCGCTTCCCATTAGACTGGACGACGACCTTGGTTTGGAGGGGTAAAATATCGAGGGGCTCCAAGTTTTGGATACACAGAAGAGGAAAATTTCAACTCCCCCCCCCCGCCTTCGGGATATGTTTAGATCCTGCTTTCGTCATGCCGAAGGACAGATTCCATGTTGGTCATTGCTGCTGTTGCTTTCTTGTGCCTGTGCTTAAGCGGCTGGGACTAACCAATCTGAGGGGATAACTGTCCATGTTGAACATGGACCCCTCAACGATCGTGCAGGGACTGTCTACGATATGCCAGCCACTCGCGCCATGGGCGTTTGCAGTCGAATGTCAGTGCCGGCGCCATCCTCGACCCTTTGTTTGGTTTGGTTCGACGGGTGGCTTTGCGGCAAATCTCTCTTTCTTTGTGAGAGGTCATGTAGTGGTGCGTGGGCTGATCTGCGGTGGCTGACCAAACTGCGTGTAAGTCGAGTCGAGTTGAACGACACGCCAGTTTGGCTTGGGGGCCCGCCGCTCCGGAAGATCACGAGGGGTCGTCAAGATGCAAAGTGCCGCAAACATGGACTTGTTCCATGGACGTTCCAATCGAGATGTGGAGATTTCCAACTTTCCATTCAGGGAAAGAGGGCAGACGAAACGAGAGCCCCATGTATCGTCTACTTCTCGCCCCTCGAGTCGCATCTCATCTGTGGAGTTGAGACGTAGCATGTAGCCTCCATCATACGTGATGTCTGTGTTGGGTCGTTTGCTCGCCTCGATCTTGGCGGTGTGTTGTTAAGCTGAGCGATTTGCTTACCTGTGGGAGCATCTCGGAACGGCTGGGAAACGTTGCTGCTTGTACGCGATCAACACCATCATGGCGATGTGCCGCTGCTCGCGTGCCCGACAGATCGGGCGATCACATCACGAGGGAAGAAGAGACTGATGTGGTCACAGAGAAGTTTTCTGTATTGCGGGAATATTCTTCAGGAACATTACAGTCTGTGGCTGTGCTCCCGTAACTGAGATGGTGAGAAGTGAGGCTATGAGGCTCATATCTTGGATCAAGACTTTCCATACACTCTTCTTACACGGTAACGTACAGGGTAGTAACACATCTCGGCTCTCACGCGGTATATCACGGAGTCGCCGTCTCAAAGTCCTCTTCTATCCTCTCTTGCTTGATACTTGCGCGTCCCCCGAGTGTCGATCATGGCTGGATTTCCAGGAGCTTCTCCAACGTGCGGAACCCATCATGTGCAAAGCCCTGTGTCACGTCCACCTTGTAGTCTTTGCCGTTCACGCGAATAATGCCAAAGCCCATATCAGTCCAGGCCGACTTGACTCCGTTGAACATGGCGGACACTGCCCGACCCATCCTGCGGAAGGGCATCGTGAACAAGTGCTCCATGTCGAACTTGCGTAGTGCCTCTCGCTTGACCTCGGCCGCGCGCTCCATCTCCAACCGCTTCAGCTCTGGCACGTACTCACCTGGTAGCGAGAATCGACTCTTGAGCCAGACCTTGTCCAGTGGTGCTGTAATGACCTTGGGCTTGAGCAACGGCAACATGCGCTTGACCGTCACCTCCATCTGAATAGGCGCAGGGCCGACGCTCACGGGGCTGCCAGCGACGGGTGCGAGCTTAGCAGCCTGGGCTGGTAGGATACGGATACGGCCGACGATGTTGGGAGTCTTGGCAATGAGGTAGAAGCCCATAGAGACAAGCAAGAGGTAGGAGGCGCCGAACGTGATGCCGACCCATTGCGGCACACCTTCGGGCTGGTTGACAGCCGTCTTCGCAGTGAGAGCCGTCCATGTGAGAAGAGAAATACCACTCGTCCAGCAGCCAAAGTAGAACCAGAAATGTGAGGGGCCCTCGTAGAGGATCGTTGGGGTGGGCTTTGTCGCGAGGCTCTTGATGAGGGCGTACTGGCTCGGGGCAACGGATGATGCGGGGGCAGCGGCGGCGGTCTTCGCAGGCCGGGTGGCTTTCATGGCCGGCTGGGCAGCTCGGCGGAGGGATGTGGTAAAGAGGCGGGATCGGAGGACGGCGGATTCGGCGGCGCGGGGTGCGAGGAGGGGCCGGAGACCGGGGAGGCAAAAGCCCCTTGCGAGGCTAGCCATGATGTGGTTTGTGTCGTTTGAGCGGAAGAAGCAAAGACTACTGATGCGTATAGTGTGTTATATGTGCCGTAGGGCGTCCAATTGGGTGTGTGGTGTCATGAAATCACACTCATGTGTAATATTTTGCGGCTTCTCAAGCAAAAAAGTGAAGCTATCCAGAAATTCAACTTTCAATCGAGCTAAACCCATCTGGGGTTTCGCGGAAATAAGCCGGGGATCATTTTGGCGTGGTCGGGTTGCGGCAAAATGTCGTCCGAGGGGGATGAGGGAGGGCGACAAATTAAGTGGAACAGTTGAGAGATATACTGATGAGCATGGGCGTTGAGCTGGTAAATCTATCTTGCTGAATTGTTATAAAAAAGTCGGAAGGGCAATATTTAGGCATAATTATTAGTATTTGATCATTTTCAAGCTATTAGACAGTTAATGAGATGACAATTTGAATGGTGTATAAGTGAAGAAAGCCGTTAAGAAAACGTTACTTTTCTGTCCCCTACGTTCCTAAGCTTCCCGCCAAAAAAAAACGTCGCCGTATCCACTTCAGCGCCGCCATCCCAACAGCTTCAGCTCAAGAAATCCATCCCTCCAACACCCCCCCGAGGCCGCTCCTACGTGCCCTGAATCCCCTCCACAGCCCGCCTCACATCGCCCGTCTCCCGCCTTCAATTGAGTCGTGTGCAATGGCGTCTCTCGCGGCAGCATGCAGGGCGTCTGCCCGTGTCGTCGCTACCCGTTCCGTCGTCCGTAGTATGTTTCTGCTGGCCATCTCCTCCCTCTCGGTCCCTTTTGTCGCGCACCGACTAACACATGGTGACCTTTTTTCCCTTGCCGTGCAGCCTTCACCACATCGACGCGATGCCTCGCCGCTCAGAACTTTACCATGCCGGCCCTCTCGCCCACCATGACCGAGGGTAACATCGCCAGCTGGAAGGTCAAGGAGGGGGAGTCCTTCAGCGCTGGCGACGTGCTGCTCGAGATCGAGACCGACAAGGCCACCATGGACGTTGAGGCCCAGGACGACGGTGTCATGGTCAAGATCATGACGGCCGACGGTAGCAAGGCCGTTCAGGTCGGATCGCGGATCGCGGTCATCGCCGAGGCCGGCGACGACATCAGCTCACTCGAGATCCCCGCCGACGAGCAGCCCAAGGCCCAGCCCAGCCAGGCCACCAAGGAGACCGCCCCGACCGAGTCGAAGCCCGCCGAGAAGAAGAGCGCTCCCAAGCCCACGGGCACCGGAACCTACGAGCACAAATACCCTCTCCTGCCGTCGGTCGGACACCTCGTTAAGGAGAAGGGCCTCAGCGAGGACGACGTCAAGAAGATCAAGGGCACTGGTCCCCATGGCCGGTTGCTCAAGGGTGATGTCCTCGCCTATCTCGGAGCCATCAACCCTGATACCCCCGCGGCCAACGAGTCCAACTTCAACGCCCTCACCCACCTCGACCTGAGCAACATCAAGGTCGCCGAGAAGAAGGCTCCCAAGGAGGCCCCCAAGGAGGCTGCCCCTGCTCCCAAGGCCCCCGTGATCGAGAACCTCGAGCTGTCCATCCCCGTCTCCCTGTCCAAGGTCATCGAGGTCCAGAACAAGATCCAGGATACTCTCGGCGTCTTCCTGCCCATCTCTACCTTTGTCGGCCGCGCCGCCGAGGTCGCCAACGACGCCCTCCCTGCCTTGAAGCGTGCTCCTACCACCGACGAGCTCTTCGACCAGGTTCTCGGCCTCGACAAGGTCAAGGCCGTCAAGGGCTCCCGTGGTGTCTACCTCCCCCAGATCTCCGCCATCCCCCCTGCGTCGCTGCTCGCCCCTAAACCCGCCGCCCGCAAGCAAACCGACATTATCGACATTCTTGCCGCCCCCAGCAAGAAGGCCGCTCCCAAGCCCGCCACCATCCGCACCGTCCCCGGCATGTCCAGCGGCGCCAACCTCTTCACCCTGGTAGTCCCGAAGGCCGAGGAGGAGCGGGCACAGATCTTCCTGGAGCGCTGCAAGGTGATTCTGGAGGAGGAGCCTGGACGGCTGGTGTTGTGAGGTTATAAAGATTCCCTGTAATATATCATTTTCCGCTATAGACAATGGCTAGTAATTGCGCTTGGACGCTTTCTTGATATGCTTCCTGACAGCTAGCCGCAGGTGTCTTGAAAACATCCGTCCATCACGGAGCAGTGTCTCAGGCAGTCATCTGTTGCTTATGCCTGGATATCTAATTATGAGAATTCCACATTGAAAGTAACGTTATGAACGAATCTTGTTGCCGCGATTCTCTCAGCCCTACGTGATTGAACACATGCACTTGAAGGGGCCGGGTCTTCGAGCTAACTAGCCCTTGCTTGCCCTCACCACGGAAGAACAATCCAACATATGAATATTGCCCCACGACGCCTCATGTCCTTAGTGCCTGCGGACCTCCGAAGAGTTACAGCGGGAGACTCAATTGGAAACCCCTTCTATGGCGATACTTTGTCCTCCTCTACTCTCGCCTGGGGGAGTAGAATGCTAGGGTTGAGTACGGCTTGGACATCCTTACACCGAGGAAATGGTTCCTATCTATTCGGAAACGAGCCCCAGGTCTCATCCCGACACCTCCTTAGAAAGAAGGAATTTTGTAAGATGAACCATTCATCTAGGGATTTCTCAACGGCCTTCCGATTCTAGTAGATACACCAATGTTGACCGTGTTGGTTGCTAGTAGGGGGCGGCGTGTAGGATACCAACATGGATTGAAACCCTCCGAACCTGCAGTGCCAAGAATAGACACATCACTAAGTTCAAGGGGATGACATCCGCAAATGTGGTCAATGATTCCTGGGGGGCGTGGAGATGATCTTGCCAAGGGCAAAGCAATATGGTAATATCCCTTTTGGTCGCTGGTGTTTGGATCCATGTGATGCTGACAGGCCAGCTCGACTCAACGGTCTGTCTCATGCTCTGATCTTGTATTGATAACTTGCTTTCTTGCCAACAGCACAACTTGTTTCGAGACCGAGTTTAAATAAATGGCGAGGTTTTCAACGGCTGCACATGGCATCTCGTGTTGGTGCGATTGAAGGGTGAGCCATGCCATTGACTAGTGGGAACAGCTTGTGCGTCTTCATATGATGACTGGCCAAGAATATGGCTTGCTGCCGTCTTTTTAGTGTATTGACTTGCTTGGTGAGTTTAGTAGCATAATATTGCGTCAGGACTGGGAACTGACAGCTGCCATCGACTGTAAGTTCAAGTCAAAGCCAAGGCGACCAATGGGCTTCAGAGCATGGGATGGCGATTCAAGACCAAGACAAACGTTAATTGCATTGGTCACAACCTGGGCGGGGATTCCCATCTTGGCAGGTGGCCTGGCATAGGAAGCTGAAGGACAATAAGTTGGTGTCTCACTCTTGGAAGATCTGCCCGCATGTAACCCTGGAGTCGTTTCGGATGCTCGCCCAAGGAAAGCCTCGACGCGTGCCAGAGGTCGGGAATAATCAAGAGCCATTCATGCAGAGGTGAGACAGGCTCTCTAAAGGGGCGTGATTCACAAACTGACCAGTCACCTTGCATGGCAAAGGTGGTTTGTGATTGGGAAGCTGACATGCCGACTGCGTCGCCCAGTTCAAGTAGGGTTGTAAATCGCACCCAACAAAGACAGTGGCGTCTCACAGCAGCCTTAAGTGTCTCGGAGAGGGGGCTTTGATGAACCCAGCGACCCGGTCGTTGGACAAGACGGGCTCGGGGCATTACCTTACCTGTACAAATAACCCTGCCTGGCCACAATCACCACCAACAAGCAGCAGAAAGGTGGGATGAAATGCAACAGGGTGAGTCAAACCCCTCGCCCGCGGAGAGGACAGGCGGTCATTCGCCAGGAAGTCCTATTCAGGACGCCTCAATGGACCCGAGACCTGGGCTCAGACATTGATAGAGAGGTAAACCTGAGGGGCAAGGCGGAGTTGCGGAATGCGAGGCAGGCAGGGGGGGAGAGGAGGAGAGGCTCGGTGTGATATCGACAGTTTGGAAAATGCCGCTCCGGCGATCTGGGTGTGGTGTTGTGTAAGTCAGGCTGCACGTATAGCGCAGTACTGCATGGTAGGCTGTAATAATGCACAGTAGACACTCGTGCGCTTATATACGCGCAGGTAATGTTTTGTTGGTGCTTCCTTCCTGAGTTGAAAAGGTAGGAAGGAGCAAAACCTCTGTCACATGTACTTCGGATTGCAAGGGCTTCATTTCTATCCGAAGACGTGAAGAATTTCCTTCCTGAACCAGGTCGACAGCCGAAAACACCATGGGCCAAGGTTACACAATCACTCACTTACTTAGCAATAAACTCCGACCAACACCACCAGGATGCCATGAGATCCGACTAGAAGAGTCCCACTCTGCAGATCAAACCAGTGGAGGGCGACAGGGAACAACAGAGAGCCCCCACATCGCTGAACACTGGGCAAGGCATGGGATGGATGTATGTGCGGCCTCTGGTGCAACTCCCGAACCAGCATCTCAGAATCTCTACGGCCATTCCAGGAGATCGTCTTGATCCGTCCCATATCCGTCGCAGGCCGTGATCGCTTCACAATCTTGCTATGCTCCCTTTGACGCAACCTCTACCGAACCGTCCATCTTGAGGCCAATGATATGCTTCCCACGCAAGGGGGCCGCGAACTTGCCATCGAGTTCTGGAAAGGAGTACCTTCTCAGTACCGCCGTCTCAGGCTCTCAGCTGGTGCAACGACATGCCGACGCGCCATGGCAAGCCCTCTGGACGCCACAGGCATCTGCTCGGCCTTTGCCAGAGTCGCTGCTTTCATCACATCGCATAGCATCATGCAACCCTTTCCGAACTGCTGGGACGGCTTCTAGTTGGATGCCGCCCTCCTGCCTTGGTCAGGCGGGTGGGTAGAAAGACCTTGACCTCCCTCACACAGCTGGCCCCGGATGCTCACTCAGGTCATTATCCGCACTCTCCTGCTCTCACACTCACTTGCT